>NW_024429184.1:111606658-112206658 GCF_017639785.1 Mesocricetus auratus | reverse complement strand
TGCTGAATCCATTGGACAACAGCAACGGGTCATCCAGGGCTCCTGCTCTCACGAAATTGACATTCCCATGGGGGCAAACTACAAAAACGCACATGCTACAACATTTCAAATCCCAGTGAACACGATGAAGACAGTAAGAACACAGCGGCTGGCAGCCACTTGGAAACTGGTGGGAAAGTCTCTGATGATAGCTGGCATCAAGAACTCTGGGGACACACTTCCAGACATCGGGGATAGCAGGTGCAAAGACAGGAGGATGGAAGCTCATCTGGGAACAGAAACGTGGGCCGCTGGCTGCAGCAGAGCGGTTGAGGCAAGAGTGACATGACAGGTGTCAGAGGGCGTCAGGGCCCACATGGTGTAGAATTTTCTAGACTCTGGGAAAGGACTTAGAATTGTCAGCTCACTAGAAAGTTGCTAGAGTATTAAGGGCACAGCCAGGATGTCGTATAGGTCCCACGGTAACTGATAGGCAGGGTATACTTTGTGAAGGAGAGGAATCAGGCAGTCGCAGGGGAGGGAGACAACAGTAGTCCACGTCAGTGAGTGCTGGTAGGAGTGGGGATGGGGACATCTCGACTGCCCAATGTTCATTGCAGATGGCTTACGGATGGGCGGGGCTGGGAGGGTGGATGCTGGCAACTGAAGGGTAGAATCAAGGTTGATTTGAGCTGGTATCAGCTCCCTGAGGGCTGAGGCCATGAACTGAGTTGGGAATTACAGCTAAGACTCATGTCTTAGGATGCACCTGGCAGGCATACTCTAGACTAGTGGTACTCGATCTCCCTAGTGCCGCCACGCTTTAGTACAGTTCCTCACGCTGTGGTGACCCCCAACCATAACACTATTTCCATTGCTATCTCCTAACTGGAATTTTGATACCATTATGAATGATAATGTAAATATCTGTGTTTTCTGATGATCTTTGGGGGTCATGACATACAGGTTGAGAACAGCTGAAAAGATCATCTTTCATCACTATAATGAGGTCAAGAACTGACCTTACACACTCAGGAATCTTTTGGACTTTCCCCAATTCTAATTAAGTGGAAGGTAATGCCTATAGTTTTCTTGTTTTGTTTGAGGTGCTGGGAACGAACCTGGGGTCTTGTAGACACGTACCTCCATCCTCAGTTGCGGTGCGGTCATTATTCACCGCATGAATAAATGATTTTAAGTTGCATTTCGGAGCTAACCCACACTTTAAGATTTCCCTTCATAGATGCCAGACATTCCCATTTTGACAGTTCTCTTACCTCTTTCTCCCCAGCCCACTCCTACCTGGATACCTTTGAGTCAGACCAATGGTCTGTTGGCTTGCAAGGAAAGGATACTAAAACTCTGATTGGTTATCTCAAAGTTCCACAGATTAATCCTCAGGTCATCAGCGGACATGTAGGTCTCGTAGTCGCTGTTGACAGAGATGGAGTTGATGTGGTATGTGTGCGCATTGGCAAACACTCTCCGTGGGGTGGCCTCCACCATCAGGTCCATGGGTCTCAGGACGGGCACCTAGGGTACAAGAGGGGCACAGAGCTCAGAACAGAAGCCTTTTCCGGTAGGAAATGGGTTGTGCTGTGTCCTTATCACTGCACGGTAAGTCACAACCCTGGAGCCAAGAGTTATGGGACGGTAGTGGGGACAACATTAAATCTTTGTACACCTGAAACATTTCCCTAGTCCCCTTCAGGGGACTTGAGGGGACACAGTCTTGTAAATTCTCACTCCTAGTCTGTTTGCACATTTTAAAAATGTAAACGTTTTTGCGTTTTGAAAATTTTACACAGGAGTGCTGTGTTTACATCATTTCCGCCCCTGCCTCTCTCTTCATTTCCTCTCACATTCATGACCTCTTCTATGGTTATTATTGCTGCATACTCACACACATGCATGCACATATATGCACACACTTGCACTCATGCACCCAACAGTAAATGAGTCCGTTTACTGTTGCTAATATGTACTTTATTCAGGAAGGAGATTGTGGGACAATCTTAGGAATGAGTCATTTAGCTTCAACCTCAATTCAATTCATCTTTCTTGGGTTCTCACATCACGCCCCTAGAGGCTTGGGTTCCCTCGTAGTAGTTTTGCTCATAACCTTTTATGGGTACTTCTAGGAAAGCATTCCCCACCCCAGGAGACTTTAGTGAGCCCAGATGAGCCATGAGTATCTGAGTTCTTGTTGCATCCTGGTTGGCCTGGGAACAACTTTGTTTACACCTATTGTCCTTGAGTACCAATTAGGTAGTGCCACATTCAAACTTCCCCCCTCCTTTTGGACAGTAAGTTATATGACCACTCTTCTGAAACATAGAAAGTGTCCAGCAAGTTTTTACTGAATAGCTGGATAGAATAAATGTCAGCAAGCATTCTCTTCATGGTGGGCTGGGGAGTTAGGCCACTGAGAGCTCTCTCTGGGAAATGTGAAAGAAGACACCCAAAGAAGCTAAACTACACAGCACAGGCACAGTTCTTTAATAGGAACAGGGAGCTAAGGGGGTCTTTTCCTCTCTCACAGAGACTCTTGTGGCTGATGTGACAGCAGGTGGTAAATTAAGATTAAGACTGGCTTCTGGATCAACGTTACCCCAGGTGGCAAGAAGAGGTGGCGCAAAGCAGGTTGGCTTCCTGAAGGCAGAGTTCTCCTAGCTCCACCTTGGAATTGTTCACAGGCTTCTCTGGCTTCTCTCTCCTCTCCTCTCATCTCTCTCCCTCCCTCTCTCTCCCCCCTCTCTCTTCTCTCTCTTCTCTCTCTCTCTCTCTCTCTCTCTCTCTCTCTCTCTCTCTCCCTCTGTGTGTGCAAATGAACATCTCTGAGAAAACATGAAAAACCATGAAGGTCTAGACAGATGTGGTGCTGGGTGTTCAAGAAGCCAGTGGTGGGGTCTACTGTGTGCCAGGATAGAGGGAGGGGTTATCTCTTGGGCCTCATATGCCAGGCATGGATAGTGATTTTGCAACACATGTGGGGGAGTAGGAGGCCTGTGCTCTGAGCATAAGTAATCACCAACTGATGGGCTGGGATGTATCCCGTGCTCTGGTCATTGGCTGAACCTGCTCTGTCCTCTTCCTTTTGAAGACAGTCATGGGGGTCTACTGAGTCAATCACTATCCACCACTCCTTCAGCAACACCAACTGAGCATTGAACAAAGTCCAAAGGGCTCACCTGGTAAGCACAGGACCCCTGCCTTATCATCAGCTGCCATAGCTGGGGATGCAGGTGGGGCTGTGTGAATGGTTCTCCATGATAATGGAGCAAGTGCCCCAAGGAGGAGGCAGAGTGCACGGTGCTTCCTGTGCATCGTGTGTAGGGACACGAAAGACGAGTGTAAGTCACCAGGCTGGCAAAAAAGGGGGTTCTCGCCAGAGAAACGGGGTTAAAAGTGGGGGTGGTGACAGAGCCCACTGTGAGAGTGAAGGTGACAGGGTGGATTCAGGGTGAGCTTCTAGAAGGGACTCTGCCTACATCAAGAAGGTGGGAAAAATGGGGGCATTTGTGATGACCCAGACATGATCGGGTCAAGTTTTGACCAGACCTTTCAGGAGGTGTAGTAGAGATGAGTCGGTGGGCTGAGCTCCAGCTTTTTTTTTAAATTTCTTTTTTATTTATAATTTTAAATTAGAAACAAGGTTACTTCACATGTCAATCCCAGGTCCCTCTCCCTCCCCTCCTCCCATGCCCTCCCACCAATCCCCCATTTCCCCCTCCCCCATCCCCACTCCTTTCTCCAGGGAGGGTGAGGCCCTCCATGGGGGTGTTCAGAGTCTGTCATTTCATCCAGGGCAGGGCCTAGACCCTCCCCCAAGAATCCAGGCTGAGAGTGCATCTCTCATTGTGGGATGGGCACCTAAAGTCCAATTGTATGCCAGGGTTAAAACCTGATCTACTACCCAAAGTCCCCTAGATTGCCTAGGCCTCCTCACTGACACCCACATTCAGGGGGTCTGGATTGAGCTCCAGCGTCTATAGGTAGGTGAGCATGAATGGACAGCAGCTAAGGTCAAGGGATTGTGTGAGTTGAGGTTTCATAATGGATACAACTAAGCTTCCCCCCATGAGCTTGGCCTTGAAACAGTTACTGAAGCATCAGTGCCTGGCCAGGTGCTCTTCACACAAAATCCCAGATAATTGTTCAACAACTGCACTATAGGCACTGGCACAAAGTAGGATTACAAACAGGAAACAGAGGGAGGCAGAGTTACTGCCCCAAGGTGGCCCAGATACGAGAAGGCACAGGCAGGATTTGCTCTCAGGACCCATCAGGCTGCAAAGTGAGAGCTCTTTCCTCGTCTCTACCAGGCAGGAACATTGCACAGGGTGGGAACCGATCAGTGCTTTAAATAGCCAGGAGGGTTTGTAGAAGAGAGACATTACTGATGTCACGTCACGCTGTGGGAATGAGGCTTCCACAGGCATCACAGATTTTCACAGTAAATGGACAGGGCATCTATGTTGCGTGTTTTCAGAAGCAGCTGCCGCCCACACTTGTACAGTTGGTCATGAAGGTACTCACACATGGGGCCTTTCAGTGCCCCCAGAAGTGCCTGAGTGCCAAGCAGGTACCAGGGAGCAGGGCACTAGGGTCTGTCAGGCTTCCTTGAAATCCTTGACCTCTAACCTGGCCCTTCATGTCTGCATTGGGTCTTCGGATTGCTCTCGTGGCTGTATCCGATGCAGAAGGGAGCGTGACAACAGGATAAAGAGGCATTACAAAGTGGTAGCTGCCAGCCCAGGGCTCTGCCTAATGTGATGAGCCTGGTTGCTAATGCGGGCTGACACAATCCATGATGAGTTGTATAGTGGGGAGGGGCTCAGAGCAGGTGTCTGGGGATGGAGTCCTCTGATGCTCTGTACAAATAGTGTGTGTGTGTGTGTGTGTGTGTGTGTGTGTGTGTATGGTGGGTGTGTACATGTGAGCGTGCATATCTGTGTATGCGTGCATGGCTATGTATGGAGGAAGTCCCTGAATTATTCTTATGCTCAGGTAAAAGCTTGTCCTCTGCCCATAATTGCCTCATAAGGAAGGACCAGATGGGCGGATTAGTCAGCCATGTTGGGACTGTGACTCCCGCATGGTCTGATTGTTCCTTCTGGGGCCGTGCGGGGAGAAGAGGGGGGCATGATTTCAAGAATGACAGACAATGTTTGGGCTTTCTTTTGAGAGTGCTGTTCTGGCAGCCTTACTGTGCTGTGAGCCAGTCATGGTGTTTAGAACCCCAGCCATGATCTCATCCAGCCTCTCTGGAGCCAGTCTTGGAAGGGGCGCCATTTGCCACCCTATGGGGGGGGTATGCAGCCCCAGTGTCACCGAGAGAGCAGGCTTAGCTTTTGATTTTGGGAGAACAAGGTCTTGCTAAGTAGCCCAGCCTGGCCTTGAACCTGTGACCCTCCTGTCTTAGCCTATGAATGCTGGAATCATGAGCAAATGCCCAGCCAGACCTGGCACCACTTAACTCGGCTGAAGCTTTTATCTGAGGCTTCTTGGCAGCTGCTGAGACTGCACCTAGGGTGACCCAACCTGGGAAGCAGCAGTGTCCTTTCTAGGCCAGCTTGTAACCCTCCTTCCTACTCTGCTCAGGTTCCGCATCTTCCTGAGGCTGGTTGTGCATCTGAGCATCCTTACACACTTGTATATGTGATACTGGGAGGAAGCATCACAATCCCAGTTTTCCTGGGCGCTTGACACCCTGTTATAGTCACAGTCACGGATTGATGTCCCTGGGGACAAAAGGCAGCCTGAGTCTGACCTGTCATAGGCTTACAGAGAGTCACTACACTCAATGCCCCTTTCCAGCGGCAACCGTCTCAGACAGACCTTCTATGGACATCCCACACTTAAGTGACACCCATTATCTACTGCCAGAGATGTTTGAAACACTAAGTCAGTCATCAGTGAATTATCTTATCCCTAAGGGACAGATAAGAAAGGCGAGGCACAGAGTGGTTGAGTAATTAATCTGCAGTCACACAGTTAGCCCGAGGCAGAGCAAATACACCTGTACTCCTTGGCTCAGGCATCAGCCTGACTCTCTGTCCTCCTGGCTCTGTACCAGGCTGCATGGATACTTGAGGAGGGGGTGCTGAGCTGGACTGGAGTCCAGTGTGAACTTCCCAGGAGCTATCACCCAAGCGGCCTTGTATCTCCTCGGGAGGTGGAGGCAGAACCAGACAGGAGAGGATGCTGATGCAAGACCGGCTAGAAGCAGGGTTATGGTGGAGTGCGTATGCTCCTGAGAGTTGGGCCAGTAACTTAATTATTCACTCAACAAACACAATTAGATCTCTTGTCTGTAGCAGGCGCGTCTCAGTGCGTATGGAGTCAAGCTTGTTTCGGTGGCATCTCTCTCTCTCTCTCTCTCTCTCTCTCTCTCTCTCTCTCTCTCTCTCTCTCTCTCTCTCTCTCTCTCTATTATGCTACTCGACATGGCTTCTCCAGCAAGGCTTCTCCGAAGGGTGCCGTGTGAGCCGATGCGAGAAGGACATGAGGCAGGGGAACCCACAGATGCAAATGCACCAAGGCCGAAGCATGTGCAAAGCATCAGAGAACAGTGAAGTCGGAGAGGATGCTATGGGCAGAGGAGAGCTGGAGAAGATGCCACGGTCAGGGTGAGGATGCTGGGGAGGCTGGGAGGAGCAGCCCACTCACACTGCCCAGGAGCCTCTGTTCTCATTGTGAGGAAACTGTGAGCAACATCGCTTGTCCAATTATCAAACCCACCTGGGGGGTAGAGCCTGGCGTGATGCACTCACTATTAAAGGCTAATTCAGTGTAACAAACCAAATCGAGTATGTACAAAGACTGTCAAATAGAATAAGCCACTAACAAATTAAATTACTCCCCATTTTTGGCGGGAAGAATGCCAGTCATTTTTCATTTAAAAAATTATGCATCTTAATTCCATTTTTAAACATGTAAGGGAGCATTATAAGGCCTGGTGTGCTGTCTTTGATGAGCTTTACTGTGGGTGACACGTCTGTCCCTCCTGGTCCTCAGAGAACTGATAGAGCATCAAGCCTCACTCTGGTCAAAACCCTTGTTTCCTCTGCGGATTGGTGGGTGGGTTGGGGAAGCAGGAGGGACAGGTTGGCTCAGCTTATGATGACATATCAGAGCTGTTGTTTCCAGAATGAAGCTGCCAATCAACAGCACTCCGCCAAAACCCCAAGGAATTCTATCCAAATAATATAATTTTTAGATTTCCCTGCTCACACCCTTCAACAGTCTCAATATGGCCCTAATTTCTTCTTTTACAGGCTTTGCCATATAGATTGAAATAAGCCCCCAGAACAAAACCCCTTTGGACCAAGTTGGGCTTTGTGCTTGAGGATATTAAATAACAGAATTATATCCTTTCATTTGACAGATACTTATTAAGTGCCAATCACTGCACCAGGCAATGTGTGTACAGAGTGAACAAAATAGATTGTACTGTGGAAATGAGAGTGCAATAGGAAAGAAAGACATTCATGTCTCAGGAAAGTGTATTGTTACAGACTGTCACTCACTCCACACTGACTTTTCACGAGAGAAAGAGAGAAGAACAAGGTTCCCAATTTAGATTGGGAGATCAGATAAGCTGTTTGGGAAGAAGTAAAAACTCACTTTCTTCAGAGCACCCCAGTTCTTAAGTCAGCTTCTCTTCACAGGAACAACTTGGCCATTAGGTGATGTCTGGAAATAGCTCTGGAGTAGCCAAATGGATATTCTTGGATTTAGTGCGTAGAAGCCAGGGATGTTGTTAAATGATGCACAGTGTACACAAAACCATTTCAAGAATTACCCAGGCTAAAATGCCAGTGGTTTTGAAACGGAGAAGCTGAGCTCTTAAGGAAGTCCTTCTGAGACACAGTGTAAGCTGAGCAGACAGAGGAAACCCTGTGCCAGCTTACAACAGGCTGCAGAAGGCTCAGCTCACAGCTGGAAATCAATGGGGGTCCATGCACTCTGTGTGCACAAAGTCCTGGCACCAATTTTCATACATAGGCATATACAATACACATGTGTATATATATATATATGTATACATATGTACACATATCTAACACTTGCTTATATTTACCTATCTACTATGTATCCATTCATATCTATCTATCTATCTATCTATCTATCCATCTATCTACCTATGCACCCACCAGTCTTTATGTCTTTATCTTTGTTTCTTAGAGATAAGCTTCTACTGGAAGAGTATGGATCTCACCCCCCACAACTGCCTGGTTAAACACACACACACACACACACACACACACACACACACACACACACACACACACACACACGAAACCCAATGCATCAGAGATGATTTTCAGGACGGAATAACAATTTCACCTTCTCATTGTCTGACTTCCAGCCTGTGTGTGGAGACGAGAGAAGAAACACCTTTCCCGCAGAAGATAAACTTGCCATCTAATTACCACTTCGTGCCGAAGCCCTAGTTGCTGCCAGTTCTGTGCTATTTTTCCCCAGACATTTCCATGTTCTGCCAGCATCGTCGCCTCTCAAAGCGTGGTTCCCTGATCACCGCCTTCTCTCTTATTTCCCTCAACGTTACACATTGTGTAATCTCACACGAAGGAGGAGACATCCTGAAATGCTACAGATCAAGGCAATTCCAATTAACACATAGCTGGGGAAGGGGCGGTAGGGAGAGGCAGTGGCTTTGTTTTGGATGAGTTTGGTTAGGATTCGTCACAGAAACTGCCTTTGCCTCTCAAGTGCTATTGGTGAGAGTGTTTATAAAACTTGGTGATGTTTGTTATTAGGATAATATTCAATGAATACTTGATGGCTAGTATCTACTAGGCCCTGAACAGTATCATATTATATTCTCTTATTTATGACTATAGAATATGCAGAATCAATGATTTGAATACAAATTCGATGCTAACTTGACAAATCTTGCTGCAGAGATGGCTCAGCTGTTGAAGGCTAGGTCCACAGCCAAAATACAAACAAGGCCTACATGCATACATAGATACCTTGTCAACTCCCTGAAAACAGGTCCTTTCGTAGATGTATGCTTGCAGAGCCCTTTGTAGCTAAGATGTGCCAATTTTGCCTCCCACCTGTAGGTGGCGGAAGTGATCATTGGTGCCTGTCCCACAGGAATGGGTTAACTTTCAATGACCTTTCAAGGTTGAAAGATCTGATTCCTGGCTCTAGCTGCATACTTACATCCAATAAGCCCTCTTGTTTAAAACTGATGTCTGGGCCTTGCCACCAAAAAGTTACGTTGCCACGCCAGTGAGATGGACTGGTATTTTGAAAACTAAATCCCCAAACCAGGTAACCAATGTAGACCCACAGCTGGAAACTAATGAATATGGGGATAAAGGGAAGAATTTCCATTTCATCACTTAGCAGAAGCTTTTTTGGAGGTGTTTAAAGTGATTGTCACAGTTGTATAGTGGTGGGGTTTTTGTTGTTGTTGCTATTGAAAAAAGCCTGTCTTAATTATTTTTATGAATGCACAGGGAGATCATTCATGGAATATAAAGATGATTAAGGACATGGGGTGGGGGAAGGGCCTGGCAGGAGTCGAGGGGTGAAGAGGGACTTGACAGAATCAACATACCTTATATATGAAAACATCAAAGAACAAATGAAACCAGGAACGTTTTTATCTGTTGCATATAATGAGTTCCTAAGAGTGGGGAATAAAACAAATAACTCAATAAAAATATAAATCAAAGATACAAACTGAAAATTCAGAGGAAGAGAGAGCCGGGAATTTGTAGATATGCCAATCTCAGGAGCAGGCAGCAAGTTAAGAGCCTCTAAAAACCCTTAATCTTGCAAAAGATAGGTCAGATTCCTTTTTAAATCTTTATTCATGAGGAATCTATGTGGCAGTCCCTGTTCTGGGTTTACTACTGTTTTATGAGGAGGAGGCTGAGACACAAAACAGTGGTTTCACTTTCTTAACTTAAGCCTTCAGGCATTGGGCCTGGAGTGACCCTTAATGTGATTTATGCTGCCTGGAAATTGAAAAGGTAAAGGTTAAAATGACTCATGTCACATCTTGCCACACAGAGGTTAAAGCAGTGGTTCTCAGCCTTTCCAATGCTGTGACTTTTAATCCAGCTCCTCATGTTATGGTGACCCCCCAACCATAAAATTATTTTTGTTGCTACTTTATAACTGTAATTTTTCTACTGTAAATAATGTAATTATCTGTGTTGTCTGGTGGTCTTAGACTACATCTGTGAAATTTGGTGGTTGAATCACCACAGGCTGAGAACCACTGGATTACAAAACCACTGGTCAGGGGAGTAAGAACTGCACCAAAAAAGTCAGAAGTAGATACTCAAAGGAAAATAATGTGACTTTTAACTTAGACAGTCCTTCTTGAATGGAAACTGTCAGCACCTGACCAAAAGTGTTGGAGAATATTAGTTTGTATCATTAGTTATGATTACATTCTATCAAAATCTAGACACTTCTGGAGGACAGGCTGAACAAGTTACATTGTACCTATACGCTAGAATGATTGCGGGTATAGCTAAGTGGTATGGACTGCGTGAGAATCCTATTTCTCCACTATTGTTATAACAACTTGTGAAGGTAGAAGCAGAGGGAAGATATGAAAACAACCACACCCTGAGCAGTAACATTCTAACCTTGGGAAGAACCACTGTCTTCTGTTGTCTGACTTGTTGCTATAAATGTATTTTCCTTTAGTAATATAAAAGAAAAGAACACAAAGTCAAGGGCTAGAGAGGTGGAGTGGCTTTGAAAGTCAAGGGGAAGACTTGGGGTAAATATGATAAAAGCGTATAACATTTCAAGGGATTAATATAAATACTTACAAAAAGCATTTTGAAACAGAAATAATGCAAACTGACTCTTCTATACATGCTTTTTGGTACACTTAACTTAGCTCAGACATATACAGTAATAAAAAGCAGCTTATAATGTAATTACTATTCCCTTGGTGAGCTTATTAAATTAGGAAACATTTAAGTGTTTCAATTTATTTGGTTACCTTATCCATCAAACTTTCACGTTACATTTAAAAGAAAAATTATGGTATCTAATACCTCACCAGGACAGAATTCTTAGTCGTCTTCATTCTGCCCTATAGCCCTAGTCATGGGAGGCTGAGCGACCAGTGGTTACCCATAAGCCTGATCAACAAAGACTGCATTGCAAAGACCGCTGAGCAGGAAAGGTCCTCGGCACCGGCACCGTGGCTGAGGATCTTAGCTTGATAAGATCTACATGGTGGAATGGATGGAGAGGAGGGACTCCTCAAAGCCATTCCACACGGATACTTGCATGCATGTGTGCACACACATACAAAGACACACATACAATGACAGTAAATGCTTTCTTCATGGTGCACCCACCTCTTCCCGGGGAAAGCCAAGCCCGGTCATGAGCGGCCATCCTATTCCTGTGAGACAAGAGCTACTGCCACCCCAACTGTCAGCACCATCATCACAGAGGGGGAGGGCAGCAGGGGGAGGGACGCCACACCCAGCAGAAGACTGGGAGGGTAAGACATTCCCATAACCGTTTGGTGCCCTTGGAGTTTATGCGTTGTTTTCTGTGATCTCCCTCTTCTCTCCCCCAGCTCTCTCCCAGCCTCGTGACCTCCACTGTTAGTTAGTAGGGCATTCTTCATTCTGCACATGCTCTCCATCCCACTGGCAGCAGCTGAGCAGCTGTGAGAGTCCTAAGAAAACAGATCTCCAGGTTCCTGCCATAACACAGCACCATTCCCAGGATCATTTCTCACTAACGCTCCTTTGCTCAAGGATGGCAAAACCCAATTGGTCACCGATCCCTAGGCAGAAATTGTTTGTTTGTTTGTTTGTTTGGAATGTTATTTACAGCTACCTTTTATTTTCTTCAGGCAATAAACACATTTGTCTCTCATAAATTTTCTCCCGATTTTAGAAGTTCAATGAGCCCTTTTCATGTAAACAACTGTCTGTCTGTCTGTCTGTCTGTCTATGTGGTTCTTCTGGGGTTTGAATTCAGGGCCTTGAACATCCTAGGCAAGCACTCTACCCACTGAGTTACACCCTTAGCCCTGTAACATTCTTTTTAAAATTAGAGTATAAATCATATTAAATAAGTAAACTGTACAAAAAAAAGAGGTTCATCCTGGATGGAGCAAGTTAGGTAAATTGCATCTTTTGGAACAACGCACAGTCTTACTGGCCACTAAGGCCCTGGAGTCTCCTGTTTCTGACAGTGTCCATGTTCCCATGGCCCACTCTTGAGCAGCTGATTCCTTTCTCCGCACTCAGTGATGACAGGCCTTGTCCTATGGTGTCCTGCGTCTATTCCTTTCAAGGGTTCCCAGTCACCATCCACCTCCTGACTCGTCTCTGATTCTTCTTTGTCTCTCATTTGGGGAAAGAGGAGATACAGGGAAGGGTAGTGAGTTGGTGACCATCGCCCAGCTTGACTCTAGGACTTGAAACTCCCACTGTTTTTTTCTCTTCCTGAAGGGAAGGGCATGAATTATTTTCCCCAAAGCCAAAAACAACAGCCACTTTGACAAAGCTGAAAGCTCTGAGGTTTACAGACAGGGAAAGTGAAAAGAAGAGAAAAGAGACTACACAGAGGGAGCCAGGGACAAGCATGGAGTCATTACGATCCCTGCGTTTGACCACAAAATGGCTGCACCTGATGTCTACCCAGTTTACATTCTGTGGAGAAGCCACATGGCCTGGAATCCAGGAAAAACAGCTCTTTACTGAGCTCCATTCACACGGGCTTAACATGTGGCTCCAACCAATCATGGTCACATACGAGAAAAAGGGAAACAAATCCATGTGTTGATAATCACTGCCACTGTGCTCCCAGTGGACAGCAACCCCTGAGCGAGCATGAAACTGCCCTGGGTAGACAGATAGGTGGATCTCACGGCTCAGCATTTTGGTGTATCAAATGAGCTCCTGAGTGAGGTTCACTGATGTGTCCTTGTAATACTCCCCCCTCCACCACACACTAATTATGTTATACAGTTTGCAAAAACTGTAATCACTCTGTCTGGGGGAGTATGGACTCTTTACAAGAGGGTTTTTTGCTTGTTGTTTGGTTTTTTTTTTTTTTAATGAATTCTGACCTTTGCTTTCTGGGGTGACTTTGGAACTTAGTCACTCTAAAACTGCTGCTTTACCACCCCTTCCTGTTTCCCATAAGCTCAGCACATGCTGCCACTTGTAACCTGCGTGAAAATCCTGGCAAGCTCAGTGGGGTTAGGTCATTTAGTTAGGACCCTAGGTGGGATACGGGAGTCACAAAGTACAAAGAGGAGTTAAGGATATTGGATATTTAAAAATGGAGCAAACACGGGAGGGAAAGGAAAGGCTCGTTTACAACTTCCCATGAGTGTAATCTCAGTGTCACCAACATCACCAGATAGATAGATAGATAGATAGATAGATAGATAGATAGATAGATAAGTTAAAAAACTTACAACAGTTTTATTTATACTCATTCAGGTGGGATTTGACACAGGCACAGTTATAAGGAGAAAGAGAGAGAGAGAGAGAGAGAGAGAGAGAGAGAGACAGACAGACAGACAGACAGACAGACAGAGAATACTCAGCATAGATGGATGAGCTCCGTGCTAGTCCTACAGTGGCAGGGCCTCTGATTTACACGGTCTCTTCAGCCCTCAGGGAATTACACATAGCTGCTTCTCAGCACATTTTTTGGTTGAATGATTGCTAGAAAACTTTTCTAAAGATAAAAATCATTACTGCAATCAACTTGCAAATGAAACACATTACACACCTAGTGGCCATTCAAACAAGTGCTTGTCCAGACAGAAAATGTTGAAAATAAAGGAAATGAAAGATTTTCTCATTCTTCTAGTACAGTTTTTCATCAGGATCATTTGAGAGAATTACTGGCTGCTGAGACTGGCCGTCTGAGACTCTAGCTCAGTTAGTATGCGGTAATGCATACTGATTTTTTAACAGTGCCCCAGTAACCGAAAAACAGCTACACAGTGCTCATTCAACCTCAGACACTTGTTAGTTCCATTTAGATACTTATAGTTTATCTGTTTTACATGTGCTGTGATTTAATATTTACTTCAAATGGATCTACTTTTTAAGTAACTACATTTATTTTGTTTGGGAATTTCATATCACTGCAATGCACTGAAAAAAGTTCCATGTAAATTGCAAAAATTATAGAAACACATTGGAAAAGATTTGTGTTTAAATTCTAGTTGATTCAGTCATCTGGGAAGGACTTAGAGTTCAAAGTTAGCCATAAATTAAAAAATTTGTAAGTGTTCCCAGAGGTTAGAACTATTGTTGTAAAAGCTAGGCTTTGAGCCCATTCCACATGGAGGGATGTTCTCTTAGCCTGAACATGTAGGGGAGGGCCTAGGTCCTGCCCTGGATGATATGACAGACTTTGGAGATCCCCCATGGAGGGCCTCACCTTCCCTGGGGAGCAGAGTGGGGATTGGGTGGGGGTTGGGGGACTTGGTGGGGGGGGGGAGGGGAAGGAAAGAGAGCTGGGATTGACATGTGAAGCAAGCTTATTTCTAATTAAAAAAAAAAGCTTGGACTTGGTATAACCAGAAAGATAAAAAAGGGAATGGGAAAACTAAGTTGCTATTTTTTTTTTTTTGCTTTTTTTAATGATGCTGCCTAAGGCTGTGTCTTATACCAGCATAAACGTCCTAGACTTTAAGAAACTTGGTGGCATAGGAAAGTGACTGCCATACTACCTAGAGCAATGGTTCATAAAGCTGGCTTCAGTTATTGATAGAAAATCTATTTTCCCAGGAGTGGTGGCATATCCCTGTGATCTAGCACTTGGGAGGCTACACAGAGAGTTCCAGGACACAAGTTATGACCTTGTCTCAGGAAAAAAAAAGCAATTTTTCATCAGGCACAACATTGGGTATCTATTAGATTGTTCATTGCTAACTCAGGTGTATTCTCATAGTGGGAACTGAGTAGCCGGCTTGACAAGTTTCACCTCCACAGTGGGGATGCCTGGCAGGGCACAGAAGGTTCCTCTCTCTCCCACATGTGGCTGAGGCCTTCCGATCCAGGGAGACATGAGCTGTGTCTTGGACACTTGCTTCCTTGTATTCCTAAATGTGGGCTTGTCATGTGTGACATCATGAAGCGTGTTCTCCCACACAGCTGATCAGACAGCTGCTCTCAGCGAGCTTAGCTTTATTACCCAGAGAAGATGGAGGTACCGCTCTGCTGGGAGACCTCATCTTCCCCAGTGAGCACACATGGTGCCCTCTGCAGACTTTCTTTCCACTGTACTACCCGCTTTCAAATCCCATAAGTGGCCCTGTGCAATCAGACAAGGGGATGGGACCCTCCTTAGCTTTTAGATGGTAAAGGGGACACCCTGCAAGGAACAAATGGGGATGGTGGGCTGGAGAACTAAGTCAAATGATACGCAAAGAGCAAGGGGAAAAAGACATTGCTGGAGGTTAAGAAGAAAAATAATGAGCTCTTTTTCCCATCTGAAAGGAGGAAGCTAGGCCATTGGAGCTTGGCAGGGGGTGATGTACTGATCAATACCTTTAGTGTGTCAGCATAAGAAAGGCACACGGATGGAAAATTATTTGTCAGTGTGCAGGATGGGAGCCATCTGAAGAAGCAGGGGGAGATGTAAATCCTCTGGAAGAGAAAATGAGGAAGTAAGATTTCTTTTCTTCTAGGCCTCTGAACACAAAACATTGACTTTGAGGTCGAAGAGAACTCAAAGCCCTCAGCTGGCTTAGGCTCCAACAAACGACAGACTCTGAAGCACAGACTCAAGCTAAGTCTTAAGTAGAGTCATAGACATCTTAGATGCCCTACAAGCACACAAGGCGGTTCCGCAGGCTAGAGTCGGAATCAACCACAAAGCTTCTCAGATGTTGATGTGGCAGGGGCGGGAAGCTGTGTCCCAGTGTAAAACTTTGTTATCACGAGAGAGGAGACTCTGGCAGAAATAGCCGAGGAAGGGCAGCTGGAGGGAAAGGAACCACAGTAAGGTGCTGCATATGAACTCTGAAGGCGGCAGGCAAACACCCTTCTCGGTGCGCACGCTCGCGGAGAACACGGCAAAATTTGACGTTCTCTCTGGAGTCTGACTCAACACGCCCCCCAACTGCTTATTTTTTCCTTCACAAGAACTGCTATTTTAAAATGGCATTCTATTCTAGGTCTATTTATAGGCATGCAGGATTTTTTTTTGTCTTAAATTATAGAAAGGAAGTTAAACCTAGATCTTGAGTTACGACACCAAATACAGTGAGACATTTTCGTTTCCTAAGGTTGCAGATTTAGGCGAGCTAAGTTTACAGTGTGTTTGGAATTTTAATCTCTTAACATATATGCCACTTCCATTGCTCATAATTTTTTTTTCTTCCTCAGAAGGAACTAATGCCAGCTCTTCTGTCTGTGCTGTGGCGTCTTTCCATTTGATAACTGGTAGAAGTTACACAAAGGTACAGTCTTATCAAGCATAAACACAGAGAAATCTAATTCTGATACTCTAGTACTAATGCAGATGGGAGCATTCCTCCAAGAAAAACTGTCCAATTAAGAGGGGGAGAATTGTAGAAGACACTTCAAGTGGACAATGCTGTTGCATTTGAGTTTTCAAAAGTTTTAATCACTTGTCTTCACCTCCCCTCTCCCACCCCGTGTGTGTGTGTGTGTGTGTGTGTGTGTGTGTGTGTGCAAGCACACATACACATGTGTATATTAGGTTTACACTGGGTGCTTCTCAATCACTCTTCATTTAAATGTTTTAAGACGGGGCCTCAAACCGAACCCGACATTCACCAATGGCTAAACTGGCCCACCAGGGAGTTAGGGATGAACCCGCCTCTACTGTCACACCCTCTGCTAGGGTTACAGTGGCCCCACAGCACAACAGACTGTCACCACTACGTTTAGCTTTCATAAGGTGATCCAAACTCTGGTCCTTGCACTTGCAGAGTAGGCACTTTATGGACTAAGCCATCTTCCCAGCCTGAGTTTGAGAATGTAGAAGGGGTTAATAAACTTCTGCCAGGAGGGAAGTATGCTTATCTTTTTCTTAGTGGTCAAGACAAACTAGAAACTGAGAGCGATTCCTGTCTTGTTTTTACTTACGGAAAGACAACCTCCTACTCAGAGGTTTTCAAATTTTAGTTCTCTTATTTGTATTTTTACAGTGCCCACAAAATAAAGACATAGAGCATAAAATTTGACTCTGGATCCTATGACCTCAGGGTAAACTGTTCAGGCAGAGAATTCTGCATTTGGATGACTGACAGATGGAAGCCAAGGCAGAGAATTTAAAGGGAGATTTGCAGCCAGAGTTCCAAGGAGGCTCTTAACAGCCTCCCAGGTTCCTGTTCCTGCTACCACCCCAGAGTCCCTCATGGAGATGTGGCTGCTGTGGCTTCTTGCCTGAAGGAGTCACTCCTTAGCAGAGCTCTCCTGGCTCAGAGAGAACTTGAAGTTTCTCCCCAAACTGGGCATTATGGAGTGGGAGACCCACTCACCTCAATTTACCACAGAGACGCGGGTGGGATTATTTTCTATTGCCACCCACCCTATCCACACTTACAGAGAGCTGACTATGGGATGCTTGGCTCCAGCTGACACATCTACAAGCCAACTCCTATACCCAAGGTTCAGGGAACACTGAGGAAGACAGGGTGGAAAACTTGTCAGAGCGGCTTTAAAGGATGGACTTCCTCCCTCCAGTTTTGTCTGTTCTGTCCCAAATGGCCTGGACACAGTGCAAAACTTAGTGTTTCTCAGTGCTGGTGCACAAATGAGAGGCTACTGAACGCTATTCCTTCTCTAGCTGAAATCTTGTAGGTGGTCACATTCTGCAATCAATGACATAGCATGCAGTGCAAAGAGCATTTGACTACACTGTCTAATCAAGTTGGCTTTTCTTTTACAATTTTTATTTATTATTTATATGCATATGCGTGTGCGTTTGTGTGTGTGCATGCGTGTGTGTGTGTGTGTGTGTGTGTGTGCGCGCGTGCGCTTGGATCTATGTGCACCACACACATGCATTCAGGGACTTGATCCCCTGGAACTAGAGGTAGAGGGGGTTGTGAGTTATCATCTGGGTTCTGGGAACCAAACCCAGGTCCTCTGTAAGAACAGCAAGTACTGTTAACCTCTGAGCCATCACTCCAGGCCTAAATTAAGTTTTAAAATCTTATCTAGGCAGTGGTGGTGCATGCTTTTAATCCCAGCACTTGGAAGGTAGAGGCAGTGGGATCTCTGTGAGTTTGAGGCCAGCCTAGTCTACAGAGTGAGTTCTAGGACAGCCCAGGCTATGCAGAGAAACCTTATCTTGAAAAATCAAACCAAACCAAACTAAACCAAACCAAACTAAACAAAAATCTGTTAAATATCATTTGACTTGTTGACCTTAAAATTTTTGCTTTCTAAGTTTTATGCTGTTATAGTGTGTGTCTGGAAATGTCCTGATGGCAGGATAGCAATGGTTGGTCAGTCTCAGAGAATGATTCCCTTGAATGAAAGAAAAATCAAGTATGACAGCCATGATTGCTAAGTTGTTTATACAATGTAAAAATTCAGGATCAAACATACAGCAGGTGCCATAGCCAGCATGCTATCCCTTGGAGTCTGAGAAAACTCCTATGGGCTCTCTTAGCAATATAAGATGTTGGCAAATGCCCGGGAAACAAATTGTGCCTTCTAGGAACCAGTAGGTGTTTATCCCTGTCATTCCTCTGGGTGTGGGGCTCTGATTTTTTTTTGCATGGATAGCAGAGCTAATCCTTCTTTGAAGCTGTGTGGAAGCTCTTCCTAGGGTGCTGCACTCCCAACCAAGCCCAGTCATTTCTTTCTCTCTCCAACCTCACTCCTGCATGGAAGACAGGGCTAATGATTTATATGTTGTAGGCATCTCTGACAGGCGCACTCCATCTTGACTTCCTCCATCCCCAGGACCAATCAGAAGCTTATCTTTTCCTTTGTGTAATAGGGAGCTGTCAGGTTCTATGATCCTCCAAACAATTCAATCATTCACAGAAGGGTTCGCCTTTGGCGAGGACACGTTGGTATTGGAGAGGCGAGGTAGAGGCCGTGCCCTGAATAGTGGCATTCAGGGGCTAGAGGGCAACATGGCCTAAATGACAAATGCCACCTGCTTCCTGAATTTAAACTCTCTGTTACCACCAGGAGCTACTTACTCACGCAACTTCTCTAGTTTGATATGTCTCCCGTCGTGGGTACAGAATATTTAGCCATCCAAGCAAAGGGCTGTTCCAAAATGAATAAAAAAATCAACCCACTCAGAGCAGAGAGTGCAAGCCAGGGCAGAGAGGGTCCTTACAAAAGCCCATGGTGCTCAGTTCGGTCTTGCTGGCACTGCGCTCCCCTTGCAGACACCCGGAATCATCCTCACCCTCCTCCTACCCACACTGGGCTATGCTGACTCCCACATGTGACCTCGGACTTCTCATCTCCTGTTTTTATTTCTCTCCCCTCTCTCATAACCTGTCTATTGCCACAGCTCAAGCATTGTTGTTTAGAAAATTATTCTGTGCTCTCTCTAGACGGATCAAATTCTCCACCATTCTTTCTCTTACATGCTGTGCGCTTCTCCACTGTCTCCTGTTACAGTGATGGTTTTATCTGAAAGTGGTTTATTCCCTTTTCACCGAGAGACTACAAGTTAGAGGGCAGGGACCATGCCTTGTGTGGACATTGCTGCAACTCTGGGTTACAAAGAGCCTAGCTCATAGTAGGTATTCCATAAGTGCTTTCGGAATTCGTGAGAAGTGAATAAGCAAGAAACCTTGACGACCTGTGTTCTTAACTGATTTGGGTTGGTGTTGCTGTCATCTGTGGGTTTGTCTGTACTAAGTACTTTCCCGTGGGAAGTGATGCTGGTAACCACGCCTGAAACTATTTCATCATTTTCACTTCTGAGTCTAGCCTCCTGAGATCACTGCATGAACCCTTATCCTTGTGTTTGCATATTTGATCCTTAGACAGACATTCTATTTACTTAATCAGATGTTGCAGAACTCTAAATTCCTGAAAATGAGAGAGAGTGGGGTCACAGGGCAGAAAAGAAAATACGAGACGGAACTCAGTTCCTCTCCTGTCCCTTCCCCTCCCCCTCTTCTTCTCTCCCTTCCCCTCCCCTCCCTTCCCCTCCTCTCCTTTCTTCTCTTCTCTCCTCTCCTTTTCTCTCCCCCCTCCCCCCTTCTCTCTTTTCTCTTCTATTTTCTTCTCTTTATACAGGGTGTCATGTAGTTCATGCTGGACTTGAACTTGATATGTAGTTACAATGACTTTGAACTTCCTGATTCTCTTACTGAGTTTTGGAACTACAAGCATGTGCCCATGCCTAGTTTTATGTGGCACTGGGGCTCAAACCTGAGCCTGTTCACACAACAGATGAACATTCTACTAATTGAGCTACATCACCAGCCAAAGTGTATTCTAGGCTGGCCTTGAACCCTTGATCCTTCTGCTTCATTCTCTTCAATATTTGTCTACCTGGGTATGGTGCAGTGATGGGACATGTTGTTGCAACATGGATTGGCAATAGTGACAACCAAGAACACAAAATTGGATTCTGCTATTTTAAAGGGATGTTCCAAACTCACAAGATCTAAGCCTCATGAGATCAAGGATCACATATGTTTGCCATAGTTGTTTGTATGAAGACTGAAACCTTCAGATAATAGCAGAGTATATAGAGATTATATAAAATTGAGAGTTTTTCACGACCTAATGTGGAATTTCTGTTTCAATGGTTAGAGTGGAGAATGGTTAGAGTGAAGTCTAAGTGTGGATACAGTGTCTGGCATGGTGTCCAGCAGAAAGAAGCTCTCAGTTGGTGTGAATGAACTTGACCTGTCAAGAAGGAAGTTCTACTAAGCATCATTCACTATTAGGTGACTTTGTGACTGGGAGGCAGTAAGATCCGAGTGAAGATGCTACCAGGGAGAACTCTTGTTCTCCCAGCTCTTTGCCTCAGCACTTTCAGCTAGCATTTTCCAAAGTGAGGTTCACTGCTATGTTACCTGCCCCCCAATAGATCAGTCACCTACTGTTTAAATGCTTCACGGCGACATCAAAAGATTCAAACCCAAATCGATGAATGACTTCACAAACTGAAGTCTTGCTATGGAAAAGAGAAGTGTCAGTAGAACAGATGGGTGGCTTAGTGTCCCGGACGATTCTCTTCTAACTGTGGCCCTGCATAGGCCAAGGAGCACATTTTTTAGTGGGATATTTTAAACAGTAATTAACCTCTAAATTGAGAAAAAAGTTCCCTATGGACAAATAAGGTTGACAGAAAATGCTTCACTCCAAATTCTTTCTAGATAGTACTTATTAATGTCTTAAAGTTTTACAGAAACTCCTGCCAAACACGGATTTGCTTAAACTGTAGCTTCTCATGTTACTCTATCAAGATACATTGTGAGCATGTGTATGTGCTCTAGTGGCTTTTAACGTTCCTATAGTAAAGAAGGCACCAGATCTCAGCAGTAGTTTGTGAAAGTATGACCCAGCCCCAGGACACGCCTTCTAGGTGGAATGTTCTTTTCCTTGTGGCTCAACCATTCCAAGGAAACTGAAAAATTCTGTGGCTTTTTTTTTCTGTTGGAAATGTTTCTTTTAAATAGAAAACTACCCTTTATAAATTTTTCTCTCCCGGCAGTTTCTTGTTTTATGCATCAAAGAAAAGACAATGTCTCCACACCCACCACCCCTCGGGATGTATTTCAAAATCTCGACTGTCTGCTGAGGATGGGTATTTAAAATGCTCTCATCAGAGCATCAGCTGGAGATTGCTCGGCAATGTCCTAAGATCAAAGAGATCATGTCCTCTGTTGGGCTTGATTCTAAATCCATTTGTATTAATTATTTTCTACAAAGATCTTATATATAATGAGCAGAGGACCTTGAAACCCTCTTGTGATTTCAAATTAATTTCTGAGCATAACTTGGTAGTGAAAGGGAATCTGACTTGCACATTTGATCTGCTAAGAAAGCCAATTTGGAAAACAAATCAAAGTCAGGCATAGACCCTGTTAGCATTCTCAGGTATGCTAAACTGCGGGCATATGCATGCCTGCACACTTATTTCAAGGATTGAGAAAATCTCCCGTTTCCATCATCCAATTATGGACCATTCCACTTACTTTTAAAAGTATAACCAGATATCACTTAGATAAAAAGATGGAGGAACACCCTTCTCTTGAAAGAGAAAGCTGGCTGGGTCAGTGTGAACCAAGGTTGAAAGGGTGACACCATCTATACTCGCAAAACCTGAAAAAGACCAGCAGATTGCCTGTGCTGGTCAGCCTTCCTGTGACCCATCCCTGAATTCAGGTCACTGAATAACCAAAGATAAGGAAGGAGAGTGCTCCATAACTAAGATCATGTCTAGCCCCCTAATCATGATGTCTTAAGAGGAATGACACCATCCCCATGGGAGCATTTGAACTTTGTTTTGGTCAAATGTTACTTTTTTCTTTTCCTGACACTAGTGAGGACTAGATCATGGGCACATTCCAATGGTCTGGGAAACAAGACACAATGATAACTTGATCCTAATTCAGGTATAGGATCCGTTTTATAGTGTCATTCATGTTGAATCTAATTACGGATATCGGAAGTATCTCTGGGATGAAAGATAATGTGACATTGTCAAGGAGTGTGCTTTGATTCCAAGAGAGTTAAGAGAGCTTTTACCATTTTAGACTTTCCACCAGTTCCTATTTTATCATCATGATTTGTGCAAGAATACACGGTCATTCCCATGTTATAGATGTTGGCTGCCATTTGGTCAAATATCAAACCCCTTCTTGGTAACTCTTATACAAGATAGTGTTAAGAGCACTGACTTTAGAGTCAGACAGAACAGGTTAAAAATACAACCGTATACTTGGTAGCTGTAGATGTGGGCAGGTTGCTTCAGGGTTCATAATAAAGTGTCCCCATTTGCAACATGGGCATCATAGAATTATCCACTACATGGTTTAATGCCGGGGTACAATAAAATGTACTTATAATCCATCTGTCAGAAGGTCTGGAATGTGGTGCATGCTTAATACATGTTTTCAGTAGTTACTGTTGGAATATAGCACTGGGCATGAGGTAACTACTGCCATAATGTAACAGGATAAGAAATAGCTAGAGTTAACTATAATGAGAACCATAGCAAATTAATCTAAATCAGCGTCAAGGCAACTGTATTTCAGTGTAATGTTGCTTTCATATTGGTCTATGCAGACCTTGAGGAGTGATAAGAAGAACTAAAAATCAAGTTGGAGACTCTCCACTGTGAAGCTGATCTTAGAGGCTATCAGAGGCTATCATATGGACAGCTGCCGACACCAGTCTCTGAGTCATAGTGGATAGACATGGGTAAGTGCCTTGGCCCTTTTCTGAGTAGTTGACTAAGTGCGTGTGAGTGTGGATGAGTGCATGTGTGTGTGTGTGTGTGTGTGTGTGTGTGTGTGTGTGTGTGTGTGTACACGCGTGCAGGGGTGTGCATGGGGATGGGGAAGGTTTAGGCACTTTCTGATTCTGGTGACTAGATATTTTATGCCATGACCTAGCTCTAGGTACCCTTCCTATTCACTTTCCTGCAAAACAACAAACCCACTTTTGTCAACACTAGCCGCTTCTACTGCCCGTATGGCAAATTGTTCTCTCAGTCCGGCTTATTCACATGGATTTTGGCTTGAACCTCAGTTTCAATGCATATATCAGACATTCAATCTTAATAAGAGACAGGATAGCCTTAACCTTTACAGCTTGAGGTTCCATGCCCTTAAAAATGAGAACTACATTGGTCCCCACATTACAGGCTTATCTGGAAGATGAAATTATGCCAAGTGTTCTAGGAATGAAGCAGATGCTTGCTAAACATTAGCTGCTATCATAATTCTGACTGAATTGGTTCATTTGGCTACCATTGAAAACAACCAGTATTGTGTCCCTGGATATTAGTCAAAGGAATCAGGTAACAAGAAGACTAGAAACACCCGCTAATTCTCACTCCTAAAAGGCTAAGCGAATCCAGACATGGAGGGCTGTCTGTTGCCTCACTGCCTGAGTTCCTGTAGAGTGTTTTCTGATCCTATAATAGTAACTCCATGACATAGACAGATATAATCAGATAACAGTAACAATCAATAATGATAACAGAAATTATTATTTATTTTCATAAACACAGAATATGTGCGTCCTGCTGAGTTACACACATCACATGCCAGTATTCACTTTTGGGGCAGTCAATCAGCGAGACCTCTCAATATCTTCCCCCCAGAGGTAGGAGGGGGAAGATGGAGCTGGGGATGAGAAATTACCCTCGGCAGAGTGACACATTCACCAAGTTAATCTAATCCAGGGGGGCCATCGGGGCCCGTTGCAAGCCTGTGAATACGGAACAGACTTGATTGATTTTCACTGCAGTAGCTAAAACTCCATTGTTATTTGCAACAAATCAGGAAAGATGAAGCTGAGAAAGGATTGTATATCAAGCCTCCAGTGCAGCTATAAATCAGAAAATGAAGTTTTAAAAAATTAAAAAGTGGTTAGGCAAAGGCTAGATCTGTGTCTGGAGAGGCCTCGGTTATTACAGTCTAAACCCCAAATTAAAACCAGAGTCAGTAAAAGCCAGTCTCCACTCAACCAAAAATTTGGGCTGGAGCAAAGAGACCTGAGTCAGGTCCACCAGAAGGAAGCAGACAACAGCACACTTTCTCCTGCCTCCCAGGTGCAACACCCATGGCATCAAAGCCGGTGTAGCCCTAAGACTCAGCTCGGAAACCCCACCCTCATCCTGCACCTCCTCCATTCTGTGCATCCTCCGAGTTGCCATGGCAACCTTCCGTGCTCCTCTGAGAAGTAACACTGAGCCTCAGCCAGTACTTCTGTAAGTGGGCACAGGAAGTCTCCACGGGTTGCCTGGGGAGTCCTATCAGAGTTATCAAGACCAGGACTCCTCGTGCTGAGGTCAAGTGAATGTTTGTAAAGTATTTTGGGTGAGCCCGAGGCACGCTGCATTTTGAGAGCACTGGCTGAAACTGATTTCACATGGGGCTTATCTTCTCTCTGCACTGTGAGGACAGAGTGTTTCATCTGTCCTTCTAAGACTGCCTTGGCAGTACCTGGTTTGTGTGGTACCTACTGTGTACCAGCATTCACAAAGTTTTCATCATTGCATAAATCAAGGATCAGGCCAAAATAGCTCGCAGAATGTGGAAGACAGGATTCTAGGTGCACACAAATCTGCACTCTACTCTTGGGCCTTCTTTTTACTACCTTTGAATTCTCAAGCCAGTGTTCACCTCTCTGCACCTCTCTTTACAAATCTCTGTAATGGGCAGAATGCCTAAGTCACAGGGTTATGAGAAGGAAAGAGTAAAATACACCCAAAACTGCTAGCCCCTATGTTGATGAAGGCCTGGGAAAACGCAGTTAGTATTTAACAGGTGTCTAATCAACTCTCTTAAAAACACATCAGGTAGTTCATTGGTAGTTTCATCGAGAGATGGCTCTTTGGCGACAGGTGAACTTGCCTACCCCACAACCTCTAAGCAATAACTCTCAGAAAGTTCCCATTAGGAGCAAGAGCCAATGGATACTCACACCTGTGGGACTGTGGCCCCGAGGTGTCTAAATGACCATTGGTAAGATTTACAAACATCATGGTCACATTAAATGTATAAAGGTTAGTTCTGCCAAGTCAAAGAAATGTAACTCAGTTTAGGGGTGGACAGACGCGGTCACGGGCAGGAGAGCGGGCCGATGGCACCATCTAATCATCCATGGAAGAGCCAGCTAGCCCCTGGGAAGCCACCTAGTAGAAAAGCAGCCTTTACAGATCACCCAGGCCTCTAAATGCAAACTCTTGAATTAAGAACGCTTTGACAAGGACTTCTGAGAGATGGAAAATAGTGACAAAATTCCCGGGCAGTATGGCTACAAAGTATGGTTTTCTTCATGAGTAGAAACTATGAGAAAGGGGATGAAAATCACCACTAGATTTTTGGGTCGTACTAGGGTTTGAAGCCCACCATTGGCATTTTTAAAGCCACCAGATTGCGGGCAAACACCATGCATCTCCTGACACTTAATCTCTGCTCTGGCGCAATCCATTCTCCTGACAAATGGTGACCTACTACCTAGCCCATGCCTGCATTGCTCCAAATGCCGAAGCTTCACCCCTCTCTTCCCATAGAGAGCGTGGCTGTCTGAGGGGTGAGACGAGGCAGGCGATGGACAGACGGTTTATTAAACTATGCTCAGAGCTAAGAAAAAAGATCAGGCGAAGGACACGGAGAGTGACTGTGAAGGAGTGCATGGCTTCATCACCAAGTATTCTGGGAAAAATTATTTGATAAAGTGGCACCTGGGCAATAACTGGCAGGAAGTCTATGGCTTCAGATGACCCGGAGAACAACACAACCTTCCTGGCAGAATTACTGCACCAGCGCAATAGTGTCAGGACATAGTGCCTAACATCCAGGAAGCGACCAAGAAGCCGTGACTTTTTTTTTTTGTCATAGTTATTTAAATACTATTTCAAGTATCTGTTAGGGGAGTCTGGATGAAGCCTATTAGAAAACTTAACTCATCTTATCTCCCTCATCTTTCAGAAGACGGGTTATGACAAGTTACAGGTTGAGCGCTCACACCTTCGAGAGTCTATTTATAACAGGTTTAAAAGTAAATGTCACCCTGGCCTAGGTTCCCAGGGCAATGTCAAGCAGCCATAATGAGGCCCACAAATATCTCCAGGCTTATCCTGCCAGGAGAGAGTGAGTGCCAAGGGTGGTTTCTTACTACCCAGCTCCCACACATGGCTGATTAATTCACCTGAATACCAATCCTGTTGCCTAGAAAAGGCTCGAAGGGCCCATTGCCCCTGGGCACAGGGAGCCAAGGAGAGAAGTGCATGGAGGAGTTTCCTAAGCACAGCTGCAGAAGGATTCAAGGGGTTGGTTTCACTCACTGACTGGGTGAAAATGTGAGCGAGTGAGTGAGTGAACAAGCAAGGGTGTGTGTGTGTGTGTGTGTGTGTGCGTGTGTGTGCGTGTGTGTGCGTGTGTGTGTGCGTGTGTGTGTATGTGTATGTGTGTATGTGTATGTGTGTGTGTGCGCGCGTGTGTGTATGTGTATGTGTGTGTGCGCGTGTGTGTATGTGTGTATGTGTATGTGTGTGTGTGCGCGTGTGTGTGTATGTGTATGTGTGTGTATGTGTGTGTGTGTGCGCGTGTGTGTATGTGTATGTGTATGTGTGTGTGTGTGCGTGTGTGTGTATGTGTATGTGTGTGTGTGCGCGTGTGTGTATGTGTGTATGTGTATGTGTGTGTGTGTATGTGTATGTGTGTGTGTGTGCGTGTGTGTGTGCGCGTGTGTGTGTATGTGTATGTGTGTATGTGTATGTGTATGTGTGTGTGTGCGCGTGTGTGTGTATGTGTATGTGTGTATGTGTATGTGTATGTGTGTGTGTGCGCGTGTGTGTGTATGTGTATGTGTGTATGTGTATGTGTATGTGTATGTGTGTGTGTGCGCGTGTGTGTATGTGTATGTGTGTATGTGTATGTGTGTATGTGTATGTGTGTGTGTGCGCGTGTGTGTGTATGTGTATGTGTGTGTGTGTGTGTGTTGTGAGCACCGCCGACCAGGTGCCAACCACTAAGTGGCATTTCAGTGTCTGGAAAGGTGGCTCTGGTATAAAGTATTTGCAGACAAGGGTGAGGATGGACATCAGGGTCTTGTCTTCATTTCCGACACAAATGCCCATTGGGCACGGCAACCTGCCTGTCATTCCAGCTCACAGAAGGCAAAACCAGGGACTCCCCAGAGCGAGCTGGCTAGCTGTCCTGCTGGTAGGTCTGTGAGAGCTCAGGGCTCACGTGAGAGACCCTGCCTTGATGAAGGGGGTGAAGAGCAACCGAGGAAGACAGCCGGTATCAGCCTTGGGTCTCCACACGCACACGCACGTGTACCCACACGTGTGAACATGCTTGCACCTGTACCCACACCACACACACACACACACACACACACATTCAAGAAAGACATTTCAAATGCCCCCGCGTTTTGATTTAGGTCTTAGCCGAAAGAAAAGCAGGTTGCTTTCTCTTTTGGAGCCTGCATCAGATTTCAGGGCTCAGTAGCAAAGTGGATCAGTGTCTCCTTTCACAGACCCACAGGCTGATCACGGAAGTCTCCCTTGGAGCTTTGTGTCCCAAGCCGTGGACTCAGCTCCTGGGGCAGCCACGACAAACAAACAGGGGATCCAGCGTGCTTGCGGCAGCGTGCTTGCGGCAGCGTGCTTGCGGCAGCGTGCTTGCGGCAGTAAGGACTAGATTCTAGCAACTTCCTTAACAAATACCTGCCCAGTCCTCCTCAGGCTCTGCAGTGGACTGAGGCGTTAGGTGAGAAGCACCCAATGGGTGTCACTCAGTTATCATCACGATTATCTTGAAGACATAAAAATACTGAGCAGGGAGACATCCTTCTCCTGGGCTCCTTGGCTAATAAGTGATTAGATTTGAAAGAGTATCTTCCACTAAAAAAAAAAAAGGCAGATTAACATTCCTGCTTAAAAAAAAAAAAGCCAAGGCTCTCAGAAATGAAACACTGTGGGTTCGTTACACAGTGAGGATTAATTAGCTGTTGGGTATTATTAAAGGCTCCCACTCTCAAGACCCACGCGGAATCGGGTACTGTGGAAACGAGCGAGGGGTAATCATGGTGGGGGTGGGGGGGGAACACAATGGCTGGCAATGCAGACTATGTTGTTAAAGAACAGTCTGATGTTGCATTGAGTGCTTTCTGTTTGGGGTCACTGTTCTGAATCCATCTGTGGTTTTTCAGGGCTGCCGGTGGTAGTGTTTCATATTTTTTTTTTGCTTGTTTTGTTGTTGTTTTCGTCTTTCTCCACCAGGATCAAAAAGGAAGGGAGATGGCCTTTTTGGAGCTTTAAAGAGGAGAGAGTGGGCATGTGGATATTTACATGAAACGGGTGCTATTTTAAGGCCTCTGAGTGAGGAGTGGAGTGAAACATGGGTAAAATAATTTTATAGCAAATGTGTCTCCTAAATTGTTGTAATTATGGCTCACATTGTTGAAAAGTAACAGAAGCTCAAAAAAAAAATCACAATTCGAAGGGGAGGGTTGATATTAGAATCCAGTGACCACAGACCCTGGTGCTTTAACAAATCCCGGAATCAAGTGTCAAAAATGCAAATTGGGTCTCAGAATGAGAATTTTTCCAACCCTCTGCTTGGCGACTTGAAAATAGGGAGAAAAAATGGAGCGTGGTGTCCAGTTCCACATAGCTGGTTACCAACAACTGTGGTTAGAATTGTTACTTTCTAACTGGCTGCTACACCGCAGGGCGTCTGTCAGGGTGGTCTGGACTCATTTCATCGTCTTGAGGCACACAGTTGATCTCTGCTCTGGTGGGGATGTAAATAGGCCTTCTCTCCTCTGTCACTCGGGTGGTGCCTCCAAGGCTTAGGCGTAGATATCTGGAACCCCATTAGCAATGGGAAACCATAGTGGGCACTACAGATGGCCTCTGAAAAATTTCATGCATGTCGCAAACAAAGGCAGATGTATCAGTTAACACATTAAAAGATAATTTCAGAGGCACCAAAATCCATTGATGTCACATTAAGAAATGAAAACAAAGTACTTCCTCTTGGAATAATTTGATCAAGACTGAGCCTAAATTTAAATTCTTTTCCCTTCCTCTCCCTGTATCTTCCATCTGTCTGTAGCTTGTGGTTACTGGTCTGTCTGTTGTATGTGTGTGTGTGTACATATGCCTGATGTCTGTCTGTCCCTAAAAAGGGGGCGGGTCTTCTTTGTCCTTATTACACTGCACAGAAAATGTGACATGGGAAACAGAAGAGAGAAACTTTACAGAAATATTTAGCAGAGTCTTACAAGGGAAAAAGTTACTAGTCCCAGCTGACCCAGAACAGCAAACACTACCACAAACAGACGTTACCAGCTTATATCAATTTTGCTTTCAACATTTACGTGGCGTATTTGCTACTTAAGGTAGTTTCCACCCCATTGGCTGCTTCCAGCAAATAATTACCATGACACGCACAGACAGACACATTACTCTGGGCCCAGGGCATGGAAAAGTATATGACCTAAGATTGACTATGTTTTAGTTTAGGTTCTAAAAGATTACTATGTGGGCAATCCAAGGCATGGTAAGATTGTTTACAGTGCTCTCTTACAGGTAGGTTAAATGTAAACAGGCCAAGTACATAAAGTACATAGTAGAACAGCAGGTTAAGCACATACATAGTTTTCAATGATCTCAAGGTCTATTAACTTTGCTTCAGGGTCTGGAAACGTTCAGTCCTTTTGAAATCAAGGGGTATTTTCAGAACAACGTATCACTACAGGCAGATGTCATGACAGAATTCAGGGGCACCTAATCCATTTGTTTCCCTCACGGGACTGCCTTGTCCTAAGGGACAAAAGGCATTCTTAATTCCTGCCCTGTTTCAAGCAGGGTGCTTAGTACTTTAATCCACAAGTAGCCTGTGGAATGAGTAAAACAGAGTCAAAAGAAAAACATGACTTCCATTGTGTGCCTATAGCACAAAGAGGGATGCTCTCTCAACCTGGACTCTTAGGGGGAGTGCCTCAACCTACCCAGAGTGAAATGACAGACTCTAGATATCCCCTATGTGGAAGGATTTGGCAATAGGGTGGGAGGGTGGGGGGGAAGGGGAGTGCGGGAGGAGGGGAGGGAGAGGGAACTGGGATTGACATGTAAAACAAGCTATTTAAAATTAAAATAAAAAATGATAAAAAAAGAAAAACATGACTTCCTCCTCTCCCCCCCACCCACATAGGCCTATTACCAATGAGGGTAGGAAAAGTGGGGTTGGCACTGGTGATGTGGTGGTGGTGGAGGACGGTAACACTAAATAGACTGCTGACCTGGAGTGCTCTTCCTGTGCCAGATACTACACAGGTGCAGCTCCTTGCCTCACACGCATGGTGTCTCGTTGAATCTGCACCAGAGCTTTGGTGGACAGTGACCACTGTCATCTGTGTTTTATAGATAAGTCACTGCAGGTACAAGGTGTCAAGTCGAGCGCCCACCACAACCAGCTGGAGAGTCAGACTTCTAACCCAATGCAGCTCTCTGGGACTATCCACCATTATGCTTCTCTTCAGTCTTCCAAACATCTGCACTTTGACCACAGCAGGGCAGGTCAAAACCTCCCCAACCTGTTCTGATACAAGGATGGGGGAGTGGCATAAAAAACACAGCGGGCAAGTGTGTGAGCTCTGAAGGAGCCCAACTAAAGACCTGGGGTCCCTTAGTACGGGAAGCCCCAACAGCCCAGCCCTGGCCCAGCCGAGTGTGTGAAAGAATTTGATGGAAAAAAATGAATGAATGAATGAGCTGATAAAGGCACACAGCGATCAGCAGTGCTCACTTTTGCTTGTGTACCCAGAGTGAGACCCTTTCTCATGCGATTCATGGCTAACCCTCTTTCAGGTTTGGTCCTCTGACTGGCAGCTGATGACTGGAAGCATGGAGTTTACATTTCTAAAAGTCCTGTGGGGTTAGAGCTGGTCCCAACATGTTCTTACTTTACTGTTTACGCTGAACAGATTAAAAACAAACCATCCCTTGTTAAGCCACCTTTACCTGCATCTAGAGCAGTGGTTCTCGACCTGTGGATCCCAACCGCTTTGGGGGTCAAATGACCCTTTCATGGGGGGGTATATCCTAAGACCTTTGGAAAACACAGATATTTACATAACAGTAGCAAAATTACAGTTGTGAAGTAGCGATGAAATAATCCTATGGTTGGGGTCACCACAACTGAGGAACTGTATTAAAGGGTTACTGCATTAAAGGTTGAGAACCGCTGCTATAGAGAGTCTTCTCTCAGTGCTGGCCTGTGTGTACTAGTGCCTCCTCCTGAGGCCTTTCCCGGCCTCCAGAACCCAATCCCGTTCCTCTTTAACGACTCTCTAACTGCATCTGTCCGTCTGTCCGTCTGTCTAACTCTGTAGAGGGAGGGCCATTTGAGTGTGGGTGCTGTAATGACCCTCTCCTTTCCAGGCTGTGCACATCTGGAGGTACCCAAGGAGACCACACAGACTGAGTGTCTACACGCATGCTGAGTGTAAGAGCCACAGGGGGAAGACCTTCGCCTTCACCCATTCCCAGACAGTAGGATTCTGGCCAGTGTCACAGGCAGAGAATGAAAAAGAAACTCGCCTGACTGAAGTTAAAAAAGATTAAGTGAGTATTGTGTTTTGAATGCAGTTTCTCCCAAAACCTTGCATGTTGGAAGGCCTGGTCCTCACATGGTGGAGTATCTAACCCCAAAAAGGTTACAGGATGAAACAGGCTCTCTTCAACCATAGTCAATCTGTTGTGGGGTTCATAATTTGGGTGGAATTATTGGAAGATGGGGCCTGGTTGGAGAGAGTAGGTCTAAGGATGTGTCTTGGGAGGGTATCTTGTCTCTGGCTCCATCCTGTCTGTCTGGGTCTTTGCTTTTGGACCACCATGGAGTGAGTCCCCTTTCCATACGCCAAACTGCCATTACCGCTTCCTCAGCACAGCCCGGAAGCAATGGGGCCAGCTGGCCCTGGACAAAAATCTCTGAAACTGTGGGCTATAATAAACAATACATCCTTCAAATAGTCTCTGTCAGTTAAAATCGCACAAGGACAACATCTGACGAATACAATAGCCACACAAGGTTCTGATAAGTGGCAGAGTTCAAACCCAGGTCAGTTAGATACGAACACTTGGGTTCTCAAGGGCAAATTTTCCACCCCTGTAGCCTTGTGCCCCTACAACACCAACTACAGAAGGTGTTCAAGACTTGCTAGATAATGTGAATAGACAGGCTAAGAATACAGTAACGTATGGCAGTGGCCATGTGGCAAGTCCTTAGGGACAAAGGAGCAGCATGGATTTGTAGTCATTAGGGCCTGGCGTCTTTCCCATTGCTCCATCTGTCACCAGACATGGTAGGCTGAGGCTTTGCCCAGTGCCTTCAACCACATATTATAGTTGTAATCTGCTGTTGTGATCGGCATATGCCCAACTTTGGGGGGGCATTCCCCTGCCCCTGGTGGCCCAGGCTGCCAAAAGGCATGGCTGGAACAGCCACAAAAACTCACCCGAAGGGTTGTGATGGTAGCAGGGTCCCGGAGTCGGCCCTCCTCATCTTTCAGGTTGTAGCCTTCCGGCCTCTTATCACGCTCACTGACTTTCCACAGCTTCACAGTTTTATCTGTGGAGGGCAACAGAAGTCAGGATGACAGTGCAAGGAAACTTTCTCTGGGGATGGGAGATGGGGTCTGGGCGGGGCAAGAAGGGCTATAGGAGCCAGGTCTTGAAAGTGCTGTCCTGCATCAATCATATGCCATCTGAAGGAAAGGCTCACAAGACAAAGCAGAAACACAGATTGTGTTGGGACAAATGGCTTTTGCTGATGATTCACCTTCAACATATACCTTACATTTTAACTTGACACATTCAATAAAAACATTGAATGAAGTTGAATAAGAATAGTCATATATAGAGAGTTCACTATGTAGCTGTTAGTGCATGTACGATTAATTTCGTGTTCATGATCACTCTGGACAGTAGCCATCTCTATTTTTAGCATCCACCCTTCTTAGACACTCTCCTCACCAGGCCCCCAGCAGCCCATCATAACCTTGCATCCTTGACTTCCTCAACCCTCTCACATTGCTGACCACCCTGTTATCTATTGTCTGTCTGTCTGTCTGTCTTTTATCTATTGTTTGCCACTAGAAATCTCTGGAGTTTTATCTGTCTTGTTCATCACTGTGTTTTCCGTATTTAGTGGTAACCTGGAGTGTAGTTGAGGCTCAGTAATATCAGTATCAATAACAAATAAATATTAGTTTGAATGTGAATGAATCTCCTCAGTAAGATTATACTTTTTTAATAGTCAGGGAAATAAAATGATGTAAAGATGAAGCAAAACGCTTTTATCAGGCTGGGGGGCATAACTCCATTGCCTAGCATATGTAAAGACCAGTCACTCCAGTCTCCTCTCCGCTCCCTCTGCCCTGCCCGCTCCTCTTTCCTTTCCTTTCTGTTCCCTTCCTCTCCTCTCTTCCTTCTCCTTCCCTCTCCTCTTTTCTCCTTCCCTCCCCTCTCTCTCCCCTCCCTCCCTCTTTTTCTCCTTGCTGCTTCCTGATAGTTTCCAACTATAAACTATAGTTTATGTTGTCCTATCATCATGCATCCCTTGATGACACCTGTCCTTTTCTATAGCATTGAAACAAAAATGAGAACTCCAATGCCTCCAGGTGCTGACAGCTTAAGGTGATGATGGAGGGGATTTGGGACTCTGGGGAACTGATGAGGCGTGCCCCACCCAGGCTTTCAATTCTATATTTTTAGAGAACATGTTTTGGCTAAGCGAGTCTTGTCTATGTGCCATATGGCCTCGAACACCTTCCTTATCAGATCACACGTTTGCAGTCTGTACTTGCCTTTCCCTTTCCTTCTGAAATGCAGGGGCACACTTGATTTCTCTGTATTTGTCTCTATTGGACAGGATTTGGTATGAGATACTGTAAGGCCCAGTCCCCACTACTGCCTTAGATAGCTGTTAGATCTCAAACCCAGGACATGAAAGGAGACTCTGGCTGCCAGGTTCTCCCAGCATCCTTTAGTCTTTACCTGGCTAGCACACCCTGTCTCTACCCTGAGCTCTCCAACCCTGGGGCTGGGATGACCCTTCTCCAGGATCCTCTGGCCCCTATTAGCTCAGCCATTTTGGCCGTGCCAGTCTCTGGTGGAGGTTGCCATGTCTTGGCCAGTGGCTCCTCTCCCTCTCTGTCTGTCCTCACATGGCCCGGCTCAGTCTAGCCATGTTCATTCCAGATTCTCCTGGATGTCTCTGCCTCTGTCTTTGGCTGTTTTCTCCCTCACATCTATAATAAATTTCTTCCATACCTAGGAAGAATTATGTCCTCCTTTCTCTTGCTCTACTCATTGAACAGCCACGTGGCCAAGGACTATGGTCTTTGTGAGAAGACAAAATAGTCCTGGAGAAGGATTGTGAGGAAACAGGGAAGTGCAGAATGCCCACTTAAATCTCAGCCTCAGTATACACACACCCACATATTTAAATATTACACAGTTGTCACCCTGTACTCATTTTATTCATAAACCGGCAGAAATGGTATCTTTCTTACGGGGACTTTAGGATGAAATGAATCAACATGTTTAACTGTGTTGGGCTTCTCAAAATGGAGTCTAAATAGTAGCTGTCATTAGAATTAGCATGCGGAGCCACAACTCTGCAGTAGTAAGAGGTTACTCTCTCGCCTTGAGCATCATCCTAGAAGGGTATCTACACATCTGACTCTTCTGGGGAGAAAAGCTGCCCCTTTAGACTGCTTTTAATGGGAGCCTTTGGTTTTCTGTCCTGTCTCCTTCCGCCACTGCTCTCCAGTCTCCACACTATCACGTCCTAACTGCCTCACCTGTGGGAGGACCACTCTTGCCAGCAAAGGCATGTGACCTCACAGTAGATCACAACTTCATGTCTTGTCCTGAGAGGTCTCAAAAGTACCGTGTTGTGGGTTGTCAGCAGCAATGGGATATTTTAGTAAAAACCCATCTGCATATCCCTGGGTATTATTTGGGCTTCCAAGCCTATCCTCTCATGTGTGACGAGGCTGCTCTTTTTGGGACCCATGCATTCTCATCTGTGCGCTCACCCTGGGCTTGTGCTGGGAGGACAGCCTTTCCCAGCTGTGGGCTTAATTTAGAAATTGCTAGCTCTGTGCTCTCATCCCTCTTGTCCCAAGTTCTCTTGAGGTCCTGTTCATGTGAAGCTGCCTTTTTAGAGTGAGAAAGTTAAACATGGACCACATTTATAAAGTCAGTTGATTTGCTCTTCATCAGTTGTGGCTAAGAACAACCTACAAGCCAGTGAATTTCTGTTTCTTGGCTTTGAAATGCACCCAAGTCTAGTTATTTGCAAGGCATTTTATCTTGGTATTTTATATTATAAATGATAAAGTGCCATAGAGAAAAATAGAAGTCACAGGTAAAACACGAGGATAAAAGTTGCCTATATGGCCTCCAGTTAGGGATAATCCATGGTCAACATTTTGTATATATTCTTTTGGATTTTTGGATACAGTCTCCTTATGTAGCTCTGGCTGTCCTGGAGCAGAGACCACCTTCATTTGCCTGCTTAGTGCTGGAATTAAAGGTGTGCTCCACATGACCATCTCCTGTGTAAACTCCTGTATTTTCTGTATGCAGTATTTTGGGGCAAGGAACTACAATAACATTATATATACTAAGTTATATATTAACAATTTTCCTTTTACTATATAATAGATACATGCCATTGTAATTGGAAAGTGAGAATGAGCAGAAAGGTTAGAAAAGATGAACTTGGACAAAGACTACTATGTACATTTTCTGTAGTCTTCCACTAGCTCCTTGCTTAACAAGCACTTTCTAACAAGCACTATGCTAGATAAGTGATGTTTGCATTTTGCCTATTGTATATTTATACCAACAGCTATCCATATACTGTATTTATAGAATCTATTACATGTAATATAGTACAGTACAGGATATGCAATTCATAATAAGAATTTGTTAACTAAAAGCCTAATGGTAGGAGACTGCTTGTTAAGCCACAGAAGAATCAAATCACAAGAGGAAATGATACACAGTCATTAAAACACAGAAGAGTCAAACCACACAAGGATGCATTGTGCAGTCATTAAAAACCATATGGTATTCTAATAAAATACCAGTTAGGAAAATATTCTTGTTGCTATATTATTAAATTTAAAAACCTGGCTTAAAAACACCCTATAAGGTAGATCATATTTCTGTAAACAGTACATCATTTACATCTTTTTCTGTAAAAGACACTATCAGTAGCTTTCTCTGAACCTGAACGTTCATATATTTTTTGCTTTGTGTCTGGGTCCTTTCTCAATTTTCACAATGAACACCACAGTGCTCTGCTTTTGTCACCATAAGCAGCCAGACAGAAGTAACCCAAGCAGAGTAATGTGTCTTTGTGTGGCAAAAACTTCAAGGTCTATTTCTCAATGGAATACTAGCTTTATTTTTCTTTAGAAGTTATGAAGTTAGAAACATATTCTAGCAGAATTAGTTACTATACTCAGCTAATGAGATAAGTACCACTTCCAAAAAGATAATTGATGGAGAATTCAATCCAGTTCTCCAAGGTTGTGTTGCCCGGGGTCATACTTGCCTTTATTATCACAGCATTTTCATTAGACTCAGAGTCTTGAAGCTCTCTCTCTCTCTCTCTCTCTCTCTCTCTCTCTCTCTCTCTCTCTCTCTCTCTGTGTGTGTGTGTGTGTCTGTCAGGGGGACTCCAAGGAACATGCAGCTGTTAAGAGAAATGGCTTTTCCTTTCTTCTGCCTTGTTCTCTGAGTAGTTTATCATCACTTGTGGCAGCTTTAAACACAACCTTATCATTTATCTTCATTTTCTCTTTTAGATAGTAATTCCCATCGCCTTCCATTAATTTTTGAATGTTAACCTATTTGGCTTAAGGGGGAGATTTTCAACCTTAATATTAGTACAGAAAAGAAAACCTTATAAGAACATGGGGATTTTTCTTAGAAGAGTCATTTTTGAGATGCAGTTGGCATGTGAAATAGCATCCCAAATGGGAAGATAATATCCTTGTTAATCAAAAAACTATTTAAAAACTCAATTAACAGAACATTATGCTATATAATTAATCTTCATTGAATTTCACTTTCTTTCCCATCCCCCCTACAAAGTAGTTAATAAGCCCTTAGATTTTATTGTAATAATCAATAGGCTAAATTTCATAATATAATGTAATCTAGCTATGGAAAGACAATCAGACACTTTTCCGCTACTGAAGTAATTACATCAAAAACCACCATAAGTCTCTTTCACAGTAGTGTGTAACAACAGAGTCTGTGAGTGACACTTGAACAGAAAAAAAAATCACAAGAGAATAAATGGAAATAAGATGAGGTGATGTGATTTCCAAGAGATCGGGGTTGCAAAGAGTAAACAGGAAAATAAATACAGTTACAAGAGGGATGAAATTAGCTAGAATCTTTAAAAAACATCAGAGAAGTAGAGACCTGATTGTCTTGAGGCGTGCTTGGATAACTCCCAAGCAGCTAATCTAGAATTGTCACATTTTAGATCTGTCCACTGGCTCTATATTTGAGGGATGGGGGATCAACTGCATTACATTTTCTCTCTTTTTTTTCTATAGGATTCACCTATGACTCACTGCACATACTTTGAAAGTTAAAACAACAAATGGAACAAATTTACCCACAATGCAGTCAAGGCTTAGTAATGGGAAGTCTTTTGCTGTGTCTTCCTCTTCTTCAAAAAGAATACATGCTTGGTTGTGTTAGAGACACTGCCTGCATTTTTTATTCTCCATGTGAGAATCCTAAGTGGTATTTCAGCATATATTCATCACAGACTCACACACATGACGAAATGGATCATTCTTCAACCTCTTTGCATGGGCCACGGTCTTTAATTTTTTTCTCTGAATCCTCTTGTTACCATTCCCCATGAGCATACTTTAGTAGTGATCGAATTCCAAACTGTTTTTTCACCCCCAAAAAGAGGTTAAAATCATGGAATGTTGGCAACTTCACTCATGGAGTGAATTCTGACCAGGGTTTATTCACCTGCCAGCACGCTGTCTTCTCTATTTATATCAACTCTCCCTAAACCTACAGGGCATGAAGAGTTTGAAGTCAGATAAAGAGACTATATCCTGAGCAGTTTCATGGACCTTCCCAAGCTCCTCTGGTCTTGCACTCCCAGTTCAGAACTTGATTTTCTCAGATACACAGACATCTGTTTTGCAGACCCCTAAAATATATTCAGGGATTAATAACTATTTTTCAAAATGCCGACAGCTTGTCGAGTTTCCTGAAATGCATTCCCAGAATAACATGGATGAATCTTAAGACAGGAAGTCACACTCCCCAAACACCTGCAAGCAATCTACTTTAGGAAACTGCAGATAACGGGTTCCACAAAAACTGGGTCATAAATTCGATGCTTATAAAAAGAATAGCTACTATTTACTGAGTCCAACTCTGTGTGCAACTTGAATTTTGCTAGGCATTTTGCAAACAGGATTTCTAAGATTTTTACTCGCCCATGAGGGATGGAGGAACATTGAGGCTAAGGGAGACATAGAGGTCTAGTTGACTGTCTCTGAAAATACCAAATGGGGGGAAAGAAGAACCTGCACATACCGTTGGTAGACAGAAGAAAATAAGCTGCATTCTGTTGAGGGAGCCATCTTATCTTATTGATTTTTTCTTCTATCTCTAAGCTCTTCAGGTAATCGAACTCGGGTTCATGGCTCTGGAATGTGCTGTAAACATTGTATTCACCCCTACGATGAACCTGGTTTTTACTCTGTAGGGCGGTAAAAACACACACAGAAAATGAAACAATTTAAAGCAAGTGCCAACTCTGTTTTTCCTTTGAGCAAAGCCATTGGGGGTGGGCTGGAAGGCTGCATCACAGAGTAGAGAGACCAAGATCACTGCAGCCGTAGATTCAGCTTAGTTTACTGATACCCAAAGCATGTACTCTGCTGGTAAATAACAGAAATCACACACACACACACGTAAATTGTATATTTAAACTATATTAACACAAAGTGTATATCATATTTATATATAGAAACAGAAGTTGCCAGGTGTGGTGGAGCACACCTTTAATTCCAGCACTCAGGAGGCAGAGGCAGGTGGATCTCGGTGAGTTCAAGGCCAGCCTGGTCTACAAAGAGAGTTCCAGAACAGAAAAAAAGAAAGGAAAAAAAAAAGAAGGAAAGAAAGAAAGGAAGAGAAAAGGAAAAGAAACAAGTTAAAATAGGACAAGATTTTGCATCAATACAAATAGATGATCTAATATGCGCATCTTCGTGCAGTTCAGGAAATGCTGAATGGTCCATTCCGTGGCGATGCTCACACATCCTTCTATCAGTCCCTATGAAAGGGGCAAAAGCTGTAGCAAATGCAACTTTCAATGCTCATGGAAGCTCTGAGACGTAGGTAGATGGACCCTGGAGGCTCAGAGACATACGTGACTCTTCTAAGGTCACACAGCACTCACGGAGCCAGCCGATTTCGGCATCAGTTCCTCCCACCTCCATTTTTTTTTTTTTTTTTTGTGGGGCACAGTGATGGAAAGGCCATCTGCACACGAGGAGAATGGCGGGCTTTCCCTGTGTCTTTCCCCTAGTGCTGACTATGCAAAGTGCAAACAGCAGGAACTAAACCCTGTGGCACAAAGCCAAGGGCCCGAGGTTATGGAAAAGGAGAAGGGGAGGAAAAGCCTCTTGCAGAGACAAAGATAAAAAGAGACAGGAGGGGAGACTGTATTTGCAGCTATTTCAGAACCTTGTTACCCAAGGTCTTGAGGTTTGGCTTTGAAAGTCTGTTCAAAAGTTAAAATTTTGCTGGGCGGTGGTGGCGCACGCCTTTAATCCCAGCACTAGGGAGGCAGAGGCAGGCGGATCTCTGTGAGTTTGAGACCAAGCCTGGTCTACCGAGCGAGTTCCAGGACAGGCTCCAAAACAATACAGAGAAACCCTGTCTCGAAAAAACCAAAATAAATAAATAAGTAAATAAATAAAATTTGGGTTTCACTAGACATATTTTAAATCAAAGTTTGATTTTTTTTTAAAGAAAAGGCTCAATTGAAACTATATGGTCTCAGGTAGACACAGGACACCAGAAGGTGTGTTGCAGCTCGCCCACAAGTGGCGATGTCTGCTGAGCCTGGAGGTGTGCAGACACTGAGGACTGAGGTCCTTAGGAGCAGTTTTTCTGGGAGTGGCAAGCTATTAAAGAGTCACTGGCCCCAAATGATGTCACTTGGCTTCTGTCAGGCAAGCCATGTATGCGTCTGAGCCCCAAACTCGGGTGAAGCTGTCACTGAGTCCCTTGATCCTCATCCTTGCTGATGCCCCTGTTCCAGTGAAGCCACCCCTGCTGCTTTGGAAGGTGTGCCCCCATCATTCTCCTGCTGAGTCGGGCTTCCCAGATCTCCCAGCAAAGGAAAATAGGTGAAACCTAAAAATAGCTGGCAGAAAATGTGGGGTGGGATATTACTGGCAACATGCGGCCTTGGGTAATTTATGCTAAATAGTTCCTCCAGTTCCCCTTAATCATAGCTGTGAACCTAATTGGATTTTTTTTTCAAATTGGAGACTTGAAAATCAGTTTTCAAAGGACTTTAGATGCTGACATCTTCGACACTCTCCTGTTTACTCACAGAGGACCAGTCCACCTTAACAAAAAAAAAAAATATCTATGAGGGCTGATTTGCTACCATCCAAATCAGACTGTCAAGTGTGTGTAGCATGTGCCAGACCAATTAGCACCAGGCAGCCCTGGAAAAAGCAGGAAAAATTCCAGGTCACGAAGAGCGATTTAGTTCTTACTTGCCAACTACATTTCCATGTTCCCGGGGCCAATGCAATAGGCTGGGTGCCTGATTTAATGCCGAGCTCTTGAATTTACACAGAACCCCGAGGGATTATGAAGCCCTTATAGAAATTAATTGCAAATAATGTGCAATTACCAAATATATCACCCCTAAATGAGGCTTTCCTCTTTTGAGGGGGAGGTGTAATGCAAATGGCTTGGAGGCACAAAGCGGGCATTAAATTGCGTGGGAAGTCTCTCTTGGAGACTTCCTCTTGACACTGGGCCTCCCCACATCTCCCCAGTGCCCAGCGCGTCTCAGAGGAAGACGGTGGCAGATGTGAGTGTGTCAAGAACACAGAGTCCCCTGCTGGAGCGGCTAGAGTGGGCCACGAGAGGCCAAGGAAACCAAACCGGGCCATTATTCCATTATGAGAGGACAGAAACAGGCTCGGGGGTCGGGGGGGGGTATCCTTAATTTATGTGGAAAAGAGACGGTTTCCAGTGGAACCCAGGCCCCAGGAAGAGACCAGCCATAGATACGGCATTATACAACATACCCAGCTCCCGGGACACACACTGAAGTGCCATCTGCGGGGACCGAGAAGCCCTTTTGGAGGATTTCGCCTCTTTGGTGGGTTGAGCACCAATTTCTTCTCTATTGACCAGACATGCCCTTTTTTTAAACCACTGTTGTCAAATAAAGCTATTTTCCTCTCCTATATGTATTCTGCAGTACCTGAAGTGAAGGGAGACTGAATTTCAACACCCGGAGGATAGATCCCAAGACAACATCTGGAGTTTGCTCCTCCACAAGCACCTGTGGAATTTTGCAGGTCAGATGAGAGCAGCTGCTGTTTCCCAGTGTTCACCATGCAGGAGGATTAGGCCCTGCCCGGGGAGAACCCTCTTTGAGGTGCTTTTGTGGGCTTGAACTTAGAGCTGAGGATGCTAATGACTTTTTGGCAGTCTTACGTTGGTGAGCAGAGCGGCAGGCAAGGTTAAGGGCGACAGACACGTGAGGATTAAGGCACAGCGGGAGGTCTCCTCTTAAAAAGGGAAGAAAATGAGAATTTCCAATTGGCTGACACTTACCTCCTGTTCTCGCTGAAATATTACAACCCGACCCCCCTTGTCCCCTGTCGCTAGTAACTCTCCCGTGTGGTTGAATTCTACCGTAGAGATAATGTCAGCTGAAAAGAAAAAAGACAAAAGCAATTTAAGTAAGCGCACACTTACTTTGAAAGGGTAGATAATAGACACACTTTTCTGTGCATTTAAGGGCTTAGGGCTCCGGCTGTGCGGTGGAATTTACAGGGTTTCATGTTCTGCATTTTAAGCACCACTTGACGCAGCAGTTGGGAAATTTCCTAGGTGCCCACTGCACTGTGGGCGGCTCCCGGAATATCTCAGGGGACCAGAGGGGCAGGGCACGTGTGTTCACACCCTTTGTTTTGTGGAAGAGAAAGTGAATCCTTTCCCCTCATGGAAGTGGTGCTTTTCTTTGCTATTGTCACTGCCCACAGGCCCCTAGTCCAGGCTAGAAAGTCCCCCAGAACAGGTGTTAGCCTGAGGGAGGCGGGCTGAGGGTGTTGATGCTGACGCCAACCACAGGAGAGACCATAGAGGTCACCGGGACACCCCACTAGCACTGCTGTGTCACCCTGGCTCTCCTCTTGCGTAAGCCCAGAGCATCCCCTGCAGTGCACACCCTTTTCTAGGACAGGGCCCTGGAGAGGAGGTGTCACAAAGTCAGAGACAGGTGCAGGCACCAGGGACCCAGAGCATCTGTAGCTGCAGAAGGAATCTCAGCGTATATGCTGGCCACCCTGGTGGCCCAAGGGCAGGTGCGTTACCCGTGACTGGATTTATTAGGGCTAGTTTTAGAGAAAAAGAAAAGTCTGGGGCTAATTCCTCCACAGTTATTCCTCCACACGACTTCCACAGTTGGGGAGAGCACATGAGCATAGAGATAAGGAAAGACAGAGCATTAAAGGGAGGAAGGGAAAAACGACAAAAGAGGAAAAGAACTGTGATCGTGGCCTCTCTGACGGGGACTGGCCGGACCCTGAGCCCACAAAGGCCAGCGTGAGCTGAAAGTTCTGATGAGCTCAAGTCCCACACCTCACGGGTGCATCACCTTTTTATGATGATCTCTGTATGCCAGCTTTAGTCAAATAAGCGCATAAAGCTCTCCACCCGCTGCGGTGTCTTTTCCTTATCTGAAAATATTCTTAATTCTCACTCTTTGCTCAGAAGTAGAGAGAAGTAAGTCATAAGTCTTCATCACTTGCAGGTGAGGCACACTTACTAGATACAGTCCAAGCTTTATGTTGGCCCTATCAGGAGTCAGTTCAAACTCTACAGGACAAGGAACACAGAAGAGAGTCCCTTTTGAGGGACAGGTGTAACAGGGGACATGCTGCCTGAGGTCCTCAGCCTTTGAGGAATTAGCATCCAGACATTTAGATCTTATATTTTTGGCTGTAAGCCTAGCCTTTAACGGCTGAGCCATCTATCCAGCCCGATATTTAGATATTAATAGAAACATCTTAAATTCTATAAACTGATAATGTATTTTCTTTTCAGTATACGACAATAAAGACAAATTTTCTTGTTATGAGTCAGGTTCCCTCTAGGTAGCCCAGGTTTGACTTGGTATCAGATACATCACAGTCTAGTCTACAACTTGACATCTCCCTGATTGCCTTTCCTCAGATCTGAGATTACCAATCTATACCACCAAGCTCTGGGCTAAGGAAGGAAATCTTGTCCATAGGCTGAGGGGAAGGCTCGGTGGGTAAAGTGCTTATTGTGCAAGCCTAAGGAACTGAACTTGTGTTCCCAGCACACACACAAAAACGGAGTGTGACAGTGCCCATCTCCAATCCCCATGCTAGGTGGAGACAGGAGGATACTGGCACCTTACTGGTCAGCTAGCCTAGCCAATTCAAAAAATAAGGAAGGAGAGGGTTCACTAGGAGTAGGAGAGGATAAGACAGAGCAGTGAGAGGCTGTATATGATTGAAATACATTATACACATGTATGAAATTGTCAATAATTTTAATACATATTAAAGATATATAGAGATAGAGGAAGACAGTGAATGACAACCTCTGCATGGGACTGTGTAATTGCACACGTATATGAACACCACGCTCACACAGGCATATCCTCTCTATACACAAATCTTATCTAAGGGTCGCATATGGTTTATGGGTCAAGTGTCTGATTTCTGGCTTATAACCATCTTCACTTAGATAAGTCAACCTCATTACTTATTGATCTAAACTAGAAATCAATTCCATTTTCTCAGGAAATGAAGCACAGAATAAGCTAAACCCTTGATATAAGCTTGGAAGGTCAATCCCTATAACAGGCACCCAGGAGCTAAGGCATAGCAGATCCCAGCATGTCTGGAGAACTTGCCACTTTGTATAAAGTATCTGGTCACTTGTCTTCCTTATAGCTGGTGTATCATGGCAGCTTAACTCTGCTTGGAGGACAGGAGTCAGCTGTTAACTGTCTGCTGTTGCCTTAGAATGCTCTCTCTGAGGCGGTACTGAGTGTGTGCTGCCAACCTCGCTACTGCTTCTGGCTTTCAGTGAGGACAGGAATCTAACCTTCAGTGATGACAGCAAGAGCTTCCTGACCTGCCTAGAACGTAAGGTGGGTTCAGCTGCCTCTTTTTACTTTACAGCTTCTGTCAAGTACTAAGGAATGAAACATGCATGACTCTCCAACTGTTCAAACACACACACACACACACACACACACACAGAGAGACAGAGAGACAGAGAGACAGAGAGACAGAGAGACAGAGAGAGAGATTCAGGGGGTGGGGACAGAAACAGAGAGAGAGACAGAGGACATGTGAACAATGACGAGGTAATGGGGAGACCTGGTGACCGACCTCAATATGTAGTTCAGGCTCACCCTGAACTTGCCATGTGGTTTAGGCTGCCCTCAAACTTGCGGTCTTTCTGTTTCAGTCTCTGGAGTGCTGGGATTAAGGTTCTGCTTTTGTGAAGTTGACGCCCTTGTCTCGGGCAGCAACTCTGGACTGTGGGCTGAGGAGCCTCTCCACCTGTCTTAGCTAATGGCCAGTTCTTCCTTTTGGAGGAAGCTAGGTGTCAACATAGTTAGGTAGCTCGTCCAGCATGAGCCCTGGCTCACTGCCAAGAAAAGGCCATGCTCAGCAAAGCAAAAACTACTTGTAAATACACTGTTCTACCCAGACTCTGAAAGGTCTTTCTTTAAATCTAAATAGCTGAAAACAGGGCAGGGTTCAGGTTCAATCACATGACCTCAGCCAGCACCACGGGAATCTTCCATTATGAAAAATAAGGTATTGCCCTAGACAATAAAATGTGTGTCATTTGTTTTTGCAATGGCCCCCATTGTTCGGGGCTCTATCTTCCTTGAGAACCTTGCAAGAGAAAGGGTGACTTGAATGGCAGGAGCATGCAGTTCCTCTGTCCTCTTGCAAAGACTTTAGATTTGTTTGAATCCTGCCAGCCAGGCTGGTCGGTATAGGAGCTGCTGCAGCTCAGCTGATATCTGTTTTGAACTTCCCTGTTTCCTGACTCATTTATCACTACTAGGCAGCTAGGTATAGCTGGAAGACTTCACTGTCCCCTCCAACTCTCCTTATCTCTGTCTATGACTGCTTACTAATTGATAGAAAACTCACAAATCACCTTCACATTCCAATTTCAAAATACCCGGACTACAGATGCCCATTCTCTTGTCTATGAAACACGCTGCTAACCGGGAGCCTAGAAAGAAGGGGACCCAGGCACAACTGTAAGCTAGCAAATTTAGCTACAGCAACCACATCTCAAATCATGATTGACAGAAAGCAATCCTTCCCAGGCCATATGACTTTTACCGTAGGTAAGTTTACAAGATGACTCAAGATTGCATTAAATTTCATTACAATCTAATTGCACTATTGAGTACGAAACTAAAACCTCAAGCATTTTCCCTCCACTTTCTATATGGGTGGTGATAAGGCGCACAATGACGGAGAAACAAAAGCCCTCAACAGTGACTGGGGTCAAATGTGGTTATAGGGTTTCTAAAGAAAACCTGTGTGGTATGAGACTGGCCGTGCTCCCCATCTATTTGTGCTGATTTAATTTTCACAACACAGCGGCCTGCTAACCCTGTTTCTAGCTCAGTTGGCGCCGTGAAGCCTGACTTTTTTCTTTTAAAAATCAATCTGGGCACCTTACACAAGTTTTACACTAGCAATTTACTATATCAAGTCTCCATTTACCTCAACAATGGATATTGACCTGGCAGTTGTATTCACAAGATGGGAGGCTGAGGGGGACAGAGGGAGCCCTGTGATTATGACCTAGTCTCTCACAGTATCACGCCAGGCTGGAATCAGGGCAGAGTTCCTGGTCAAAAGAGATGCTTGTGTGATTGGGTGACATAGGGATTGGGGTGGCATTTTGATCAAAGGACAATGCCGCTTAGACTCAGAGCATCCCAGAGTCCACTGGTGGAGCCATTGCGCTGGCCAGGTCATTGGTACTGCCTCTGAACATAAATCGTGGTGATGGAAGTGAATGGGTAATACAGTCAAGCCTTATCTTTCATCTAAAACATGTTCCAAGGATGGGGAGCCATGTGCCCTACTGGATCAGCCATGGGGCCCTGCCCACTCAGGCCTGGGCTTTTGTTCTGATGATCAAGTTTGCTCTAGGCTTTTTTGTATCTCCACTTCAGATAAGGATGGAAAATGCACCTCACAGCATACCACAGTAGTGAAATGATGGCAGTTGCTAGGTTTCCATAGAAAAAAGGTGGGTGCATCACTATAGGTGAGGTGTCTTGAGTCATTGCCTGTGGGGACATCAGGAGAATGGACATGTGCACCCTTGCTATCCCTCTTTGGGACCTCCAGTTAGACTGATTTTGTGGGTCCTTAAGCAAATGGGGAGCTCTAGGATTTTCCATGGGAATCAATTACTCTTGTCTTTGTGAGACTCCTTTCCAAGCCTTGGTTCTCACTCTTCGGTCAGCACCCATGTTTTCAAGTCAGCTTTTCTTGGGTAAGCTTTGGTAATTGAAACAGTGCACTATGGTCCAACAAGAGGCAAGATACGAGCTACATTCTTGCTGTCTCCCCTCTATACTTCCTGTCTAACACAGACTTGGTTTCTATTATACAAATAGTGTCTGGGGAAATGGAATCCTTTTTCTTTTACTGGGGTATCATGAATTGTGTCCACACTGGTTTGAACTTCAACCTGATGCTAGTCTTCCTCTCACAGGAAACTACAAGGAGAAATGTCCGCTAGTTTCATTCTTAAGGATCATATCACAGTTGTGATATGGTTAACAGTGTGTACAGCATCACAATTGGCAGCATTAGCTGACAATCTGTTCCTGCCCTCCAAGCCCGATAAAGGCAGATAGTGTGCAATGTAGAGTTTCTTTCTGGGTTGCCCTTACTCAGTGCTTCTCCTACGTCTGTCTTCCACAGCCCACCTACAGAGGCTGAAAAGTCTGAAATTTGCTTATTCTTGTTTGTAGCCAGGTAACCAAGACCTGACCATTGAGATTAAGAGAAGGGTTCACAGGGTAGGACTGAAGATTCTGAGGGAAGTTTATTTATTTATTTATTTATTTATTTATTTTTAGACAGTGTTTCTCTGTATTGTTTTGGAGCCTGTCCTGGAACTTGCTTTGTAGACCAGGCTGGCCTCAAACTCACAGAAATCTACCTGCCTCTGCCTCCTGAGTGCTGGGATTAAAGGCGTGCGCCTCCAGTGCCCGGCTGAGGGAAGTTTATTTTTGAAATTCATATTTATCATTTTAATCATATGTGTGTATCTGTATGTGGGTATGTGCATGTGCGTTCAGGTCCCCGTAGAAACCAGAGGCATCCAATTCCCTTGGAGCTAGAATTATAGGTGATTGGGAGTTGTCCAACATGGGTGCTGGGAGATAAACTTTGGTCTTCTTCAAGAACAGTCCACACTCTTAACTGCTAAGCCATCTCTCCAGCTCCCGGGGTAAAGCTTTATTCTTGTGTTCTATCTGTGTGTTCTTGTGATGTATGTGTTATGCCTTCTGTGATTATATGTGTTCATGATACGTGGGTGGCATCTATTATGTGACATGGGGGGACAGAGGAGAACTTTGAAGAGACTAAGACTACATGTGACAGCTGGAGAAACAGGAAAGTATCTTTAATGACAACTGAGCAGCTAAGACCTTCATCAAGACAGCTATGTTTGAGCTTGTGAAACACTTGACACTATGGCTTAAGTCACTATTAGAATGACTTCCGTTATTTGAATTGAAAAGTATTCTTGTTTGTTTTTTTTTGCGGAGCTGAAGATTACACCCTGGGCTGTACCACACCTCAGCTCTAAAAGCACACCGGTAAGCCTGCTGTTCTGTCCGTGTCTTCCTCATAGTTCTTTGCACAGGAATAGATTACTAATGCAGACTGAATTGGAAATACATGGCTCCTTCCTCTGGCTCTCACGTGCACACATGCATTTCACTGTCCTATACAACCAGTTTTCCTTTCCACTTGGTTAATTAGCAACACTGCGCGATTTGTTTCCTCTTTTCCCTGCTGTGGAGACGTGTAATATTTTTCAGCTGTGAAAATTATGAAAGAAGGGTACGGTGAGAGAATGCCCACTCCAATTTACACGTGGTGTCCATTATAGAATTAGGCCTTCAAAGGACCTAACTACGCCCTCCTCGGGAGTTTTGCTCTCCCTGCTCAGATGTAGTGAGACTCTCCATGCTTGCTGAGCTGTGAAAATGCAGATGATAGGAGGCAGGTGAGTCATGAGCACCATGCTGTTCCCATTAAAAGGTACCCAGCTTCCACGGGATGGCTGGGTATCCAGCATGAATTGTAGTGAGGCAACACAGCCATATGTGGGCTGATGGGAGAGGGAGCTGCCCTACAGATGGAACGACACTTCCCCGTGACGGGGAGGTATCTTCACAATGACAAGTCTCTAAGTGCAGAAAAACACAGTGGGAAAGTGAGAGCTGTCCAGACTTGCCTGGGAGCCTGTGTGGGGAAGAGTGGAATTTGATGTCAAGGTGTCTTCCATCTGTCACCCACTCTTCCAAAACACAGAGGAATAATTAACTACTCAGTGACGCAAACCCTGCCAATCTTTCAGATCTATTATCTGAACAATGAAGGGCATCTGTACCTGACCCTGTTGTTGGAGCTTCAGGTCCAAAAGGAAAAAGGATGGTGGGTAGGTCCTAGCCAGGCACTGTGCCATCCAAACACACTTATTATGGCATTTGCTTGGCACAGCTTTAGTCAGAAATTGTGCTGGGCCAGATGCTCTGAAGTCAGGATGGCAAGATGTCCCTTCCATGGAAGCTAAAACTCCCCTATTTGAGAGTTGGCGCAAATACCACTTTCCCAGGAAAACATTGTGTGACTTCTCCCAAGGCCAGGCCAGATCCCTTTAATTTGCAGGCTCATTGCTCCCCTTACTTCCCCTTCATAAGTTATCATCTCTTGTCATTAGCACTTATTACAGTGATATTACCATCATTTGAGTGCCCCTCTCACACACTAATTTATAAACTTCACAAGGAACCCTCAGTGCCTAGCTGTAGGTCTCAGCATAGGACAGATGCCTCTCAATGTTTTGTTCTTTGGTGGATTGCCGAGGGAGAGCCAATACCTAAGCAGACCATCACACAGAGAATGAAAACCTTCTACGCATAGTAACAAAGAAACACTGGGTGGATGCACAAGGAATTTTCTTAAGGTGTGTGTAGCCAATGGAGCTCTTATTTAGAACAATGAGTGATGACTATAAAACCAGATTGATAGATCAGTGAAGAACAGGCTCTCTTGGACCACAAGTAGGGAAACATACAGGTAGGGAAGAACAGGGACCAAGGCAGAGAACTCTTTGGAGAAGACAGGGAGATGATGAAAAGACAGGCAGTGAATTCTGAGTCTATGCTGTAATATGAAAGGACTGTTTAATGAGTTGTTTATGTGTTGTGGTGCTATGGGTATAGGGATATACTAACATTTTCCCCTAAACACAAGTGGTCCTTGAGCTTAGGTATATTCAGTCTAGAGTACTGATAAGTCATGCTAGATTGAGACGCAGGAAGAAGTATTGTTGGAGAGAGGTTGTGGAGACAGCTTATTTAATAAAGTGCTTGCCACACAAACATGAGGTCCTTAGTTTGGATCCCTAGCACGCATGTAAAACCCCCTGCAACCTCAATGCTGGGGTGGGGGTTGGGAGCATTGGCAGGTGGATCTCCAGAGCTTGCTGTCCACTCTAGCCAATAGGTGAGCTCCAGGTTTAATGAGAGATCCTGTCTCAAAAAAATAAGGTGAAGAGTGACTGAGGGAGACAGCTAATGTTGACCTCCAGGTTCCACATCTCTCTCTCCTCTCTCCTGTCTTCTCTCTCTCTCTCTCTCTCTCTCTCTCTCTCTCTCTCTCTCTCTCTCTCTCTCTCTCTCTCTCTCTCTCTCTGTCTCTCTCTGGCACACACACAACCTGTAGGGGGAGAGATTGTTCAAAGATGCTAGTAATGGAGGATTTTGGACTATAGATTATGAATCCCAGTTTTCACTTTAAAAAGAATGAGACGTCACTGTTGCAGCTTGTAGTGACATCTCTGCTACATCCCTGCATTTAAGAGATTTCTATTGTACGTGGAAAAGGGCAATTGACCATTAGGTCCACCACATTCCTTCTTAAATTCTACATGGACCTAAAGAAATGAATGAAAACAGCAAGAAATGAGTTGGAGGTTCCTCCTTAAAACATGGTTTCTATGGCAACAGAAAGGTGCTGTGGCTGCTAATTCACATACTATTATAGTAAGGTGGTTTTCAATAGAAAATATTAGAACCAAGTGTGCCTACAACATTTTGATAAATCACTTGAATTTTTGTTGTCTGTTTCTGACCAGAAGCTATAGTGTTTTGAAGACTACGATAGCATATTGTTCTATTTCAGATAACATTTTCCAACCTTATAAGGAAGACCAGATACACATGGTAAATAGGAAGATAGAATGAACAGTGCCAATTTCACCATCAGTGGGACCCAACTTTTAATAAATAATCACAAGGAAAGACAATGTCATGTACACCTTTCACTTTTCTATCTCTATTGACAACTGGAAAATTTGAAAACACATTGTATTTCACTTTCCAGGAAGTCGAATGCAACTCATATGGTTTATATAGTGGTGAAAGATATGAAACAGAAAAATCAAGAAAGAATCAGTTAATATATTTATTCATTAATCCGTCTATCCAACAGATTTCTAGTTACACCAAACTGTGTCAAGCACTCTCTTCAGGAATTAAGACAGCTTATAAAATAAGAAGAATCTGTCCACATGGCGCTCATGTTCTAGTTGTGGGGAAAAGACAGCAGCTAATAGACACAACAAATAACATTTCATATTGTGTTCTGTGAGGATCAAACGGAACTGAGCAGGGGAGATAAACGGTGCTGAGGTTGGAGGGCGACTCAAATAGGACGTCAGTGGCTGGTCTCAAGGGGCAGCCTGAAGTAGGAAAGGGGTTTCCAGACCAAGGGGTCAGGGAGCGATCCTAGGAAGGAGCATGCGTATGTCAAGAGTAACCAGATCAGGGTAAAGGAGGAGAACATGAAGGCCAACATTGAGCGATCAGATCATGCCAACTGCTTGCACACCACAGCAAGCGCTTTGGCTTAGACTCTGAGAAATGGGCACAACAACACAATGTGCTGGATGCCACCAGATTACGAATTTAAAAAGTGGTTAAAATAGTAAATTTTAGTGGGATCCCACCCTTAGACTAAGAAGTACAGGCAACTAATGACTGCTGAGGGAGGGAGAGTTAGTATTTCCCAGGGATGAGTCCCCTGGATGGTTATCTAGAAACAAGTGGTCAGCCCTGTTATACACACAGAAGCAGCATCAAACGTACACAGCAGGTTATGTTATATGTTTGTGCATATATAATGTGTGTATGTAACAATCACAATGAAAAAGAGGCCACCAGTTTGAGCCACAGTGAAGGGGAATGGGGGGAGTTCAAGGAATGGGACATGGAAGGGACTGGAGGAAGAAAAAAGGAGGGAATGATATAATCATATTTTAATTAAAAATTTAAAAACTAAATTTTTTACATACATTTTTCTATAAAGCAAAACTGGAAGGTGCTGGGGAATCATCAGTAGAGAAACAGTAGATGTTTATGATAATCAGTTTGGGGATGTGAGGTGTGTGTGGAGGGGTGCTCTAGGGAATCAAGAGTAACTCAGGTGAAAGATGGAGGCACTCTGGTCAAGGCAGCTGCTGTGGAGGCAGAACGAAGCCAGATTCTGCATGCATGCTGAGGGCAGCCTGCTGGAATTCGGTGACGAAGTGGTAATGAGGTGATTCCAAGGTCTTTGCCCTTGGAGCTGTCATACTGGAGATTTGAGTTTTGAGGGTGAAGCAGGCTTTTGTGGGGATGAGCAGGTGTTCCATTTCATGCATAGGAAACGTGAGAGTTTCAAAATAGATCTGGTAAGTGGGCTGCTGGAAAGAGGTTCTGGAGTTCAGGACTTTGGAGATTTTTCATACAGATGGTACCGAAAGGCACAGGATGGTATGAGATCTCAAGGAGGGTGTTTATTAAAAGAAAATAATAGAACCTTGGGATGCTCATCTCAAAAAAAAGATGAGAAAAGGGGCTGGAAAGATGTCTCGTCGGTTACAAGCATGGCTGCCCTTGCAGACAATATTAGTGAAGCTTCTGGCACCCATACAGTGGCTTATAACCATCTTTAACACCAGTTCTGACACCCTCTTATGGCCTACATGGCACTACACACATGTAGTGCACATACATTCATTCAGGCCAACACTCATACGCATAAAATAAAAACAAACATTAAAAAAAAGTTGGTGGAAAGCTTGGCATCCCGATGACAAGTGAAGTGTGGAGTGGGTCATGTTGTCCAACAGTGTTGGTAGACAAGGAAAAAGGCCAGAATACACCTTTGCAGTAATACTGTAAAGGTCACATTAGACTTTGACAAATACAGTTTCTGTGGGTGTGTATTTAAAAGAGAACAGAAGGAGAACATTTTAAGATGATAACTGTAACTATTTCAAAGACTTGTGCTACACAGAATGACAAGGAAATAAGTGTGTGTGTGTGTGTGTGTGTGTACAAGCATGTGTACATGCACAGTAGTTCACAGCGGAGTGCTTGTCTAGCATGTGTGAGGTCTTGGGTTTGATCCCTAGGGAGTCACAGAAAGGATAAGGGTAGAGAGGAATGGAGGATGGGAAAGGAAGTGGGGCGCTTTATAATGTTACACAAGTAATAACGTTGCTTATCTGCCAACGAGAAAGCTGCAGCAGCTGAGGAGAAATGAATGGTGAAGATGAAACAGGGTGGAATCTCTAAGTGAACATAGAACTGAGCTCACGGAGGAACAAATCTGCAACCAGGACTTGTCACCACCAACATGTAAAGGGACATTTGTACAAGCTCCTTTTCTACCCAATGCCAAAGACAGTAATGAAAAAGCTGTTGAAACCCCACCGACACGTAAGATTCAACAGGGCTCTCAAGACACTTGGCATGGTACTTAATGTCACCCAACTCCACATCTGAAAATTAGTGAAAATTTAAAACATATGTATTTTCCCACACTTAAAGCCAAAGTGGGAGGTGGCCAGAGAGAGTTTCTCCCATGCTCTGGCATTTCAGAGATCCTTGTGGCAGCCAAGAGGAAGTCAAATCTCCACTGCTCTTTTTAAATTCCTCCTTCCCCTCCTTCCCCACCTTCCTCTTTTTCTTTTGAAGCCAGGCCCAGAAAAGTTCTATTCTTTTAGCCACCAACCTGCCTAGCAAGCAGATGGCTGCTCACCTGCATATGCTTTGAAGTGACATGTAATTACCCCCAGAGCACCTCCACACGGGCAGGCTGACCTGCTTGTGGCCTTGGCTGGGCAGCTTTCGCCACTGTCTCATGGAAAAACGTCCGTCAGATGTGCAAAGAGTCCCCTGCACACTCATCCTTGGTTTGTAGACATTTACCAATGGCCAGCCCAGGTGATGGTGCCAGGAACAGTCCGGAGCAATCCGTGCATGTGTCTTCCAGGAAGCTTGTCTTTCATGGAAACTCGGGCTGCACACGCCTTACTGTGCTAAGACTACAGGGAGACGAGTGTGACTGTCACGGAGAAGACTCAACTGACACTAATGAGCTATTGACTTGGCTTCAAGTGCTTTCAGCTTTAGGAGGGTGCCACTATTGCATATCAGAAAGGCAGAGTTGCCCTCTGAAAATGTCATTCGCTGGGCTGCTTTACTACACCCCCAGGCCCAGAACTAGACCTACTGTGTGTACCTCTTCTCCCAGGTCTGTTTCCATCCTCATCCAGTGAATACCTCCCCTGACCAGAGGCTGTGATTTGGGTTTTATTTACGTTATGCCATTTAACTGGCACTCCAGTTCTTTGACCTGCGGATCAGGGGGTCAAACTACTTGTCCCAGTTTGGAAGATTAATGGTTAGGGGAGTTGAGATTTGAACCCAACTATAGTTGCCCAAAATTACATATTTATGTATTTTGTGCTTGTGCATGCACACATGTGTGCTTGTGTGTGTGTGTGTGTGTGTGTGTGTGTGATACCTGTGTGGCACAAGTGTGGAGGTCAGGACAGCTTTCTGGAGTCAGTTCTCTCCTTTTGCTACATGGGGGCCACAAGGATCAAACTCAAGTTGTCAGGCTTAGCGGCAGGTTCTTTTACTCTCAGGCCCTCCAAAAACCTGCTTTCTTATTCAGTGTGTGTGTGTGTGTGTGTGTGTGTGTGTGTGTGTGTGTGTGTGTGTGTGTGTGAGATCAGAGAAATCCTTGTTTAGCTCCCCACTCAGAGCTGCAGGTTTTCTCTATCAGGGTGGCAGGGTATGTTTACGTGGCTGCAGGTTTTCTCTATCAGGGTGGCAGGGTATGTTTACGTGGCGGAGCTTCATGCCTTCTTTGTCACACACCCCACGTTTCAGTCATGTTTAATCTTTCACTCAGTCTACACAGCCATGCTCTTGACTGACCAACTCTCATTCTATTTCATTTTCCCAAGATTTTAGAATTACTATCTCTTACAAATAAAGCAAGAACAGTTTTCATTTAAAACGTCACTCACTGAGTTGGCATACTCTTATTGAGTATGACTCATTTAATTTGGGTTTTGTTGCAATTGCTTACAGATGGTTTGAGTATATGAAGCATATATTTTATCTCCCTAACTATGTTATGAGTTCCTTGAAGACAGAATCATATCTGCTGTTTTGACATCTCCCTAGCCTCTCTCCTACTACTTAGGCTCTTATATTGTATGCAGCAAACAAGACATAGCTAGTCCACAGCTGGCAAGTTAGGATGCTCAGGGGGGACAACTGTTGGTCTCTATAATGCATGCACTCACTAACTTGTCTAGAACTCGTTATTTCCAATGGGTCATTGCTGCAGCATCATGGTTTGGGATACTTCTAAAATAAAACAGGTTCTTGAGAAACTAAGCAGCCATTTTTCAGAAGTAGTATCCAGAGCACAGCTGATGGGAGAGGAAAGGAAATCGGATCAAGTTTTCATTTTTCCCCCAAGTTATCTGCTCTTAGGGAATTTTTAATCTACAGATTCCTCCAGCTTAAATCTTTTCCTTTGGAGAGTATGGGGTTAGCAATGGGTTCAGAATATCTGATTGCTAAGAAATGCAGCAGCAAAATTCCTTCCTTCCCAACATGGTCTAAGCAGTTTCTTAGTCATGGCTGTGATGTGTTGATTATGGTCTGAACATTTTTGGGAAGAAATAAAAGTCAATGTCTTCTCTGGCAACAGAAGGAACCAAAGCATTAGCCACTAAGGGTTATTCATTGCTGGCTATGGTCTCAAAATGACTTTAGCTTCTTCAACAGAACAGAAACCAACAGCAAAATGTACTAGACACCACTCTATGGAAGCCCTGGGCTAACATAAGCCTTTGGTCATTTAATGGTAAGGAAACTATGGTATTACATGGTTTCCCAACACTTCTTTTTCACTGTATTCTGGTCCTGCACTTGTTTGCAGAACCCCATAAAAACCCCTTCTCTTGGTTTAAGCCTGCTGCTCTACTTCTGCCTAAAGGCCTCCTCACTCTCCTTTGGCAGCCATCTCTTCAGTTTTGAAAGTTTCGGCTTAAATGGCACCTCCTGAGAGCAGCCATTTCTGACAACACTCTTCAAGGCCTCTAGGCATTGCTCTTCCCAAGGACCCCATGCTTTCTTTCCCCAGGAAGTACTCACTGGAATCCACAGTCGTCTTACATTTGTTTTGGTGTTGTTACTGTGTCCCCTGTAGACTATATAGTCACCCAGGGAAAATGTCCTAGCTGACTTTTCACCGGCTCAGTGTTTTACAAGTAGCAGAGATAAAGTCAATGCCCACTGGAAGCATGGATTCTGGGGATACTCATTGATCTCACTGATACTTGTTACCAGTGAATTGGCCTCATGCCCTCTAATACTGTGTATACACAGACATGTGCCCCCCCCACGTGCGCGCGGGTGCGCGCGCGCGCGCGCGCACACACACACACACACACACACACAGGGTGCAACAGACCGGAGGAATTATTAAAATGTGAAATACCATACATCTCTATGTGCCTCATTCTCGCCAGTGAGGTGTACTTAGCTAGTGGCAGACACACATTGTGAAATAGATACTCACTCTTGTGACACTTCAATTCTAGTCCACATCTGAAACAGTCTACACTCTTGGGCTTTTCAGGAAGAAAGACATTAGAACACCAGAAGCTTCATGAGGGGATCTTTCTATGCCAAAAAAAGTCTGACCCAGTGTACTACTTCAATCAAACACGTCTGATTGGCCTGCTGGATGACTGAGAGGGGATTTCTGGATTAGACAGTTTATTAGTGGAGGAGCCAGCTTTGAAGGCCTGCTGGCCTTCGCTCTGTGTGTCTGGAGTTAGAAGAATGACACAGTGAAGGCTGGCTGAGTGACAGCTATCAGTGAGTCAACAATGGCAGAAAGGGCAGCTGCCCAGAGGTGTAAGCCACACCCAGTTTAAACGAGAGCTTCGGCTTTTGCCTAAGAAATAATCTAAAATGGTGAGGATATTATCTTCTCTCTCTCTGTCTCTGCATGTGTGTGTTGTGCGTGTATATAAATGTATACAAAGCACTTGGAGTGGTGCCACACACACATTAACAATGACATCAGAAGGACACGACCTATAGCAGCAGTTCTCAACCTGTGGGTCGCAACCCCCAGAGGGGGCTCACATATCAGATACCCGGTATACCAGATGTTACATTATGATTTATAACAGTAACAAAATTACAGTTATGAGGTAGCAATGAAATAATTTGATGGCTGTGGGTCACCGCAGCACGAGGAACTGTATCAAAGTGCTGCAGCATTGGGAAGATTGAGAACCACAGTGAATAGTTAACAGGATGGCTTTGGATGTCAGAGAGACATAGTTCAGGCCTGCCACTTGTAAGCAATATGTCTTTAGGAAAGTTGCCTGAGGTCTGTGAACCTCATGTTTTTAAACCTGTAAAATAGGGTACCAGTGCTGCTCCTTTAGTAGGGGTGATGGGGTGAGGGAGGGAAGGAGCACAGAGGGACATGCTGCAGGTCTTTGGCAATTGTAGTCATGGCTTTGCCGTTTTATCTAGTGCACTACTCCCCCGAGACTCAGAAGTGGCAGTGTAGGGCTCGCAGCCCGCATGATAGGACCATCAAGCCCAGCTGCAGTGGCCAGGCCACATCTCATTGGCAGAGACAATTTACTGTTTCACTTGGCATTACCGCAGTGCCAGCTCATACAGTCTCCAAAATTTTAACAGGTTGGGAACACTCTAAAATGACAAAGTTTCATTTGTAAAATGCCAGGTATTATAATATCTCCCCCTCGTCCTCGTTTCTCCCCTCCTCTCTCCAGCCTTGGTGTTTTTGATACTTGTTCTATAGCCCAAGTTGACATTGAACTTCTCTCTCAAGTGTTGGGTTTAAAGGCAAACATCATCACAACTGGCTAGATAGCTGTTTTAACAACGAACAGCAGCAAACAACAACAGGCAGCACTGGGCTGTCATTCCCACACTGCTCTTCCAGGCCAGAGCTAGGGAGCATCTCCCTGTACAAGAGCACCCTGGATCCTGAATTTACAGGGCCTCGCACCCTTCTCTACTGCAGTCTAAGCACAAGATCATACTGCCAATGCCTCTGTACCCACCTGGGCTTCCCTGACTTATCTGCACTCATCTCTCTCCCTGCTTGATCTCTGTGAACATCTGAGAGGGTTGACGTCCCCAGCATCCTTTGCAAACTGGCCTCTCTACAATACCTTGGTCCCCCATCCTTGGGCCACTCATCTTCACCAATTGGTGGAAGTGTTGAACAAGGGAACAGTGAATCACAGCCAAAGGCTCACCAGATGTGGACTCCAGAAACTCGCTCTTAGCTTCCCTGGTTCCATCTAGACTGAGGGTAGAGGACAAAGGAGAAATGTGTGATGCAGCAATGATTGGGAGCCCCTTGAAAATATGTCTTAGAGATTAGCATCCCACAAGGCGAGGTTCCTTGGAAGGAAAGATGCACTCTGAGAAATAACTCATCCTTTATCCCTTACACTGCGGACTAATATAGGTGTGTGAAGTTCAGAAGTCCTGTAAAAAAGGGCTCCATTCACAATTCATGCATCTGAAGCTATTCATTGAGCACCTACTATGAGCCAGAGGCTGTTCTGGTGTTGGTGACACTGTCGATAGGCAAGACCTCTGAACTCAGGTCACTTCTTTACCATGGAGGTAAAGCAGGATGGTTTGCTCCGTTTCCCCATCTATCTGACAAGAAGATGTGGTAAGCACTGCTACTTAGGTATGACCCACGTCAGGGTCTTTCTCTAGAAGCCTTCACAACAGATAAATGGCAGAGACCGTGGTAGAGTTTATGCAGAAGAAAGTCCCCAAACATTCAAGAATTGTGTTCAGAGAAATACAAAAGTCCAAGGAACCCTAGCAGAGCCTTGCCTTGGGAAGAATGGCGGCTTCACCCTGACTCTGGAAGTCAGGAAGCACTGCCGAGAACCCTGCACAAAGGGTTAACTTGCTTCTCCCTTATCTCCAAAGTCGAGCTGTGTTTCTTTCCCTTTAACATGACCCAGTTGGATATGTATTTGTTTTTCACTGTTTAATCTTCTGTATCACCCACTGTTGATTAGATTTAATTAATTTATGTTTCTAATGAATTTAGAGACTCACCGTGCTATAGCAGAAACATTTTCAGAAGCATCTGGCCACCAAATGGATTGATTACCTTATCTGTAAAAGTCTTTCAAACATCTGGGGCCAGATTTGTGAAATTTCCAGAAGCCTTTGCAGAGTTTTTTAGAATCAAGCCAGCTATCAAGGTGGAGGGGCGGGGCAATGCTAGGCACAGGTAGGACTCACTTTGACTTGAAAATCTTGGTCCTGGCATCCCTCCAGTTTGAAAGCACACTTTCCTGCTCATTGGCACAGCTTCAATGGCACAAATAGACTCATCTGAATCTATTTTGTTCAGCATAATCGGAACCCACCAGGTCCAACCCAGACTGCCACCCTGCGAACGTCTCTGGCACTTCCTTCTGAATGGAAGCCCCCACCGATCACTAGGGCAAAACATTTACAGAAAACGTTTAGAGCGAGGTAGTTTGCTCTCATTCATCCAACAAACATTTATCGGGGGGCCCACTGTGTGCCTGGCTCTGGGCCACGTGCACCTCTTCATCAGCTGCTCTTGGCAACAGCCCTGCCGGATGGCAGGCTCCGCTCTTTCAGTCACGCCGATACGACAGAGAAGGAAGAGAAATAATACCTAATATCAATAGTACTAATAAAGGATAAAGATGCACGCGCGCGCGCGCACGCACACACACACACACACTGCACACATGAAGCACTTTATAAGCATTAACTTGTTCACCCTTTCTCCATCGGGTGACGTCATTTTGTCGTCTCCATTTTACAGAGAAGAGCCAAGGCACCTGGAGTTTGTGGACTTGCTCACTTTTCCAGCCAGCTTTCCCCGCGCCTGCCTTCTAGCTTGAGAGTCTTTGCTCCTTGCCTCAGGGCTGTCCCTGTCTGGATATGGCTCGCCGCAGTCCGCATTAGGCACTATTCCAGGGCCATCAGTGTACCGTGCTTTAACTCACATTCACACCTTATCCAGTGAGTAGCACTGTTCTTAATGCTGGTGGTCTGAAACAAGGAGTGGAGGTCACCGGCAGCTGGCAGCAGGGTGAGGCCAAGCTGGGGCCTGTAAAGGCTGTGGTCCCTCCATGCTGCCTGCCGACAGATGAGACAGATGCGGGAGCTGGGAACTACGCAGCTTGCTCAAAGCTGCACCAGGACAAGTAAGATGAGTTGCAAGATGGGGTAGCCTGGACTGCCTACCCATTCCAAAGACACAGAGCGAAAGTGGGGAGGGGAGTGTTTGGTGGTGGAGAAACTGGAGAACGTGCAGAGAAAGACATAAAAAAATCCCAGCTCCATCTTGAGAGATAGGTGAACAGTTGGAAAGCTCCTTGCCTGACTGGCTTCTCTGGCTCAAGTTCAAAGGGAGATGGCCGACAACCAGGTGGCTGCCCATAACATGGGCTATAATAAAAAGCTTGTAACATGGAACATCTGAGAATTTATGGACAAGGAGTACAGATTTTTGTGACAGCTTGCTATTTCCACACTGCTCTTGAATAAACCTGTTTTGACCTAGTTCTTGTGATGAAACAGAATTCGTGAGTCTGGGCATTCCTTTTCTTTTGTTACAAAGGTCCTTCTTCCTTCCTCTTCTCTCTAACCACCACCTCGACCCAGTGGGTGGGGTTTCTATCTTCTTCCGGTTCCCTCCCAGTAAGCCATTCTCCAACCCTCCCTTGGTCTGTCTAACACGTATGCATCCAGTCCTTAGGCCCTAGGGTTCTTCCTGAAGTCTTCCCTGATTTCCCTATTTTGCTCAGGTCTTCATTTTAAGTATATCTTAAAGACCTCGACTTCCTCCTATGCACCACTGTAAAGTAACTGTTTATTGGTCTTCTTGTTGATATAGCGTATTGCCAACCATTGCATCCACAGTGAATGGGTCTGAATATTTAAGTGAATGGAAGGGAGGGATTATGAATCTCTTACCATGCTCTTGGCTGGTCTTCCTGTTTGAAATCTCTCATCTTCATATATCCTAGAAGTTATTAAATTCCTCTTTAAGCTGTTATTGTTATTTCTACCTTTATCACTACCCTCCAAACCCTTGCATAGAAATCAGAATCGTGATAATCCCCGGGGAAGAATAGGGTTAACTCTAGAATGGAACCTGAGATATTATGAAGTCCGGACAGCACCCCAAAACTTAATCTGGGTAATAGAGACTAGGTGTGCATATGTAAAAATAATTGAGATGATAATTGAGAAATACTGTTTTTATCATAAATGATTAATATCTTAGCATGAACAAACCAATGCATTGATATCCCACTTCGGTTGATACAACCTGAAGCTCCCTGTTCTGGTATTGAAAGTTGTCACTAACTGGTGTACTCATCAACCTGCTTATCAAACTCACTTAGGATTCAAATGAAGTTCCAAACTCAGATTTTGGCATTCACTGACTTTATGACTAGTACAATGAATTGCCATCACCCAAATTCAATGTCCCCATTCTCACAATGGGGACTTTCTCATAGGCAATTGTGAGAAGTAAACAAGAGCACAAATATTTTGATTTGACATTTGCCTGCTTATTCACTTGTATAAAGAAAACACAGTCATGCCCCCCAAAAAGTCCATGTTTCCAACTACCACGAGAAGGAGCCCAAAGAGCTGCTGACTCCCAAGAAACCCTGAACACATGCTAGACCTCACCATCAGAGCTATTATACATAGATGTGAGGTGTCAGAGAGAAACACCTCTGCGTCAGTGGGTGAGAGCAGGAAGCGTGGGTGCGCTGTACACACGTGCACACAAACAGAGTGAGTTTCATCCTTCAGACTTTCCTTAGAGAAATTCCAGCACATCCCATTAACACAGTCCCCAAGGCAAGAGCCGGCCTTTGACCTTTACGTATTTAATATCCCTGCAAAGATTCTGAAGCTGTAATCATCGTGAAATGGTACACAAGGCAAGCGTATCTGGGAGTCCCGGCAGCTTTCTGCGTTAGCTGTCGCTCATGTGACTCTCATCACCCCAGTTCCCTTCAAACTTTTGACCTTAGCAAGGCTCTTTGATTGCTCAACAGGATTTTGACAGGTAGGAAAGAGAAACAGCGAGGAATGAGTTCCATTGTGCTCTGACGCACTCATTTACAAGACAACAGTTTAATAATTCTAATTCATATCCCCTTCTATGCAGGCAATCAATAATTCATGGCGATCCCTCTGCTGCATTTGTAGTGACAACAGAAAGGGCAAGATATTGCTTCTCTTCTACACACCCTCCTTTCTTCACTTAGTCATGCCTGGAGCCTGGAGAGTTCAGAATCTCAAGGAAACAGTTTCCATGGCGACTCTTCCTTTGAGTACCCTACTGTATTTCACTCTTTCTGGGGTGAATTAATGCTCCTTATTGCTTTCATGCTAAATATATTGAGGATTAGATTTGATTTCCTCTGCAGAGATAGAGTTTTATCAGGAAAATGGAAAGGAAAAACACAGCTTGAAGAAACTGTCTCTCTGTCACTATCCTATCACAAAGAAGAAATAAAACCGTTCAGAAAAAAAGCAGCCAGCCATAGGCAAATGCATGCAAGTGCCTGGAAGCCAGGCTACGGACACATTCTTTTACAATGTTAGTGAAAATCTGTCTCAGGACAAAATGACCTTAATTCCTCCAACTGTTGAAGGGGGTTTAAGTTGACCACAGAACACAGGCTATGGAAAAGCCTTTGATTTTTGATGCATTAATACTTCTCTCCCTCAACATGTGTATCTAGAGATAATACTGAACATGGGTGTCTTTGAAGCAACGGTATCACAGCTGCTTGATGTTTTAATGTGGTGACTTTTGCTTTCTCTTAATCTACTGGTATTTATTGCTACAGTAGGAAACCTTCCTATGTCTCCCATAGCAACCTGAATTTCCCCCCAAAGAGTATATTACCCTAATATTCCCATCTACTCATTCACTTTCTGAAAGACCACAATAGGCAGAGCTTGTGTCTGTGCCGTTCACAGCTGTCACAGCACTTGGGAGGTGGGGCACAACAGGAAATTGGAACAAGAAATCTCTGAGTGGTAACTCAGACACGAAAGTGTCCTTTAAGTCAATTAGAAACATTCACAGGCCTCAGTTCTCTGCTGCTCCAACTCCTGCTCCCTTTCTGTCCTGTAAGTGACAAAGGGTAAAAGGAATACTGTGTCTGTGGGAGGAGAGGGAGGAACAGGCACCATGGGGCGAGTCTTTCTCCATCACATACCCACTCACACGGCTTGGAGTCTAGTCGCTAGGCACCAACATCAGGTAGAAAGGGGAAACAGCCATTTGGAGCAGTGGTTCTCAACCCGTGGGTCACAACCCCTTTGTCTATTTACAAAATATTTACATTATGATTCATAACAGTAGAGAAATTATAGTTATGAAGTGGCAGCGATAGTAATTTAAAGGGTCATGGTATTAGAAAGGATGAGAACCATTGAACTGGACCCAACCAGTGAGTATTTAGTATCTATGTTAAATTAATATGATTGCTTTCAGAGTTCGGGGACAAAGAATTGAGTAGAAGGGATCTTCTGGGATTACGAGGAAGCAGGGCATTGTTGATTAAGAATACGCTCATACCCTCAGATGTTAACAATGCTGTCATTCATTCTCTGTGTCATACATGCATGAACTTCTTTCATCTACCTAACAAAGTCATATATTAACGTTATTATTTTTTCAGATTCAGGAAGGCCCTAGGCAGTTTCTAGCATTCTAAGCTCCGTTAGCAGAAGAGCCAAGATTCAAATCCACACAGCCTGGTCTTGGAGTCAATACCTTAACTATGCTGTTGTGAATCTCAGGCTCTTGGCGTTTGAGCTGAGCAAACCACCACGCACAGCATCTCCCAAAGTCTCCTTGGATGGGTAAATTACCAAATTTCACTATGTTCACAAATGTTGCTGGGCAATCATTAGGACACCTAGAGAGCCACAGAAAATTCTAGATTTCAAAAGGCAAACCTCTTGGGGGGTTGTGTGAATATTGGGTTTATACATCCCTGTAAGCAGGATGCACACAGCTACTGCAGGACTCCTTGGGCCTATATTTCTATATGAAGGGGCACTAGGAGGATGGCTGAGTGTGGCCTTCCCTTACAGAATGGCATTCTCCAGTGTTTTGAGAAGATCCTGGAAGGCATTCTGCTGGATTTCCTAAAATTGGTTGCTGAAATCCAAAGCTTCTCAGGGGCATGCTGTTCCACTCCACTGCAGTCAGCGGCAAGAACAGGATCTAGGTATGCTGGCTCCTGTAGCATGAATTCTAATTGTTCTTAATAAAAACTAGGAGTCTGTGGTCAAGGGGTGAAAGCTGAAGGATCAGAGAAGCAGAGTGGCCAGCCACTGGAGTTCTTACCTCTACCAATGCTCAGACCAAAGGGGCGATCCTGTCCTCAGACTGCATCTCAGACTGTATCTCACACTGCATCTCAGACTGCATCTCACACTGCATCTCAGACTGCATCTCACACTGCATCTCAGACTGCATCTCAGACTGCATCTCAGACTGCATCTCAGACTGCATCCTCAGACTGCATTCACAGACTGCATTGAGCTCCTGTCTCCTCCCGATTTATATCCCCCTCTCTGCCCAGCCATATCCTTTCCTGTCTCTACCTCCCTAGTACTGGGATTAATAGCATGTGACTCCCAAGTATAGGGATTAAAGGTGTGAGCCACAACAGCTTGACTCTGTTTCTCTTTTAGATGGGATTAATTTCAGATGGCCCAGGGTGGCCTTGAATTAACAGAGATCCGTCTGTCTCTATCTTCCAAGTGCTGGGATTAAAGGTATGCGCCACCACTGCCTGACCTCTATGGTTAACTAGTGTGGCTAGCTCTGCACTCTGATCTTCAGGCAAGCTTTATTTGTTAGATCATAAGCATCACATTTTTCTTTCCTACTTTGGATCCCCTCAGTTATGTTAAACATAGATACAACTTCTTAAGGCCAGGAAGGAAACCTTAATAAGGTTTAAAGGGCAAGACTGTGAGATATGACTTTTCTTATTTTAGTTTTCATTTTTTTTAAATGATGGATAATAGTTGTTTATAATTATAGGGTACAATGTCGTGTTTCCGTATGTGTTTACATTATGGAATGATTAAGTCAAACTAATTAACATAACCTGTTATTTCACACCTTTTTTGTTGTTATTGTTGTGAAACCACTTAAAAGCTATTTGTTTGCTATTTTGAGCTACCATATATTATGGTTGCTTATCTGGAATTACCATGCTGTGCAACTGATCACTAAGACATCTTCCTCCTACCTAACTAAAATGCTGTACCTTTAAATGACAGCCACTCCCTCAGCCTCTGGAAAGCACCATTTAACACTGTTTTAGAGTCCACCTGTTTGTAACGCCATACAGCACTTACCTTCTTATGCCTGAGTGAAATTTCCAATTTTAATTTTGCTTCTTTGAAACAATTCTATTTCCCAGTTTCCAGCATTAAGCATATTTAAATTTAAATATACTAAAATAGCTGATCAGTTTTAGATGTCGTGATTTCCCAACCAAAGAAGGGCAAGGCCTAGAAGAGAGATGTGGCTTAGTGAGTGCTGTCCACAAGAGCCAGCTTTAGGAAGAGAACAAAGGTGCTACTCATGTCATTGTGCAACTCCTAGAGATAGAATAACCGAAGATGAAATCATCTCCCCATACTTAGCAATAAAAGGAATTATTACTCATCAAGCAAAAAAAAAAGGCATTTTTTTTCTGCCAGAGGAGAGAATGGGTTTAGCTATTATGGTTTTTATACATCCCAGGTCACAGAGTTGGCCTTGGCTGTGTAAAGAACATAAGACCCCAATATTTGGGAAGACTATACATCTGTTGTTCAAGAGTCAGGTGTCAGGGCAGCTTGAGTGGCCCTGAGCATGTAGCTAGAGATACTTTGCGTTTTCATGAGAAACTGGGATCTTTGTGGCTACCAGCGGGGGAAGGTACTCCAAGTGTGAGTTTGGAAGGAGTGAGTGAATATGCCTTCCTGCCAGACCCATGCACCACACACTCACTGACTCATTTCTAACCTCCCCATTGCTAGATAGCCCAGAATGTACTTTTGAAAGAAAATACTATGTACATCATGAAAATACCCCTAATAGCAGGTAGTATTTCAAAGAAACTAGAGTGGAAGAAAATGAAAATGGAGGGTGGTAGCTGTAATAATAAATAAAAAAGGAAGTCGAAGTGAGTACCTCTTGGTGAAGTGTGCCTGTCTTTTGTATTATTACAGTAGGGATTCAGGGATATATAATGGTTACCAGTTATTGGCCCCTAAAATGTTTGCAAAAGCAGTAGGAGCTCCAGGAACAAAGTGCACTGATGTGTATTTGTTGATGTATGTTGGATCTGAAGGTACCTACTGTTTTGCTTACAGTTTGGGGCAGAAATGTAAATTAGCTTTGCCAGAGCCCATAGCTACAGTGTGCTACATTTATTATTAAACGATTAGCACCTTTGATGGCAGAGGAGGACAACAATCATTTCTAGAGTCCCTCCTATGCTTTTCCTCAGTATCCAGTGAGTTGAATTGAGTAAAAGGAACTCAGATTTGAAATCACATAGATCTTGGTGTCAAAGTATACATAGTTTGTCACCTATTGGTTGATAGCCTTTGAGCAATTCGATTACTTCCGTAAGACAGTATAGACATTTTTCCATTTTTTTAAAAGAGAGGCATGAGGGTGCAAGGATAAAGGAGCTAGTACAATGCCTGGTATGTTGTAAGTCCTTACAAAACCAAGCCTAGCCAAGCCTAGCCACGCCACGCCAAGCCAAGCCAAGCCAAGCCAAGCCAAACCAAACCAAACCAAACCAAACCAAACCAAACTAATGAAACAGGCATGAAAATTTGGGGACAGAGTATGTATATTCATTGAATTGTTTTAGATTTTTCTTTATGAGAGGTTTATCATTTCTCAATGGGTGTCAAACTAATTTCTCTAACTGTATAGTTGGCTTTGGCTTCCTCTCTTTATCGCCAAAGTAGAACCATAAATATCTCCTAGTGACTTGATGATTAAGGTGAGGGCCAAGGACTCTCCCCATGTGCTGTTTGAAAACAACCTTTTCAGGAGATATTTGATGGCTTGCAGGGATATTTATGACTCAGAGCTCCTGGCCAAGTCCCTGATGCTGACTCATTTGTTATCCTGACAGAGAAAGAGGCAGTTGAAGCCATCAGTCATTATTTCTGCTTATCAGTGATGGCAAGAGGTCAGAGGTAAAACATTCAGCTTAGGGTGACTACGAGAATCAAGAATTTCAATAATGCCCCTTCAACCACGTACACAATAAGAGGATTTCTGGCATACACACATTCATAAAAGCATCTTCAAGGTCCTCCTTATTGCAAGGCATTGCTAAATGATAATTTTCTGTGGGATGCCTCAGTCTTCAGCTTTGGATACCCAGAAACTATCTTTTCTCTTCAAAACAAGGGAAACCAAATTGACAGCTGATAGGAAAGGAGGACAGACAGAAATAGAAAAGAGGCATAATCTGAAATTTCCACAGTGACTTTGGCCTTGAAAATGAAAATAAAAGGCAGTCTCCCTGAAATGGGAAAGAGAATACAGAAAGGTAAATTTTATAAACACTCCCATGAGCTACAATAGCTTTAATAAATTCATAGTGCTTATGCTCTAACCACGAAATAATATGGTGTCAATAAAACACAAGGCAAGACTTTTGGAATATGAAAACAAATGAGAAAAGAAATATTAATAACTAACAATTGATGGAATATTTGGGGTAAGAGATTGAAATATATAACCTTGAATGCATTCTTTGTTTAACCCACAAACACTACAAGGTTGCGCGTTCATCTAAGTCTAGTTTGTAGCTAGGGAACACCAGGCTTGATGATGGTGGATAACTTGCTTAAGAAAACACAGCTGAACTGACTGATCCTAATATTGTACTGTTGCAGCTTCAGCCAAGAAAAGCTGCACTGAATACAAATTCCATTTGTTATTTGTAAACTATTGACACACAGTTGTTCAAAATTTATGAACAGAATATGAGTGGGAATTTGGGTCAGATATGGACTTCTGAACCCCTGAGAGATCTTAGCATCATTTTCTTTCCACATACAAGCAGCAGAGTCTCTGTCCTCTCCATTTAGTGACTCACGTCCAAGCAAGCAATGCAGTGTATGCACATCTGTGAGAACATGGGAGAGCATTTACAGAACTGTGAAAACAGGATCAAGTGTGCAAAGCCAGTGGCACTTACAGGTTTGCCTATACCAACAGAAAATTCTTTGTGAGACATAAAGTTAGCTGGGCTGTGTGTGCCTCTTTCTAGTTTCCTGAACAGATGGACCTGGTAGAGTTATTCTTGTCTCTAAATAAATGAACGAGGTCTCTAGTTTCAAGTAAGTAAAAATCTAAATGCATTCTAAGTAAGTGGCTGAGAACTGGCCATAGACATTTGGCTTTCAGCAGGAAGATATGGATTGGCATCAACTTCAAAAAAGGTACATTTGAGGGGCAGTGAAACCATAGACAGGGAGGAAGAGAGGGAGGGAGGGAGGGAGGGAGGGAGAGAGAGAGAGAGAGAGAGAGAGAGAGAGAGAGAGAGAGAGAGAGAGAGAGAGAGAGAGAGAGAGAGAGAGAGAGAGAGAGAGAGAGAGAAGGACATGTTGTAATTACTCTACCATGGGTGAGTTCTGCTTGCCAGACCCTTGTGTTTTGAGGCTTTTACAATGCAGCTGTTGAGTCTTCATTACTGAAGGTTACACTGATTAGTGACACCAACAGTAGAGGTCAGAGTGGTGACTGTGGCAGAAGCAGCAGTGAGAGACATAGGAGGGTCAGTTAAAATTGCTAACATTTACTGAGCATGATCAGGTATTGTTCGTTCCTTTTCTTTCTTTCCCTCTTCCCTTCCTTCCTTCCTTCCTTCCTTCCCTTCTCTCTTTCTCTCTTTCTTTTTTTGTTTTGCAATATTAGGGATAGAAGCGAGGGCCTCAAACATGCTAGTCTCTAGTCTCTTGGACACTGTCTGAAATGCTTTACATATATCATAGAGTTGGTGTGAGAATCAAATAGGGGAAGCAGCATTTCCATTCAGGTTTTTGCAGATGGAGACCTTGTGTTAAATGTTCTCTCTGTTCAGTCTATATAATTATTGATGCTTTATTATTTCCACTTAATAGCTGAGGAAACCGAAGCATAGAATTCAGTTTGTTGCTTCACATTCAGGCACCCCTCTGGGATCCCCCTCTTCTCCTCTGTCTGCCTCATGAGATGGGGCCACAGCATCTCAGTTTCCTCAGAGGTCAGACAGGACAAAAATCAGTATGTACTCAAAGGGCTGGTGTGATAGCCCAGATTCTATAACATGGAAGAGGTCTGCATGGTACCTCCATGCAAAGATCTGAGTTCCATGTCTGGGATCCAGGCACTGGTCTCCCCATACAACCCACTCCACAACAATGGCATTTCCTCACTGGGACCAGAGGCATATTGTGTTTTCCAAGGAAAAGATGCAAAGGTCTGAGGTTAATGTGTAGGAAATAAACTGAGCCACACAAGAGGAAAGGGAGTAGGGGGATGTGCTCAGGATTCCACTGCCAGAATTCTCATATTTTTATTATTTGTATAAATCATTTGGCTTTGAAGACACCAAAGGCCAAGCCTCCAAGTGCTCTGATGAAAATAAATTGGATAGTACAATAAATAACGGGCAAAACCAGGCTGCCAAATGAAGAAGGATTTAGATCATTGAAATCCTAGGCTAGGAGTTGTCAAATCCAGTTTAATGCTGATAAGTGTGGGATAATAACTCTTTGCAAACAGCCCTATCCCACCAAACACCCTCGTGCAGTCCCTTCAGCTCTTTTACCACCCTTTGGCAGCTGAAAGAAACCTGAGGGGATTTGCAGAGTGAAAAGGGATGTTATAGCCTGAGCAGAAATGAGTCCAGGTTATTGTATAATAATCCATGATGCCTCTGTTGGGCTTAGAGGAAATGTGAAGAGCTAACAGAATGTAGAGAGGTTTGATTAGCTACAAAGGACTCTAAGTCAGAGTAGGCATTAGACTACTGATTTGGACAGCAGGGAGGAGTGTACTATAGTTGGGTATAATGCAGAAAATAAAGAATTAAGGACCTTGCTGGGTTGCCTATTCAATGGCTTGAGGGTGTAATAAACACCGAAGGATACATGCCGCGACAAGAGAAAACATAGTCGTTGGATGGCCTGCTCTCAGCATTTGGGGCTGTTTATACTGGACTCATGCCCACACTCAGAGACTTGGCCTAGAGGACAGAAGAAGGGTCCCTGCCTGATAAGGCTGGAATCTTAGGAATGTTCATAATCAGCCATTGCCTGATGGAATGATGAATGATTTCATTCACTCATCAAATATTGCTTGAACAAATATGTGCCACACATTGTTCTAGGAGACATCACTGTACAAAATAGACTGATGGTGACAGTCACTAGCAATTGAGCACTTGCACTGGGTCGCATGGTTTGCATGCATTTGCGTCTTCAATCCTTCCAACAAGTCCATGATACAGTGAAACTAAATAATTTGCCAAGATCATACAGACATGAATGATGCTTCCATCCAACAGCAATTGCCACCCTCCCCTCACCCTGTCCTAAGCCTCCTGTTATTCAGTGATTCCCAAAAAGGAGTCACAACAGCCATCATGAAAAGTGTAGACATCTCTGCTGCTGCTTCCTGGAGATCCCAGTATTATCACCCACCCTAGATCCATGCATGAGCTGTGAGTGACTAGAACACTCATACTCTGGTATCTTTTGATACTTAATATTAATACTACCATGAGGGGACAAAAAGCAGGATTTTTGTAATTATGTGTTTTCATCCCCACTCAACCATTACCAAGAGGTTCATGTGTTAGGTCACTTCTGTACTTCCAACAGGTTCTTTTAAGAGCCAACCTCGCTTGACACTGTCTGATGCAATTATAATTTTAAATGTTATAATAGTAATATTTAAAAAGGTACAGGCAACCAATATATTTTATTGAATCAAAACTATGAGGGCATGAGGAAGAGGGAAGATTGAGTCAGGCAAAAAATACAGGAGAGCAAGAAAAGAGATACCTTCATAGAGGGAGCCATTACAGGTTTAAAGAGAAATCTGGCACTAGGGAAATGTCCAGAGATCTACAAGGATGACCCCAACTATCAATTTAAGCAATAATGGAAAGGCTACCTTGAATGCCCTTCCCTGATAATGAGATTGATGACTATCTTATATGCCATCCTAGTAGCTGATGGAAGCAGAAGCAGAGACCCGCAGTTAAACACTGAGCCAAACTCCTGGAATCCAGTTGCAGAGAGGGAGGAGTGATGAGCAAAGGGGTCAAGAGCATGCTGGAGAAACCCATAGAAACAGCTGAGCTGAACAAGGGGGAGCTCATGCACCCCAGACAGAGAGCTGGGAAACTAGCATAGGACTGACCCAGACTCCCTGAACATGGGTGTGAGTTAGGATGTCTGGGCAATCTATGGGGCCTCTGATAGTGGATCAGTATTTATCCCTACTACAGGAATGGACTTTGGGAGCCCATTCCACATAGAAGGATACTGCCTCAGCTTAGACACACGGGGGAGGGCCTAGGCCTTGCTCCAAATGATATGACAGACTTTGAAGATTCCCCAAGTAAGGCCTCACCCTTCCTGGGGAGCAGAAAGGGGATGGGATAGGTGGTCAGTAGTGGGCAGGGGAGGAGAGGAGGAGAGGGAACTGGGATTAACATGTAAAACATGATTGTTTCTAATTTAATTAAAAAAGAAAAAAAACTATTATAAATACTATTTAGAATAATAACAGTATAACATAAGTTTATAACAGAATAATTTATAACATAACAATTATATAATAGCATTATTGAGTTTTACCATCTCCTTATACTCAGTTTTAATTTCTGGCATACATTTTACATGTACATCACTGGATGTGAGCTCTCACTGCTGTCTTTGTGTTTATTCAACGTGTCCTGACTAGCTTTGATGAGCTGTGCCTTCTGGTGGTATTTACTGAGTGTCTACTTCATGCCAAGACTTGTATGGGCATTTTCACATGCATCACACTTCATCTTCCCAGGGGCTTTCCAAGTAAACATCGCTGGCCTCACATCACAGAAGAAGGAACTGAAGGCAGTGACTCAGGTTCCTAGACTGTAGGGAAAACTACTTTCACCTCTTCCATACTTCCCACAGTGCCTTGCATAGAGCACAACTGAACAAACATCTTGGGATTGGGTGGAATGTCGCTTAGTAAGTCTATGGAGGAACCAGGATTTGGATCAGGTGTGTCTGATACAAAGGCTTGTGCTCTTTCATTCAGGTCCCTTTAATTCTCCTCCGCCTCCTACTTTAATTCTATGAGTTGCTATGGTCCCCAAGGCAAGGCACAAAGATGCCCCAGTGCTTTTGAAGCAGATCAGCCTTTTGTCTAAGCAAATGAATTGCAGGTGGGAAGCTCTTCACTGGGATGGTAGATTTACTGTGTCTATTACCAAGAAGGGTGTTCAACCTTGGAGGAACAAAAATCATTGGCATGGGGGCCTCACCCTCAGTGTCCCTTGGAAGACTTGTCAGTGTGCATGTGTTGTGTGTATTTGTGTGTGTACACAGATTCACAGAAAGACTGGGTTGAAAGTGACTTTAAATGGCTGCTTATCACTACATAATGTCATTTAGAATGAAATTATTTTCTGGTTGTAGCACAGGAATGATAGCCTTCCCAATAGTGAGTTTTTACACATTAGTTTGTATGTGAATGTGTGCATGCATGGGGGGGTATGCACACTACAGTAAACATATGGGGGTTAGAGAGCAATGATATATGTACTATTCTCTCTTCTAGCATTATGTGGGTTCCACAGATTGAACTCAGACTGTCAGGCTTGTGCTACAAGTACTTCCACCCACAGAACCATCTTGGGTGGCTCAACCACTAGTTCTTGAAATAGGAATACTCCCCGAGTATTTTGAGTATTGCTGTGCAAGACAGTTGGACATCTTTCAGATAAGTGGTCTTGGTTCTGTCTCTGCTTGTTTGCCAAGTATCCAAGAGTCAGGTTCCTTATAGGCCAAGAATGGACTGGTCAGATGCAGTGAAAACTCTATTTAGATCCTCACTTCTTAGGAAAACGGAGGTGGGTGGGCTTTTGATTCTAGCTCATACTAGAAAATCTTCAATAAATTACGCACAGAGATTTCTAATGGAATGACTAATTAGCGATTTAATTAATTACAGTATTTATTGGCCAACAAGTAGACATTTCTGGTAGAAATTCTGACTAGAATTGTGCATGTGATAGTCCCTGTCCTTGAGGACAGCATAACATAGTAATGGGCTCAGGCATATGAAGAAACAATTGTAATAAAATATCATAAGGATATGCACAGATTTCTGTGTAACATACAGGAAGCATGTTTAAACAGAAACTAGAGAGATCAAGGGGATGCCTCTGCAGAAAGTATAACCTATCATCAGCAGTTAAATGAAAACCAGCTTGGCCAAAGTCAAAGGGCAGAAGGATAGCATATAAGAAGACCCACATAGTGTGGTACATTCAGAGGCCAGTGGAATTTTCATTTTGATCGGTGCACAAGGCATTAGGGCTAAACAAAGGAAGAACCCAAGTCCAGATGACGCTGGACAGACACCTTGGCGCTCTTGATGGAAAACTTTATGAATGGTAGGAAGAAAAGGCATCAAAGGCCAAAATTGGGATGTAAGAAGGAGATGGGAGAAATAGAGAGAGAAGAGATGAGGGGAGAGGAGGACATGGGAGAGCAGGAAGGTTGAGCCAGGGTAAGAATAGAAGAGAAAAGGATGGGAGATACCAGAAAAGAGGGAGCCAGTATACGTTGGAGGAGAGATCTGGCACTAGTGAGATCTTCACAGATCTACAAGAATGACACCAACTGGCATTAAGGCTACCTTAAATGCTCTCCCATGATAATGAGAATGATGACTACCTTATATGCCATCCTAGAACTCTCATCCAATGGCTGATGGAGGCAGAGGCAGATACCCATAGCTGTGCACCGAATTGAACACCTGGAACCCAGTTGCAAAGAAGAGTGATGACCAAAGGAATCAAGATCGGGCTGGCAAACCCACAGAGGCAGCTGACGTAAACAAGGGGCAACACATGGACCCCTTGATGACTGAGGGGCCAGCATGGGACTGATCCAGACACCCTCCCACCGAACCTGGGTGACAGAGAGGAGGCCTTGGCAATCTGTGGTACCTGGGAGAGTGGAGCAGTATTTATTCCTGGCATACAGAAGAACTATGGGAACCTATACCACGTGGAGTGATGCTCTCTCAGCCTGGACACATGAGGAAGAACCTGTGCCCTTCCTGGATGATGTGACAGACTCTGGAAATCCCTCATGGAGGCCTTTGCCCTCCCTGGGGAGTGGAGTGGGGGTGATAGGTTGGGAGGATTGGGGGGTGGGGGGAGGGGAGGGCGAGGGAACTGAAAGTGACATGCATAAAACGTTAAATAAAAAATATGGAAAAAATTGGGGTGTAAGGACATACTGTTCTAGTCTTGTGTCTTACTCTAACAATGCTCACATTCATGACCACTGACTTGTTGTCTAGCTCTCATACTGTCCCGAGACCTTCAGTGCAAGGGTTTCTACCTTCCTTATCTCCAAAGAACTGATAAAGTATATGTTGCAAAATTGATGCTAAATACTTATTTTAATGAATTATGTCTGTAGAAACAGTATATTTGAGAGGACCCAGTCTATTTGAGGGCATATTTATTATCCAGAAGAATGGAGAGGAAGGAGGGGGACAGGGAGGGATGGTACATTCATCTAGATTTCTTAGACATCCAGAGTTTACATTTTAAAAATTATGTATGAATGTTTGCACTTTTTGGAGAGTAGGGGTTATTAATTTTACTGAGATTTTCAAACAGGTCTAAGATTTCCAGGATTAGGAACATTGGATAAAGGAGTACCTTTGGCAAGTGTAGTTTGAAAACCTTTGCAGCCAGGGAAGGCTTTTTAAGAGGTGAATCAGATAAATGACAGTTCACACCAACAGTAAGAAAATAAACATCCAGAGAAGGATATGATCTAAAATCTACAATGAAAGGGGTTGTGGAAATAGGCTTCACCAAAAGAAGGTTATTGTATGGTGGCAAGCTGACCGATATGGTTGTGATACAAAATGTTCTCAGAAGTTCTGGTCCCCAGCAGCTGTGCTATAATATAGTAGAAACTGCAGGAGCTTGGGCCTACCTGGAAGAATTAGGTCTTTGGGGGTACAACTTTGAAGATTATATCTTGTCCCTGGCCTGTTCCTTCCTCCTTTCTGCATCCTGGCTACCAGGAAGTGAGTAGCCTTATTCCACCATGCCTTCTGCAATGATGCTTGGCCACATCAGGTCCAGAAAGAATGGAACCAACTGAGCATGCACTGAAATCATCAAAGCTAGGAGCCAGAGCCTTTCCTCCCTTTACATTATTCCTTTCAGGCATCCATAACTGCAACATAAAATGAACTCCATGATATTTATAAGAGAAAAGAACTGCTCAGGTTTTTAAAGAAGAGCGTTCTGAGTAGACGTGAGAGTCTTCAGAGCGGGGGCATGAGAGGTAAGCAGGGAGCTGTGAAAGTCACTGTGGGAGGAGAGCAGTCTACAGAAGAGGTCTTAACAGCCAAGGGAGGGAAGACAACAGCGCTTGGTAATAAAACCACTGGGGCTGGGGAGACGGTTCAGTGGGTAAAGTGCTTGCTGTGCAAGGATGAAGACCTCAGTGAGACCCCAGCACCTGTGTAAAAGTCAAGAGGGCGTCACTAACTGCAAACTCAGCATTGGAGAAACAGAGATAGGAGAATCCCCTAGGGCTTGATGGCCAGACCAGCTAGTCTAGCTGAAACAAGTTCTACTAACCAGGTAGAGAGTGGTAAAGAAAGTACCCAATGTCAACCTCAAGGCTCCACATGTGCACACAGGGGCACATCCACCTATTTACACACACACACACACACACACACACACACACACACACACACACACATTCTTGTAGAGGCTGGAGACGTAGTTCAGTTGCCAGAGTGCTTGCCTAGCATGCACAAAGTCCTGGGTTCAATCCCCAGCACTGTATTAGTTGGGTGTGGTGGTGCATGTATGTAATCTCAGCACAGGTGGAGGCAGGAGGATCAGAAATTTAAAGTCATCCTCGGCTACATATTGAGTTCAGACCAGATGGAGACACAGGACACTGTCTAAAGGAAGAAAGAAGAAGAAAAAACATAAACACTAGACCTTGGAGCTTTTGTGGAATTCATTTTCTTTCTTTTATCTTTCATGAATTTTCCGAATTAAAGCAGTATTTTTAAATAAGATTTCCTATGCATACACAGGTGAAAAGTTTACAGTGGATCGGTTTACCATGGATAGCGATTTAAAGTGATAAAAAGAGATGCCACATCTGATTGTAGTCGAAAGACTGGGAAGGATGACAGCTATTTACATATGTGGTATTTCTCTCTCAATGCTAGAAGCTTGAGGTTTTGATGGACGATGCCTGATTTTTCCCCCTCAATGAGCTTGTTTTGCCTTTATAGCAATAGTTTTAGTGTTTATATCACTGTGACAGAGTGTCTACAGAGATAAGGAGGAAGGACAGGCTCTGGTTCATGGCTCAGGGGAGATGGTCCATCCCTGTGCCATCGTGGGGAAAGATTTGGTGGCTGGTGACTCTGTGGTGGAAAGAGAATATGGCAATGATTAGGTTGGGTCAGCAGTCAGGAAGCAGACACAGCCTGTTGAGTGGGACTAGGCTATAAACTGTATTCCCCTTTTCCTGTAACCTGCTACCCTCAGCTAGACCCCACTACCCATGGTTCTCCAATGTCATAAATACCATCAGCATCTGGGGACCAAGTATTTCAGATGGGTGAGCCATAGGGGGACATTTCACATCCAAACCACAACCAAAACATGGTTATGGGTTAAATGAGGAATGCCCCCCCAATAGGCTCAGGCATCAGAACACTTGGCTGCAGCTGGTGGTGCTATCTAGGGAGTTTATGGGATTTTCTAGATATGGAGCCTTGCTGAAGGATGCAGGACACTTGGACACTTAGGGTGGGCTTGGGTAGTTTATAGTCTTGACCCATTTTGCAATCTTCTTTCTGCTTCAGGTGTTCGGTGGAAGTGTAAGTTCCTAATTCCCTGCTCTGGCTACCAACCCTGCTGTTGCTGTTCTATCCCAAACATTATCAAGTCCAGCCCTTGGGAGGCTAGAGCCAAACTTACTGCCTTGAGTGGCTTCTGATCATGACATTTTATCACAGCAGAAGAGAAGTAGCAAATACAGAAACAAATGAGAAAGTGCTTCATTTTGAAGACACAGTGGGTGGGTAATTATATATATATATATAGTACTCATGTATGGAATTTAAAAAAATTTCAATTAAAAATAATAAGTGTTCTAAAAGAAATAAAGATCATAGGAGGGAATGGTTTCATTGACATTGTCTCATCAAAGGAACACATTAAAAATGTGCATGTCTGGGTCCCATTCCGGTTCCATTCTTAAATGGGAATTTAAGAATGTGCCATTAAAAATTATCCTCCAGAAACTCCTAAGTTTGCCGAAGAACTTTTCTATTTTTCTATTTCTTTTTCTTCTCTCATACAATACATTCCTACTGCAGCCTCCCCTCTCTCCATCCCTCCCACCATAAAGAACTTGAAAATCCTTGGTTAGCAGGGGTGAAGCAGACTCCATGAGAGAGGCTCCAATCTGGCAGATGGCCCTTCTTTGTACTTCTGATGCTAAGAATGTGAGGTGAGCTGAATCATGACTGAATGGAGCAGACATTTAACCTTCCAGAGCATTTTTATACATTTTCAATTGTATTTAGATGCTTAAGGAGGTGCTGACACTAGGGGCAGAGAGCAGGTGTGAATTCTTGGCTGCTGGCGGTGAACATTCATACAAACCCCACCTTCACATGCACTCTTGGGCAGCAAGTATTTTTTTCCTACTTGCATCCCTCAGACTACAGTCAATACCTAGGGGGAAACAATCTCCTGGGGCTGTCCGTCTTGACAGGTGGTGAGCAATATGCATGCTGGGAAGGTCCTGTCCTAATAATGGTCAGGTCATCCTTTTTGGGGGGTACTTTGATAGCAGTAACCCCTGACTGTGATGCAATAGTGAGAGAGTCCATGATTTTAGGTCATATGACTCTTAACTTATTCTGTTATGTCACATTTTATCTATTCCTGTATGTTACCCTAAATAGGTTTTCAAATAGCAGACTGAAAAATATATTTTGGGTCAACTGTACTTTGGCAGAACCTGATTTTCAACTGTAAAATGGTAGAACATATGGTTCTAGATTTCTAGGTAAGAAATTGCAATTGCTCTGTGTGTGTGTGTGTGTGAATAAGTGTGTGCTCTATGAATGTGTATGTGTCAGACACACAGAGAGAGAGAGAGAGAGAGAGAGAGAGAGAGAGAGAGAGAGAGAGAGAGAGAGAGAGGGAGGGAGGGAGAGAGAGACAGGGAGAGAGAGAGAGAATATACCTTGGGTATATACCTTACTGGTGATTCTTCATTGAGGTAATAGGATTTCCTTAATCGAGCCCATTAGACTATCTTCTTGTAATTATCTCTGGGGCCAATCTGTCTATGTAATGGGCTCTAGAGGAATCAAGCTTTCATGCTTTTACAAAGGAAATTGTTGTGCATGTGTCAGAAGAAAGCCATCTTGAAGAATTACTGGCTAACCATCTCAACAACAACCCAGGGGACTTTGCTGTGATACCAGAGGAAACTGTTGGAGTTGGGACTTTATTGCTCCAAAGGGTATTTATTTTTTTCATTGGCTTTTTAATAAATTTAAAATGTGCATGATACTAATGGCACTGGGGACCTGATGCCATCTGGTGAGGTTGGGGAGGCTGCTGCCTTCCTGCTCTCTGTGAGAGGATATGAAATCTTAAAGGTTGCAGATTGCCAAAACTCTTAATGGATTCAAGTATAACAAGTGACCCTTGCCTTCCTGGCTCCCTTTCTCTGGATTGTTGATGCCTGGCATTGTGGATGTGAACAGTGTCATAAAGTGTACATGAAAATAATTGCACTGTGCAACAGGAACTTCATTTCTCCATATGCAAATTACCAATTTGTGGGGTAGAGAAAGGATTTACAAAGAAGAAAGCAACGATGACAACATAGCAGTAAATGATAGTAACTCTGTGAGTTGAATGTGCCTTCCAAAGTTGGTCTGGAGAAGTTCTAATTCCTAGTACTCCAGAACAGGACTGATTTAGAGAAAGGGTCACCACAGAAGTACTGATTTTAGACCTCATTAAGATGGTTTCTGATCCAACGTGATCAGTGTCCTTATGAAAAGAAAAACCTGGGATAAAGAGACAACATGCACAAAGGGAAAACACCATGCGAACATCAAGGCAGAGGAGGAGTGGTACATCCCTACCAACGGACCACCAAAGACTTCTGGTAAACCACCAGACACCAGGGCATCCTCCCAACATCACAATTATGGGCTTTTCTAGAAATGTGAGATAATACATTTCTGCTGGTTCAGGCACTCAACCTGTGGTACTTTCTTATAGCATCCCTGGTCAACTAACACAACAGGGGCCAGTTCAATACTGAGAAGTTTGCTCATCTCAACCTCTTACAAGGCTTTTGGCTTGAAGATTGGTGTGAACTAGTTACCAGTGTGAATCGATGGTTTGGTGGGTAGTGGAGGGGTTGTCTTTTCTTCACCAACACTGTACTTAATGACCTGAAAGGACTGGGGTTCTGAGGTTCACACTCTTTCTCCCTACGTGGCTTAAGAGTGTGTGAAATGAGCATGGGAGGATAAAGGACAGCATCATATCCTGGGATCTCTCCAAGTGTGAACTATCCTGGGATCTCTCCAAGTGTGAACTATCCTGGGCTCACTCCAAGTGTGAACCATGCAAGTGTTCTTTGCAGAAGAAAAAAGGGATGGGTCTCTTGTATATACAGTAAGTAGCAGATGATAACAATTAAATTAATTGCTACTATTAATTAAGATGACATTCCTGAGTTTTCTCAGTGTTTGCCCACTTCCTCCCACAAGTTTAACACAATCCCAACTTCTGAAGCCCCAAAGCTCGATCATGCTAAATTTTTAAAACAGTCACTTCATTTTTTTTGGATTCTACTTAAAATTTGTTTCAAATCCTCTTCCTTCTGAGTTGATCTCTTCCACCTTCCTCGCAAAAGGCCCTTTATAGTACAGAGAAGCATTAAACCATAAAGCCAAAAAGAGTAAGAGCCCCACAAGTCATAAGTTACAATGTGCCTCACATATGATGGCCACAAAATCATTAAGCAAATATTGCTGCCAATCAGTCTGCCTCAGAGAGTGGTTATAGGTAGGCTTATCAAGATTAAAACCAAGACCAATGGCGTGCAAATACGGGCCTGACTGACCTTATTGATTCTCTCCCACTGAGAGAGAATCACAGTTTAGCAGGCAGAAATCAATTCAACTGCATTATGTTAAGCTGAATGAAGGTTTATTCAACACCATGCCTAGATATCACTTTATAAAGTAGCAAAACCCAACAAAACCCAACAACCATAACTACATAAAATATGCAGGCTGGTTTACAAATACTTATATAGTTATAAAAACAGGGATCTGCTCCTCTAAACTGAAATCTAAAGTAAAACAGAGAAGATAATAGATCTATTATCCCCCTTTCCTCCCTCAATTTTGTTTTTAAGGATTATTGTGTTCCCTTGGCCACATCAATCATCCCCAGATTTCAGGATGGAGTGACAAGAGCAGACATAGATTTATATGTCTAAGTCAGAGAAGCAGCAGCTGCTGATGGGTCCTGAGGAATTCATCCCTTTTGGCTTTTACATTAAAGGGAGCTGGCCCTTGGGCTCCAGTACACCACAGGAAACAGACGATCCATTCTTTCCTTCTCCAGTGAGAACTCAGGCTGAAGAGTGCTTTCAGAATCAACAATGGGTGGAAAAACTGACCTTCCAGTGGCGAGCAATGTGAATGTCCACCCCTACCCTCCCGTGTGTCACCAGGGAACCATCCTGTGAGCTCCTCGGCTCTGGGACCTCAGCCAGGCAATCATTTGTGCTTAGGGGTTCAGCCTTAACCCAAAACCCTTCAGAAGAGCCAAAAGGAGAACCTTCCTATTTCTGATTGCTAGGCAACACTGAGCAACACATTTTGCTGCAAGGACCTATTTGTGGCTCTGACTGAGAATGTGGCTCTGACTTTCAGTTGTTTTTCCTTCAGCCACATTACCTACTCCTGAGCCAGCTTTCCCTGCAGAGACATGTTTCTTCTACCTCTGTGGCTTTCTACAGCTGTTGTGGAATTTTAGGTATATTCTGGGCCTCTGAGGCAACTGAAGTTTCTTAATAAAGCCATATATGGTCAGCACAGAGATCTGGCAATTAGGAGACCAGGGGTCAAATTTACATTCAGTTTGGAATGTTCTCAATTAAATAGGGGAAAAAACATCAGCTTAAATGCTTCAGTTGTTCTAGCTCAGGCCCCCAGGAAAAAGGAGACATCTTCGCAGTGGTGAGGAGCCTCATCTGCCTTAAATCTGGAGTGTTGTGGTCAGGATGAGGAAGAAGAGGTTGAAGCTATCAGGTCTGGGTACTGACCCCAGCTCTTCCATCCCGTGATCCTCTGCCCCGGGCTAGCTCCAGCATCCACAGCTTCCTCATGTACAGATCAAGGATTCCAAGCCCTCTTTTTTAAGCCTTTGAACTCTAGCCCCTAAACGAGGTACTAGAGTCCCAATACTCAGGGTTCTTTTGGAAATTCTAATACAAGAACAACACATCACCAGTTTGGGGAGCTGCTGAATGACGACACAAATGCCATGCAGGCGGGAGAGCATTCTCCAAGGGCTTTGCCATGAGCATCCTGTGTTGCGATGAGGACACTGTAAACTTCTAAGTCACCACATCTCCCGTGGAAACTGAATGCCTTCTGCACAGGGAGAGAATGAGGTAACAGGAAGCATGGATGTGCTTTTAAACTGGTGAATTGTCCTAGAAAAGCAACTCCCCTTTAGAGAATCCCACTTTGGCTTTTGGCATTAAGAAGCACATGCAGTTCGTTCTTGGCTCAGTGACAGAGCTTAATTGACCTGGCTACGATAAACCTTACAGAGTTATTATGTGCTACACCTGTGATGGCTATGCATCATGTTAATCAAAACAATTAGGTTGGGGACCCAGAGAACGGCTTTCACCACCGTGCATGACTGTCCTCGCTTCCAGGAGGAAATGAGCAGCTGCTTTCTGGTCTCTCATATTGCTTCCTATTCTCGGGGAGAGATCTCAATCAGATCCACCTCAGCTGAACAGCATCCATCATGGTGTCATTACACATCTGTGAGGAAATACTGACTGACTCAGAAACAGCTTTGGGGCTGTGGGTAAAGAGAACCACATGCGCTGATCACTGGACAGAACAGAGAGCTGGTGACAGCCAGAGTCAGGGGCAAGACATTCCAGTGATGTATTCCAGAGGAGGAGGGGAATGAGTAGAAAGATGGGAAAAGACTTTATTCTCTACCCTGTGAAGGGAAGAATGAGGAGGAGACTTTTGGGACAGAATGGCGTTGTGTGTTTGTATTTTCTCACAAAACCGAAGAATCACTCCATGTCTGTTTTGTTGTGTGGATTTCTTTTTACCTACATGCAGAGTAGCCTGAGTTGGCCCACGTGGCCTGAATAGATGCTGACTCTGTGCTGGTATAATACCCTAGGTTTGATCCTGTGTGGAAGGACGGCCCTGGGGGCACTGCCAAGCCCACGTGAGCTGGGGCTCTGGAAGGGCCACTCAGTCAGTTCACAGGCTTTCAGCACTGAGCCGTTCCTACACTGGGCTGACGGCCATCTGTGGACAAAGCATAAGTCAACAGCTACAGACCGGGTGGGATTCCCTAACAAGACCTTCTATGGTGCTCACCACCTGTCAATCACCTGAAGAAGCTCTTTCCAAAATGGCTCCATAGCTCTAAAATAAGTCAGTACCCTGTTTCTAACAACCTTCTCTGCCATCATTGAGTCAGAGAAGGCAGCTCTTGTCTTCCCCAAGAAGACAGGTTGGCTGTGATATCATGCTAGGTATATAGTGGACAACATCAGGGGATTACTTTACCTGGGAAGATCCTAAGAGTGGCTTTTGGGCTGATTTTACTTAGCTTTGTCTAGAGACCAGACCAAACCATTATACCTGTAGTTCCCAACCTGTGCATCAAGCCACCTCACAGTGTTCCAATTAGGTTCCCCTCTCTGTGATAAAACGCCAGAGCCAAAACAACTTTGGGGAAAGACAGGGTACATTTGGCTCACATGTCCACGTTGTAGTGCATCATTGAGGGAAGTCAGGACAGGAACTACTGAAGCAGGAACCTGGAGGCAGGAGCTGAAGCAGAGGCCAGGGAGGAGTGCTGCTTACTGGCTTGCTTCCTATGGTTTACTAGGCTTGCTGTCTTATACTACTCAGGACCACCTGCCCATAGATGGCACCGCCCCTAGTGAGCTGGATCCTCCCACATCACTCATGTCAACCCAGAAAATGCCACCTTGACTTGTCTACAGGCAATGGGATAGTGCTGTTACCTCAACTGAGGTTTATCTTCTCAGACAACTCCAGCTTGTGTCAAGTTGGCAAAAGACTAACCAGGACACGTGGCAAACTCATAGGGGCTGCTGTATTCTAAAAGGCGAGGGAAGAATGGAATTAGCTCAGTCGTAGATTGATTACATGGTCTTATTTGGTGTGTACAGAGCCCCTGGGTTTTACCTTAGCATCACAAAATGAAGCCAAAGTAAATTAATATATTCAATGTCTGCTAAATACTGTGAGAACATGAGGAAACTTGCTGCTCCAACATTAGCATATGGCTGGTGACATAATCATCCCTTCAATCATTGCAAGGATACAGTTATAGAATTGAACATAATTAAAAACATATTGGATCCAAATCAATGTCAAACAGATATGGAGGTACCCAAAGGGATTCCAAGATTTGAGAAGCTGGGTGGAGTTTAATGGGGTCCATATGTAATTATAATGCAGAATAAAGTGAAAACATTAATTAAGTTTATACGCACCATTTCTTTTTAAAAAGTTACCAAATATCTCATTATTAACCATCTTGGACCTGCCTCCTCAGTAGACAGAGCTACTAGGCATTTCTTCCAGCCTCGTGGCAGTGTGAAGGCTATTACTGCAATAGTGATGATACTTTGGGCAAGGTAGCCTAGGACCCTCAGCTCTAGAAACCTCTGAAAAGTCGAGGCTGCTGACCAGCAAGTATCAGATTGGATGTCCACTGAGACTAATTTTTCAGGACAAGGACTGTGATGCTTTCAATTAAGTTATTATTACAGAAACAGTTGTAGATATCAATATGCTGGTGTATAAAATGACACAGTGAATGGTCCCCTCTACCCATTTTTCTCCTAACTTTATCAACACCTTGAAAAATGTTAGGACTGCATCACAAACAGGATGCTGACACTGATTCAGTCAAGGCAGAGAACATTCCCAATACTACCAAAGTCTCTCTTGTTACCCTCTTATAGCAACACCCACCCCTTTCCAGGCTCACTCTCTGTAACCCGACTGCTCATCACCTCTCTATAATATTGTCATTTCAAGAGTCTTATTGGAGTGCATAACAAATCTGTAGTTGCCAGAGGTAAGAACAGGTCATGACCCAGGTCATAAACTTTGAGAATTGGCTTTTTTTTCATTCATCCTCATATTTTTTGAGGTTCACCCTGGTTGTTGTGGATACCAGTAGTTTACTCTTTTTTGTTGCTAAGTCATATCCCAGAGCCTAGAGACAGCACAGCTTGTTTAGTTATTCACCTGTGTAAGGACATTAGAGTTACTTTAAGTTTTTAACAATCATATAAAATGTTGCTAGAAATATCATTTGCAAGCTTATATGTATTTTTGGATGCATAAGCATATATTTTTATTTTCTGAGATAAATGCCCAGGAATGCAATTCTTGGCTACATAATTTGTTTTATAAGAAATTGCCATATTGTTTTCCAAGATGTCTGTACACTTTGCATTCCCACTGACAGTATGTGAGTGATAAAAGTTTCTCTGAGTTCTAGTGTAGTGTTGTCACTAGTTTTTAACTCAGCACCTTGATACATGTGGTCTGAATTTGCATTTCCTATTTGGGTATTTTTATTCACCACATTTGGATGAACTTGATTTTTATGTGTCTGCTATTGCTGATGAGGTGTCTCATGTCTTTCGCCATTTTTTGAGACAGATTTTCTCTGTATTGGCTTGGAGGTTGTCTTGGAAGTTGCTCTGTAGACGGGGCTGGCCTTGAGCTCAGGAGATCCACCTGTTTCTGCCTCCCGAGTGCTGGGAGTAAAGGCGGTGTTTTGTCTTTTTCTGATCTGATTATATTTTTGATGCTGAATTTTGAGGGCTCTTTGTATACCTAGAAATGAGTGTTTGTCCATAGTTTGAAATGTTTTCTGTAACTTGCTTCATTCTCCAATTAATCTTTTGCTGATTAAGTGGTCTTCATTTTGTGGAAACTCAATTTACAGATAGTGCATTTGATATCAAATGTAAGAGCACTCTTTGTCTAGTTATAGCTGGATAACTTTCTATTAAAAATAACTTTATATAAAATTCTATGATCCATTCTGGAAACCTAGCCTTTGTTGAAAGGCTGTGTGTCTACTATTCAAATCTTCTGTACCTTGGTAAAAATGGACAGATTATCATTTGTATGTATCTACTTCTGAATTCTCTATTCTATTTCACTGGTCTATGTTTTTAACCTTTCATTAGTGATACAATATTTCCAACCCTGGATCTGTAAAAATATTAAAATCAATTAGATACAACCCTCCAATTGTACTCTTAAAAATCCATGATTTACCTATTCTAATTCCTTTGACTTCTCATATATATATATATATATATGGTAAGATTTTGATAAAGGTCGGGAGAGTTGACAACTCTACTTTGGGTGGTCAAACCTTACATCTACAATCAACAAATGACAATCGTTATTTATTTTAGGATTAAGTCACACAAAGGGGTCTTATACATCAGGTGTAAGAACATTTGATAGAAAACTGGATATAGACCTATATTTCTATAAGAAAGTAAGAACTCCATCAGCTGTTAGATGACAAAGAACATGGTCTCAGCAAGAGTGATGGCGATGGCTGCTGGCTAGAGGCAAGGATGTCCTCTATGAAAAGGACAGCTGCTATCCAGTTCTTGTTCTGAAGAACATGGCTGTCATGAAACCCATTAATTAGTATGCTAAATAAAATATAAATTAGGAGCTCCCTTCCAGAATATAGTAACAAATATCATCTTCAAAAAGAACACAAGCCCAGAATTGCTATGACTTATAAATTTTAATCAGAAGTCAGAAATCCATTAAAATGTTGGCAGCTACTCTGAATTAACATAAGACAAAATAGGCCAAATACACTCATTAGTAGGCTGGATCCATGTCAGAAAACTCTCTTTGTTATTTTTACTTAAAGGAGTCAACAAGGGAAGGTCTCCAGCCTCAAGGCATTCCCAATTCACCCTCAGCTGTACACAGATACCAATCAGGCCATGTCTATGCTCTCCGAACATCAGAGCTCCTGTGACAGGGGTCACTCTGTGATCTGGGAGGGCAGGGATGGCTCTGCCAGGAACTTATCTGAGTTGTCTGTAAACATAATAGGAAAGGCAAACAGGTATTTTCCAGAGGCTCAAGATTACAACAGGAGGTGCTTTTAGCAAAGCTAATCCAGCTGTGAATTAGCTGAGTTAGTTTAGCATCACATCTGAAGCAACCATTGCTAGGATCGCAGAAATCAGAGTCAGGGCACCATGGAGTGGAAAGGAGATCACATTTCCACATATCTCCATGCCACTCATCAGTAGAGGTAACAAGGAAAAGTCTTCAGGAGAAGTCCTCATGTTTTTAGAATCAAATATGAGCTATCAATAATTATCCATAAGTCCTTGTATGGTCTGAGCTCCTTCTCAAACTTCTCTCCTCTTTCCCCATTTCCCTGTTGTATGTCAAAAGGTCTTTGCATTTTACATTTAATCATTTTTCCATCTGATGTATTATTCAATGATGATTAAAGACTAAGTTTTGCGAATAAACTCAACAAAGCTGACTTCAGTTCCCAGCCTAATGGAATTTATATTCTAATAGAAAACGTTCTCTCTCTCTCTCTCTCTCTCTCTCTCTCTCTCTCTCTCTCTCTCACACACACACACACACCCCTAGTGTTATATAAACTATAAAGGAAAGTTAGATAGCATTACAGTAGATAGTTGTGATTACCACAGTCGCAGGAGTTTGGGAAGACTGTTAGTTAAAATAAGAGCAGACTTGAATGGAGTAATGAGCAAGCCACAAATGCACACTGAAGAAGAAATGATTTCTCAAAGGAGGGAACAACGATTGTGAAAGCCCGAGGGGGGATCTCATTTGGTGTATTTGTGGAGTGGTCTAGGCAGGTGTTAGGGCAGAGGAGTCCTGGGCATTTGGGAGCAGGAGCCAGGGACTGTAACCTTGTAAAACTTTCAACCTTAGATTTTGCCCATGTTGTAAAGAGAAGTGACTGAGGGACTCTGAGAAGGCCAGTGACATGATTACAGAGATTATAAGTAGAAAAAGCAGGGGAAGAAAAACTGGAAGCCTTAGTACATTCCCAGGGAGAGACGGCTTGGACTAATGTCATGGCAGTAGAGGTGGGGAGACGCAGGTGGGTTTGAGATAGTCTGAAGGTGGAGGTCACAGGGTTGTCTTTGAAGACATGAAATGTGAGAGGGAAGAGTCCAGAGGCTGCGTCTTCACCGACTACTTAATTTATTGAGAGGAGAAAGTTTGCGAGTCTGATTTTGCAATCCTAACCCTAACTCATCCTAAGCCCTGAGTCACATGTTCATCCTTGTCCCACATCACCTTCATCCTTACACACTCAGATTTTATCTTTCAGTTCACTAATTACATTGACCTATACACAAACCCGAGAGGTTAAGGACAACGCCCACCCGGCTTGGTGCACTCCCTGCAGAACTTAATCTGGTGCTCTAAGAAACGCTCAGTGAGCATCCGTCGATTGGGATTTACAAAGTGTGAGACAAACTAAGCAACTTTCTGAGTCTCATACACACAGTCCTTCTCAGAGCAATTAGATAATGGATGAAATGATGTTGATTCACTGCGGCAGTTACTGTGCCAGGCTCCGGGGAAACAGCAGCCTGCAGAGAAGGCACCATCTGCAGTCTGTGGCGTTTACAACACTCTGATGGAAGTCTGTCCAGTTGAAAACCTCACAAACACGGGCGATTCCTGTACTGAGGATTCCTGAGGCTAGGTAACCCAGAGCTATGAGAGTGCTGATCTGGGGGGGATCCCACTGTGCTGAGGGGCACGGGCGAAGCTTCTCAGACCTGGCATCCTGATAGGAGTCACTGGGCTTCAGCGACCTCTGAGAAGGGTGTGTTCTGTGGGGTCATTTATAGGGAGAAATGTATTGAATTCTGGCTGAGGCTGGATTCATCCAGCATTCCCAAGTTCAGGGACTCAGTTGAACTTCTCTTGCATTCTCGTGTTCTGGGGCTCAGGTGGATAATAAGCCCAGCTGAAGATAAGAAGCTCATCAATGAAGGAACTAGGGTTTTCCGTGTATCTTGGGACTATCCACTCAGTAGAGCTACTGAAAGAACTAAGTGTCAGGTCCATGAAGTACTTAGCACAGTACCGGAGGTGCAAGCACTGCTAGATATCTGGCAAAAATTACCGTTAGAATTCAAATTCTTCAGAAAATTAATCATTTTAACATGTCACTCACACAGGCTGAACAGTGTGTAGTAAGGGTTGGTTGTCTCAGTGATACAGCATTTTGAATCTAACCAACCATTCATATATCAGGGACAGGCCCAGTAGACACACAGAAACAAACAAGACTGGATCCTGTGCAGCAACAGTACTTTTTAGAAAGGTAGTACCAAAGACTGGAGGTAGCTGTAACTAGAATAGCATTTTTCTTCCCACAGAAACCAACACGTCCCATCTGTGCATGTGACTTCTCAGCTGCTACCATGAAAGAGGAAGTGGTTTGAATTAACACTCATCAACCTGACTCTCCTGGGGCACTCTGTACCTGAGAACCCCCCAAGTCCTCTGTAAACAGCACTGAAGCTTCCTTGTCTTCTGAGGAATGAGCCCTTGGATTTTTGCTTAAGTCAAGCAGAGCTGCATAAAAGAGGCTGTGATCGTTAGTAGACTAGGTGCCAGACAGAATAATTTCCAGGCCTCAAACTCATGCTTGAAAAGGGCCAAATCACCTGTAAGGCCTCAAGCTATTTTGCATAACAGGGCTCTGCCATAAAGTCTCCCTGAGTGTTAGGTGAAGGGTGAGTGAATGATTTGAAAATGAGAACAATCACTGTGCACGGAAAATTAGCAAAGAGCATTATAGTAAATAGACTACTTAGCAGTTTTATTTTAAGGCTTTTTGTTTTGTTTTGTTTTTGCTAGAGAAATCCTAGTCTATGTATTGATGAAGCATAAGCAAGCCTTCCTCTGCAGTGTGATCTGTACCAGTGAGAAATCTGAGGACAATCTTAATGCGTATTGATCAAGAGGGGCTTAGTAGATAGGTTACAGTGCTTCTAAAGAATTGGGCTGACATATGTGTGCTTTCATGGAGAGCGAGGACAGACTAGAAAGTGAAAAAAGCAAAGTGCAGGGAGGGTCATGTGTGTAGTATGCTATTTTATAGGATTAAAGAGCAGCATTCACTTCCCTCCTTTAGGAAATGGAGCTTGTGCAGTCTACCTGCGAAGGTGGATCAGATTGCTGACTTGTTTCTAAGGAATACATTATGGCAGGAAGATTAAAGTGCTCCTTGCCAGGTTGAGTCATGAAAAGGTATCCCACTGCTTTCTATCTTTCTCTTTAGAGGCAGCCTGCTGAGAACACTCAGGGGGCCCTTGAACTGAGGCCCATGTGGCGACCTGCATCCAGGAATGGAGATTCCAGCCAAGTATTGCACCAGTGAACCATCACAGAAGCTCATCCTCCTGCTTAGCCCAAGTTGTCCCAGAGTTCACTCCTTTCTTTCAACCTGAAAGCAATCTCCAGAAAGGCCCTAGGCTGAGTCCCCAGGGCTCAGTCATCCCTGCATTCCACACTCGCAGACAATGTGTGAGGTAAGAGATGCTTGTTATTCCAAGACACTCAGTTTTGTGTAGTGACCAATAACTAATACGCCATTTCTATAAACACAAACCTATATAGTTGAAGAGACCCACATATACACAAAGACAGCACAGAGAGTGACTTGGAAGACGTTCAGGGATGGGCCCAGTGGTTAGCTCTGAGGACTCAAGAGTGGGATGAAGACTAAATTAGTTCTAATTTTGCTGTGTGGCCTTCATATATATGTGCTGTTAGATAAAACGAAGGGAAGAAACACAATGTCAAATTGCACTTCTTCATATTTCCTGGTAAGGAGAAAGGCTGGGAGCTCAACTTTGATAATGTCCAAGAAAAAGGGCTGCCTAGCAAATTTGTTTAATAAGAAACAGCATTATCAATGGGGATCTTCAACACACTCGGGGAAAGCCAAATCCCGTCGGTCACCTTAACAGTCACCTTAGCACAAGTCACATACAATAAGTGATTATTTTTATTCATGTTTCTTATCTAATGTTGAAGCAGGTCACAGAGACCTTTGTTTGAATAATGCCAATCAGCTTCTAAAGGGCACCTACATGCTTTTGAAAGTGACCAGGCTATTGAAAAAGCCAAGTTACATAGTAACAGAATCTGGTTTTATCAGGTGCCTCAGACCTAAAGAGCTTGTGTTATCAGGTAAGGGTGTGGATGAGGTATTTTATTTTATTTTTTTAATGGGATTGCTTTCCAGATTTGTTTCAGAGTGTTTTTGGTATATAAAAAAGTCTAGTAACTTTTATATGTTGATTTTGCATCTTGCTACTTTATTCAAAGGTATTCTGTTTAAGGATCCTCTGATGTAACTGGAGTCATTTTGTTTGTTTGTTGTTTATTTGTTTTTTTATATTTTATTTTCCAGTTTAAATTTAGATAAGAAACGAGGTTGCTTCACAAGTCAGTTCCAGGTCCCTCTCCCATTCCCTCCCCTCCTCCCGTGCCCCCCCCCCCCCCCGTTATCCCCTCATTCCCTCAGGGAGGGTGAGGCCCTCCATGGGGGTGTCCATAGTCTGTCATTTCATATAGGGCAGGGCCTAGACCCTTCCCCAAGAGTTCAGGGTGAGAGTGCATCTCACATTGTTCTATGGGAGTCCAAAGTCCGTGTGTTACTTTGCATTAGGTTTAGTTTAGGCTTATGCCAACTTCTTTTTCCATTTTGAGCCTGGGGTCTCCATCATTTAAAGGCAGTGGGAAGCAGAGTCTGATCCCTGTCTGTGGCTACACTGGCTGTAGGCGCCAGAAGCATTTGCCGTGGAGTTGGGTCCGGAGCTTAACTGTGTGATGCCTTCTGGGGACTGACCAGAAATCCAATCACAGCACATTCATTTCAAAAATCCCTTTCATGTATCAGTTAAAAGCAGCTTTCAGGCTTACATTTGCATATTTCTGACCCGGGGTTCTGGAAACCAAGGAGAAGAATGGATTCCTGTCCAGCTTCCACTATGATGGGAGGGAACAAACTGGAAACATTTCTCTTCCTTGATTACCGGGTAGATTAACAGTTTTGAAGAGTTCTGAACTGGCCTTTCTGTAACATTGGTGCTGCCCCAGGAAGTTCCAGAATAACACATTCAGGGCATTTCTCATCCTACTAAGCATGTCACCATCCACTGCGCACCATTTGATGGCAGAGAGGCCTCTAGTTTATCCTATCTGATGAGGTTACAGTGATCCTCAGCACCTGCAGAGACAGCTCTGGCTTCCTCTCAGATGGGCACACTACTAAATAATGCTGCCACTGGCCAGCATCCTGGGCTTAGGAAAGAGTCATTGTAGCAACTATGATTGAACACACCACATCAGGTGTGACAGTGCACTGTAGTGATTTGATGTTTAGACATCTCCCTGTTCTGCAGGGTGTGTCCTGTTTCTTTCAATGAACTCAGATGTAAACGCCAGTCTTTGCTGCAGGAAGAAGGAAGCGCTGAAGGCAACCGTAGGGGTTCATGCCCAAATCTCCGCTGTTTTTTAGCTGCTTATAGTGAGCAAATTATTTCCCTGTTAATTTAATGTCGCAGATTCGTCGTCTAGAAAGCGAGTCTGATACTAGTAGTGATGCGCTGTGTGTTTACGAGCTCTAGATGAGTGAATTCATGCCATGTAGGGTGCCTGGGGCAAAGCTCGTGCTTGGTCACTGGAATACTATGAGTAACCTTGGATAAGGACAAGGCACATTCATCATTCCTTCAGTGTGTTGAACTTTGCTGGACACAGTGCCAGGCTCTGGGGATACATCAGATGTACATGTTTTACTAACAACACATGCATGGGAGTAGAGGAGGGAGAAGAAACCAAACCAGAGACAAGCTACTAACTTGTTAAAAGGGTAAGAAGTGGGGTAGTAGTTTGCATGAAGCATCAGGTAGGGACAGTTCTCTTTAATTTTAGGATTTGAAAGTCCAGTCATCCAAAACAGGCTGAAAAGTGTGATCCTAGAAGAGGTACAGCATGAGTGGATACCATGAGGGAGGAAAGTACTCCCTAAGTTCAAGGAAGCCAGGGACATTGAGGGGGAGCCTGAGCTGAAAGAGAGTCAGGAAGAGCCGCTAATTTTTCCTCTGTGTTGAGGGAAGCAGAGGGGCAACACAGTTTTATGTAAGTTCCATATATTTATGACATCTAGTATAAGTTTTGTCATATAAAAGCATCTACTGCATGCAGTTACACCCAAGTTCACTGTTGCCTGGAACCTTGTGAGCTGTGGACTGTGGAATGAGGAAGCTAGGCTAGAGACACAAACCAGGCTAGGGACACAAACGTGGAAGAGGGCCATACCTTCTGTGAACTATGAAGAGTAATTGACGTTTGTACAGAAATAGAGGGAAGGAGGCTGGAGCGACACTTGAAGTGTCCTTGAGAGGACTTTGCTCTTGGGTGCACGTGGACTGCTGGAGGTCACTCACAGCTTCACTAGTTGCTGTTTATTGTGCATGGGAATCACACGGGGAATGGACCTCCAAATTGGCACAGGTATGCACCATGGGGCAGGAATGAGTGCCCCTGTATACCAAACTACATTGAGAATTAGGATACTGTCAAACCAAACTATAAGGAAGACCAGGCTTTCCATGACTTGATCTGGACAGATGTGGAATACTGCACCCCAGTGTCACCTTTGCATTTGAAGATCACAGAAATCCACAGGGCTTCACTGTTGTTTTCCACAAGATGCTGATGCCCACTGAGCACAGCTCACTCATGCTCCTTTAAGACTCGCTTGACTGAAGATGGGGTCAAAAGAGGATGTCCTACAGGCCTGACCTGAGATGGCACTTGGCACAATGACACTATGCCCTGGTTGACTCTACTCATGTTGTATTTCTGTTTCTGGAATCTTTCTTCCTGGTTAGCCACATCTACCACACAGTGTTAGTAACTGTGATGTCTGCGTTTCTCTGAAATTATTCACACTGGCATTTCCCTTGAACTATAGGCTTTTAATAGTCAGATGAATGAAATTGCAAACAACTACCTATAAGGTTCAACTTGCAACAAAAGAGCATAGGGTAGCATCAGAAGAGATGAGTTCAAGACCTAACTTGGGTCAGGAATCAGCCTTGTAGGTGGGACTCTCTTCTGAGTTTTTCCATCTTGGTGAAAAGTTATCAACAACTACCTCAACGGTTTGTCCCAAGGATTAAGATGTATACCAGTGGTTAAAGGAGGGGATCATGGATCCCCACTCCTAGCTGAGGAGATACCGAAAGCTAATGGCTACTATGGAGGGGAGAGTCAGTGTTTTCACCAATCCACTCCAGAGGATGGCTCTATACCCATGTACTATCTGGACTTAGTGGGAGAAAGAAAGAGGACATGAAGTGGTGAGGGGGCATGGCCTTGGGGTATAGAGGGTTTGGAGTGGGCAGTGTGGAGTAGAAATGCTCAAAATACTTTGTATGTATGCATTAAGCTCTCACATAATAAACTAAAATATACATTTTAAAGAGGCATGTTAAAGTATTTTGGTACTATCATCATCATCATGTGCTGTCATAAAATACTTATAAAATCTTCTAATATTTTGGTTGCTGTATACAATTATTCAGTCATCTGGTTAATGAATGCTCCATTAAGTTATCTTCATGAAAGACAAAAATCTTTTGATTTTTGCTCATATTCAATCCCACCATCCAGAAAAGCAGTGGGAGTACCTTGAAGGACCTTGAAGGGCTAACCAAGAAGAAGGAAGAATGGACAAAAACTAGTCCAGGGGGCTGATGGCGTGCACTCTTTGGAGAGACACAGATGCCACTCTCATTTGACAGCAATGGAAGGGTTTGGTTTTGCCGTAAACTAAAATTTCCAAGCTACATTTAGTATAGAACAGGTTCAAATCCTGACTCCCTTCCCTGCCTATGTTTGTCTATTTCTGATTTCTGCCCTTTCCCATGGGGATTCTTTTTTTTCTCCCTAGCAGAATGAAAGCCTAATGCTTCCCTAAACCAGCCTTTCAGTCTCTTCCTTAAACCATCTGCTCTTTTATCTGCCAAACATTATTGATTTTATTTGAAAACTTTTAATTAGATGCTTCCAGGCAGAGGCTGAGTTAAGTTTAGAAGCTTCAAGCATGTCTCATACTTAGCAGCTGCAGGATGGCACAGAGCCTCATGATCTAAGTTCATTATTATCTCTGTATTGATGTCATCTTCTTTTCCTTTCTTATGCTGTTGTTCCAGGAAGCTACAGAGACAAACATTGCTTCTCAGAAGTGACCTTTCATGAACTTTTCCATGTGTGACCGGATGCTGGGAACGCTGTGAGAATCGCTAATTTACTTCCCTTCCGTTCACCAACTACCTGAACCTGCTTGAAAGCTTCATACTCTGAGTAAGCCAACCTCATGATGCTCAAGAAAAAGGGACTCAGCCAATGCTGAGGACTGAAACTAAGTTTAAAGGTGCATTAATGACAGAGTCAGCCAATCAACAAAGACACTGATTGCTCCAGAGCCATCCAGAGCCATCCTCACCTTCACCCAAACCCCTCTGTGGGCTAGGAGAGTCTTCCGTATCCCATGATACCCCGCTGTGGCTCACCTCTACAAAGATCTCGTTACACCCATCTTCCCGCCTGGATCAGGCCTTTCGTTTTCTTCTTCACTCCACACACCCCCACGTATGTATCATACAACTCTTCCTAAACTTTTGGTACCTTTAGTCTGATATCTTTTCCTTCACAGACTTCAGTTTCTATGGATACATGAAGGACGGGCACAAATGAACCATTTCTGTGCCCCCTGAACTTGTCCAGTAGCTTGGCATGTGGTGGGCGTTCAACACGTGTTTATTTAGAGTAGAAGGGTTCCTTCTTCAGTCTTCAAAGTATGCTTCACTTAGCATGGCCAAAGAGCCCTTAGTTTATAGTTTAGAACTACACTGGTTAAACATGACAGGATAAAGCTTTCTCCCACCTGATCTAAGTTTGTATAAGGCATACAGACTAGAATACTGAAGATCTTGTAACTGGTGCTGGTTCATATCACACTGAACAAAATAGTTTCTGCGTGGTTTGCCTTCCAGTCCTTGCAGTATTTAATGCTACATGTAGTGTCTAGGTCAGTAGCTCTCAGGCATACATTTAAAAAACTAGCGTATATTCACTGTGCAAAGTGATGGGTTTTGTTGTGACATTTTTCACATATTTATTCATGTACTTTGTTCATATTTGCTTCCCTTGTGGTTTCTTTATTCATCCCAAATTTGCTTTTTAAAAATACTCCTGTTATGTGCGCGCGCGCGCACACACACACACACACACACACACACACACACACACCACATTTTAAAGCCTGGAATCTGCATAAGACAGAAAGCATTTTGCAATATTTTTCTCTTAGAATTTGGCTTATATATTTAATTTCATTTAGCTACCCATTTGTTGACAGATATTTAGAGTGATTTCATAAGGGTGTGGTGAACAGTGTCACAATAAACATGGATATGGCCACATACATTAACAAAGTGTCAACATGGGATGCTCTAAGAAACGGGTAGGCTTTTAGAAGACGTGAACACGGTAGTTGGGGTGTAAACTCTTAGAGGACACTGACATGGTTGATGGGGTGAGGTAAAATCATAGTTATTTAAAATGCAGCTTAATAAACTGGTGTGGCGGCTCACGCCTGCAGTCCCAGGTCTTGGGAGGCTAAGGCAGAAGGAACTGGAATGCTAACTTCAGTGCCTCTGCTGCCATTAGTAATTGCGTGAGTGAGCAGTAAGCCACTGCGGTGAATCAACAGCATCTTACGATGCTAGGTTTGTGATTACCTGACCCAGAATGTGACTCTTCTTATGTAACGTTAGGCAACAGGAAAGGTATGCCTTTTGAAGCTGATAAACTCTATATTATGTAAAAAAAATAAATGGGATAATTGCATACTAAGCACTTAGCGCAGCATGCACCCCGCAGAAAGCACCCTGTAAATTCAGTTCTCTGTAATAACAGCAATAATTACTGTTTATTGAGTGCTTATTATGTGCCAGGAAGTATGCCAAGTACTTTACATGTATCCTCTTAATATCTCTGGAAATGCTCGAGGGTATTGTTTTAGTCCCTATTTTGTAGGGGAAGGAAGGAACTGGTATGCTTGGGATTCCTCCATCCTCACTATCTGCATGGCCACTGTGAAGAAAGCAGTGTGTCTCAGAGTTCAGTAAGCTGGACTGTAGTATTGAAGGAAGCAGTGCTCCCTAAAGGTGTGGTACTCTCGGGATGCTGGGCAGCTGATGGGTGGTGTAGAATTAATTCTGTTCTCCAACAACTCAAAGTCTGCCTGGAAAAGACAGCCAAGATACCCAAGAGGAAGGTGGCAGAGAAGAGCTAAGAGAGTAGTGTTGAATTGCCAGTGAACAATCTAAACCAACTGTACTTGGCCTTAAAGACAGAAGTGTGTGTGTGTGTGTGTGTGTGTGTGTGTGTGTGTGACGGGGGGGGGTGATTGCTGGATTTTTTGATGAAAGACTTTAGTTTGCACTGCATTGGAATTTATTTGGACTGTTGACGATGATGGGTTTTATTTTTGTGGGTGATGGGTAGACTGGATGGACGTACTTGGGGAGGAGAAATCTGAAATTATACACAAATCTGGGTGGTGACTACTGATGTCGGCCACCATCAATGGTAGGCATATTTAGAGGGCAGTCAGCAATGGCTCTACATTCTTACATCTTTATGCATGGCCATATTTATGGTCCTGTGAATGCTCTCCTTGGCTCCCAGTTTTCCCATCCATACAATGGGAAACATTATAGCACGTCATGTGCTTGACTTGAGTGCATGCAGCCTGGTATGTAACAAATGTTTCGTATAGGGTAGGTGCTGGTTTTCCCTTGATGTCATGAGGGAGGAAAAAGGTTAAGGATCACTGACTGAAGGTGTAAGTCAGATGTAGACTGCTCTGAGCCTGGCAGAGTTTGAGCTGGAGCTGTGGCAGAGGCAGGGGTGGTGGAGGAGAAGATAAGCTCTACCCTTTCAATTTAATTTGGGCTCAAACCTTCCATCTTGTACCCAGCATTTCCCATCTGAAATCATCTCAGTTTCTTGGTCAGCTTAGGTTGTGAAAGGCCTTTTAAACATAACAGGACAATATGATTTCCTATAACATACTCTGACTACTGAATGGATAAAAGCCATAGAAAAATAACTACTGATACTGTCTGAGGCACAAGAGTGGTACAGGGTGTAGAACCATCTTTCACATGAGACATAGGCAGGTATGAAAAAGATAGGCTCAACGATAAACTATTGCTCAATTCACTCAGATTTTTACTGAGGTTTCACTTTTCCCATCTGTTACATGAAAATTAAAAACAAAACAAAACCCCTGAAAATTATTACCCTGAAGGACACCAAACTAAGTCCACGTCTGCCCTGCTGCAGACTGTCAGCAGTCAGCGGCCTGCACAGAAGGCCACCAACTTCTGATCAGAGTCACTTAGAACTCTCTGCTTGAGTGCCTGTCATTTGACTAATGTGCCCCGTGTGTCAGTAGAGTGACCTGTGACCTGCCTGGCCCCAGGAGCAACTCTGTGAGCCTGGTCTGTTAGATTTCTGCCTAGAGCATTTGGCTATAACAGAGTGGAGAGGGGAGAAATCAATACAACCTTAACTGAATGCACACTTAAAACATCAACCTTCAACTCTGGAATTGCACCCTGTCACTGACATCCAAAGTGTTTTTGCTCAGCGACAACTAAGCAGACATGAGGGAGGACGTGGCAGCAGCTCCAGGCACAGGCAGAGACATGTGCTGTCATAGATGGGAACACACAAAGGAGCAGGTACAGGCTACTGTTCTAGCAAGAATACAGCCTGCTCACGTGCCAGCTGGGGGATTTTGGGTATGTTTCTCAACCTCTCTGAGCCTTGGTTTCTTATTTAGAAAGTCTAATGGTGTTACCCAAGGATGGTAGGGTTGTTTTGGTGTTAATGGATATAGCAGACTCAGCATGAGTGGGTTTGACTACTGCTCAAGGTGACTTACAAGGACAGCTTATGAGGGCAGAAGGCAGACCAAATCACTGAACATCAGTTACAGAGCCATTAAATACACGTGTTGTTTATGTCACCCGATATGGGATGTGAAAAGTGAGTAAAAGAAAATTCCCTTTTTGCCAAGACCTAGCAATTTCAAAAGAAGTCTTCAGCAAGATTTCATAGAAAGGAAGACGGGCCTGGTGAAGGAAGCCGAGGAAAAGCAACCGGCTTGCCTGGAGAAGAAGGGAGCAGGTTAGTTTGCGGGATAAGCAGATCCTACGGGAAGGGCCTTCCGGATGAAGGCTGCTGTGGCAGGCAACTCACAGATGATGTGAGCCTTGTGGGCCGCCTTTGAGGAGATTCGCCTAGAGAATGTGGGAGCCAGTAAAGGTCTTTAAGTTGGGACAGGTCTCTACATGGATACCTCACTTTGGCTTTAGTGTGCAATAAGGAAAGGAATTATTCCACACATGTGTTTAGGGGGCCATTTCTCCAGCCTAAGCAAATATATAACTCTATAGCCTATCAGAAGACCCAGGTCAGTAATTCTACAAACCAAGGATGGTTTCTGGTCACTGAATCATTCCCTAATGGACACACTATTTCAAGCAGGCATCGATCTCTCAGCTTTCCTGCTCCCTCCCCACTCCCAGCTTCTACCCCTTGATAATACACTTGTCTCCTTCTGCATTGCCTGCAAGACTGAGTTTATTACTCTTCATTACCCATCCCCATCCATTCATAAACAATCCCAAAGGGAAGGTCGCAGCCTCTGGCCTTTGTGGTGTCTGCTGAAGTTAAGAAAACTGAAGTGCTTCTAATCTTAAAGGTGATCAACCATGACAGCCAAATATGTTGATATTTGTGGATAATCTCTACCCCTTGAAAAAAGAGCATATAAGAGACAGCTGATCTGAACAGGGGGAGAGCTCTTGGACCCCAGAGCGACAGTGGAGAGGCCAGCATGGGACTGATCTGGACCCCCCAAATGTGAGTGTCAGCGAGAAGGCCTGGGCAACCTATGGGGCCCTGAGCTGTGGATCAGTGTCTATCCCTGGAATACAAACAGTCTTCGTGTGCCTATAGCACAAAGAGGGATGCTCTCTCAGCCTGGAATCTTAGGGGAGTGTCTGGACCCTACCCAGAGTAAAATGACAGACTCTAGATATCCCCTATGTGGAAGGATTTGGCAATAGTGTGGGAGGGTGGGGGGAAGGGGAGTGCGGGAGGAGGGGAGGGAGAGGGAACTGGGATTGACATGTAAAACAAGCTATTTAAAATAAAAAAAAAATAAAAAATAAAACTGTTAAAAAAAAAGAAAAAAGAGCATATACATGCTTTTATGTTGCCTCATCTAAACTACCCTAGTAAACTTTTCTAGCTGTTGCTAAGATATTACACTATTTCTTTGGTTAATCACAAATGTCATTGTGGTGAACTAGTATTTCTGCAATTTAAGAAGATTCTTTAATATTAAAATCTGGGAAGCAAATGAATAGTCATAAGTAGAGGCTTTAGAAGAGTAAGTAGGTTTTGTAAAAAGCACGTCACACCTGTTAGTTTTTGATAAATTTATCTCCATTATTAAGTACAAAATTGATGGAAAAGATTTTTATGTGTTGTAGAAAAGTTAAGATCAATTTTAAGTAACCATCAAGAAACAAGGCTATAAAGAATACTATATTTCACATGCATAACTAATAAAAACTATTAAGACAAAAGCTATAAATTTGTAAGTCAAAATAATAGCCAATATTCCCCAGTATGAGTGGGTTCTGGAGACACAGAGATAAAGATCGGGTGTGTTCACACACTGCACAGGTCATTGGGTCATTTTTAGTCTCCACCATTCTGATAAGAAGCTCCACAGGTGGTTGATAGAGTGAGAGGAACAAGGAAAATCTACTCTTCCCTTTGCCTCTTCTGAGACTTTAAGTTTATCTTCCATTTGAGGCAGGAGCAGGTGGGAACACACAAATTGCATACATTAATAACCTATGACTATTGGCATCTATTTAACTTGATACTCTAAATTGTAAGTAGTTGAATACTGCCTAACTTGAGCACATTAAGACCAGCATTTTCTCCTTACACCTGCTGCACTAGCCCCTAAGCTTTTATGTGTATTCTTCCAGAACTGTGTGCATTATTTTTAGACCTTTGTTTCCTCATCAGGTGTATAGAGAAGACAGTTAATTCATGTTTTATATTATAGGAAGAACTTTGAATAAATTTGATATAATAGAACCAAAGCATCCATTAGTTCTCCCACATAGCCATCAGTGAGACTTTAATTAAGTCACCCTGATGAGTGGGATAACTTCCATTAGGCCTTTATTTCTTGTGTTGCTAACTTTCTAGTACAGCCTCTGCTTTGGGAAGTATTTCCATCCACTGATCATCTTAGACCATTCATCTGTCACAGTTTATGACTAAAGAATATATTTAAGATGATAGTAATACAACTTTACTAAGTCATTAATATCTATTCCCAAAGAAAGAAAGAACCACTAGTATTTTTGTTGTTGTTGTTGTTTTGAGACAGGGTTTCTCTGTGTAACAGCCCTGACTGTCCTGGAACTCACTTTGTAGACCAGGCTGGCCTTGTACTCCACCTACCTCTGCCTCCTGAGTGCTGGAATTAAAGGCGTGTACCCAGCTGGGTAACATTAATTCTTAGCAAGTATTTATTCTACTCTCTGAAATGGGTGTTTAGCTAAAATGCATTGGGATGTGCTCAGGAAAGTTGCTACAGCACAAGAAGAACATTGTGCTTTTGCCTCTTAAACTTCATTTCAGAATTTTTAGGCTTAGACAAGATTATTTGAAAAGGAAATGTAAGAGAAATTTTCTCTAAATTAGAGTTTGAGAGGAAACAACCATTTCCTAATGACAGCACTTCTTCCTGCATTATTCGGCCACAAATACATGGAAGAAGAAGTGTGACTAGGTCACTAAACAGAGAGCGTGTGTGTTCTGTGATACGGTGAGTAAATGAAATGAACCAACAGCATCCCCTACCATTTCACTGTCTTCATGGTCTCCCCTTTTCCAGAGCCATATATATGTGAAACACTAGTTACCTAAGGACTTGCACTAACAACTCCAGGTCACAGGTCCCACCGATAAAGCATGGGTTCCAGTTCTGCAGCAGCCAGTGTTTCCCAGTCATCCAGCAAGGCTATCTGGCGTCACCTCCTCCTTTGTCAGCATTTCATCATAACTTCTGGTTCCTGTTGACCATGTCCACTGCTGTAACCTTTAAATCTGCTCTCCCTACAACTTCTGTCTGCTTCTCCCATCCCTGCCTCTTTGAACAAATGGAATGATCACTCAAATAAGAATGGGGTCTCATCTCTCCTCTGCTCTCACTCATGTCTGATTTCCACTGCACTAAAATAAACTTCCGAATCCTCCCAGGGGTGCACGACTCAATGTCCTCTGACATCAAGTCTGCCCCTCTAGCTTCCTCTTTTACTGTTCTTGTCTTCATTATCTGCAGCCTGTGCTGACAACTCCCCACCTAAGCAGCCAGATGTTTCCATGGCCATAGCTTACATTTCTGAGTTTTTTTAATGACCTCTTATCTTTCAGATGTCATTTCACTATCCTCTCTTCAGACACATTTCCACTATAACCTATAGCTGCAGCCCTCTCCCCACCCCTGATATATTGCTCCCTATCACAGCGAGGATCCCAGATCAAAAGCATCAGCAACCACGAGCATATTAGAAACACAGGCTTGCCAAGCTATGTATGCCTGTGGGTGTAATAGCGGCATGGATGTTATGGGGGTGACTAACATCTTTCTGAACAGATTTAAAATTCTCTCTGCAGGAGCAAATATATGCTGGGACTGTAAATTTGGTCCAGAAACCATGGTTGCAGAGTGTATAGGCTCCAGGGGGTAAACTTACTATTATTTTACTAAATGGACATAGTATCAAAATACTCTCTAAACCTATCTCCATGCCTATAGACCAGATATCATCAGAGAAATTGCTTTGTGTGGTAGATGGTAGGCAGTTCAGTGCAGAGAGTAAGTATCTGTGGAATGCTTAGCTATTAACAGGGCATCTGTAGCAATCCTCTCTCCAAAAGTTCAGGAACCAATGCAGGAGGAGAGGGGAAGATTCTTTAAAGCCAAGAGTCCTGTAGAACTGGAGCTATACATTGTCTTCTGGACATGATAGGACTGCTGTGCTCATGGATTCATAGCAGTTGTGGCTGCCTGCATGAGACCTATACAAGAGCAAGCTAGGTGACATTTCTGCATGGAGGGAGAGGGACTCAAGGACTCCTACGCTTGGTTGGGGAGCTATGGACAGTTGATGGCTTCTGAGAGAGAGAGAGAGAGAGAGAGAGAGAGAGAGAGAGAGAGAGAGAGAGAGAGAGATGATTTTCTTGAAGGGTGTCACCCCTATAGCTCAACCACGCTCCCGTGGATGTGGGGAACACAAATTGGACTTGGGAGGTTATTGAACAACAACAAAAGAAGACATGAAGTTAGGGGAGGTAAAGATGTAGGGGTGGATCTGGGTAGAGTTAGGGGGTGGAGGGATAATAAATATGAACAAATATGTTGTATGCATGTATGAAATTCTCAAGGAATTAGTAAAACTATTATATTATTTTTTATAAAAGACTAGTTATCAGGTTCCATCCCAGAGTTGCTGAAGTAGAAGCCGTGGGGACATCCTTGGACACCTGTGTACCCGTAAGCCTGTAGGTGAATCTGACACATGCTGAAGGTGTCCTATAATATGTGTTTCTTGCATGTGCATCACAGATTGTGACAGTTTCTTCTTTGTTTAAGCCATATTGTGCCATTCCCTCAGGAGACACAGGAACACTCTGGGGCAGGTCTCTGTGTTTACAATATGCATAGCAGTACAAGAGGCAGACTGGTAATATCTACTGAATGAATGTGTGATGTGGGATACATACAGGGAGATAGTGCTCCCTAAAGGCTCAACATCAGTTTAGGATTAACTTTCCGGTGTCTGTAGGGACTATAGGTTACTAACACTCCCCGCCATGCATTTGTTCCATATTTACATATGAACATGCCAGACTCTAGACACTATCAATATAAACATGAGCAAGATTTTTTTCTCTTAAGAATTTACAAATAAGACTTTAAAATGGAAAAAAACCCCACAATTTTACCATCCTGTTAAGTAATATAATAATAAGACCTAAGAAAACATACCAAAAAGTTTTTGGGGTGGACATGGTCTTGTCTTCGACTCAAAGATTTAGCTGCAAAGATTAATTCTAAGAAAATACCCAGGAATATGTACACAAATATCTAAGACAATCATTTGCTAGGGTTATTTATGTTAGAAAAAATCAGAAATAACCTAGATTCCCTGTGACCCTAGATTAGGAGCAATGTATATCAAAGTATCTCAGATAGAGAAAAAGGAAGCAGTAGCAAATCATAATAATTTAAAAGAATTATTAGTCCTGCATGATGTTATAACATTAAGTATAAAAGTAAGTTTCAAATTAAATATAACAGAAATATACTGTTACATATAACATTAAATATACTGGAAAATATATACAAATATTAACAGATGTCTCCAAGTCATGTGATAACTAGTGATTTTTCTTCATGTTGCTCTTGTCTTTACATTTTTTCTATAGTGCACTATTTGAGTTTGTGAACAATGTAAAAGGAGATAGGTCAGGGTTGAAGAAGGGAGGATGTCTATTATGTAGGCAGAAGACACTCCTACAGAGACAGGCCATCTGAGCTAGGGTTAGAAGAAGAGTAGGAGTCAGCAGGGGAGGAGTAAATTCAAATGACAAGGAATAGCTCACTGAGAGTGAAGATCAGATACAGGGAGTCTACGGCTCTCTGTCCTCAAATGTAGCCTACAGGAAACAATCTATGTGTTTACTTTTTCAAAACCTGAAGCTCTGTATGGGCTGTGGCATCTTGATTAATCAAAATTAGGCTTTACGTATGTATAAAGGGCTCACAGTCTCAACAGTTTGAGAAAGACACTGGTTGGTTGGTGTGTAAATGCACCAAGTAAATATAAAATATTACAAGGTTTCACTCTGATTGATCACGGAAGAGGAAGGGAGACACTCAAAGACATTCTTACATCTTTAGATCTCAAGCCCCCAGTGCCAGAATCCAAGAAGTATGCCTGAGTCATGGTTTGGCTCTCATCAATGCCCAGGAAGACAGAATGAGCAGTAACATATCTCTTTGATGGCCACTTATCACTCAGCACCAATACAGAAATTTCAAAGGCCAAGATAAGTGGCTTGACAACCTGAAGACAGGTGATAAAGTCTCAACTTCTGATCACCAAACACAATAAATCCCTTGTGAACAGGTGCTATTATTTTTTTTAAACTCTGTCTTGTGCTGTCAGTCATTCTCAGGTCAATTGCACATAAGCCCATTGACCTAAGGAATACTCATACTTAATAACTGAAATTTACTTGAATATAAATTCCAAGAAGGGTGCATGTGGTTTCAATAGAGGGGATTATCCTGGAAATGATTTATACTAGAGCCAACAAACTCAAACATCAAACCCAGGAAGAAAATGAGTTGCCTACCAAATGTTCCTTTCATCCACAGGAATGAATTTTGGGTTAGGGCAGGGCTAGGTAAAAACATTCCCAGCTTCCCTTGCTGTAGCAGTCATGCCAGAAGCTCACCAAACTCTTTTCATTGTTCTTATGTATACAGCTAATCTGTATTTTTTAGTACCCTTTTCATTTAAGAGAGGCCTCCCGACAGTGTTAGTCAATAGAATTTGGGGGGAATGATGTACCCCATATCCTGACTCTCCATAAGTCTCTAGACTATACTTCTCGTTTTCATTGCCAAGAAGGTATCCAACACATGTGCACAGAGCATATCACAGCAGAAAGTTGGAAACAACTTAAATTGCATCCAAAGGAGAATGGCTAAATAAATTCTAGTCTATCCATATCAGAATAAGAAATATAACTTAAAACAGATTGTTATCTTTTCAGGAGGTATGGGAGATGGTAGAGTTGGCAAAGTGCTTGATGTACCAGCATAAGGACCCAAGATGGATACCCCACCCCACAAACAAAACTAGGCATGATGCCCACACTTGTAATCCCTGTGCTGGGGAGGCAGAGACAGGAGGATTCCTAGCACTCACTCACTGGTCAGCCTAATCTGGTGAGCTCAAGGCCAATGAGAGACCCTATCTCAAAAAGTGAGGTGGATAAACTCCCGAGAAGATCATCAAGGGTTGCCTTCTGGCCTCCATACATGCAACACACACACATGCAACACACACACACACACACGCACACACACACACACGCACGCACACACACACACACACGCACACACACACACAGAGGTGTACCTACACACGTGAATACACACACATGAACACACATATGCAAAGGATACCAAACCCAGTGGTGGACAACAATGTAAGAAGATTATTGTTACAGGGAATGGTGATTAAGTAGTGAGTGACACAGGAAAAATGAAAGTCTTGGCCTATCCAAGTGTGTTGGCAGATGCCTGCAATCCTACCACCTGCTGGGCACAGACAGATCTTGAGTTTGAGGCCATTGTGGGCTACAGAGTGAGACAAACACTCAAAACACACAAAACCAAAATCCCAAATAAAACAAACAAGGGAGCAAACAACAGACTGTCTCCTTTACAGAGTTTGTATGTTGTCGAATGTATAGTTTAACATCTTAAAGTCATAAGTTAGTAATATGCATATATTTATGTTGGAATAGAGAGGGACTTCTCAGATTGATGCCCACTTACGATGATCTCTGGAAAGGTGGATGGGATCAAAGTTCTGGATGGTAATTTTTTGGATGTAGTCTTTGTGCTTTCTGAACTCTTTATGGGCGTGGGTTTGTGCATTTGAAGTCTCTTTATTGGTCTCCCACTAAGGGACGACAAAACTACTCTCTAGAAGTCTGTTCACAACGCCTCAAAGGCTACTGCAAGGGCAGAGGTGCCTACTTCCTCAGCTAGCACTGTCCTCCATTTCTTCACGCATGTCTGTGACACTGCTTTTGACTAGAGCTTTCGGCGACACAAAAGTTTAAGAACACCCAACCTTGCTCATAATCAGAAAATTAAAATACATGAAAGAGTAAGGATGAGACTCCTACTTGAGCGTTCCCCTAGATTAATCTCAGACCATTTAAGGGTTTGCATTATCTAGCTCTTTCATTACTTAGGCCCCTCTGCCTGTAAAAGACAAGATTTCAGTTTTTCAGATGTCAAATGTCACTCAACAAATGTCACAAATGAGTTCTTACAGGGAAATGCCTTTCCAAATGGAAGAGTTTTGTTTTATTTTAAGATTGTGCTATAACCTAGAAGACCCCTGTAACAGTGAAGATAAAGTTAATCCAGCGAAGCATTTGCCATAAGAAACCTGCAGAACAGAAGCACATTACTTCCTTCAGATAGAGCTTTAAATCAGCGTAAGGGATTAGACGGTATTATCTAGCTGATGGAACTCAATTCCGAAAAGCGCGACGGACTCTGGGAAATGGTCGTCATGTGCCACTTGTGTTCCAGGAACTCTGTTTGGCCCTGCTATGATTAATACATCTGATATAATTCTGGGGAGCCGGTGTCTTTTCTCCTTTAGCATTTCATTTTCTGTTTTGAAATGTCTGAACAAAGCAGAGGCAGGCTTTATGTTCTTTCAGACTGCGGTTTATTATGTATGACCTGGTTTGAAATGAAGCCGTAGCAATGACCTTAGAGCTACCACTGCCTTCCCAGTGTTAGAGGAAACAGTACATCTTCTCTCATCTCAGCGCATTCAACAAGACAACTCATTATAGCATCATTACAGAAATAAACAATATTAGAACACATGCTCTGCAACGCCCGTAGCCCACAGGTTTCTCACCATCCCCATTAACTTGCCTGCATAGGCTCCAGGGCAAGGGTAGTTTCTCCTATGCTTTGTGTAAATGATCAGCTGTTTTATTTAATTTATTGTTATTGTTTGTGTGTGCATGTGTGTGTGCATGCATGTGTGCATGTGTGCGCATGTATGTGTCTGTATGAGTGCATGCTTGTGCATAATGTGTGTATGTGACTGCGGGTAAATATGCCAGAGAACAATCTTCAGGAGTTGGCTTTCTCCTTCCACGGTAGGATCCGGAAATAAACTCAGGTTGCCTGTTTTGCACAGTAAGCACCTTCAACGGGTGAGCCATCTCATGATCAGCTATGATAGTTAGATCGTCTTCCTACATACCTAACTTCTCCTGAAGTATTTTAACCTTAGGGCCAGGTTGTTAAATGTGACTTATCCAGACAATCTGTTTTTCTCAACACTGACAGCCTGTATTCACGGGTTTTTTTCTTCCTTCAGAAACCCTACTCTTCCATATTCCCTTTGCTTGTGTTATAAAACATAGTGATGTATGAAATACCTTCACATTTATAGGCACAATACGAGAGAACTTCACAGGCGTGCTGAGTTCTGGGGACTTACAACACATTGGACTAATTCTAAGCAAAATGAAATTTCATCGACTCCCTGTATACTCTGTAACTTAGTGAGTAACCTAACTGCTTCACATTTCATCTCTGGTCAGCTGATGGGAGGGTTACACTCACTCCATGAGGCTGCTCTGAGTCCAGTGAGATGATTTAAGTAAACTGCTCCAGTGGCGACCACTGCTGTCATTATACCACAACCAGCAACAGGTTTTGCTGACCAAATGGCAAGAAGGTTCCTCTATCCTGACTGTGATGACAATCAGGAAACAGCTCCTTATTAGTGGAGAATATTACAAAACAAGTCTATTGATATCATTCCCAATTTTACAGAATTAAAAAGGAAATGGTGAATAAAGCATGGTGTATATACCTGTAATTCTGGCAGTTGGAAGGCTGCTGGAGGAAGATCACAAGTCCACGGCTAATCTTTACTACCTGGTAAAAACCCCTCAGAAAACAAGTTACCATAAAAACCCTGAAAATGCAACAGCTATGATATCACCATGGAAATGGTATGCCAATGGATTCAGTGATCCCGGTGAAACGGAAATATTTCTCAGAAAGAAAGGAAATCTAACTAGATTCTCAATAAAATAAGTAAAGAAATTAAGCCATTCAAAGAAAAGCCTGGGACCACAGGTCTACACTGATGGACTCCTAAAGCATTAAGTGACTATCATCAACCCTGTTGAAACTCTTCCAAATAATGAAGGAGAATGGCCACACTTCCTTACGAAACCAGGATTATTCTAAAGTCAGATGAAGACACAGCAAGACACCCATGTTCTTTATGAATTACAATAAATTAATCCTCAACAAAACCAAGGTTTGCACCATATTTTAGTAGTTACACATCCTGGCAAGCTGGGATTTATTCTGGTATTGCAAAGGAGGCTGAATATGTAAAAATCCATCAATGTAAGTTATCACATTAATAGATTGCATGGAAAAAACCATATCTCCTTTGATGTGAAGCAGAAAAGGCCTTTGACCAAAAGCTAACACCATTTTAGAAAAATTTAAAACTAGAAACAGAGGGGACCTCTACACAATAAAGATGAAGTATGAGAATTTAGAATCATACTTCATAGTGAAAGGCAGTCTTTCTGCTATGATTATGAACAAGACAAAGACGCCCACTTTCATACTTATATTTCAATGCAATACTATGAATTTTGGTTAGAGCAATTGTAAGAGAAATAATAACCATCTGAAGTGGAAGGGAAGCAGAAAAACCAGTCCTGTCTGTAGATGATAATTATCTTACACCTATAATCTCAAAGTCTATGCTTCATAAGCCTTCTAAAATCAATGAACAAAGCTGGTAAGTTCAGGATAGATCTCTCTCTCTCTCTCTCTCTCTCTCTCTCTCACACACACACACACACACATACCCCACACATGCATGCATGCACACACATGCTTCATTTCTGGTTCTGTAAGCTAGAATTACCTGTAAATTGAGAAAAAAATAATCTATAGTAGGGAAAAATAGATATAATTTTTATAAATAAATATAGCCAAGGAGGGATGGGAGTTGTGCCTCCAAAACTAAATGATAAGAAAAACTGCTTTCAAAATTGTCTTAGGAAATATGAGACCAGAGCACTGGGGAGCTGGGTTGGCTGTGGAGTTTACAGTGCGCTATCAGAGGACCTAAGCTGGGTTCCCAGTGCCCACATGGGACAGCTCAGAACTACCTGAACTCCAACTCTCGCAGATTCAGTGCAGTCATTCAGTCTCTTTAGGCACTTGCAAACCCATGCAGTACTCCCACACAGATAGACATAGAGGCACAGACATAATTAAAAATCCAATGAATTAAAAAAATCAATACTTCCCAAATGCAGTGCATTTACTTGAAGTGATATATGTAACAGTCCTTATAAAGATCCTGATAGCAATATTTTTGTATGAAAATATGAAAACTGATCCTAAAATGCACGTAGAATTAGAAAAGAATAAAAACAGTGGACAAAAGATCTTGAAAAGAACAAAGTCAAAGTCTGGTGTGGTGGGGGACTCCTATAATGACAACTGAGGTAGGAGCAGCCCCATGTGTCTGGGCTTAACAGTGAGGCCCTACCTACAAATTAAAAAATGTTAGAGGATGCATATGTCTTGATTTCAAAACTTATTCCAAAGCTACACCAACAACAATGCCGGTTTTATGGCTGCAACAGAAGAGATACCACTCCATGGATGCAATTGAGAGCACAGAAAGAAATACACATGTTATCAGTGCCTTTTCATAATAGTGCCAGGACAACTCAGTAAGAAAGGCATTTCAAACAAAAGATGCTAAGAATGGATGTCTACGTTCAAAAGAATGAGGTTAGAGCCTTACTTTTCACAGCACTCGGGGAATTAACTCACAAAGGATCTGAACCTGTAAAACCTTCATAAGAAATTATGGGTGAGATGAGTATGACTTTCAGTGGGGCTGGCTATTCTTGAAGGCAGAAACAACTCTGGGAACATATGTAAAACCACACTGAACCAAAGCGTGCAGAGAGAACATCATTAAGAGTAAACTCAAGTCCCACGGAATAGGATAACATATTCGAGAGGCATATAATTGGTGGTAGCGTAATATCCAGAATGTGAACAGAGTGCTTACGGCTCGGTGATGGTAAAACAACCCAGGATCGTGGAGTGTGTCTTTTAAAGTCGAGCATTTGCCTGGCACATTTGCCTGAGTTTGATCCCCAACATCACAAAAGTGATTCAATATATACACACATATACACATGCACATGTGTATATAAAATTATGTATATGTATATATAAAATTAAAACGTCTAGAGTATCATTATTTATTTTTTCCAATTTTTTATTCTTTCATTTCATTTTGCATTCCAACCATAGTTCTCCCTCCTCATTATTTTTATAATACCACCATGCTGTTACAGATATAACATTTACAGTTTTTGTTTTTATTTGTGTATGCTTTTGTTTGAGAGACAATCTTGCAGTTCAGGTGGTCTTAAAGTTAATATGCAGCACATGCTGACCCTGAGTGCCTGATTCTCCTTGTCTCTATCTGGGATCGTAGTAATGTGCCATTGTGTTTGGCTCTTACATTGTTTTCTGCACACAACTGTAAATCTTAGAAAGCAGCTTTTTTTTTGCAATGGAATTTAAGCATATTTTTGCCTAATATAGCTAGAACATACATTTTTGTCTAAATGTATGAACATATATAAATGTTAAAAAGTGAATGTTGGGGCTGGAGAGATGGCCCCATGCATAAAAGTGCTTACTTTTCAAGTCTGACAGCCAGAGTGTGAGTTTGTTCATTTGTTAGTTTTACTGTGAAAATGCATGTTTTCCTGAGTATTTTCAAGTTGCTCTCTGGGGTGAAGACAGCATTTACTTCCCAACTATACAGTGAGGGATTAATGTCCACATATGTTCCCCACAAATCCTTGGAACAATCTAGTATTCAGTCAGTTCAAAGTGCTTTGTGCCTGTGAAGAGGCAGTTTTGGTGGTAGCTTCCTTATGCAATGTTTTCTAATTGCTGGTAGCATCTTCTTTAGGAGCAGGTTTACAATGTAGTCAGTAGAATTACTCCTAACTTCAGGCAAAAATCTGTCTTCATTTACTCATGAAAATGAAGTCATTTTATAACCTAGCAACTACTTTCTGCTTAAACTACTTGATTATCTCATATCATCCACTGTGTAGCACTGGCTAACCTGGAACTTACTCTGCTGGTGTCCAGAGCTTCAATTCCCAGAATTCATGTGAAAAGCTGGACATAGTGGTACAAGCATCTATAATTTCAGCATCCCTAAAAAGAAATGGGAGGAGGAGACAGGAACATCTCCAGTTCTCAGGCCAGCTAGCCTGGATTACAGTGTTGAAGTGTCCTTGTCTCAAGGTAAGAAGGCAAGGACCAGTGCCCAAGGGCGATCCTCTTACCTTATCTACATGCTATGACTTGTCCCCATCTACAAGCAACACACACACACACACACACACACACACACACACACACACACAGAGGAGTGTGGGTACAAACTCACATTAAAAATAGTCATGAAATACTGAGTGATCACACAGCTGGAAGATTCTGGGAGAGGCTTTTTGTTTTTGATTTTACAAATGGTGAGATTTTTGAACCAGATCAGGGTCCATCCTTCAGCTCAATAGGAGTCTAAGCTTCCATGACAACATGACCATATGCACAGAAAGTTTCCCCAAATTAAACAACATCTCTTCTTCCTCAGATGAGGAAACTCTTTTGTTTGCAGTGTTCTGATAATGTTGCTTTCCTCCTCTGATATCTCTGCTAAAATACTGATCTGGAATTTCCATGGAGCTTACCATGGCATATGAAACACGTGATCTTAATTCTTAAAAATCCAGAAAATGCAACATTCATCTATGAAACTGCAAATCAGCAAATGAAGTTCTCATGACCATAACTGTCTCCTTTAGACTTTCCAAAGACAGCACATGAGTGTACCATGGTTGGCAAAATGAAAAAGATTTGTCCGATTTCCCCACGTGCTGCCAGCTTCGCGTGTGCAGTGTGTTCCTAGGCAATTTGAGTGAAACATGTCACAGCTATTGTCAGTGCTGTCACCTCCTGATTATCTTCTTTCCTGTGTTTTGTTCACTCTTGGTCACAGTGATGACCTGTAGTGTCCTCCGTTTCTGACATTTGCTCACAATCTCTTAAAATTTCCCTCTTCTAGGTTGTCAATATTGTGAGCTTTCGCAGTAACAAAGAAGGTTGCAAATGGAGGAGATGCACCGTCTCAGGCTCACCAAGCAGGGCCAGGTAGACTGGGATACAAAGCTGGACCACAGAAGGCATGCTTAAGCAATGGTTCTGAATATCCAGAACCCAATCAGACACGTGTGCCTCTCAGTAGCCTCTATCTGCTGCCAGGCCTGAAATGAAGATGCTTAAATTCCCGTTGGTGGAGCAGGGCAGCCCTGTATGAGAGAACACAGGCAGAGTCCAATCCGTCCTGTGAGTCTTCAGAACAGCTACCAGCCGATGAGAACACATGCGTGTGGGGGTTCAGTGTGGGGCAGAGCGAACACAGCTGTCTGACATCAGCAACCCTGATGAAAACCGCACTCGATTTGCGAGCTGAGCCAACCCATCTGGAAAATCTCCAAGGAAATAGTTGGAAATGACATTTCGGCTCTGCTTTTTCTAGTCAAGGCTGAACCTTCAATGGGAGATTCAGAAGCAGCACTTCATCTAGACACTGTCAACACTGACATTCCAGGCCCTTCAGTTCTGAGAGTAATGTCAGCTATTTGGGGGCTAGCACGGAGACAGAGGCACTGGGCACTAGCAAGGGACTCATGCTCACATCTGGATTGCAGGAAATGGATTGCTGTGCTGGTGGTTGATTTTGACATTTGCTATCACAAGATCTGAACCCCAAGCCTGCTGTACGGTAAGGCATGTGGTTGGCATTTATAGAGACCCTGACATTCCACGATGCCAGTTCATGATTGGTGTCAGACAAAGGAATGTATTAAATGACTGCCAGCCCGATGATAAGGCTGGCTATTATTGAGGTGTAGTTTCCCCAGGTCTAAAAACTCATAGTGTTGCCACTGAAGCATGCCGGAGAGAAGATAAAATTTAATTAATAATTTCCGTAGAGGCCAACAGTCTATTACCACTATGTTCCTGGATGTTTTTTGCAATGACCTTATGGCTCATAAACATTACAGATACACACTTGGTCATAGTCTCATCCCCAAGTTTAATTTATGGCTCAGATTGTGCTGCATAATTAGATCGACTGGAATGAAGATTTCCTGATGCTGGAAGCATTATAGGCTCTGCATGCGGTAGGTGTGTGCCTCCCTCCCTTCTGCTCACTCCGATGCCTGGATTAGAGAGTGCAATTTCTTAGATGAATAGCTTGCAGCATGGACATAAACCTGGGCATAAAGGCAAGGCACGTCTCACTGGTAGATGACAAATTTGGTTCTCTATCAGCATCCAAGAGTCTGTACAATGAATTGGGCAGCTTTGGGAGGGGGGTTGTTGTAATATTAAATGCAATGATTCAATCTGATTGTTTTTAGTAAGACAAAATTGTAAGAAACGATGTAATATTGGGTAACTATTTCTCCACTGGAGTAAAAATACATGCTCCTTCAATATCCAAGAACAATTATTTTGGATCTATTATGTATCCAATACTTGCTATATCCATGGGAGAAAAAAATAGTCTCAGTTATCTTTGGGGTCAGTGCTTCAAAATGGGAAGAGTAAAATTTTAATAACCACCAGGGTTAGGGACATAGTTCAGTTCGTGCAATCCTTGCCTTGTAAGCGTGAAGACCCACAAAAGAATGCCAGGCAAGGTGGAACTTCTATATTGCCAGCACTGGGGAGGAGGAGACAGGAGGGTCTCTGGGATTCACTGGCCAGTGAGTCTAATCTAACTGGTTAGTCCAAGCTAGGGAGATACCCTGTGCCGAAGGAGGTGGACACCTGAGGCCATCTTCTACCCTCCCTACGCATGCTCACATATGTGTATGTGTACCTGCACACACATGAAGACACACACACATGCACACACATATTAGAAAATAAATAAATATTAGATGTGCTAACCAGTCAGTTGGTCATGGCATAGTTCCAGTATTTTTTTATAGAAAGCATAGGGTTTATGAAATCAGAAAGATAACAACATGTTCAAAATGAGAATCCTATCTTCTTGAGAATGAGTGATTTCTAAATGCCTCCTGCCAGGTCCATTGGTAGCAGGAACACCAAGGATGTAGCAACAGTTACTGGGTCAGCCCTTAACCAACATCCCAGAATACAAATTTAGCCACAGATATAGTATTTTCTTCCATGGTTTTGATACAGTCATCTCCATGTGGTAGGTCATCACCAAGTAGACTGGCTTTGTTCTTGTGTCTGGTCAGGGTGAAATCTCAAAAGCCTTTTAAGGATGTGACATACAAAGACAATCACAATGTCCTTTTTGGCATTCCATTGATTAGATGTTCATTTCTAATTATTCATCTATGGAAACTTTCTCTTTTTTTGGCCAAGGAAGTATGGCACTCAATAGGCTTACGCCAGAAGATGGTGAGTTCAAGGCCAGCCTTGGGCTACATAGCAAGACCATGTCCCAAAAAAGTCAAGCAAACAAGCAAACAAAAAAAATGAAGTAAGGAAACAGAAACAGAAAGCTCTCTGCTTCTTTGGCTACTCTTCAGGGATAACTTCAATTACCGTTTAAACAAAGTACATATGTCACTTTGCAGTCACAGGAGAATTGAGCCAGGGTCCTAAGACAGATCAAAATTCATGGATGCTTTACGTCTATATTTTTTTCTGTACGTGTATACAACTTATATTCATCTTCTCATATGCTTCAGCTCATCTCTAGGTATATGCTTACAGTATGAATATCATGTGACTTATGTAAATTATTACTGTGCTTTATTATTTAGAGAATGACAAGAAAATGTCTATACAATGTTCAGCACACATGGAAGTTTTAAAATATAATTTCAATCTGTGGTTTGTTAAATCTGTGGGTGAGGAATTTACAGATAATGAAGGCTGGCAGTTGCAGAGCTGGTATCTCTTTCATTCCTGCCTTTAACCACCCACTCGTACATATCTCACCCCATTCTAAACTAGTGGAGGCACCTCACATGTTGATTGAATTGTATGGGAGAATAGGATACAGCCTGAGTGCCCAAACAAGCCACCTTCTTTTCAGTCCTTATCCATATCCCAGCTGAAGATGGTGACAGCAGTTAACTTTGACAGGGGATTCATGTACCATGATGACTTTTTCAAACACAACCGTGTCATTCACTTGCCAGCACTTCTATGTTACGGGTACAGCAGTATGCCAGGCTTTAAGCAAGGGACCTAAAACAGATGCTTTGGTTGGCCCACCCCAAGCCACACAGAATATTGGTAATTCTATTGATCCAGGTCTAAGTCTGAATCTTTTCTTTCAACCTCTACATCACCCAATGGCTCTCATAATTTGCAGTTTCCCATAAGAAGATGTGAAAGTGTGTCTAAATATCATTGAAGGAGAAAATTTTAGCACCATAACTGTCTGATGCCAAGCATGCAAACTTATGCAGCCTCTAGACCACCAAATACTTGGTTTACATGAACACAACCATCACAGCATTTGAAAAGCTTTGATAGTCATGCAAGGGAGCAATTTTAGACTCTTTCTGGATGTAAGTTTTACCTAATACTTGGGCAAGGTTTACCTTTCCCCCCCACAAATCAGAACATAAGTGATCTGAGCTGAAGGCCAAGACAGAAATTTTAAAGAAAAAAATAATATATGTTCCTTAATCGCATTGCTGTGGAAAGTGCATTCCCCCCTCAGACTACTGCTGTACTTTGGAGACTTGCGGTCACCTGACATGATGACACAGAAGAAATGAAGATAATTACATTGAGTTCAACTAAACGGGGAAGGAAGATGTGAATGTGTTGAATTTTGGGTCAGTGATTCTTCTCCATCCATTGTGTAGGAGAACTAGAAGGTTCCCGCTGGTACTGAGGTTCTTAATGTGGTAGCTTCAAACCTAAATAAGGATACTATTCTGAACTCTCTTCAAGTGGGGAATATCACATGTCTGGTGCTATCCTAATGTTCTGAAGACTTCCCTTGAAGTGGCTACCCTCTGCCTCACTCACCATTCGTCACATTACAGGATGCAAAGAGATGGCTTGTAGGCGCTGACACTTCAGCCTGACTCATCCGACTGACGCCTTACTCCTCAAATAATTGGGGGATTATGTTCATTCTCTTTAGACTTTACCTTTTGCATAAACCATATCATAGTAGAGATTTCCCAAACCAAAGACCTCCAGAGTTTTTTTTTCTTTCTTTGCCTATATTTTTTGAGGTTGACCCATGGATTTTGCATATTTCTTCATGTGTGATGATCATTTCCCTCAGTCACTTCACTGTCAAATTCTTAAATTTCAGTTAAAGGATGGCCGTGCATATGTGTGTGTGTGTGTGTGTGTGTGTGTGTGTGTGCGCGCGCGTGCATGTATGTGTGTGCTTGTGTGTGTGCATGTGTGTATGCTGGTGAGAGATAGAAAAACAAAGACCGAGAGAGACAGAGGGACTGTCTGAATAAAAATAATCGGATCATGGGCTAATTTATCAAGCGTGGAAAAGATTCCTCAAAATTGCTATCAAATATCCTAATTCAGGACCCCCATATATATATGTAAAGTAAAAGTTGTTACTTTAATACCATCAAATCAGGGCTGGAGAGAAGGCTCATTGGTTCAGAACTTGCTGTATAAGTATAATGGCGTGAGTTGCAGTCCTCAGTGTGTGTAAATTTGGGTGAAGTAGCCCATGTCTACAGTTCTAATGCTCCTATGGAGAGACAGGGGGAGGATGCAGAAGAATCCTTAGGTCAGCCATCATTGTGCACTCTTCAGAGAACAGCCAAAAAGAGAGAAGATGAAGGGAAGAGTTAGCCAAGGCGGTCTTCTGCGTTCCACGTGTGACCCTGCGACGGGTGTGTCCATGCTCATACACATCGTCCACTCACAGACAAGAAAACTATCAAAACAACCAAAGTCTAACAATAAAGGCTGCATGAAATCAGATGCACTCAAATGGCAGGTTACTACAAACTACTGAAAAGGTAATGCGGCAGAGGAATATTCAGGGACACATTCATCATATCCATGATCTTGTTGTTACTGAAGCACACTTGGTTATAATCTCATCCCCAGGTGTAAGTCACAGCTTAAGGGGGCACAGTATAGACTGAAATAAATAATTTAAGATGTGACTGTGGGAAACATCACAGTTCTGCATAAGGTATGGTGTAATATAAGCCTTGCTTTAATTGAAACTCTATGTGTACAGGCTAACAAGGTACATTTCTATAAAACTGTTCATAGAACCTGTTGGGGGCACTTTAAGTATCTCTTCTCTTAGAATAACCACTTTCTCTTCAGTTGGTTAAATAATATAAATATTTCACACTTACTATTTATCTGTTTCACATTTTTTTCAATTTTCCAAAGGTCATGCAATTTGCCTAATCAGTTAAAAGCCATGTTTCTAATTTTTTTAAATAATGAATGTCAGAGCCTATAAATAATGTTAAAAAATAAACAAAACAAACATGCCACCAAGCACAAGCACCCGAAAGGGCCTTCTTGGAGATGCGTGCCTCTCTTTGTATCAACAAATACAGAATTTCAAGCATGTCTGCAAAAGTCCCCTTTGAAGATGTCATTTTCATCTTCAACGCTTTACCCGGGCATATCACCCCCATCCAAGGATGTAGCGATTTCAATACTGTCTGATCAGGGCACAGGAGGAACCAGAATACGCTTCTTCAGGGAACAGTAGTAAATGACAGTGTGTGATGGTTAGCTTTAAATTTTCAATCTCCTCTTGGGAGGAGAGTCTCAATGGAGCACTATCTACATTTGCTTGGAGAGTAGCTTGTCAGTAAGGGGCTGTTTTAAGTCATGTGGGAAGGCCCAGCCCACTGTGGGGAGCGTCATTCCCTAGGCAGGGGTCTTGAATTATTTGGCTAGGTAAGGTAAGCTAAGTACTAAACATACCCACATCTATTTTTCTCTGTGTTCTTGACTGTGGATGTGATGCGAGCAACCTATTAAGTCCCTGATGCTGTCACTGCTATGATGGACTCTAACCTAGCTTTGTAACCCTTTATTCCCAAAGCTGTGTTTTGTCTGGGACATTTTATCCCTGTGACAGAAATGAAAATCGAACAGAATGTCAGGAAATTGTCTGGGAGAATAAGGGTATAAGTATATTCATGCAATTTTCCTGGGTGTGCTTGTTTGTGCATTTTTAGCACTCCATGAACAGAAAATGTTGACCACCCCAAATTTGTTTACAAAAATCACCATCTCAAAACCTCATTTGCTGAGAACACTCAAATTTTGTACCCTTTCTTTAATTATAAATAAGAAAATGGGATGTTTCAGCCTACCCGCCATTGCACCAAACTTCCAGTTTCCTCTACACAACAGAATGATGTACAAAGGTTTTCTCAGTAAACAATTCTAAAAACAAAAAAAGAAAGGTCATCTATGTCAATACTCAGGCCTGAAAGTGTAAACAGCGAGTAGCTTCAGTGAGTAATGTCAGCAATCTAAAGAACCTGCATTATATGCATTTGTAAAATAAATATAACCATTACTAAGCCAACGGTGCCTTAATATCACACCGCAAGAGAGCCGTGAATGAAGATTCTCCATGACCTAGTTTAATTAAGTAGGGGCAATGCTAACATCATAGCACTGGTGTAAAAATGGATTTATAGAAATGCTCCTTGGGAGCAGTTGGCATTTCCCTTGTCACAGTCTGAAACACCCTTTTCACAGTTCGAATAAAAATTATCACTTCTTGCTAGTGGCAAATGAGAACTCGCATCAACCAGAACTGGTACTCTAAATATATAGACACAAGCTCATCATGTTTTGCTCTTAGCTTTACTACTGAAAATACTACTTTAAGTAATATCCTGTATGAGCACAACTTCTTTTCATCTATAGCCCAGTATACAGAGGCATCACTCAGGGCCTGGAGGTGGGGCTCAGTGGCAGAGCACTCCCCTGGCCTCTGTTCTCAGCATCACCTCCCTCACAGTCCCCCACAGTGCTCACTCCCTTTCAGTTGGATAAGTATCTCCACAAAGGAAGGTTTCTTTATGTTAACTTTACAGAATGTCAGGTTTCTGGTAAGCTCAGGGTAAGACAAACTGAAAATGCTATGATGTTTTTGGTTGGACACACACATATGGTAGAAATAACTTTAGAAAAAGGGGGAATTGGACATCAAAGTGTAGGATCAGTTATTGCAGACACAGAGGCAAACAGAAAATGAATTGTCTAAGAGCATGTGGAAACTCCCACAACGATCTTGTCTCAGGGCAGGGGCGGGGGTTGTCCTCAGCCTGAAGATGGCTCTGGAGTAGAAATTCCTTTGCTTTTCTGGGGGCACATATGTTAACAATGCTGCTTAAAATGCAGAGTGTGGGTCATCTAGGTTTTCAAACTCAAAACCAGCCAGGAGCCAGTTTTGGAGTTGGTCCCTTCCTGTTCGTCCCATGTTCTGACTGGGAAGACACTACCATTTCCTGGTACACTGGGCTTGGGGTTCCTTGTCCACCTGTGCAAACCACCATCCACTGCCAGGCCCTCTTCTGAGGCTGGGCTACTCACAGGTGATAGATGACACTTACAGTACCCTTTGTGTCCTGTGCGTTCCTAGTTCATAACTGCTGCTTCCTATTAACTGCTTCCTCCTCTCACCCAAGGCAATGCTTCTTGGTCATTGGAGAGGATGGGATTCTCTCAGCCTCTCCCCACAGCCCTTCAAACTAAGAGAGAAAAAGAAGGAAGACACAGTTGAGTATGACACCATCTAACACGTTCTCTATTAGAGACCACTCAGAGAGAGAGAGAGAGAGAGAGAGAGAGAGAGAGAGAGAGAGAGAGAGAGAGAGAGAGAGAGAGAGAGAGAGAGAGAGAGAGAGAGAGAGAGAGAGAGAGACCAAGTTTGGAAAGCAATAAAAGACAGGGCCTCAATTTTTCTTTTTAAATCTAACCACCAAGCTTATAATTTGCTCAGAGCTTTTTGCAGTGCCATCCGTCTGCACAATACTCTGCAGGGTTCGTCTTGCTCATCTTTGGCAGCACTAGGAAGCTGTTCCTATGGCAACTCTGCATTTTGCTGATGGGGAAATGGGAGCATGGCGAGGTCAAGGTTTCACTCAGGGCAACTTGGTACTTGAGTAGCAGACATAGCATTTTAATTTGAAGTCTGCTGAAAACACATAACCAGTATTTATAGCAACTCATATTTCCCTTTTTGAACCTGTGTGGGGAATTGCAAACTCATGTATTAGGCAGGTAGTTTCCACCAGTGGAACAGGCTCAGATTGGAGTAAGGCAGTTTGGAATTCCCCTAATTATCTATATGAGAAGATACCCATGGCCCCATTCCAGTCAGTTATAGCATGAAGAACCTGCTTACCACTGAGGGCACACAATCATGTCTTCAGAAGAAAGATGCAATCACAGACAGTTGTTAGCATTTAAAACTTTTTATGTGTAGTTTATACCTGAAATGCCAACACCTTCCAGGAATACAGAAGCACTGTGGATTCCAGCCCTGCCTGATTTTAAAATCTTGTCAACTCAGTTCTATACCAGCAGGGTGGAATCGAACTCCTTGTGTGCATTCCCAGCCTCTCTTTTCCCTTAAGTCAAATCTTGACAGGAATGATGGTAGCGTGCTTCAACGACAAGCACATCTTTCAGCTATTAAGTCAACCAACCAGAACCTATGAGCTGGCTCATTCAATACACACACCTGTTGCCAAGCCTGATGACCCGAGTTGGACCCCTGGGACCCACATGGCAGGAGAATCAACTCCTGCAAGGGTCCTCTGACCTCCACACATATGCCAAGGCATGAGACCCCATAAATAAATGCAAAAAAATGCTTTTAAAATGATCAAAATTAACTAGACACCAAATCTAGCCACTCCAACAAACTTCTGCCCAGCTAGAGTGGTCATTTGGAATGGAAGCTGTGGAGCATCACACTGGCTTTTGCACTTTTCACTATTGAATAAATTTTTTATGCACTTATTCACCACCACAGTGAAAAAGTATGTGAGAACCAGAACTATAAAAACAATTAACTTTATAGCCTCTTTCATGACTCATATCCATTACCTGGCTGACTTTGGTGTGTGATTTTCTTATTTGCATGTTTAAAAAGTAGTAAAATTTATAAAATTAACAAAGTCAATCAGTCAGTCAGTCAGTCCATCACACAGTGAGGTAAGAAGCTGAGTGCAGAACTCTGCCCTAGCAAGGCTCTAAAAGGCCATCCTGTAATGGACCAGACATGGCAGGACCCTGGGTTCCCCAATAGTGATGACAGCTGCGCTTCTTCCCTCTTGAGGCTGTTGGGCCAGCATCTCTGATGTTGCTGCTTAGCAACATGCTGACTTCTATTGGTCTATCATTTGTGTCCTGGGCAAGAAGGTAATTCCTCTGATGCTCTATCGCGCAGCCCACTTTAACTTTTGTCTGAATTTCAGAGACGATGGTGAATTCCACACCCAGCCAGCACAGCCTTTTTCCTCCTTAGTGCATCTCGGTTGAACAAACAAACAAACACACAAACAACAAAACAGAGGTAATTGCTCCCTAAATAGGGAAGCTGAAGTTGGGAAGAACAACTCAACAGTGCTGTTTGGGTCCTTTGGGAGAACGCTCTCAGGGCTCTGGCAGAGGGCATGTTTAAACACAGCTAACACCAGCTGCAAGCCTCTCTAGTTAGCCTCAGACTCTCACCAGCCCCTACACTCAACCACTGCTTTTGTTTCTTCTAAAGTCTTTAGGATGGGAAGACCAGTCTTGCTCACGGTTGGTGCTAAGCACCCAGCACACACACACAAATGAATAAATATTTGTTGAATAAATGGATACAGCAAAAGGAAGGATCAGATCAGTTGGGACCAAGATAACATCAATGTGGTGATTTATTCATTTAAATATGCTGGAATAAATTCATCTCCACAAGGACTATGCTTGAGGAACAAAAGGTACCTGCGTTGGATAGGAGGCATCTGTGTAGCTGTGCAGGGTGGAGCCAGGGGGTACTTGCTGGCTTTTTCAGTTGGAGGGAGGAGGAGGATTTTGGGTGAAGTGTGTGAAAATGAGGGAAAGAGCAGCTGAAACTCATGGAGCAAATGGGGTGTGTGAGGTGACCTCTCACCAGTGTCCAGAGAACTTTCAGTAAAATACTATTATCAAATTCCTTGCTGTCATGGGATATGGTCAGCATTTGAAATATAACTCTGGGACATTTTCAACATAGAAAAACAAGTATAAATGCAGGAGGGTCTTTCTTGGAGTAGACAGTCCAGAGTGAAATGGCCAGAGAAATACAGCCTTGAAAATAAAACTACTTGAAAGCATGCACAGGGCATCATTGGCTTGTGTAGACATTTGCTGAGCACTTACTCAGTGCCTGGCATGTGTGGGGCCCTAGTGATACCATGGCAAGCAGGGCAATGTAGCTCCCTCATGCTCACAGAGAGAGGGGCATTGCCTTTAAGGAGGATGAGTAGCATAGGATAATAGAAAGGAATGGGGTTCCACATTGCCTAGGTTGTCAGCACCAGTCTCTCTGAGGTATGGCTACTGAGCTGATATCTGAAAGATGAGCAGAAGACAGCCTTCCTTCGAGAGGGAAGACATATAGGCAAATGATCCCCCTGTGGACCAGCTATAGGTATAAGGTAGTTGATGGTGAGGAGGGCAGAGCCTGGGTCAGAGAAGCAGGGGGTGGATTCATCAGCCACAGAAGCATTTGCAAGGAGAATGGGTAGACTGGCAAGGATGCTGAGAAGTTGGCTGGAACGCAAAGGAAAAATGTAATCACAACACAAGGGCCTTGACACGCACCATCTCTGGGGGAAAAACCTAAACACTGGCCCTCCAGGGGGCAGGAAATAATGTAGTCTAGCTAATTGCCCATAGGGATGGCTCTGTATGTTAATGTAAAACTAGGGATTATCTAGCCCCAGATGTGAATGAAAAGGGCACAGTGGGTCACTGGTTTTTTTAAGACTCTTCTCACTTGAGGTGGAAGCAAAAATGCCAATTACCCTCATTTCAGCCTAAAAAGAAATGGGAGGGGAAAAAACACTGGAGAATTGTGATTCCGACTGGTTTGCAAATCATAACCACCTCCCTAAAATTAAGAGAAGGGGGGGAATCCCCTTTGCTCTTGGGACCACAAGTGATTAGAAAGAGTTGTTATTTGGCTGATTTTCACACTTCATTAGCATATGCATGATTTAATGAGGAAGCATGCTGGGGTGGGGGCTGGCACAGTGAGGGCAGCTCCCCCTACCCACATTCTAGAAACTGGGGCAGTAGCATCGGGAGTACTTAATTACGCCAACGAGGCAACTGAGATCCTTGCAGAGAGCTGTGGGCACATGACAGAGCCTTGGATGAGCAGAAAGATGGCCATGTCACCCTCCACCCAGGAATACTCCTGCACTCACAGACACGGGTAGCAGTGCCTCAGGATTCCCCACAAAGGCAGAGCACCAGAGTGAGCCTCAGCCAAGAAGAGTGAAGCATTATGAATATCCACATTCTTTCTTACACTGAGGAGAGGAAGAAGGGCATGGAAATGGAATAAAATGAATTCTTGAAGCAGAGCCTAGCCTTCAGATATTAATTCTGGTTTTTCAGATGAGATTAAAAAGAAAAGCAGAAAGGAAAAGTGTCACCCCCCATGCTTTGAAGTATTTATACTCTTTAGCTGTTTATTCCAGTAAAAATGACATCAACAAAACAAAAACCCAAAAACTTTCCAAGGAAGACAAGGCATAGTTAGGCGAGTTGTGACAGATGGATAGTTCATGTATAACAACCAGCCTTTCTGGACCTGTAATTGACTCAAGTCCTTTGGAAGCACAGACACAGAACCCAGAAAAGTGATGAGTATGACAGTAAGGATCTTTCTGAAAAGAAGTGGCAATGAGAAAAAAGAAAAAAGTTGTACCTGTGTTTAAGACTCTACAAGGCTGATAGAGTGTTTAGAACCACATGGTTTGGAGAGTAGGAATGGTGCAGATCTAAAGTTGAAGTTATCTGGGACTATCATTAATCCTCTTAACACCCATTTCTTGTATATGATCTAACATCCCTTTGGACTACCATGACAAACCTTAAGAAGTTAGCTTAACACAGACAATCACTGTCCACCAATCCAAAAGCTAAGACTGTCATTAGACACATCTCGAAGTCCCCTTACGCCACTGTCACCTGCCTGCCTCTCTGCTGTCTCTACCAAGGCTTTGATTTAAGCATTTTGGGCCACGACTGTGGAAATGCACATATGCACTTCCGTGGTAGGATACATCATTCCAGGCAGCCTGAATCTGCTCCTGGACCACTATCCCTTCTTTCCTTAGGTGTGAGAGCTGTGTTCTATGTGAACCCAAGGGAATGTAAAATCAACTCACCTCACCTCGCCTCACCACGCCTCACCAGATATCAGAGAAGTTGAAAAGTGTGTCTGTCTTGGTCCATCAGTCTATCCTGAGACTTAGCAATCCTTTTCTAGTTCTTGGGTCTCCTCAGTGTTAATTCTCCATTATTTTCTTAAGAAAATGGCTTTTCCTTTCCGTGAGTCCCATCTGGTGTTGTGCGGGCGTGCGCGTCTGTGTGTTATACACCTGAGATAGTCAGCATGGCCTATGCCCACTGGAAACGACATTGTTTCGGGCATTAAAAAAAGTTCACCTAGGATGGATACGAGTTGGGTCCAGGCTTCTGCTTCCCCAGGAAGACCATCTCTACACACTCCCTTTGCTCCTTTCACACCCCTTCCCTGAAGCTCTCTAAACATGTCAAGCACGTTCATAGCTCTGGGCCTCTGCAGACGCTATTCTACTTCTTGGCTGAATGAAGGAATCCATCAGCTCTTCCATCTGTTATTTTGGCTTGAATCCCCAAACCTTATGCTACCACATTTAACTCAATAAACATGCACTCACCGCTATTACCCCAGAACACCGCCTGTCTTCCCCCTTTCTGTCAACAGTCTTCACATCCCCACCTACCTCGCTCATTTCTCACGCTCAAGGGAAGTTTGGGAAGAGGCACTCTCCCTCTATCAGAGAGAATTCTACCTTGCTTAGCTTCAGCTACTCAGTCTCACCGAGAAGCAAGGGATGGATTGAGGAAAGAGTGGGATCTAAATAGCACAGCTGTTAGGGGACATTTCCTGATGGTTTACAGCAGAGATGTGAAGTGCCACACTGTGGTTGTCGACTTTGTGCCATGAGCTAAGAGGCCATAACAGCAGCCACGTGTCCATAGGGAGCAGAGCAGAGGGATGGCTGACCCAGGGCCACAGACCCAAAGACTGGATCCAACGTTACCTGAGATGTTGTTCTTTTGACTTTCTAAGCTGTACTCATCATTTGTTTTAAAACAGTTCTCACTCTTTGGCCCAGGCTGATAGAAAACTCAATCTAAATCCCAGGCTGTCCTCAGACTGAGGAAATCTGTCCCGAGTACTGAGTGTGCAGGTATGAACCACCACATTGGGCAGCAATGCACTTGCTTAAAAAGACTACAAACATCATCACAGGGTGTCAAGCACGAAACATATCAGACTAAAGATGAATGATAACACCCAAAACAAAGCGGGAATCGACTGCTGCTTCAACACAACACACTTTTGAAAATTACAGATCTGAAAGTTGTGAGGATTTCTGGGGGGCAAAGTCCATTCTTCCATGTGATTTTAGTTTAAAACTTTTCAGGAAACAAACAACTGGCTGTTTTTTCTTTAGTTGGGTGGTTACTTGACCTTTTCCTCCCCCTTTAATTTTGAAATAAGGATTTACTATGCAGCCTTGGTGACCATCAAACTGACCACCCTCTTGCCTCAGCTTCCCTGGCATTGGGGTGATAGGCATATACTACCATGCCCAGAACAGTGTGTTTTAGACAGTACTAGAAAAATTCTACAATGCAGGAGAGCCATCATGTGTGACTCCTGCAGCTTGCCTCTGGTATAAGATTGTACCAGGTTATAAGCAAAGTATCAGCCTGTCTAAAGGTTTATGGGTAGAGGTTCAAGCTTGTGCTAGGCAAGGTGGGCATGCTATTCCACAGCAAGAAAAACACACGCGCGCGCTCACGCACATACACACACACACACACACACACTCACACTCACACACACATCCTCCAAAGCCCCATGATGATGCACACATACAAGAACAATGTCATAAGCATCATGTGAAGTTGTCTAAAACACTGGGCAGATAAACGTGACAACTCTTACAATGAATACACGAGAAAAGCCCATTTCCTCAAGTCTCCTGCCAGGTTTGACTGGTAGCTCGTATGCTGGCCCCACACGATAAAGGTTAGCAGAATTTTTACAGAACTTTTCAGCTTTTTGAATCAAATGATTCCTGGTCCAAACAATGACATAAACGTTAAATACCTCGAAGACCCTGTGCCAGACAAAGATAGAACATAGTAAACCAACAAATGGGGGACCATCGTGCTTCGTGGTCTTAATACTCATCTGATCCCCTTATGGAGACCTTGCTGTAAAATTAAGGTTCCTAGGTGACTACTCTTTTGGATCTGAATTAGAAGATACTGGGTAGAACTTTGGAATGTCATTTGATTTGCATCTTGGGAAATTCTAAGCATCTTTTTGAGAAAAAAATTCTGATTGATAACTCTTCACTTAAATGGACTGATAGATTTGAACTTTAATCCCACTTAACATTTACAGTTCAGACTGCGACAGAAGGGAGATATCCATACACGGCTAACGACTATAGCCATGCTTGGACTACTGGTTTGGTGTGCTTTGTAAACGTCTTCAGTCTTTATAGCCAACCATAATCAACCCCCCACTTAAACTACAATTGTTTCAGTTCTTATATGAATTCATATTGGTAAACGAATTGGTTACGAACACTGCCCATCAAATACTAAGCACTGACTGAAAAGCTAGTGTGTGTAGGAAAGTTACAACCTGTGTATCTCATGGGGAGACAAACTTAGTCAGATGTCTTTACTGAAGAGAATGGCAGAGCTTCATAGCATTTAGTGAAAGCATTCAAGCGGCTCTCCTTTGTCATAAACTGCAAAGCAGTAAATAGAGTGGGTTGTTGTGAATGCCTACTTCTTCAGCTCTGTTCAAATAGACAAGTACAGAAATTCTCAGAAGCCCACATATCACTCCAGTGATTTGACAGTTGGATAAACCCAGAAAAATATGGAAAATAGCTACTATTTACTCCCAGGTTTGTTAGAATCTCCTGCTTCTACCAAATCCACTTCCAAATGCCTCTGCATCTCCTGCTTTCTGTTTCTATTTGGGATTCTGAAAACAGTCCTTTCAAATTGTCTCTGTTTAAATAATATGACTAATCACACATTAATATAGTTTCAGTTTAATTTAAGAATTTCTTTCCAAAAACCATTGACTCATCTAATTTCTTGGTTTCATTAGGATATAGTCAAGTGAGATAGACCTGGCGCTGCTACAGTGAGAATCAGTATGAAGATTCTACAAGAAATTAAAGGTAAAACTACAATACCTGGATATACACCTTTAGGGATGTAAGTCAGATCATAAAGGAGAAACTTGCCCATCTGTGTTAATCGAGATGTGCTAGCTTCTTCTTCCATCAACTTGAAACAGATGAGGGTCATCTGGGAAGAAGGAATCTTAATGGAGAAGAGCCTGAATAGGATTGCATTGTAGGCAAGTCTGTGGGATGTTTTCTTGATTAATGAATGATGTGAGAAGGCCTCCTCAATGAGGGTTGGTGCCATGCCTGAGCTTGTGGCCTTGGATGCTTTAAAAAAATAGGATCGAAGACAGATCAGGCACCAGAGTGACCTCGAGTGATCCAAAGGTATAACATCAATTGGCAAGCTAAGCAATAGTGGAGGGACCACCTCGAATGCCCATTCCTGATAATGAACTTGATGTCTATAACCATCCGGGAGCCTTCATCCTGTGACTGATGGAAGCAGAGGCAAACACACAACTAATCACTGAACTGAACCCAAGGAACCCAGTGACAGAGAGAGAGGAGTGATGAGCAAATTGGCAAAGAATGGGCTGGCAAAACCAGCAGAGACAGCTGATCTGAACAGGGGAGTGCTCTTGGACCCCAGACAGACAGTGGGGAGGACTGATCTGGACCCCCCAAATGTGAGTGTCAGTGAGAAGGCCTGGGCAACCTATGGGGCCCTGAGCTGTGGATCAGTGTCTATCCCTGGTATACAAACTGTCTTCATGTGCCTATAGCACAAAGAGAGATGCTCTCTCAGCCTGGACTCTTAGGGGAGTGCCTTGACCCTACCAAGAGTAAAATGACAGACTCTAGATATCCCCTATGTGGAAGGATTTGGCAATAGTGTGGGAGGGAGGGGGGGAAGGGGAGTGCGGGAAGAGGGGAGGGAGAGGGAACTGGGATTGACATGTAAAACAAGCTATTTAAAATTAAAATAAAAAATGATAAAAAAAAATGTAGGCTGAGCAAGCCATGGGAACTGAGGCTGTAAGCAGCACTCCTCCATGGCCTCTGCATCAGCTCCTGTCTCCAGGTTCCTGCCCTGTTTGAGTTTCTATCCTGACTTCCTTTGATAATAGGCAGTGGTGTGGAAGCATAAGCTGAAGTAAACTGTTTCTTCCACAAATTGCTTTTGGTCATAATGCTTTATCACAAGAAAACCCTAAGACAGGAGGAATTATTCACAGTAGCCAAGACGTGGAACCAGCCTAGACACATCAACAAATGAATGTATAAAAATGTAAGACACACACACACACACACACATTCACAACACATATACACACAATTTTATTTAGTTATGAACATAGTAAAATTATGTCACTTTTAGGAAAATGGATGGCACTGGAGTTTAAATATCAAGCAAAATGAATCAAACTCAGAAAGACAAATATCCCTTCTCCAATGCATGGAATTATATTTAAAAACTGAAACACTGTAAGGAAACTAAGGGAAGGCGGAGGTAGTAAGAAGAGGGGGATGAGGAGGGTCTGGGGTGAATATGCGTGGAGGGCCTGACACACATCTATGAAAATGTCAAAAAGAAACCATAATTTTAAAAACAGATATATTCTGATGAATAAAGAAGACATGAAGGGTGGGCCTGGGGCTCAGTGCTACAGAGTTTGGCTAGTATGTGAGGGGATAAGCTTTAGTATTGCCAAAATAAATAAATAAAAGTTCCAAGCACTTCAAAACAAAACCCAAAGAAGGAAAACACAAATGGGATCCAAAGCAAGAAAATCAAGACAGCAGTCATTTCCAGCCCACTACATTTTTCCCATTATAGTTATGATCACATTTACTTAGTACTGTTTTCAGGGTTTTATAACAGAGAAATTTATAATTCCAGGCACCACACTGGAATATTTGCACCCTAAAACTGTATCATTACATTTTAAATAAGGCAGTATAACATTTTTAGAGGTAACAATAAATATTTAAAAACACATGGAGCATAAGGTTCAAAGTCATAGATAATACACATTAACATTGTTTAATAATTAATTATCATTTGAACCATACTCTATTTTCAGGACTCAAGACCTCAAGCGTTTTAAGCTATACAAAATAAAACACAAATAATAGTATCAGGCTGGCTTTATATACTGCAATTACCTCGACAGTTAAGGATTCTTTTAGAATTTTAAAATTTTGTTCACTGTTTATGAGTCCATTAAGAATTAAGAGAACAGAAAGTAATCTAGATGATAGTTTAGTACACAATATATTAGTAAGGTTTTACACACACACACACACACACATATATACATATATATGCACATATACACACATGGCTGGTTTTATAAACTATTTTAAAAATAGCAGTTAGGGTCTGTTGACTCATCAAATGCTTAAACAGCAACTTCAGTGAGCTTAATGTTTATTCTCCAATTATATTTAAATTCTTAAATGATGATTTCACTAGCATTTGGATGTTTCAGTAGAGAAAACAATACAATTGAGATATTGTGTGTTTTAGCTTATACCTATTTGAATGTCAGCTGTATTTTTTTTACTTATTTATTTATTGGCTGTTTTTTGAAACATAATCTTTCTATATAATACCGGAAGGCCGCAGACTCACAGTAATTCTGCTGCCTCAATCTCTCAATTTCTGTGCAAGTGAAAATACAGGAATGAAGCCAGGCATTGGTGGCGCACGCCTTTAATCCCAGCACTCGGGAGGCAGAGGCAGGCAGATCTCTGTAAGTTCGAGACCAGCCTGGACTACCAAGCGAGTTCCAGGACAGCCTCCAAAGCCACAGAGAAACCCTGTCTCGGGAAAAAAAAAGAAAAAAAGAAAATACAGGAATGAAAAAGGAATGACTTCTCATTCAACCAAGTATCTATCTGTAAACAATCTGTATTATTCCAATTACACTGTAGCGAGCATTTGAATAGTAACTCCTAAAGTAGTTAAGATGTTGTGCTCTGTTTTCCATGGTCAGGAGCAAGTTACCAGTGTCCTTATGAAACAGGGCTAGTGGAAGTAGTCGTCTCATGAGGACTTTTAAGATTACGCTGAATGTCCTGGATATGTTCCTAAAGGACAAACTCTCTCACTTGTGGGGTCATGTGCACGCCCATGCTCACAACTGATGATAGTCAAGACAGGGAAACAATGAGTAGTAGCAGATAGATGGATACAGACAACATGATTCACTCCACTGAACACTATTTAGCATTAACAAAGAAATTCTAATATGTGCAATAATATGGATGGATCTAGAATCTATGTTACACTAAGCTAGAGACACAGATAAATGTGACATGACCTCACTTATCTGTGTTATTTATTAAAGCTGAAGGCAATGAAACAGAGAGAAGGGTGGTTACCAGGAAGGTAGTGGGTAGGATGAGGGAGATGGGGAGATATTGGCATTCATTTAAAAATAAGCAGGAGACTTAATGACTTAATGTTCTTGATGGAGATGATAATAATGTGTTATATACTTAAAATTTCTGAAGAACCAAGGTTAAATATTTCTCCTCCTCTCACCATATGCATGACAAAATCAATCGAGTTTTAATTATAAGAGGAAATGGGTTTATTAATCTGATGGTCACAATCATTTCACCTTGAATGATGGCATTTCAAAACATCCAGTTGCATACCTCTGGCTCATACAACTCTTGTCTGTTGTGTATCAGCAAAAATCGTCAATTTACAACATAAAATGACTAGAAGGAATAACGCATGTAAAATAACTAAGGGTCACAGCACACAGTCATCTCATCTACGTGTATACTCAACAGGACAGAGACATGTGTGCACGTAATCTGGCACTAGTTTTTACCACTCTGCACTGTATGGCTACACTCAGCTGCCCAACACAGACTCATTAGCATCTCTGCCACTGCAGCCATTCATTCCCTGAAGTTTGCTGCTGACCAACAGGATGATGGCTCAATGATGAGGACACTGTCCCCACTATCTAGCAATGATCTGAAATCCAGGGAGGATTTCAGAGGTACAGTGGTATGGTCTCCTTACTCTTCAGAGGAAGTGAAAATCACAAGGCCCCTTCATGATGGGTCTGTGTGCATTTGGGAAGTTAGCGTGCTCAGGTGGTCTGTGTCCATGCTTCCAAGTCTGCATACATGTTTCCCAGCTAGCTCATCATCAAAGACAAATTCATCATAAAGAATCGAGTAAGCAAATCAAGTGACCCCCCTGGCCTCACAAGGCACAGCATGATTTTTATTGAGGGACGAGTTTGGATTTTGAAATGAAACACTATTTCCCTGGCATCTGTCTGCTCTGGTAACTGAGGGGCAAATGTTCTCTTCCTTTGAGCACATCTTCTTTTATGTCTGACATGCCTAGTCTAGTAGCCTAGAAGAGACTGAGCCAAGTAAGATGTTTTTCATTGAGGTACTTTACACCGCATCTCCAACAAAGAATATAGCAGAGAGCCAGACCATAGGGGATGATATATAAAGATTTGCTATACTTAATGAACACACAAATGTATAGCTGGGGCAATCCCATCTACAAGTCCTAGGGAGAAAACTTAGAAAGTCTGTATTCCCAGTTACAATTGCATTTTTATCTCCCAGCTTCCAAGTGTGGCCAGGAGATCCTGGCAAGCTTTCTGTGAGACCACTGTTGTTTACCTAGCTCATTCTCATCAGCTCACTCGTCCGGCAGGGGTCTGCATCCTTCAAGGAAGAGGTGGAGTGCCAGTTAGACACTTGCCAAAGCATTTGGGTATCAATCCCTTGTTAGCCCCTAGTATTCCTGCTGTGTCATCACCAGACTGCAGTGGTTTTCCTGTGGTCTCTGCATTGGTAGGTCCTTGTCCATTGTCACAGACAGAAAACAGGACTGTCTGGGAGACACTGCATTGCTGCTTCAGCTTATGTGATATTCAAGGGGCTGAGGATGCCCCATCTGTGGATCTTTCCTATCATATAAAGCAAATAATTGCTTTTTAAAATACATCCATGACACTATTGCTAATTTTTTCATTTGTACATGCTACCCCACTAACAACCTCTGGGTATTTACGCAGCATATTTGATTATGCAGTGGTTTTGTGTACATTTGATTATGCAGTAGTTTTGTGTATTCCGGAGTATTACAAAGTGGGTCTGTGTATACTGAATTCACAGTCCTGATTTTTTCAAATACATTCCCTTGCTTTGTTTTCCTCAACCTCTATTTTTAGCAACAGGACAGTAATACCAGTCTTTCAGGCCTCTGGAGGGATTAATGTTCTTACGTGCTGGAAAACCAGAAGAAGCTGTATCCATGCTGAATATGAGAAGATACATTTTGAACTCTGTGCTTAAAAGGATCTCTCTGCTGTCATCTCAGGCTTCCAGCAGCTAAGCATGTCACTGCCATCAAATGGACTTTATTGACCAGGCAGTGCTGTCTGGTGAGCTCTACATTAAGGGGCACTCCTGAGAACCTAATTTTAAAGCATTATTCCCCCTCTTTGTTACATGTATTTGCTTATTTCAGAAGCCGACACTTTAATTGGGGCTCAGGACTCCAACACACAAGTGCAATTTTCCTTCTGACATGGCAGAAAGCTGCTGCCTTGGGATTTAGGCTGAGCTCCTTGAGTGAAGAGCTTGACAAGAGGCTGTGATGTTCTAAAGAGCCAATAGAAACCACAGATACCCAAGGGACGTTCTACCTGTTTTAGGTGCAGGCCGAGAGATGGGCACACCACAGTCATCTTTCAGTATCCCATGATCAGTCAGTCCAACCTAAGCAGATTTGTCCCAGCTTTAGTCTCTTTAGGAGCTTTGCATTTTTAGTATCACACCCACCTTTTTTTTAAGGACAAGGCATTCAAGCTTTCACTGCACAATTCTCTTTTATTTTTCCACTGGGTAAACTGGATTCTCTCTTATCTATGTTGTCTTAGTTATAGTTTCTATTGATGCGAAGAGACCCCATGACCACAGAAACTCCTTATAAAGGAAAACATTTAATTAGGGTGGCTGGCTTACAGTCCATAGGTCTAGTCCATTGTCATCATGCTGGGAAGTAAGACAGCACACAGGCAGACACAGTGCTACAACAGGAACTGAGAGCTCTTACATCTTGATTCATAGGCAACAGGAAGGGGTCTGTCTCACTGGGTATGGCTTGAGCATATATAAGACCTCAAAACCCACTTCCGTGGTGACACATTTCCTCTAACAATGCCACACCTACTCCAACAAGGCCACACTTAATAGTGCCCACTTCCTTTGGGCATCATTTTCTTTCAAATCACTACATACATTATCCTTACTTTGTTTTGTTTTGTTTTAAATTCTATTACTTGTTTGCTTTATTCTTCTTCTTCCAATGATACGCCTCTCCCTGGCTCCCCTCTCAATTAAGTGCAAAAGGCCATCTATGAAGATTGTCTTTGTGTTGCCTCCCTGCCTCCTCCTCAGGAAGCCTGCTCTTGGCCTCCTCAGCTCTTGACTTGGGTCTCTGTAACACAGCCTATGACATTCATGCCCATGAATGTACCAGAAGATTATTCTTCACATGACACAGAGTGTTCACCACACTGATAAGGCCTTGTCTAAAAATAAAACAAAAACCAATAATAAAAATTCAACAAGAGTTAACACAAGCTAACCATGTGCTGGTACTAAGTAGCAATCAATATTTACCCAGAAAGTAGCACCATTCAGGAACACAGCTGTTTGTTTGATAGAACTAGATCTTTAAGCTTTATCAATAACTTTACGAAACACTAGAATTCTACATAGAAAACTGCAGCTTTAAAATGAAAGTTGGCTTTCTCCAGGGCACACACAACCCAAAGGGAAATCATAGATTCAAGGCCATGCCCACCTGACTCCAGAGTTTGCTGCAAGTTCACCCACTATAACGCTTTCTGTTTTCTTGCGTCTCATTTCAAAGGATCTCTTCATGCTTACCTTCCCCGAACTTAGTCAAAGCTGACAAGGTCCGAGACTCACACAGCCTTATCCATAGGGATAGACAATAGACACAGGAGCCTTGAAAGAACTTTTTGGCTTTTAAAGAGGATGCCCACTTATCCTCATTCTAGGTCAGGCAAAATAGAGCTATGGCCAAGGAAAGTTTCTCCTCCTCTTCAGCTGTTAAGTGGGTCAGTGGCCTGTTCATCAAATGATGGAAGCAATCGAGCTTCTTATATCAAATCTTGTTCTCTGACTATGGCTTTATTTCTTCCTGGTCTTTGTCTTTGTTAATACTTGTAACAGGCTAATTTAAATATGAATAAAGTAAACACTGTAACAGAAAGGGGAAGGGAGAGAGAGAGAGAGAGATGCCTAGAGTGAGAGACAGCTCAAGCATGAAAGGAGGTTTGGCTGTGGTGGTGTTGGGGGGTGTCTATTTACTTTTGGTTAGATGCCAGTACTGTAAGAGTCTGAGGTCAGTAAAAGACATGAAACCAATTAGGGCTTCTTAGTTTCTGCCGCTTTGCGGCTATGCACATTGCTCACCCACAATACAGTTTTGCAAGGAACTGCGCATGGATGCAGACACTCTACCATGTATATAATGGCTTGATGCCAAGCTCCTGGAACAACGCATGTCCACTTTTCAGACTTGGGTTAAAAGTGCTGCAACTCAAAAGAATGGGACGAACAAAAGAGACTCAGCAACTGTGGAAGCAAAGCATGAACCCTCGCAATTACCATCAGAAGCTTAAGGGAAAAAAAATACAACTGCCAAACCTCTACAGCTCCATGCTAATGGCTGCAACTGTAATTTCTGCATATTTTAACAGATGTTCTGTTTATAAAACTGCAAACAGATTTAGGGTTATGAATAAAGTCAGAAGGCCCTGGAGATGTTTCTTTGTATGATTAACTGACCACAGGCCATTTGTTTTACAACAAAGATGCTCAATGATCCATGGTCCATGATTTATACCAGCCCATGTGTACTAATGGTGGATGTCTCCATGGTACTTCTCATTAGCATGGGGAGGCAGATTGGAGGAGAACAGATTATGGGAATAGCTCCCCCATTGCTCGATATGATAGTTCATTAGTGAGTGTGGAGTCAATCTGAAAGAAAACTAAAATAATCAAAAGCTGGATTTGAAAAATTATAACAATTAAGGAACTCAATTTGATAATGAAAGAATATGGCTTTGCATAGTCCCAGCTTTAGATACTTTGATTAGCTGGAAATGAGAGGATGTTCTATGTTTGCTAAATGAAAGACAAATCATATTAATATTTCTGATAATAGTAAAGTCATTTGCCTGACTGCTGTTAATCAGCTAACTACACCCAGGCATCCTGCTCTCACGCTGTGAGATCCCTACAGACTAGAGAGAAACATCAGGGCTGGTAGGCATCCCGGGATCCTTGGTACTCTTTTTTTCTTTCTTACGATGATTCCGTTTCTCAGTTGGTATCACGGTGCTCTTCATATGAAGTGGATTTTCTGTTTAATTGATTTTTACTCATGCTTCTTTACTTCATAGTCCTGATATGAGCTCATAGTTTCATTGAATTGTAAGTTTCAAGACTAAATAGCCTACAGGTAATTTGTTTTCTAATCTAAATTCCTGAGGAAGAAAATCTGACAGGCCTTTTTTTTTCTTTTTTTGGGGGGAGGGTAAGTGCTATGGAGTCTAATGTCACCTAAGGCATGGCAATGAATTTGTTTTGTTTCTGTACCCTTTCCCCTCCTATACAGTCCGATCCCTTCTCTGAGGAAATGAAATTTGATTTCTAAGAGCTATCTATACCCTCATTTTCACCAACAGATGGTGAGATAAAGGAGAAATAGAATACATATACACAGAGGTACACACATGTACACCCAGATGAACACACAAGAACACACCCATCCCTGACAAATGTATACATGCACATGTGCACACATAATAGAATAGTGTATTGTCTTTATAAAGAAGGCATTCTGATATTTCCAATAACATATATGCAAGTTCACTTATGTGCAAATCCTAAAAGATTGAAGTGAGTTCAAGGCCTGCCTGAATTACATAGTGAAGTCCACGTCAACCTTGGCTATTAAATGAGACCCTATTGTAAAAAACAAACAAACAAATAAATAATCCAGGGAGGAGGGGAAGGGGAGTGCGGGAGGAGGGGAGGGAGAGGGAACTGGGATTGACATGTAAAACAAGCTATTTAAAATAAAAAAAATGATAAAAAAATTTATGCCTATAAAAAATTGTTAAACTCAGAAAAAGAGCCCATGGGCCTTGAGTGGGCTCAGGGAACGAGGAACTGTGAGTCCAAGGGTACCAAGTATCAGTCATGCAGGATGGATATGTTCCAGGGAGATAACAAACAGCAGTATGGTTGTAACTAACACCCCTGAACTCCATCCTTGAAATCTGCCAGGCAGGGAGAGTATAAATGCCAATCACCACACACCCACACACCCACACAAAGGAACTGTTAACTCTGGGAGGAATCTGATCCATTAACTAGCTTGATTGTGACTTATTTCACAGTGAGCACATGTATCAAATTGTTAAGTAGTATCCCTTGAAGTCAACAATATAATAGAACTGTACAAAAGCAGTAACTTCTGCAAACCTTTGAGTAGAGGTTAAGTGGAACAGATTCCCCAAGATGAGAAAGCTACCAGTGGCACATTTAGTTTATCCTAAGGAGAGAGAAGGGCTCAGGCTATAGTGTGAAGATGGCACCTCTGGCTTTTGTTAGCTGTAGAGCAGTACTGGTAAAAGATAGTTTTATTTGTGCTTCATAAAGGAAACACATCTACTTCATAAAGGTGTTGGAAGCAAGAGAGGGATAAACGAGCGCTTACAACAGTGCCTGGTACAGAAGCCACACTGGAATGCCATTTGTTAGCCTAGTTCCATCAATACATTTTATCAACACCAGATAATTATGACGACTTTTCCATCAATGACCCCAAATTTGGAGATGAGTTGGTATTCTAAGTGGCCCCACTTAACCATACTGGAGTAAGAGTGCATATCTGCAATTCAAATGAGCTTGGGTAATCCTGTTTGCACTGTGAGTAAGCAGTGAGGCTCAACTGGTTGCAAATGAGGCAGTTCTTAGTGCTGAACAGAGCTTAATGGTGGCTAGGCAGATGCCCCAAACCTTTGATAAATCTTTACTACTGTGTGATAGTTTTGAAACTCAGAGGTAACATCTGACTCCAAGGAATTTACACATTCCAGGTCTGTTTGTGGCTTCAGATCCTCCTTCCTCCCAGTCTGGCTTCCCTGGCTGTCTCAGGAATGTATAGATCCTCCCACTTGAAATGTCTGGGTCAATATCAACATCTGGCACAGACTCCAAAATTCGTTGGCTAATTAAATTCTACCCAAGAACTCAACAGGGGGTGGCAAATGAAAACCCGAGGGCACTTGCCTGGCTCTGGAAGTTTCATTTGTGTGCAAATTATGACTACGTGTATTTGTGAGTGAAGAAAAATTATTGAGTGATCCCAAAATACCATCTCACTCCATCTGTTGCCAAAGTTCACATCAAGTACCAAATTCAAGGGAGGAGAATGAGTTTCGTGAAAATGAACTTGCACTTGGAATGTCAATGTCTCAGGAGATGCAAACAGACACATTTAAGTTTGTTCTGAAAACCCTCAAGTCCTGTGACTTGAACATTGATCCCAGTTACTTAACTATATGAGACCTGGAATTTCCTACAAGAGGGCTTTTACCAGCAGGCCGGGAAACAGTTTTCTTTCATTTTGCACACCCCAAATTATGGTGGGAAGGACAGACTTAAAAAAAGAGAGATCCAACCTTCATGTTTGACCCACGACATATAAGGCAGCATCCAAATGTATTAAGCCAAAAGGATATTGAGGGTGACTGGAAGGACTCCAGATTGGCTATTAGAATTCAGTTTCAGATGCATTTTGCTCCTGTATTACATTAATATGAAGCCAGAGGTTGAAAGCAGAGCCCTAAGGAATGGTTCTTTTACAAAAGGCAGGGTGTTGGGGGACACTAGAAATATAGTCTCTACGAGATACGAATGCATTCTCTGGCACACCCCCATAACCAGTCCATTCCTCTCAGTGTTCCCCAGATACATCCGTGAATGAAGAATCTCACCTTTAAAGTGTATATTGTGAGAGCAAAGCCCAGGCAATTTGTAACGCACACTTTTCTTACATTACTTTTCAGTATTGCGTGAAATTCATTATTAAGACTCATGTAAGCCTTATGTGGGAGAATGGGACAGGGCGTGATATTATCAGCCACATTTGTTAACTTTAGTACAATTGAGACACTTTTAAAGATAAAGGCCATTAATGTTTCAATACATCATTACATTTAAATTCAGAACTGAGCTCTGCTATAAGTGAGAATCCCACCAGTTTTAATTGGGCATTTAATAACAATTCTCTATGTGAAAAGAAGTACCTGCTGGATATCAGGAGGGGGAAAAAGGACCTACAATGGGATGAATGTTTGACAAATACTGTATTTCAGCTAAGTCATGTGACTTCAGTGAGTCAGACTTAGTAAATCCAGTTCCTCTGGATTGGGTTTACTAATCCTACACTATGTGCAGTTCCTGAAAATACAAAGGAAGTCTGACCTAGTCAGACTGGGGTGATGGGATGGGATAATGTGGCCTAAGACAAGCATCCTAGATTTCAACTTGTCACTGCATTTCCTGGGCCTCGCTTTCCCATCTACAAACTAGAATAAAATGATATCATTATTATTATTATTATTATCAAGGGCTAAATAGCCATCACTCACTGAGCACTTAATGTATGCCAGACATTGCTATAGACAACCCAAAATATATTTTTCTCAATCCTCATTATAAGCTACTTTTAATGACAACAAACCAAGATCTAGAGACTGGCAACAACTGGCTCCAGGCATCACTGCTAGCACTCAAGACCAAGTTCACTGTTCTCCTGCCCTGAGTCCTCAGTGCTCACCCTGGCCCATTGACTGTCTTCTCAGTTGCCCTGTAAACATCCTGAGAGGCAGCCAGGACTGTGACTTAAGACGCAGTAGCTGCCAAACGAATGAGTGTATCATCACAGGATCAGATGCTGCTCAGAGGTTACCCATCCCTTAGAAAGATTAAAGTGAATGTAGGCAAAGACTGTGGGCATTCTAATGTGACAGGCAGACTGGTCTCTAAACCCTTGAGCCTGAAACAAAATCAGTCAAACAGAGTGATTGTAAAGCTTTGCCAGTGGCCTAGCAAACAAAGCAACAGGAGACAAAGCAGTACGTTCAGTGGTTTCCACTCCAGGGTCAGTTCTAAGGAAGGAAGGAATCCAGGGATGAGAAGAGAAGCCTAGCTGGTGGCGGGTGTGTGTGTGTGTGTGTGTGTGTGTGTGTGTGTGTGTGTGTGTGTGTGTGTGGTGGGGGTGTGGGGGGTGGGGGTGGGTGGGGTGGGGTGGGAGTGGGGGTGGGAGGTAATCTCTGCATCTAGCATTTGGTGTGATAGGGTGTAACAGGCTGTAAGACTTGCTTCTGTCTTTGGAATAAGGCTGTTGGGTTCTGAGGTGGCAGCATTGGTGACACTAATTCTACTTGGTCAAGTGTTAGGGTCAGGTTTTATGTGGTGGTAAGAGATTAACTTTATTGCAGGGAGAAGGATTAGGATTTCATTGTGGAGCGTGAGTAGTCAGATACTTAGATGAATAGAATGTAGGTCAGACCGGGCTCCAAAGTATGCATGGCTCTCATTGCATGGAAAGTTGAGGATTACAAAATCATTTAGGGGCCCTGGGTTATTTGAGCATGAAGTCAGCTGCACTGTTCCTCCGTTGTGTGTGCACTCCTTCCTTTAACCAGCAGTCCTGGCTTGCTGACTCTGGGAACTTCACCTTCTACTCTTGGAGCTGGAGAAAGCCAATAAAGCAGCTGGGGTTGTTTAACTTAAATGCCGTTTGTTTTAAAGCTGGAAAACAACCCTGCACAGCCTAACTTGCTATTCTCTAATCACCACAACAAAAATAACTGATTTTGGAAATGGGAATTTTCATTTCCCATTTATCAGAGGGGTTATTTAGATACCATCAAAGAGACTTCTGTTTCAGTATCCCTCACCAAGTTGTTTTTAATAAACTATGCAGCTCAGGATGACCAAGGAAATCTATTTTTCCATGGACATTTGGTGTTTTATTTCTGTCTTTTCCACGTGGAACAGCTATTAATTTTGAGGTTCCTAGAAATAAAATGTATGCTTCCAGGAACCGGCTAAGGGGAATGCATTAAGCACCTATTACTACTTTAGCTGTACAGCCCATATGGAAACCTACTGTCTCATAACCAAATGCAAAAAAAATTAGTTAAAAAAGAATTAGAGGGGTTGGAGCATGTGTTACTCTTACAGAGGATCCAGGTTTAGTTCCCAGAACCCACATGGTGGTTCATAACTATCTGTAACTACAGTTTCAGGGAAATCTGAATACCCCTTCTGATCTCCTTGGGTACCAGACACACATTCTCTCTCTCATATATATGTATGAATGAGAGAATATATATATACATACATATATATATCAAAACACTCATACACATAAAGTAAAATAAATAAAAAGAGAAATACCACTCATGGCGGGATGATTCTCCTGGAAGTTGTGAGTTAAAAAAAATCAGGGCCAAGTGTGGAACCCTTATTAGTTGTTGTTCAGGGAGGCCCAAGAAACACCATCCCTGAACAACACAGGCTTTTGCCATTCCTCTTGGCTGACAACCAGAACTAGATAAGCTCCTGTTGCTGAAGAAGCCACACCCCTTGACTGTAAGACAGAGAAATTAAGCTGGAACTGAATTGAAACATGCCTCCCTGCTGGAGAACGTGCCATGCAGGCTGACTGGGGGAGAAAAGGCACCAAGAGTTTTACTGTGAACTTTAAGAACTGAGATACTAGCTTTGCCAGACAAGATGTGCCCACTCATGCAACACTTTGAGGGTAACAAACCTCTGTTTGATTAGATTTGAAGCCACAGTAGGGGACCCACACTTGCTACTGTTACACAGTCAAAACTACGTGTCTATGAAAGTCACAGGATCTTATAAGTAATAAGTAGAACTTATTGTTGTTTACAGTTAAGTATCTGTTTATACTCCTAGACAGATACTACTCTCAGCTTCAATCAGTGGAACCTCTTCATGCAGTAGACAGATAAAATATAGCCCTGGAACAAGTCTTGGTGTATTTTAGCTCCAGCTTAAAGGGTAGTTCCTCACTGGAACCATGTGGGCTAGTCGGGTTATCTCTAACCTTTCTCATCCTCAGCTGAAACATGGAGAAAGCCCTGGGGCAGATGGGTACCCTGCAGCCTGCAGAGGGCCATGTCATCCAAAAGAATGTGGCCACCTGGCAAGTGCAAAATGCACGTGTGCAAGGGGAGGTCTATGTTCCCTCCACTGTCCTCATGTCCTCTACAAGTCACTGTTCTATATGCTCGTTCTTTGTTAATCCAAGTGTGGATCCTGGACCAGCAGCATCTGAAACACCCGGGAGCCTGCAGAACTGCAGAATCTCACTCTCCACCCAGACTCTTGAGTCAGAATTCACATCATAACAGGAACTGTAGGTGATCCACCCAAACAGTCACACTTAAGAGCTGTTGCTCTTCAAGTCCCCTCCTAGCCTTTTTGTTCTGTAATTCTACTCCAGTGTTTCAGAGTACTTCACATTCATAGAACACCTGCTTTTGGATACTGCCCTGGATTCATGACTCAGGAGCTATTGTCACGTTCTGTCGTGTTCAGGTATGGCTTTGCATAGTCAAGAGAGGATGGTCAACTTTGGAGAAGGGAACGTTTCTGTTTGTTCTTCCTCCTCTCTTTCCTCTCTGACCACAAAGTTTGCCAGCACTGATATCCGGTGGTGGGTTTTATTCCACAAGAAGAACATGTTTTATATTAAAAGCGGATGTACCAAGTTTGCTAAGACCTGACCTGTGCCAGGCCCAGAATGAAGCACCTCCAGGAAAGCAGGATCCTCTGTTAGTTTCATTTTGCAGATGAGACATATCAGTCTTTGAGAAGTAACTTGTTTTAGTGCCATGCCAGAACATAACAGAGCGGGGGCTTGAACCAAGATTTGCCTTTTACTCGACATTACGTACTTGACCGCTGGGGACATGCCCTCCCAAGTACTTGTTTGAAACTCCCAGTACCTTCTCCTAGGGATTTCTGAACTATCTTTGTGCCCTCATGCATTCTTGATATTGTTCTGCCATCATATAATATTTCCTGTTTGTGCTGTCAGCAGCCATGTGGTGTGCCTATTCAAGTCGAAGCTCGATGAAAACTTAAACTTCTTACAGAAGCAACCCTTGAAAAGCTCAGTGGTCACATATGCTTAGTGGTTGACATAATAGCTACCAAGATCATGACTGTTAATTCCTCTCATGGATCAAATTCTATCAGAGAAGAACATTCCTGGAAAATAACCTTGCTGTCATTAGACTTGTCCCTTATTTTGTTATTTTCTTAGTATGAAAAGTTCTGTCCTCAAATGCACACACTTAGAAAAGTTACCACAGTCCCTCTCCACTAGTAGGTAAGAGGGCACTAACGGCGGGAAGACTGAGTGATTCTGAATACCCAGTAGGATGGGAATCTTCAAATTTGATCCTGATCTTAAGTTGAAAGACCATCTCTACCCCCCCAACCCCCGCCCAGTGGAGTCTGGTGTGCTATGCTTGCTTTGTCAACAATAGTCTTCCTCACAGTCAGGGGACAGAGTCCAATCAAACAGAGTTTCATTGCTTAACTGAAATAAAATGGAAGTGACTGGTCAAGGAATCTCCGGGGATGGCTGCTTTGGGGCTTTAAATCACTCAGTAACACTTCAAGTCAATCCCTCTTCCATGTCAGAGCTTGCAATTCACATTTATCTCCATCGGGCAGACCATCTGCAGGGCTCCAATGCCATTTTTACCATTACCTTGTAAATGCAAAATCCCCCAGGCAAAAATGCCAGCTGCTAACAACAGAGTGTGTATAAACACCCACTTCTTCAACGACGAATGCCCTTAAGTTGGGAGTCTCCAAGAGACAGACAGACAGATTCTGTCTCTGTCTCTGTCTCTCTCTTTGTCTCTCTCTCTCTCTCTCTCTCTCTCTCTCTCTCTCTCTCTCTCTCTCTCTCTCTCTCTCTCTCTCCTCATTCACATACACCACAGGCACACCAAGAACGTACCCAGAAACTGTTTATTATATGAGTCCAAATCAAGACTTTGAAAACAGCTCTCTCAAGAGAATCCATTGTCAGAGAATGACCTTCTGCTTGGGAAACTGAGGCAAAGAATGGGGACAGTCTTGGCTACTGTTTGCAAGCAGACTTACCAGTCTACCAGGGGTTGAAATACAAGAGGTACAATAGTTTTATATATATATATATATATATATATATATATATATATTTAAGGGTTAGCTTTCATATCTTTACTAGTTTAACAATTCATTGTGCTTCCTACAGGGTAGGTCTAGATCTTAGAGAACAACCAATTTAGTGAGAAAACTCAGTCTTCAATGTGGTAGGGCCCAAACATTACAACTTGTAATGATGGTTGAGAAGGAAAGACACAGGTGACATACTAGAAATGACCAGGGCAGGCTGGAGTGGAGACAGTGGTCAAGGAATCTCCCTTCTGAGGAAGGGGCCTATGGGCAGGTGGCTAGTGTGACCAGAACTTAAGGACTGAAGGATGCGAAATAAAGCCAAGACATGGAGACACAGGCCAGACTTAGGAAGATTAGGTTAGCTAAGAGAAATCAGAAGTTACTGAAAGATTTGACGCAGAAAGCTTACACATGCTTTGTATTTTTCAAAGATCACTCTAGCTGAAGAGTGAATGATGGATTATATGTTAGACGGCAGAGCTGAGGTTACCAGGAGGGGCTTTATTTGTAGTTTATATAAAAGACGGTGTGGTTCGGGCTCAAACTGCAGCACTACGAGGAGAAATGAATAAAGACATTGTGAGATATGTTGGGGTATAGGAGGGCTTGCTAGCCAACCCAGTGTGTGGAGGTGAAGTAAGGAAGGCTCAAAAATGATGGCTAGTGGACACATTTCAGCCTTAAGATCTGATGGGTCTGGTCAATGTACACGAACTATTTGAAGTGCTTTGTGTTCATTATTTGTAAACTGGGTAATTATCTTTGGTGGAAAAAAGGGCAGACATTGCTATTATCATCTCCCTTCATATGGGGGAGATTTATAAATTCATGAATCATCAAGTAACTTACTTAAATTCACAGTTTGTGGAAGGCCAAGCCAAAGTTTGACTTAACTGCCTCACAAATGCATTGTCTTAGTTACTGGTTGCAAGTCTCCATTGATCCTTGATCTGAACTGGTCCACGTGATTCTAGGTTCAAATGCTCTAATGCCTCCACTCCCCCGCCCAAACACCACTCCCCCACCTCTACCAGACCACCCCCTTTTATTCCTTAGACTCATACACATGGTTTTCATGATCTCACCATTTGCATTCTTAATGACCATCAAGCTTTGAAACATTTCCTGCCTGACCAACCGGTTTTCCCAACAAAGTATAAGATCAGCACACACAAGGCCATAAAGACATTCCCATCACTGTCCCCACTAAAGCCTGACACAATCCCTGATGTATTATTCAGTCACTGGTCTGTGAATATTCACTAAGTGAGTTCTTAGGCCCTGGTGGGGTTACCAGCAAGATTAGTCCACTTTAACCCAACAAATCAAGAGCCTGGATGAGTGGCCTAACTGGCATGGAGCAGGGACCTAAGGTCCAGAAAGCATAGATTTTGGTTATTGAACAGTTCTGTGATGCTTGGGTATTCTACCTGCCTTTGTGTGCCTTGATTCCCTTTAATTCAAAACAGAAAAAATGTAAAACCTTGCCTTCTGACCCAACGGAGGAGAATAAGACCCAAATTAATTTATCTAAAGAGGCTTAAAATATGTGAGGCCATATACATGTGGGCGGCGGTGGATCTCATTTGCTAGACTACCAAAAAAATCCAAATTCTCTTCTGAGGCTAATGGCAATCTCTAACCTTTTTTAACTTTAATCAAAATTTAAAAAGCAGATACTTCTAACATATGATTGTTCACAATATACATCATCATTTCAAAAGGGCAGAAAGGGAGCATAATGAGGAAATACTGAACCAAAGCAAGACAGAAAACCAGCTGGGCAAATACCACGTTCTGCATCGTCATGTTAGATGTCAAGGTCCTCGTCACAACTCCACTCCTTGTAGCTTTGCTGACTATAGCACATTTCTCTTTCTTGGCTTTGTTCTACATCCAGTCTGTAGCTTTCCTTGGTAGGCATCCCACGACAAGCATCTCCAACATCTTGGGGTCTCTAACACAATCCAGGCTTCACCTTCACAGCTTCATGAAATGGCCTCTCTGAGCCTCCATGCATGGACACCCGTAATGTGTGCCTGGCCTCAGTGGCTTCCCTTAGCTATCAGGGAGATTCCATAACCCTTTCCTTGTATCCTTGGACCTAAAGCCATAGCCACACGGCCAAATCTGCCAGTTCTGCTGCTTGCTGGGGCTGGAAGTTGGTCCCCTCTTTCAATTACATTTGCATCAGCTCCCTGTGGTTGATGGTTCCCTTCACTGCTTAGGCTTCCTTTACTTTCTTTTCACAAGCTGGAAGCTTAGCTGGGAGGGGTCTTTCCCTGAGGTCACCACTTCCTTTGTTGCATGTAGCATCCGTCTTTACTTTAAACTTTCTGTGCCTTTGAGCACTGGAGTTAGCACCTTTACACTTCCTGGTGTTCCTTTTCTCCTCATACTGCACGTTTTGTATTTCTGTTTGTCCAGCTTGATCTTTTTCACTACAGATCTGCATACAAGTAATTACTAACAACTACATGACACAATCCATATGAGGCTGTCCTGAAATCTCTGCCAACACCATTAATCCAGTCTCTTCAGTTTAGGCTTGGGCAGATTTTTAGTACAAGGGAATAAAGCAGCCCCATTCTTTGCCAAAATATCACAAGAATTGTCTCGAGGCCACTTACTAATATTCTCCTTCTCTGAAACCTTTTGAGCCTTGAGCCAGGCTGTCTGTTATAATCCACACCACTCTCAACATCACTGTCTTCCATACCCCACTAGAACGGCCCATTAATCCCTGCTTAAAGTGTTCAACCACTTTTCTAGTACAAAGTCTCAAAGTTCACGTCCTGTCAACAAGCAGCATGTTGAGACCTGTCACAGCAATACGTCATTGCTGGTACCAATGTACAAGGGATAGTTATGCCATGTTAGGTGTAATGATGAATATACAATGCATTTGCAATTATATGTGGGGTGTTATATCTGGTTATGATCTGGCTATTAAGCATGATATGATTATGTGTCAAGTTGACAAGCTATTCTTAGTTGTCAACTTGACTACATAATGAATTAACCCAAGAAGCTGGGTATACCTATGAGGGATTATGCCCTTAGTTACATCATCTGAAGTGGGAAGACCTCTTTAATCTGGATCTTCTGAGATGGTGAGACTCACCTTTAACCTTCCATATATAAAGAAGAGGAAGAATGAAACTTTCTATTTCTTTGCCTGCTTGTTCTTGTTCTCACTAGCAAGTCCATTCCTTCGTTGGTATTAGAGTCTAGATATTCAGAATTCCAGTGTATACAAAAGACCAGCTGAGACATCTAATTTCATGGACTGAACAACTGCTAGATTCTTGGACCCTTGGTAGACAGCCATTGTTGTGCTAACTGGGTCATAAAACCACTCTAATAAATTTCCTTTCTCTCTACAGATTTATTCTATATGCTCTGTTCCTCTAGCGAATCCTGACTAACACAGGTATGAAGCTTTGAATGTCTGTAGTTAGTGTGTATGTAGCAAGTAGTAAGTGTACCACCCCCAAGCAAGATGCTTTTCTCTGTGTAAGAAGAATCAATATTTAGAGATAAGCTTTGTGCTGGGGAATGGTGGGTGGGGTAAATACTCAGAGCACTGGCACCTGCTTCAAGTTCTCGGTGAGCTCCAGCAGGCATATGGGGAGACAGTCTATAAAACTTCTTAGTACCAATAAAGTGTGTCCTTTAAAAAACTCCATCTCCTCATTCAGAACAAAGACTTCACATTTTTAACCACTCTGCTCTGCTGCTATTTCAATCGTCTAAAAGCCTGCTGCCTGGTTGCTTTTGACTCCCACATAGCTTAATAATCAAAAGGCCTGGGACTTCCTTGAGCAACAGGAAGGGAAGCTGATGGGGAAGAAGAGAGGGCTGGCGATAGCTCAAGGAGCAGAACCTACCCAAGAACAGATGGGGATAGATGGAGAGAGCAAGATGGGAGGCTTTCCGGCGTGGTCACAGCACCGTGGAGTGGGGCTAGAGTTCAGGTCAGATACAACATCATTACATCCAAGAGAGGGCAGGACAAGGTGGGGAAAGACAGCTACAGGACACAGCTGTACTTTCTAAGGGTAGACCCCTTTCTGTACCTCATTTTCCTCACCTACAAATTGGCTTGCAAAATGAAAGAAAAGAGAAGAGCTGTACCTGTGACAAAGAGTCTACAAGGATGATTGACTAATTAGAATGTCTATGTTTGTGAAGAGTTGGATTGCTGAAGTTATGGAACTATTTGGTTTATGCTTAGCCATCCAGTGTCAACCTCTTTATTTGACAAAACATCCTTGCAAGCCTCTGAAAATTTCTTTTGGAATACACAATCAGATGGTGAGTTTCCATGAACCCAAAGGCTAAGGATGTCATCAAGGAGCTTCAGAGGCCCATTTCAGAGAGCTCCCCACTCTGCCACAACCTGCCTATCTGATCTTTCTACTAATGTGTTTGAAAAGAGCCTTGATTCATGATCACCTTTCGTTCTGTTACCCCAAAAACTCCACGAAACTATTCACAGACTGGAACACAATATTTGGGGTAGCCTGCATCCCTTGTATTTTGCTTCAGAATAAACTAGATCTTGGTTCCCTTGTAGTGAGAAGTCATGTATACCACTTGTCCTGTGGAGTAAGAATCTCTTCCAACAGCAGTTGGACAGATGTGCAGCCTTGATAGATCTCATTACTTGCCATGGGGGCCTTGTGGCACTGAGAGGGTCCACTCTCCTCCTTCAACATTTAGTCACATGTTGAAGTCCTGTGCTTAGTAAGTCAAAATACTCTGCTCTGGGACTGTTTGGTCCCTGGTCCTGATTAGACTCCCTCACATTGACTAGAGCTTCCGTGCTTCCTCCTCCAGTTCACATCCATCCTGTGTATCTTTTCCGTTCTTACTGATGACAGAGATGTTATCCTCAGATTTCTAGCTATTGCTCAGACCTTGCACAACACCTGAGCATACAGTACCTGCTCAGTAAGCATCAGTATGAATTAATATTCACAGAATCTATAGAATATTTACCAAAGGTGATGAACATCTTCAGGATCCCAGGGAGGCCAGATAAATACAGGTGTGATTTTTAGCTAATTGAGGGGTGAATGTTTTGCCTAAAGGCATTTCCCCCACTGACTTGTTTTGGAAGAAAGTCTTGGCTGAACAACCCTTTCGCTACTGGCTTAGAACTTGAAGGTCCCTGGTGCTTGTTGGTCCTGTAAATACCCAGAGTCCTCCCCATGATAGGGCCTGATCTCCACTGCATCCGTCAGACAATAACTCATCCTAAGGTTCAATGCATTGTCAAGGATGGAAAGACAAGACTTTAGAAACTCTTAGTCATTTAAATCGTAATTACTTTGAGTCAAAACTGTTTCCTTGCAGTTTTTACCCAACTTAGTTGTGCTCTTTGACACTGTTAAAGCAAGCTGGATTCTTTTCTTTGTGACTTCCCTGAAAACATTTGAGAATATTTACTTCTCCTACTAGATCCTCAACAGATTTGACTTCTTTTGGCCATTCCTACTATCAACATGAGAAAACCACCACTGTGGCTACCTTTGTTGTTAATGATGGGATCATTCAGAAAAGATCCAAATGTAGAGCAGAAGTTTAGTACCTTTTGGCACATCTCCTAATATCAGACAGTTAATGTAGTACATAAAAAAATCACTGAAGAGTACAGAAAAAACATCTTTAATATAATAGGCTAGAAAGGCCCAACACAAAATAAATTATACAACATCATTCAAACTTAAAAAAACTACTTTAAAATCAGTTTGAGCCAAATGAAAAATCAGAAAAACTACATTGACCAATAATTATTTCTCCAAACCAGAAATAAATATACACCCTTACTTTGTTCAATAGTATTTCTAGAATTAATTAAAATTTTAGGACTGTGGGTCTTTTAACCTTGAAGAATCATAAATAACTCTACATTAGAGCCTAGTCTATGGGGAAATGAAATCCAAATCTCTTACCACAGATGGGAATACATTCCGATTTGGTGGGGCCTGAACATACTTTTCACAAGGCTCTTAGGAGGTTTGGGTGGATGACAGTAGATTGTCATTAAAGCTGTGGAGTAAATCCCCCTCCTTACAGCCTACTTATTCTTCTGACTCACTCCTGGAGTTAACTGAGACCCTGGGGGCTGATCCTAGGGGTCCGCCCTCCCTGTGCAGATGCAGGTGGCTTTGTAAGACCTCAGGGAAGGGATTGGCATTGATCCGCATGCAATTCAAGTTATTGGATTTGGCCCATCCATCTAGACTGTCAAGATTTTGCTGTTCTGGCCCCCCCTTCCAGCTGTGAGTCATCCTAAAACTCAATCTAAATGACATTAAAGGTATTTAAACAAATCTCCCCTTTCCTTAGATAAACACTGCCAATTTCTTCTTATTTTCCTTTTTTTTCTTCTACTAATCAACATGCAGATGAGGCCTAGTATTTACACCATCCAGGGACAAGGATGGCAAATCCTTTGAAAATCTTTGCCCTTTGAAAAATAAGTTGATGATAAAGTTATTATTTTTATATTATAGATGACAAACAACTGCCTGTATATGGTTAGATGGTCAAATCAAGCTATTTAATATGTCTATTATCTCAGATATTTCATTTTCTCTGTGAGAGCCTTTCTCTCATAGATACAAGAGTATAATGTGGAAAGTTTTGTTTTGACACAAAGCCTCTCATCATTAAAAAAGCCATGGAAAGTATACAATGAAAAGCTCTCTGTCCCACAAGTTCATTTCCTCTCTTGAGGGGTATAGTGCATACTCTGTTAAACTCAGCTTCATTTATTTGATCAAATACTTCTGCCACCCATTTCATAAAAATAACAAATTATTTTGAAGTCACTTCTCAGGGTTCTGTTGAGTGACTAAATGGCCGTGTGAAGTGGTCAGCTCCTAATCATGGGAGTCAGAATGTGCTGTAATGTTTCTGCTCCTTTGGCAACTGTCGGTTTTGTGAGGCCTGGGACACAGTGTAGTTGCCCAGTTTTGGGTGCGTTAGAGTCATCTGGGAAACTTATACAAATAGGACTTCTCAGGATGTCTTCTGTTGATTCTTGTACAGGGCTCAAACACTCTGAGTAAGTGTTCTAAGTGGTACTGTGCACTGTGAGGCTCGAGCACAGGCATTCTGGTGTCGGGACTAAGTACATGAAGCCATTGGCTTGATGCTTTGGGTCCAATTTCCTCCGCTGCAAGCTATTTCCTTATCACTCCTTCACAGCCACTTTCCAGTTGAAAAGCCTCCACAATGTCTCCCATTTTGGAGTCCGCCAGCTCTCTAGCAGCGTTCCTGTTCTGTATTTCATACCTTCCCACCACGATTCCCTCACAGCGCTTTGTACAGGTAAAACCTCAGTCGGGTTTGCAGGCTGCTCATCTCATGCTTCTGTGTCTGCGCCCTTGCTGGGCCCATTCTCCATTTCTCCCCATGTCTGCCTACCTGTGCCTGCATCCTCAGAGTTCACACCAGATTTGCCTCCTCCACAAAACCTGTGAATCCTGTCCATCTCCAACCACTTCTTCACAAACTTCTTTCTTCAAAGCCTCTACCCTATTTGCATATTTACAGAACTCATTTTTTCTACCAGATAGTATCTGCAATAATAGTAATTTCATAAATATAGGTTAAATGAATAAATGAACTCATACATAAGCAATCAGTAAATGGAAGTCAAGATAAACAGGGTTCCCCAAGAAAATACTACAGGCATATGTATCAGTAATCAGATTAATGAATATACATCCTGCTTGGTGCACTCCCTGTGATATTCCTGTTTTTCACTTCTTTGAAGGGATAAAGCCAACTTCTTTTGTTAGTAATCCAAATACACCACTATGTTTACATATTTTCCCATGACAATAGAGTTAGGAGTTTTCTACTGGGAGCACAGGTGAGATTCTGGAAGGCTATGGGGCAATCCCAAACGGGGGCAACACCAGTTGTACATATCCTTTGACATCCTTCACCAGTACCGTTGTGTATAAACTCACAAAGGCTTCTCCTTGCTCTTAGGATGCTTCGCCATGTCCTAGGACTGCTTATCTCTTTGTCTCATCTGCTACCGTGTTCCAACCTGCTAATGCTGCCTCTCTGTCTCCAAAGTGAGGGATCCTTTCCTGCTTTATAGCTTATTCCTGCTCTGTCTTCAGACTATCAAGGCTTCTCTTTTCCCAAGCCATCGCCTAAACATCGTTTCCCCAGAGCAGCCTTACCTAAGTCCCACAGAACCGAGACAGGCTGCCCCAGTACAGCCACATAGAAAGAAAGCATCATGTTTGCATCCTATGCATTCCTTTTGTAATGCTTGATCATGGGTCTAGTTAGTTTATCCACTAGATTTCAAACTTGAGGATAAGGAATGTGCATGTGAATTTCTCTGTACTATGTCTGATATATAACAATATTTGTTGACTGAAGGAACAAAATGACTTATAGAACATTCCTGTGTTCTTTAACAACAACAAAAGTACAGGTAGGCTGTGGAGAAGTTGCAGTGGGTGATGATATTAGTATGTAAGCATGAGAACCCGAGTTTGAACATGAAAACCATGTCAAATGTGGCTATGCACACCTTGTAACCCCAGTGTTGGGGTTGGTGGTAGAGACAGGAGGATTGCTGTGATTTGCTGCTGGTAGCCTAGTAAAAACATAGTGAGCTCCTGATTCAGTGAAAGACATTGTTTGAAAGCAATAAAGCAGAAGGCATAGAGGATGAGACTCAACATCTTCCTCTGACCTTTGTGTGTGAGCACGCGCAAGCACACACACACACCATGCACACACACAGACACACACACACACACACACAAAGCACAAGAAAATGATGAACCGTTCTCTACCTTTGAATCTCAGTGCCTCCTTCCCTCACTTGCTGATTAACATCCAACTTTGTATGGTAAAGTGATCAAGATTTACAAACAAATTTACAAACAACTAAATTCGTAAAAAAAAAAATCTATCTGGATCAACACTCCAATGTTCAAAAGACAAACAAACATACCCCCCCAAATCCTTACTTTAAAAAAAATCGCCTTTCCAGGTTTAAATATCTCCATTCATCTTAGGTTACTTATTTTCTTAATGTCTCAATAAAGTGTTCCCATTATTGCTATTTTACAGATAAGCAATCTGAGACTCAGGGAAATAAAGAAATGTAGCCAGGCTCCTGGAGCAAGTTACAACAAGAGTGTCACACTGTTTAACAGGCAGCCAATGGAAAGAGCCCGGGCCTGAACACAGGAGATGTGAATTTTAGTTCATTTTCTGCCACTAATTCCTGGAGTGACCTTGATTTACTCCTTTAATCTCTCTGAGTTTTGAATCGGTCTATAGAGAGAATCTGAAGATTGAGACCAGGCCTTCAGAAGTTTCTAGTGGGAATAGAGATGGGGATGCCGATGCTACAAACATGATCATCCCACCTCATCCCGCCCCTCAACAGCCAACAGATGGCCTTCTCCTCTCAAAATGAAATACCCCTCCCAAGGTCAGCCGGGCCTGTAAATCAGTACAGGCTCTCTTTTCTAGAACAAAATCTCCAGCTGGAAATCAGCTCCAATTCTTCCTCTTGCTTGGGCCTTGCTCTAAATAATATATTTTGAAAATGAACTATTTTGGGGCCAGGAAATCTGTAGATCTGAGCTGATTCATCGCTTTTGCTACCAGCCTGCTGCTCCCCCCCCCCCTGGCTTTGTGAGACAGACACAGTTTATCTCCACTACTCGTTTCTCAATGGCCTGCATAGAGAGGTCTCCTCCTGCCACAATAGAGTCTTTGCAAAAGATTGAAAATCTAAGGGCGAGCAGAGTCACATGAAATATATAAATGTAAAGTCATGCTCATGGGGGTGGGGTGAAGGGAAGGAGAAGAGGGAGGGAGGACTCACAAGAGGAATAGAGCTGAAATAGTCATGTGTGTTTCTGGACGCAGAGACTCAAAATGCAACAGTTCCTGATTGTTTTCACACCACACACACACACACACACACACACACACACACACACACACTTCCATTGGTTTTGGGATGGTCATAACTTCCCCTACAAGATTTACCTTTCTAGCCATGCTAATTTGGATATCTATTCTGGAATGAGTTTTCTGTATTCGAGTGAACAATAGTGCTATCCTGAAAAGCTTCTAGGGAGGAGAATGGGCCACAGAACAAGGACAAGAAAAACGTGTGGTACAGATGCTCACTGGGTAACAGAACTGTCTACTGTCTTCGCTGCAGAAAATACTTCTCCAGTGAAGCTCCCATGCTTAGTAGAATTTTAAAGTGCTGCATAATTGAGTATTGTGACCAAAAACGCTACTGCAGAAGGAGAGAGGATGGCCATGCTGATCATGGACATTCCGTGCCCTCCCCTCATCTTTGGAGTATGCCTCTTCTACCCTCGAGACAGACATCCAATCACAATGCCGCCGTCTTCACGTGGACGCCAGACAGGCCAAAGTCACAGCTGAAGCTGACCTCCAGTTCCTGTGCCCTGTTCTGCCCTGTCCCCTCCTCCCTCACCCAGTCACCCAGCACCCTACCCATCACCAGGCCAAGCTGGCCTCAGGCTTCATTCTGAACACTTCTCTTAGCTACACCACTGATCTTGACATCCTCCCTCCCTACGCTCTTTACATGAAGCCCTGGGTCCCAGCGTCCACTTGTAGATCTCTGCTTAGGCTACTGCTCTTCCCCCATATCCTTTCATGTAATTCCCCTCCTCAGAGCTCTCTAATGATTCCTGTAGTTCAGTCATCAGGTTCCCCTCTCCTACTACATCAAGCTGAACCTACCCCTTCTCTGGAGTCACAGTCCTCTAATGAGCTAAGAAGTTTTGATGGACCTTTCTTTCATGTCCCTGGAGTCTCAAAATGAGGCAGAACTCAATGGCACTGGGTTTGGAACCTAACAGACCTGGGTGAAATCCCATCCACCTCTTACTAGATTGAGAGTAAATTCTTTTTTAAATGTATTTTTCATTTTATGTATATGAATGTTTTGCCTATCTGTTTATATGTGCACCATACGTGTGCCATTTCCATTAAGGCTTGAAGAGGGCACTGGATCCTCCAAAGCGGAAGTTACAGACAATTGTTAGATACTGGGAGTCAAATCTAGGTTCTGTGGAAGAGCAGACAGTGCTCTTAACAGACTGAGCCATCTCTCTAGCCCCGGAAAAGTAAATTTTTTATGCTTCAGTGTTCTCACTTCAATCAATGACAATACTTACTTGATAAGGTTAAAATTAGAAATAAATAAGAAAAATTCAGAGTACCCAATAGCTGGTTAAGGTGTACAACCAAAATACCAAAAAAAAACCCTATTATTATTAAAATAATTTAATTCTCTCCTTGATATTTAGCAAAAGCATGAATGGATTTAGTTCTCAGCTCTTCAATGTAATAAACGGCATAATGCCACACTAGAATGGCCCCAAACTTATTCTTGCATAAAATTACTACTATTTCTATTTCACTAATAGGGGAGAACATGAGTTTCTTTGCTCAGGACATATTGAGTAGGTGTCACAGATAGGAGTAGAACTCTCCTTCAAATGTTGTTTCCATGAAAAGCATTATTTTACACTGTAAAAATGGGGTCCACCTAGAAATAATGTATCCAGTTATTTGTACTATGCTGTGTGCTTGCCCCAAGTATGATGTGGCTATTTTACAGGAAAAGAAATTTGGAAAATAACATATTGGTAAGATGCCAGGAAGGAGAGAGTTTCCCCAGTCCAGGGCAGATCCTTGTGAGTGACAATGCAAACTTGTGAGAGTGTCTGAAAAATGAAGCTGTCACCTAATCTTCTGCTTCTAGGCCTTCTGATGACATGTCCACTTTCAGTGAAGTCATCCTTTTCTTGTAGTCAAGCCCCTGTGGGATGGATCCTACTGATCTTTTATTCAGTCCTTGCTTTTACTTATTACTCTCATGTCACACTGGACTTCCATTTCCAAAGTCTTTGCTGTTTCCCCTTCTAGAAGTCCTCATTGACTAGGCTTCCCTCAGCTCAGTAACTTATTTAGGCCATACTTTCCTGCGTATTCTACACAACGTTGCCTCCCTATTGTCTACACTCTGTAGTATCCTTGACTTTGTCTAGTCCCTTCATAGCATTTATCACCACGCAAAATTCTTATTCATTTTTGGACTCTTTCTTCTAATAGAATATTGTGAATATATGGAGGTGTTTACTTGGGTCACTGTTCTATGTCCAGCATCTAAAACAGTGCATGGCTAACAAAGATATACATCAACCATTTGTTAAGTGGGTACGTGAGCAGATTTACTTTTTCAGTACCTAAACATCAAGATGAAGTCATCTGGATTTAACAATCTCGACTCACACAATATCCTTAAGATTACAAGCAATGTGATTCAGTCCCCCAAATTAGAATCCATAAAGATGTGAGAACCAATTCTAAATGTCACTCCTAAGAGCTGAGAACAAAGGACTCTTGTCTTTATTTATATCTAAGAGAGGCTGAGGGTTTTTTTTAGCAAAGGAGATTATTTGGAGACACCCCTCTTATTTGAAAGGAGATGTCCCACATGCTTCTTCTCTATCTTGGAGGTCAACCCCACTCTGCTTTCAATATGGAGATCTTATCTGACAGCCTAAGGGTCACTCATGATGACGTTCTGTGTTGCCAAAAACAGAACAACTCAACTAACTTGGACAAGATACCACACACATACTAGCAAAATGCACATCAAGAGGAAGGATGTTCAAAGTAGTTTAGTTTCTAGAATTAACTTCCAGATGTCTAATACTGTAGTGCCTCATTCACATTAGAGTTAAAAATCTTGTGATTGGATTTAATTATATATAATACATATATAGTACTCCCAAGCAGAAGTGTAAGATTCTCCTACTTTCTGAGTTTTTCTTTTAATAACAGATAGAGCAGCAGAACAACATAGCCCACCTGCTAGCTAACAAAAAGATTTTGAAAAACTTGGCAAAATACAAGTCCCCATTGCTTTACTTAAGGCTATTTTAACACAAGAAATAGGCGAACATTTGATCAAACTTATGCTGTATTGGTTCTTATAAACCAGCAAGCACCATGGCAAAATTAGAGCTGAGTCTCCATCGCCGTGCTGAATGGCCTGCATGATGAGTACAAACACCAAGCTGGTTTCCATTTTCCTTTTCCATTTAAACAGCAGAGACACAATTTTGCTTTTTCAGATGCCTCAGAATGTTACACAAAACAGGGCTGTGATTATATATATGTAATCATGTCAAATCTGATAGAAGTACGGTTCCCTGATGATCACAAAAGTTTTTGAGTGTGAAGCTATTTCTTTTACAAAAACCTGAAACACAGCTTGTTTCAGCCTCCAAACCCACCCTCCATTAAGAATCCAGATGATGGTATGAAAACAACCAGAGAAGGTATCCGAAGTCATAGCTCAGGTCGTCACCATTTATGTTCTTTAGCTTTCGAACCAATGAGGGCAGATGCTGTCAGTAAATCAGCTGTGTTCTGCTCTCTTCAGTTCACGAGTTAGCTCCTTGACTCCCTAGAGAGTTTTCAATAGATGCTATGGATTATCTCTGGGTCCTTATCACCTTATCACAGGAGATGGTCAAGTACACATAGAATAGCTGAACATTGAACAGAGGGGTGCACATCAAAAGAAAATTCCCGAAATGCAGTCATGGTAGCCAGATAATTATTGAAGTGGATTTTTAATGGAGATAGAAAGAAAGCCCCAAGAAGGTACTTTCCTAGTAATTAATTGAGCCTCTCATTCTAAATTGAGAAAAATACAAAAATCAATAATTTTAAATGTGTCATACTTATCAACACTAATGAAACTTCCCGCATAAGCATTTACTGCAATTCCACTATGATTCTAAATTTATGTTCCCTAGTGAGTGGACATAAGAAGGTCAGGTCAGTGGCCCCAGGCTTCAACAGAACTGATGTTATCAAATAGATTAGGTCTTGTCCACAGGGTTTGGGGATCAGCCCTTTGGAGAAGGTGGGCTGAGCTGTCCATGGTGCTAGGAGGGAAGCCCATTGCACCTTCTATTATTGGTTCACCAGGAGACCTGTTTGGAAATTTTTTTTCACAAGGCAGTGTCTAGCAAGCTGTGTGTATTTGGATAAAGAAAACACACAGAATCTCTGAACTCTCCCGCTTCATGGCAATCTCAGTTTGCTTAGACTGACTCAATAAATGTACTCCTCTTGTTTCCCTCGCATATCAGGAACTCATGGGAGGGAGTATGTTACTTTGTATTTTCTTGTATCTTTCTTTGTAACTTAAATAAACATTCTATCTTTCCTGGTAGAAACATGGACTAGTCTGAATGAATGAGTTCAAATTTAGTAACTACTAATTGCTACCTGAGTACCTTGGTTAACTCACCCTTTCTACTACATTTTAATTTTTTGTGTGTACTTTATTTTCTTCGAAAATACAACAACAAATTTCAAAATATTTTGCAAATTGACATGTTTTAAATGTGCATGCATTTATTGACACACTTTAGACATTTATACCATATATGCATTAAATGGTCTTAATTCACAATGGACTTTGTTGTTTTTGTTGTCTCTTCTAAATCAGAACAATTGTGTAGGAGTAAAGGGCCCATTTCCAGAAAGAGAGTCTAACGAGTTATGGATGCAAGAAAATATAACATAGGAGAAGGTAGAGAAATGTGAAATTATAAAACTTCAACCTACTTAAATAATATCAAGGTCAAATTCAACTCTTGGCCATCTTAAAGACTACCACCACTGCGATTTTCTGGTATTGGACATTAATTGGAAAAAATAACTTAGCATAATGAGCATATGTGTCATAAAAGCTAATCTGAGTATCTCCATTCTAAGTATAAATAGAGGTAGGGTGATTAAAAGTCCTGTTAAACACAACAAAGAACTACAGAGCCAACATCTGTAGTCATAGTATTCTGAATTCAAAGCTCAGAGAGCAAGCTATCATGTCCCTATATATAGCCTCCTATATCAGAATGTGTCCTTCACAGGTTAATTTATAGGTGGGCCAGAATTCCTTTGTCTACTTATTCTGAGCAAGAATGTATGAAATGTGGGGATACTGAGTATTGAATCTAGGGCCTCATGAAAGCTAAGTACACATACCACTACTGGGCTGTACACAGAGTCCTATGAAGTAGGTAAAGCTTTGGAGACCAAGTCTAGAATGGGAGAGGCCATCTTGAAAAGAATTCTTTCCAGAGGTGGAAGATAAATAAAAAGTTCCTTGGTAGAAATCAAACCCACGGTAACCCTTCATGTTCCATGAGGGACACAGCAGAGGAAGGACAAATTCATGGAAGTATAAGGACACTGATTAATTGGTTTACAGATTCAGCATTCCCAAGTCACCTAGAAGTCAAAACACAGCAAAACCAAACAACTACACAATTTAAAGTTACATTTGTTGTATAATTCTCCACCTTAAAGACACAGTTGATAAAGAATGCAGAGAACAGGAGAAATAGTCTTCCCCAGGGATGAGCACACCAACTGATTATCTAACACCAAATGGTAAGCCCTGAAAGCATAACATACAAGTAATATAGTAGGCTGTATTTTTATATTTAGGAATATATATGTATATATATACACATACATATATATGTATATACACACATGTATATATATACACACACACACACACACACACATATGTATATAACTTAAGGAAAAGGAGGCAGGCCGTGAACTTTTTGGTTGTGAGCCTAGCCTTTAACGGCTGAGCCATCTCTCCAGCCCCAGGCCATGAACTTTTAAGAGAGCAAAGGTGGGTATATGGGAGGGATTGAAGTGAAAAAAAGGAAGAAATGAAGAAGAGAACCAAGGTGATACTCTTGGCTTCACAGACAGCTCTAATGTATAGTAACATTTCTCAGCATTCATGCCATAGCTGCCTATGTACCTTACATCAGATAACAGTCACCTACACCCTGGAGTAACTTCATTTTTTATTTGTACTATTTAGCATATGGTAATTAGTTTATATGTATAAGCTTGTTTTCTTATATTTTTGGTTGTGAGTCTAGCCTTTAATGGCTGAGCTATCCCTCCAGCCCATTGTTTGTTTACTTTATCCTTAATGGAACACGGGCTCATAGTCAGGTGCTCAAAATATATTTAGGTGAAGTCATAATGGTTACTATGTTTCATTGAAAATTTTTGGAAGAATTCTGCTTCTCCATTAGCATAGTTTATGAGGACATGATAATTCTTTTTATGCAGGTTTTCACTATCATTTTCCTCAATGCAAAGCCTAGCACAGGGCAAAAACTATATATAACTGGAATAACCGGGAATGAAAATAAACAGAGGCAGTTCAATTGGCAGGGATTATTTTCCACCGTTGTAAACCCACACTGTAACCTCCATCCAGCAGCTATGGATAAAAAGATGTCAAATGTCTTCTTCAAGTGGATAAACTATATTCCTAAATGAGTTGATTTTATTGGACATGAGAGTCACTTTCAAAAGCACCATAGGGAGATTTATGTTTGGGATTTTTTTACAAGGTATAACAACAACAAAAAATGTAGCCTGAGTCACAGCTTAGACCTTAAGAGGCAAACATTGGGAATGAAAGGGGAATAACTGTTATATTATATCAATCATGCTTAAAGCCTCATATAAAGACAAGACGGGGCATTGCTCTTTAGCATAGAGAAGAAATGTAGATGAACCTTTTCAAGAGAGTACGAGCTGTTATATATTCAGTAATATTTACTAAGGTAGACTCTGGAGTCAGATAAATCAACAAAAATCAGTGAGGTCCTGTCCTCATGGATTGAGATGGGAAATAAAGAGGATTTCTATCAGTCGGCAGTGCACACACTGTTGAAAGATCATCTTCACTCATACTGTGTGTGCCCCTAGTTTCACTGTATCTCTGATATTACCAAGGATGGAACAGATGACACAAGCAGTTAATTTGATTTGATAAAGCCTTTAATTCTCTTGGTAAATACTAGGGGAGAAAGGAGATCACTGAGAAAGAGAACCCAGAAATACACTTTAATCCCTTTTCCATCGTCCTCCTACACTCTTAAATAGAAACAATAAGACAATTCCTCGAGACAGACAGTCTCTGCCTCGCTCAGGGGAAAAAGAATTGGAAGTCTCCCTGGCCTACTTGAAGTGATTGCCATAATCCATCAAAGATGCTCTCAAAGGAAGGTCCCTCCTGAATTGGTCCTCTATAATATCTCCATGGATTTTATGACCTGTGATGCATATTCTTTCATTCAAAGGCTTGGTTTCCTTTTTCTTTGCTTTGGTGGAATGTTGTTTTACCTTCAAATTAACTTGACTTTCACCTCTGAAACACATTCTTTTCCAATGTTTCATTTAGTTCTTGGGTTAATATTCAGAACCATTCAACACCATCCTAGAGAAACAGGCCTACCAAGGACCAATTCAGCAGGTGAGATCTACATGCCCCGAGCAGAGCATCCCTTATTGAGAGACAGCTTAATTGCATTAGGTGACATAGCACCGAGCTGCTTTCTGTGACGAGGTTTTATGGTTTTACTCTCCAAAATCTCAGATCCCATCTGTGGCAGCAGACGGTTGTACAGTTCAGCTATTAATAGCTGTTGGTGCACACTTCCTCAGAGCTGGGAGGCTCAGGGCTTTGAGACAGTCAGAGATAATACCAGAGGGTGATTGCACAGACAAAAAGGATCATATACTCTTTTTTTTTAAACTCCAAAACAATCAGACAACACCCAAAACATGATGATCCTTGCTTCACTGCAAGCCAAACTCCCTGAAGAACTCTCTGGAGTTCTTAAGTCTAGCCCCATGTGATGCATTATTGCTTCTGTGATTCATGTAACTCCTTACGTAGGTTACAAAGATGAAAGCAACTAGACTGGCTAACGACCTGGATGGGGGAAAAAGAAAAATAAAAGTCTTCACTCAGAAAATCAGAAACAAAACAGTTTTGCTATTTGTTATTCAGTGAAATGTAAACTGAAAGAGTAGATATTCCTTGGAAGCAGAAAGATTTCCCTGAACACCATGGAAAAGAACGGCTAATGAACTGGCTAGGACAAACATTTCTTTATAGGGAAAAAAGCCCCCCCAAGCCCCACCCTGTTCCAAGTCTATTTAATGAAATTTGAAAGTGATTTTGATCTCATTTTTATCAGAACAACAAGAGTAATAATAAGACACTGTGAGACAAAAATGACACAGATATCATATTTAATGTGCTGCTTTCTGTTAATTCATCATTCCTTTGCACCAGTGTTTTACAAACCACCAATACTTGTTTTATTTTTAAAAGAGTATTATAATACCTTGCCAGAGAAGGAATCTTTTGGTATTTGATTCATCATTAAGCAGAATGGCTAACATATTTGGAGGGGGGTACATTTACAAGTTGCTGAATATGGGGTTTACATGTTATGAACACAGGAATATGAAGTACGAAGCTTGTATGTTATGGAAAGCAGTAAAAAATAGAGGATGTGCATTCTCTCTAGTCTGATCCGAAACAGGAGTACAACTATGCTGTTCTTGTGAAGCCACACATAGCCAAGGGAAAGAGGTAGAGTAGCTCAGAAGTCAAAACTGAGAGAGAAGCCCTCTGCTTTCACACCTGAGGGAAGTCCCCAGCATTTTCTGGGATATCACATTATGAACTTGTGACCTGTTTGATAGCAGTATCATTTATAACTGTCCTAGCAAAAGAAGCAAAGCAGGCAGGCTGATGGAGATGGTAAAGAATCCAAGAGACCTTAAAACAACCAAACCAAACCAAACCAAGGGCTTTTGTTCCTAGTAAAACACACTGCAGGGGAAAAAAAACGGTTCAGATTCAGGATATAGGGTCATAATACAAATTATTTAATCTTCTCTGTATCTTAGTTATTACATAAGCCTTAGTAAGCTTCTTCAGTTAGGAAAGGGTCTGGTTTTTGCCATTCTTTGGGGGAATGACTTGATTATGTAGTGTGTAGATTATGCAGATCATGTAGCATGACTTTGTGAGATTTACAGAATTTTTTATTTTATTTTTGATTTTTGAGACAGGGTTTCTCTGTGTAACAGCTCTGCTGTCCTGAAATTCACTTTGTAGACCAGGTTGGCCTCAAATTCACAGATATCTGCCTGCCTCTGCCTCCTGAGTGCTCGGATTAAAGGCGTGCACTACTACTGCCTGGCTACAGAAAAATACTTTAAATGACATGTTTAGTGTATACTTGGTGCTGGAGGCATGCTTAGCTGCTGTTTCTTCCTCCTCTCTTTATTTGTAATTTCATCACCACCATGTAATAACAAATTCTAATGTTACAGAAATTTGACTTCTGTCAGAGCTTTAGACTTCTTTGCAAAAATACCATAACTACCTTATGAAAATAGAGTGAGATAATGAACACTATCTTATTACTAAGTTACTATGTGATGTACTAAGTTACTATGTGATGTGACTCAACTGCGGTGTGAAAATTATTTACTGTGATGCTTCCATGACAACCATAGCCACCCGATAAACTGGGTATGATAGCTAGATAATTATGGACATAAATTTAGACCTTGGTGGTATGATATCTGCATACTAGGTAGTAGAGATACTTCGCTTCCATATTCTTGCTTTTATTAATATCGGAATATAACAATTTATAACATTTCCAGATATTTCTGGTTTGTGTGTGTGTGTGTGTGTGTGTGTGTGTGTGTGTGTGGTTGTTCCTGAGCTTCTAGCATTATTGTTTTAAAAATGTCCAAATCTGCTTATCATCTCAAAATGGCTGACGTTGTCAAACTGCATCAAAAAAATCTACCTCATACACATGGTTTGGGAGACTGAACGAGCACATTCCACATAGGGATTTGTGTCTATGTCCCTAAGTAGCAGGGAGATTGAGCCTTGGTTCTCTCCAGCTCATGCAAGCTTTACTCAGAGCTAATAATCTCATTAAGCTGTTCACTATTCCCAGCAGGAATATATACAAGGGTCCAAGTAAACACACCCCTAAGCTGCCTTTCATTGCAGTGGAAACACGCCATTCCCTGCCTACACTCTTGCTTCACTATGAAAAGGCAATGTCAAGCTTAGGGTGTTCAAAGATTATGAAATTCTGATACCTCACCTACTGTGGCAATGGAACTGAAATAATTTCTTCATTCTTTGGGGCATTTTCAAATTAAGCTCTGGTGAATGGGAAGCACTGAGATAGACCGCAGAGTGCTTCATCAGGCAGGCTGGGTATCTCTGCTCTCACTGTTCTGGTCTCTCCCTTGACCCCCAGCCGCACAGCTGACAATTTCAAACATTTATTAATATCGATCTCTGTGTCCCCTAACAATCAATACTAGATGTTCAAAGAACCAGATAATATTCAATGTGCAGAACTGAACTTGTTTTCACATAATGCCGCAGAGAAATTGGAGATGATTCATTAAATGAATCAGTTTATCTCTTGATGACTGGAAAGGATGACCACTTCTGTGCACACGCTCAGCCTAGCTAATGTGGCTCTAATGAGTCCTTGCCCAAACACTCCTACCACTTTGCCAGTTTCCTTAACCAACTATCCAATGATTTCCCTGGGAAAAAATGTGATTTTAAGATATCTTGAATTTGAAAGCGGATTATTTTCATCCATGACAAATGACTTTCAACAATAGAAATAACTAGCAGGTATTGAGGACATGCAGTGTACTAGGCCAAGGTTTACATGCCTTGCAGACACAATCAACTTTATTCTCAGTAGCTTCCCATAACTCAGTCCCATTATTATTATTCACTGATATTTTGACAGGATTGGTGACTCTAGGAGGGCTACCATCAACTACATGGAACTGGAATTTAGAATTGTCCTATCTGAATCACAAGTCTTGGCCATCCCTCTGCAAATCCCTACGTCGTAAATTCAGTGACTTCTAACAATCTCTCACTTCATTTGGACATAAATCTTTAGCTTGTCTCAGCTTGCCTAACATCTTCATTATTCAGGATCCATTTTCAAGACTCTAATTGGTGCCCTGAGTCATACTGACCGTCTTATACCTAGGACTAAGAGAATTTCATGCTCTTCTAGAGAATCTGAGTTCAGTTCCCAGCACCCACCCCAGACAGCTCACAATATCTGTAACTCTAGTCTCAGGAGCTCCAACACCTTCTGGCCTCCAGGGGCACCACACATGTGACATATACATAATACACTTAAATAAAATAAAAAATACTCACCCCTTTAAATCACACACCCTTATTATTTTTCTAGAAGGTGGAAACTATTGAATGGTGTTTCAAAATGGGGTTTCAAAAATTATCTTGAGATGATATCACAGATCCCATAAGCATGTTTCCCCATCTATAATTATATACAAATAGAAAAGTGGTTGTCTTTTTTTCTTTTTTCTTTTTTAAATCTCCAGTAATGCAGTTTAGTATATTGCTTTTACATGCTATGTTCAGGAGAAAAATACCATTTTTATAAACTGTATGACCTTACATAAATTATGAAGCCTTTATGAGCCTGAGTTCAATACATGCTAAGTAAGGAAGTGGTGGAAATACCACCAGTCATATTTGATTGCTTTTGATGTACAAATGCAATAATTCATATTTTAGACTCACTATATATTTGGCACATAAACATTCAGTATGTTTATGTTGAAAATATATAATTTCATTTTTGATATATTTTATCATTGATTTTTGTGATATGATAACAGAAAACTTACAATAAGACCTATTATTTAACCATTCCATTCCCATGCCCCATGCCCCTATGAGCAAACCTACTGCAGTTGGTGTACCATTGATTCAATTCTCTCTTTCCTTCTTTCATTTCTTTCTGTGTGGTGTGCATACATGTTTTCGTGTATAGTGGTATATATGTGTGCATGCCAGTGTGCATGAACTTGTGTGTACATGCGTGTAGAGACCCTAGGTTGGTGTTGGAAGTCATCATTCATCACTCTTTCACCTTAATTATTGGGGCAGGATCCAGAATTCACTTACATGGCTAGCCAGCTTGCTCTGAGAATCCTCTAGAATTACAAGTAGACTGTCCTGTTCATTGGTGTTTATATGGGTTTTGCAGATCTGAACTCTAGTTCTCATGGGTAAGGCCTTAACCCAGCTCCTATTGCTTCTGTTCTCTCATTGCAAGCATATCTTCCACCCCTAGGAGTACAAAATCATCAGAAATCACAATACAGAGTTTGTCTGAGTCCAACTTCGTAGTATTTTGAGGGGAAATGTTTGCAGCTAAGAACAGCAGAATGGCTCTTGCATGACCATGTGCTGTCAATCCAAGAGCACTGTGTTAAGATTACACTCTCAGGATGGGTATCAAGAATTGAACTTTCTCACTTTCCTTGTTTACGATGCAAGGACAGAAGGAACAACCCACTGTTCCAAATTCCAGCTGATATGGCTCCACCTGTATAAAGGTGATTTGATTATAAGTCTCTTTGGTGACATATAGTTCAGCACAGTTCAATAGAAACATGATTTAAATGTCTTATACCTGTCATAGTAAGATGTAAAAAAGAAACAGATGAAATTGACTTTAATAATATTTATCTAATCCACAATACCAAAATTATTCTTTATTTTTGTGGTGCTGGAGATTAAACCTAAGTTTTATTATAAACCAGGCATGTGTTCTACCACTGACTTACATTGTCTACCTCAAAAATTTTATTTCTACATGTCATAAATATTAAAATGTTATTAATGAGGCATTAACATGTATTTTATACAAAATCTTCAGAGTCTGCTCTGTATTTTCCATCCAAAGCACATATCAAAAGAAGTAACATTTTAATTGGATGCAGCTACGTGTCTACCTTACTCAAAAGCACATTCAGAGAAAGGTCAAGAGACATTAGGTACCTTCTAAAATTGAGGAAGATGGAGGAGAATCAGGGAAATTGATTTATGAGTACTCTGCAAAGATGACCTGACTTGGTTTCATTGGACCGCGTCTCACAAGGCAGTACTATTGTTTTCATTCTCAGTATTTTATGAGCCCTTAGTACATAAGTTCTATGTTCAGCTGCCTAACAGAAAGCCTAATACATGCCTGTCTTGTGGTGTTAAAGAAGTCTTTATGTGATACATGAGCCAATAAAAGAAAAAGAACAGTAGTAACCCACCATGAGCTAGGACCTGTTTGGTGTTTTGCATATGTTCTAACAGGACGAATTTGCAAGGAGCCACTAATGCCTTCATTTTATGGAAGGGGATGGCAAAGCACAGTACAGTTAAGTTCTCTCCCAAGGTCACAGGTTAGAAAGAAGAGGAAAGGGCAAAGGGCAAGCATACATAGGGTGATAGCCGAGAGGGATGAGGGCGGATAACACGAAAGACTGGCTGCCTTGGAAGGCCAAGGCAGCATAACTAACATGCAAATGGCTGCCATGTACTGGTTTGCCAAACAAATCTTAAACAGTTCCATTTGTGTCATTCCCTTGAACCTGCACTCTCTTTCTGAAAAGATTTCCTTTAAGAAATAAAAACAAATTAGCTTCCTGAGATAAAGGGCATCTGGGCGGAGGGAGCCACTGGTGAGAAGGAACACAGAAAGTCTAGCCCAGTGTCACTCACCATTGCCCCCTTAACGTCCTTACAGTGTGAATACGCATCTTCCGTGGGAAGGCCATAGCCACTGCTACCTCTGAAAGAGGCTGAATGCACACTCATCTCCACACGTGCCTTCCCATACGTTCCCTTTAATTAGGAAGCGGTTCTAACTGCTGTGACCTGCGAAATACTCTTGTTCACCTGGAGATGTAATAGATAGTCTATTTGATCTGTGGGGTGATAGAAGAGCAATAATTCAAGTTGAGTCCTAAAATGCATATAAAAGTGATTTCTAAGTATTGAAAAAATGTTTTTGTGATGGAAGGGAGGTTAAATATAAAAACTAGAGAAAAATCATTCTTATTGTCCCACTTACACATAAGATCAAGACACTAACCCTGCTGATTCTGTTGAGCAACACCACTTTGCAAAAGAACATGATGAGGTTCTAATTCGCTGAGCTCTTGGCTGTGTTTGGGACAGCCTACTGCCCACTCCAACCCCCTTCCCCTCTGGGGCGGGCAGAGGACAGAATGCAGATGGTGTCAACATCCCTGCAACCTTATCCCCCTTTCCTTCCAAACATTTATTTTTGCTTCCCCAGGGCATCAGGAAGAGCATGTTCTCACACAGTGATGCTGAAGCATTGCCAGGTTTATCTTTAGCATTATCTCAGGGCAAATAAGACAGAGGAAAATAGCATTTGGGGTCAAATGTAGAAAACTTGAGTCTTATTTAGCCTAAACTGAAAGAGCTAAAATGAAAGGCTAATAATGTTGATTCTGGATTCTGTCTTTTTTTTCCTACAAGAGTTTCTATTTAGAGAAGAGGCAGTGGGAGAAATAAGATGGGCTTAAGCACTAACAGCTTTGGGCTGTAACTCAGACTAGATCAATGGCTGGGTGATTAAGTACCCTGGCTTGCATAGATGTAACATTCTTCAATGGCTTCTCCGTGCCTAGCATTCCATCCTCACACAGTCCACATTAGTTACCTCTCAGAATCTATTACAGCACTCCTCTCCAACAGAAAATATTGCACTATCTTCATGGCTTTTATGATAATTGAAGGAGATCACAATATTTGCAAAATTACAAAGTTTGCATCTGGAATATCATAGTTGCTTAGCAATCTTGCTGTCCTTCCCTCATCTTCAGAGCAAACAAATGAATCCCTCCTCCAAGTCAACTTGTGAAATTAAAAAAAAAACACACAGATCTAGTATGGAACTGAAAATAAAATCAACAGACAGCTCCATGAATCTGTTCTCTTAAAAGTACCAAATGTGTTTTTGGAGGTCCATAAGTCATGGTGACAGGATTTCAAACATCAGTCACAGATACTGACCATTCAAACTGTCCCATTTCAGTGTGAATGATTTGTTTTACAAAACAAAATAAGTTGATTTTTCTTTTCAGCCAGGATATATGGTGTGTCCCAGAAATCAGTATTATAAAGGTGTCCAAAATATTAAAATTGCTTATTCAAAGTAGTGAGTGAACATGTTACCTGTACTGTGTAAGACTTTGTGATGGAAAGTGTAATGAGTGAAACAAGAATATCCTTGATCTGATAAACTTACTTTCCAATGAGGGAAGATACAATGTCTGTCCTCAGGGAGGCTAACCCAGGGCCAGGAAGGAGGCACATACTTCCATTAATCAATAGTGGCCAATATGCTGTATTGTAAGCATTAAATTACAAAGTAGTAGCTCTGAGGTAAGGCCATAAGAGCTGATGTAACCACTCAGGGGGCTGGGGTTCAGGGGAAGGGAGTGGAATTCGAGCTTAGACATCTGAAGGTGAGAGAGGACTACTCAATGTCATCTGTTGTCCCTTTGGATCAAAGCTTAAAGTAGCAACCTCCTGTGTGACCACGATTCAAAGAAAACGGAAAGGCATTCATATATTGAAGTATTTCTTATTCGTTAATAATATCAAGTGCTATTTTCAATTGTTAAGCTATAGTTAGATCATTTTAAAGCACAGATGTTGTTTGATGTTCCAATGTGTCAAAGTTATCCTATTAGGGACAATGAATAAGGATCAATATGGAACTTGATTCCATCACTTTCATTAATTACCTAATGATGCTGTGGTCTACTGGGCACCACACAAGGAGAAGTACATAATCTTTGTAGATTCTAATCAAATTGTCTCAATAAGGGATATTACAAAATTTTCCCACTCAGACTATACAGGAGATTAGCTTCCAAGTAAACCCAGGGGGATATATATAAATATAAATATATATATATATATACTTTATATATTCCTAAAGGAATTTATGTAGTAGATTGGTATAGGGTTAAAGTCATTGCACTCTCTCTTACTAGAGAAAAAAATACAAGTAGAAGATACAATTTCATTGCCTATTTCCCCACAAACTAACCCTCCATTTCTTAAAGCCTATATTTTTTCATTTATTACTATTTTTATTATTCTAGAATTTGGGTGTGGTTATGTTCATTCCTTCTATTTAATAGCTACCAACAGTGTGAGACAATGATTTTTGAAATATATTGAAATGTTCCAAATGTCAGAGAAGCCACACTTGCTCACACGCGACTCACCTACATACATAAATTTAGGGCCCGTGATGAGGCATCACTGTGTCTCTGCACACATTCATTTCAGCAATAGCCACTCGCACCTTGAAACCAAATGGAGCCTGCAGGCCGGCATGGTTAGTTCTACTTGGTGAAATTTTAGATCTGCATGGTTGGTTCTACTTGGTGAAACTTCACTTTTAGAAACTGATCTGAGATATTACCAGAACACTCTAGGCACTGAAAACATCCAATTTCTTTAGCAAAAACTATTGGCTCCATTAGAAAGAGCCGGATCTAGGATCTACACACTCTCTTTTCAGCACTTTGTCTATATGTCATCATGTGGTCCTCTTGGGACTGTTAGCACCTTTCCTTGTCTTTCCTTCATTAAAATCTTCATGTAGTTTTGCAGAACATACTTGGTTCTAATATTTCTCTCTGTCTCTGTCTCTGTCTCTGTCTCTGTCTCTCTCTCTCACACACACACACACACACACACACACACACACATTATAGTGACTACCTGAGGCCATGGCTTTTTAAATAACGCCCTTCTTTTAAAACCTTTTAGTAGATGCCAGAGTGTGTGGATTATTTTCCAACTCCCTATCATGACTTATAATGCTCCATGAGATTGAACATTTGCTCTCTTATCACATGCCACTCCTCTACTGGGCTCCATTCTTCTGCCTGCCACTAACCTTGGGGCTCTTGGACATGCTACTTTCTCTAGTTGATATACTCCTCCCAATCCTTCGTGTGACTAACCTATTTTCATACTTTATCTCTCAGCCTATACTGACAACATTTAGAACCATCTTACCATGTCTCCCCTCATCATTTGTTACCATTCCATCATCATTTATGATTATTTCATTTTGGAAAAAGGTTTTGTCTCCATTTCCAATGCCTCTTCCTCATACTTACAAGCTCCATGAGGGATAGATACTATGTGTATTCAACTCATGATTAGAACTTCAGTGTATAAAGTGTAGCTGGGACTGGTGTGCTAACTTGCCCTATTAATAGAGGGTTCTCAATAAATACTTAAGTAAAAATAAACAGGTGACTTGAATACATATTATATAATTTCCCTGTGTATGACTAAAGCACAAATATTGATAAATTTATTTTTAAAAAAGATTCTATCTGTGAGAGAATTAAATTTAATTAATTAATTTTTTTGACAGGGTTTCTCTGTGTTGCTTTGGAGCCTGTCCTGGAACTGGATTTGTAAACCAGGCTGGCCTTGAACTCGCAGAGATCCACCTGCCTCTGCCTCCCAAGTGCTGGGATTAAAGGTGTGTACCACCACCACCCAGTTAAATTTTAAAATTTAAATTGGGGAGCACCACATATGCATGGACCAATAAAGTCACCACTAGCCATGGACCTGTTTGTATACTTCAAAAGAATCTCATCTAAATAAAATGAGCCATAAATAAAAACTTATTCACTGGGATTTAGACTTCATTTGAAAAAAACATACAAAATATCTCATAATGCTGAATATAAATTGAAATGACATTTTATCCAATGCATTTTCTTCTGTAGTTGTTAGAAAATTAAAATTACCCATATGACTTACACTTACTTCTGAATGACCTGGCCTTACTCCCTGTTCCCTCAGCGTTCATAGTTGTCTTGACTTCTATCATGGCATATGTTAAAGATGGAAAATGTGTAGAAGTCTCAAAGCTGCTTGTAAAATCTTAGGTCATCCTGTAGCACTGGGAATTAGGTTGACAGAACCTGAAGGACTCCTTCAATGACTCATCACATCTCCCCCAGTAACTTTGTATGTATTTCAACCATCACACTTGTACTCAGATTGCCTACTAGCTCTGCTAGAACTTCTGAGTCTCTGCTTTACGTTATTAACATTTTGTTTGTAAAAAGCTTCAGACTGATAGGAAAAGTCAACAGCTAATATCCAGAGTTCTGGCATCCCTCTTGTGCCATCTCTCCTCTTCTGAACGTCTTAAGATACTATGGTGCACTGGTTATAATTAATGATTCAGTGTTAACACACTGTTGCTAAGCTACATAGGCATTTATACGTCTTTGGTTTTATCTAATGGTCTTTGTCTGTTCTAGAACCTTTATGTCACACATACTTGCCTTGAGAGAGTTTCTCAGACTTCCCTTGCCTTTGATCTTAGAGCTTCTGACCGTTTTAAGAAATACCAGTCAATGTGTACTGTAGGACATCCCTTTAGGGGTTTGCCTGGCTTTCCTCATGACTGAAGACCACTAAGCTAAAGTACCATTTTTATCACTCCACATCCGTCAAGGGGGCCTACTGTCAGCACGATTAATGCCTATGTTGATGCTGCTCACCTGGCTGAAGTAGTGTTTACAGGTTTCTTCACCAGAACCCCCCCCCCCCGTGCTCTCTAGAAAGAAGTCACCAGATGCAGCCCACACTTTAGGAGTTGAGCTATGGTTCATTTGTGTTACTTCTGGAGATGTCATTCACATGGTTTAGAGTTCCTCAGCAGGGGATTATCTTTCTTTCCTCGTGTTTATTAATGTACATTAGAATCATAGTTTGCTTTAATACACATGTATCAACAATATGGACATCTGCTTTATGTTCAGGGAAATGATCTCAGGCCATTTTATCTTACTGTTCAAGTTGCTCTACTTTGGCAATGGGGGCTCTTTCATTGGCCCCTGAGTCTCTATGACATGTCCTCATCCTCTTACAGCATTATGATTTCCAAATTCCCTTCCTTCAGGGCTCTATTGGTGGCTCCAATACAACACGGATATCCATTTTCTAGTGACAGCTTTCCAGAGAGCGCTGCTTTTTTGAGTTGGTTAATGGTTTTGGAAACCAAGATATAGGAGCTAATTGTGCTCACTGATGCTGGCATGCCCCTCTGGTTGTAAAGAAAATTCATGTAAAGAAAATTAGGAAATACACATTTCTACATACAGTTGGCTATACACAAATGAACATGTCTCCAACTGTAATTTGTGAGTACATTGAACACTTTGACCTCTTCCTAGTTCTTATCTCTGAGCCCCCACCCAATAGTGACAGGTGACTGGATTTTCTAGAGACAAGATCAATGCTTCATTTATGGCAGGGTTCCCAGTGTTTTGAGTTGATACTGAGTTTACCCCATAATCTGGAAGGGGCTAGAGATAAATCTGCAAATGTTCCAAAATACAGATTTCAAAGAGAAAGATCACAACAATTTATTAGGGCAACCGCACAGAAGGTGTGCTAAGAAAGGTCTCATTTAAATGTTTTTATTCAACTTGGTGAAGGGAAAATGACAGTAATAGGTCTAAGCCACATAGAAAGGATCCAGGCTTCCCTGGAAAGGATTCAAGTGCTATAAAATGACTTGTTTCTCCACAGCAATTTACATTTATTAAAATAGATAATAGACATAATCATTGTCAAAATAGAGCTTCTAACCCTGTACAATGTCTTAATACATTCTCCAAGTTCCTGACAAACAGGCACAAAGCCATGGTGGATTAGATTCTAAGTGGGGGAATCACTCTAATAGCACAGCAGAAAAAAACACTATCTCACACTTCTGGGGAGGAGAATGAGAGCAGAGAACAGCCTTTGAAGGTGGAGGGGGAAGTACAAAGAGAGAGGTGCTACAGTGATGCCTTGGCTGGAGAAAGGACCAGGCTCTGATGTGACACTCTGCATTAATGATGCTAATTTATGCCTGGGTAAGTGTGTGTGCATGACACGGGGAATTTAAAGAGGGCTGCATTATGCCATGAGCTCATCCCAAGTCTCTTGCAAGGCACATGCTTTATGCAGGGACTGCTTCGCCTGGCATATACGATGTCTGCTCTTCGTCAGTTTCATGGGAACAAATCACTTGTCTACTCATTTCCAATCTATCCTTTATCCAGAAGGTAGAATATGCTTCTTTATTTCTTTCTTTAAGAAACGAATTTGGTCATTGCCTCCAATCTTCCACGAATTAATTTGTTTTTTTTTAAAGAAAAACAGTTTTCTTTTAGTCCTATTAGAACAAGCAAAGGGGCCATACATACTTTCAAAGACCTTAAGGATGCGTGGGGTATCTAGATCACTATGTTCTGGGAAATACAAGCCACATCAGCCACCTTCCATCCCTCTGGATGAGCATCCTCTCTTGTACATGATCCAGCCTTTGTGTGTGTGCCTATTTCCTTGGACCACCCTCCCAACCCTTCAGCATTGCTCCTGCTGTGCCCTGAAGATCTAACAGTCGTTCTTTTATCATTGAAGACTGCTTTGCTCGTGTTGGTCTTTTTCATTGTGCACTATCTTAGCAGCACAAAGTCTTCCTTTTGAGTGATGGCCACACCCGCCATTGTGCGCTTGGCTTCCTCACTTTTTGATTAATGTGCTTTCCCAGAGGGTCTTGCCATTCCATGCTTGTAGCATCTAACTTCCTGCCTGGCACACAGCAAATGCTCAATAAATATCCACTGAGCAAATAAAAAACTGACCACACCATCCACCCACACAATTTGTCAAGGTTCTCTGAGCAATAAAACTTGAGATGCTGAGGAATATGCCATTAGACACCAGAGATTTGATTGGTTGCCATAGGGATAAGTGTAAGAAATAGCACTGCTAGTTTCCAAAGATACACACACAAAAAATGTGCTGAAACGAGTAACTTTTTGGACCTGAATCTAAGAGGGCATGAAAATTCCTTATCAGAAGACCCCCTCCTTTTAATTATGTCCTTATTCAGTGGCTACATTTTACCCCTTTAAGTCATTGTTTCTAAGGAGTTTGGGTTTATTTCACAATTTTCTAAATGCTACTATTGGTTTCAAAGTATTAATCATTGAGTCTGGACTTCATTTAACAATGTATCACATGCTAGGTGCTGTGTGAGGCTATCAGGTGCATGCTGAGCAAGAGAGGCACTTACCTCTGGGTGGAGGGCATAACCAGCACACTAACAAATGAGAGAAATGGCTATAGGTAGTTTCTAGTGATGCTGAATGGAGATGCTGCCATGAAGTCAGAGAAAGACAAGGCCAAGATGGGCTTCACTGCTTTGTTAAGACCTGTGCTGATTCAAGGGCCTGCCTAGATAACCTTCATTGTACCACGCAGACCACAGTGCTTATTTTCTTCTTGATGGAGGCAAAAGTGTTTAATGTTTTCATAGAATTTAAATGCATTCCCTTTCTGGAGCAAATAACTGGGCAAAATAAAACATAGGTTTTTCTATGGAGTACTCTAACCCACAAACTTCTTGACTGATAGTTTGTGCACCCCCAAGATCAAAAGGCTCTGTTCCCTATGGTGCATATCTCAACAGAGCATCTATTTTATGCCAAGAAAAAATTTTATTTGGTGCTAGTGGAGGAGTAATTTGGGATACCCTAAATCTTCAAGGCAATAGAGATATAGTTTTCCAAGAAGTATGAGGAATCTCCAGGTAACCACTGTAAACCCTGAGGCATGGTATGGTATTGGAAGCTTCTCTGGCCCTTGATAATTACTTGCACAATATTTGCTGGATGACTAGACAAGCATTAAGAAAATTAGCCAGTTGACGTATGTCTGCTGGGGATTTGGAAGAGAAAGAACTGCTCACTTAGCAAGAGGAAAAAGCAGCAAAAAATGGTATTCTTTCCATCCTGCCCACCCTCCCCCCACAACTAAAGCCATGGGCTTATGAAAGGTCAGGAGAGGAGAATCTCGCAAATGGAACCATGGCTGTCCCAAACAAAGCTCATGGCTCAGGACTCACCATCTAGCTTCCTGTTTCCAAAGGAGGAGGGAAATCAACAGACTGACAGGCAGTTCCAATTACACTCCTGAGGAAAAAACTAATGCTGTCTTTGTTTTTAACCTAACAAATTATATTTTGATTACAGGTCAATAGTGCCTATGGATATATGAAACTGTTTGCATGTCACTTGGATGTCTGAATGATAGTCTTGTCTTCATACCAGCTCAGTCCAGTTTCCCAAGGGAAAAGCTCCATACCCGCCCTCAAGAAAGACTTAAACAACTAGCCTCAAGGATTGGACTATGATACACAAGGCTCTGTTATTTTGGTTCATTGTTGTTCTGCCTGCTGTAGAATTAGCCACTCCCTTTGTGATGGAGAAATAATCTTTCTGCAAAAAGACAGGGCAATTGCTGAAAAGGTTCTTAGTCATTCTCAGTGCCGGTAATACACTGCTGAAAGAAGCAGGCCTACTTCTGGGGGTACCACTGCAGACTCCTGAATTCACAACACAGTGGCGGACTAGAGTCCAGACAAATACAGGAAGCAGATTGGGAATTACCAGAAACATAGAGGTGACAAGAATAGAGCATTGTGTGGTATGCATACACACACACACACAGACACACATACCACACACACACACACACACACACACACACACAGACATACACACATGCATCAGCTGGGTAATCAGGATTCAGAGAGGTCCAGTGGAGAGCCTTGGATTATCCACACTAAGAGCCAAGGTTCTTAAAAAGGAATTGGATAATTGCCAAGCCTTGGTTTTATTTTGTGCTGTGCTATACAGAGGGGCATGGCATGATTAACAGAGATTAACAACCTCAGAAGGTTCGAGCACCTTCTAGTATTAGAAGGAGTTTCTAACAAAACAAGCAACGACAGTTCATATGTCTCTGTAGCCATGTTTAATTCTTATTCTGACCTGCCTTCCAAACAAATTATTCATGCTTCAACCTCATATGCAAAGGGGCAGGGGGAGTTAGACTTCTGTGCTGCTTCGAGACCTTTCTAACGGGGAGACTGGGTTTTACCTTATAGCCTGGCTGGCCTGGAACTTACTATGTAGACCAGACTGCCCTTAAACTCAGGAAGATCCTCCTGCCTTTGCCTCCAGAGTGCTGGGATTGAAGGTGGCATGCCAGCATGCCCGGCCCCTATTCATCTTTAAATCTGCCTTAGGAAGGAGTTGGGTTATGAATTATACAATGGTAGAAAATGTAACATCTGAAATCAGTTTTCAGGTTCTAAGCTGCTTCAAGGGAATTTTGTGCAGGTTTAACCTCCCCAAGCTTCAGTCTCTCCATGTGTAAAGCACATACAACAATACTGTCACTTCATAAAGTGTTTACTACATGTCAGCATGTAAGAAACCCACAGACAATGATCTGTGCACTAAATGGTGCCCAAATGCTGAATAATTACCAACTATTATTCAAGTTGATACTCATTAAATGTAAGGAAGATGGCTGCCCGATTCTTTACATCAATCTCCTGCCATAGTTTATTGTTTTGGGAAATGAGAGACCACCATATGTGGTTTTATGTTCCAAGTGTTAAATAATTTCACGTTGCAAATTCAAGAAAATCTTAACCAAAGTCTAATGGGTGCTATTTTTATGACAGGCGAATTTGTTAAAATGATACTTCTTAGAGACCACACACACTTTATACTTCACATTTATTCATTCATTAAGTTATGTACAATGTTTCAATAGTTTCCAGCTCCTTGGTATTGTGAAACAGACAGAGGGGAAAAGCAGGCGTTCATTCTTGCTATCTTTCTCAAAAGCTCTTATAATCCCAGCTCCCACTTGTTTCTACCGAAGGTCTTGTGCTTTTGGACATACAACTATGATCTTGATCACTCTCTCTCTCTGTTTCATTAAAGAAACATCATCAAACGCAACATTGAAAGTTCTGTTGTAGGTTGTAATGCATTACAAAGCCATCATCTAATAGATGAGAGAAGAAAATGTGAATTTCTGTATCCAGGGTGAAACTAAACTGAACTTCAAATCACACACACACACACACACACACACACACACACACACACACACATACACACACACTTTAAAAATAAACCCCATCTCTAATAATTTTACTTAAAAGTTATCTATGTGTATGCCTGTGTGTCTGCTCACTTGCATCTACCACCACATGGAGGTGCCCTTGGAGGCAAGAACGGGCATTAGCTCCCTTGAAACTGGAGTTATATAGGAGGTTGAGATACCTGATATGGGTGTGGGAACCAGACCTAAGTCCAATGCTAGAGAAACAAGAGCTCTTAAACACTTAGCCACCCATCTCTTCAGCCCCTCCAGCTAGGGCTTAAAGTGCAATAAGAAACATCTTTGCAGAGATAACTGTACAGTTGAGTGAAAAAAACACCTGTTTCACACAGGTAAGAGCCTGGGTTTGAGCCTCAACACTGCTAAAAACAAAGACAAAAAAATCACTTTCCAAAGTACCATAGCTCTGATGCCTCGTGCATTTTTGTCTACACCAGGACAGAGAGTATATGCTTACATATACAAATATACATTAAAAAGCACCCACATGCTCAGATACCTAGTATTTTCTGCCCTTATTTGGCCTTTGGCAGTTTTTTAGGTTGCATTTGCCCTACGACAAATATTCCTTTAGGGCTTTCCCTTCCTTCTTTGCTTAAAGGTAGCTTTCCTCTCAAACACCTTGCACTTTGGCTTGTCTCCAAGTTCATGTCAACCTCTGTTACAAGCTCTATCTCAAAGGAGAGGTTTTGGTGACTTATTTCTTAAAACACAACTGTTTTCACTTAAATCTTTATTTCCAGGATGCAAAGCTATGTCCTGTAAAGCTAAACACGTTTGCCATAGATGGTTTTAAGAAATAAGTGAAAAATGCCATCTTATCAAAGCAAGGGAAACTGTCCAAAGTTGGGAGGGGGATTTCAGTGCATAGTTACTGTTTGTTCCTACACAGTGATTTCTGTTTTCACACTTAAAAGTCAAGTTTGTGGTTAGACTGTCCATTTATTAATATATGCAAAGCAAGAGGCCTATTTTGTCTCATTCGTCTCCAGACCCTATGCCCTTGTTCTTTGTCCAACCAATAAGCACACCTGTCTTGCTCACTAGCCCTTCAACCTACCTCTCCATCAACAACAAAGCCGCCTGTGCTCTTGTCTCTCTTGTCTATTTGGTGCTCTTTCTCCTGGTGATGTTAAAAATCATTAGATTTATCATCCCTGTGTACATTTGACCAAGATAGTATGTAATTATTAAAATCATAAGTCAAACTGTCCCAAATACAATTTGTTAAATATGTTCAATCTCACTGAGTAACCACTAAGCAATTAAAACAATTGACACAGTACTTCCATGTTGCTATTTGGTCAAGAGTAGCAGGCATAAATGATAATACCTTTGCTACCATAGAAGCTTTCATGTATGTAATTCATGCTTCATTATTGGGCCACTATTCTCTCTCTTGGTGTTTTTTGGCTCCTATGACAAATACGGGGTTCAGATCCAGGCTTCAAGAGCAGGTGATGATGCTTCAGATTTTTGGTAACATACAGCTGCATTTACATACCCCAGCCCCCAGCCAGTCTCTTAGGTGAGTTTGCTCCCAACACAGCAAGTTCCAACTAATAGCTTAGATTCTTACAGAATTCCAACCCAAGAGATTATATTTATTACTTAACGAGGATCAAATCACCACCAGCCTCAACTGATACTGGTTCAAAGGTTAAAGATGAGGAAATACATGTTTACACTCTGTTCAGTCTAACAGCAGTAATATTATATGCTTTAGGACTTACAGACAACCCCTGTTAATGAAAATCCTAACATAACTCAACAAATGCTGTAACTGTGTCCCTGGGACCATCATTGGCTTATTATGTACTGTGTCACGTGCTTGGTGCTCATAACAACCTTAAGAAATTAAGGACTATGTCATCTTCATTTTATAACAAAGACACACGGGTTTAGAAAAGTTCAATAATTTGCCTTAGGGCATAAAACTAGCAACCTAGTCATCTATGTTCTTACCATCTGAAATATATTTTTTAGTATAGTATCAAACTCTGGGGATAAGCACAAAAACTTATATGGTCCAGTATGAATTATATTTGTGACCACTTAAGTCTTCTAAAAATACTGACAACAGCAGAGCAATTACTCCTTTACTGTTCTGTTCATGGCAATGACAAAACTAGTCGAGGTACATCTGTTGTCTGATTTAATCCTTCAGACATATACCCATGAGTCAGATGGTTGGGTGTGATACACAGCCGTGAAAGAGAACAAAGTCCATGAGCTTCCCCACACTTAGAAATCACCAAAAAAAGTTTAATTCTTTAAGGCTTACATCACTGGTAAGGGATATCACCTTTGAGACCCTTTGATTTGGCAAATGGACAACTCCAACCCAGATCCAACAAAGAGTTTTAGGTGGTGCACAGAATGCCAAACACTCCAAATTCTCACTCATAGGTAGAGGTTAAAACAGACTGACTTCACAGAATGAGAGATAGAATAGTGGTCACTAGAAGCTAAGAGAAGGGGGAGAGTAATGACAAAAGGGGAAGAGACTACATTTTTTAAGAGAGGTGGTGAAAGCATATCCAAGTATTACAAGGCAAAAGAAGTCAAAGAAAGTTAAGGAGAAGGCACAGAGTTGGTTCCCCTAAGGAACCTGCTGCAAAGTACACTGAGGGCCATCATAGATGGAGATTCAGCACAAAGAAATATGTTCTCCCAGCCTGAGATTGTCTCTAAGTGGGAATCCAAGTAGTATCAGGTATTTTAACATGAGAAGAGCTGTATTCTAAGAACAGAGTCTATAACCTTAATGTGTTTTCTATCACAAAGAGGCCCATAATCATAGATGAGTTGGTTGACACTAATGGCTCTGTTTCCTCTTTAGGAAAATAAGTAAACACAAAACCATATTCATTTGTTGTGGTAAGAGCTTTGCAAACAGTTTGAAGAAATCCAAAACTCCTATATGCATATGAGATAGGACCCCTATTGTATCTAACTTCTTCAGTGACCAAAATTTGATCACCTTGTGTTCACCAATTTAGGCAAGTTGGTTTGCTAACAGACTAATCTGAAAGTCCAGAAGATGAAATACCAGCAGTACCAAAATATCTGTGGAATGATTTGCTAACTTGTTTTTATGGTTAGGAGAGATTCTTTCCCAAAGATCCTAGTTCCCTGCAGACTTGACAGGAACAAATCAGTTCTTGGCAGTATGAATTGGCCAAAGGTATCTTTCCATGAAAGCAATACCAAACCACCATGCCAATATTCAGGGCACAGATACCCTTAGGAGCTCAAAAAAGGATACAGCATATTTTGCCAAAGATGACTTTTGAGTTCCTATGTTCCCATCCAGATTTTGAAGTACCATGTTATTGTCTCTTGTTAGGTACATTACAAAGCATAATTTCCCCATGTATTAAGGTGGGACAAGGTGACCCAGTATGAGGATTAAGGTTCCAAAAGCCAGTAAAAGAGTCAGGAACAGCCCCTGTTCCCACTGTTAGGAGTCTCACAAGAAGGCCAAGCTACCAAAGCTACACAGAGAAACCCTGTGTCGAGAAAAAAAAGGCCAAGCTAAATAAGTTGTAACACATATGCAGAGGGCTTAGATCAGTCCCATGCAGGCTCCCTGGTTGTCAGTTTAGTCTCTGTGAGTTCCTACAGGTCCAGGTTAGCTGATTCTGTGAGTTTTCTTGTGATGTCCTTGACCTCTCTGGCTTCCACAATTCTTTCTCCCCATCTTCTGTGGGATTCCCCAAACTTTGCCTAATGTTTGGCTGTGGTACTGCTTCTGTTTCCATCGGTTGCTGGATGAACTCTGGCCTTGCCTAGCCTTAATACACAGGGAGTATTAGTCTTACTGCAACTTGATATATGACATGTTTTGTTGATACTCGCGGGAGACCTGTTCTTTTATAAACAGAGGAGGAGGAGTGGATTGGGGAGTGGGAAACAGATGGGGGGCAGGGAGAGAGTGACCGGGGAGAGAGGAGCCAGGATATAAAACAAACAAACAAACAAATAAACAAAAGAAAGCATGATTTCTCTTGTATATAGATTAGGACAAAGGGAAAGAACCTAGAGAAGACATCTTTCTTCAAAGAGAAAAGAGAAATTTTTTTCAGAGTTCATCTTGAAAAAAATGCAGCAAAGATGATAGGTAATACAATTTCACTGATCTTTTTTTCCACCTTATTCTAGTGACTTACCCCCCAAGAACTGCAAAAGCAAAAAGAGAAATTAAGGAAATTTCCCTAATAACTTCATCTGTATCTTAGACTATGGTTTAACTCCAGGTTATCTATGGACTAAGATGGCTTTGAGGTATGATATCATCAGCCTGCTCTTCCTATTCTGGTTCTTTTCTTAAAATATTTTGTAGGTCACCAAGATCGAGTAAAACTAAAGCAAAGATCATGCTATTCTAAGCATACAGTTTCCTTGGAGCTAAAATTGGAAACACATATTCTTTGAAGTTACTAGCTGGAGAGAGAGAAATCTGTTTGATCAGTTGCTCAAAATTCAGCTTGAGGTCACTTTACCAAGGTCATTTTTTTCAGTAAGTCAACCTCAGAACACCAGGAGGTTGCTTGGGTCATGAAACCAAGGAAGAATGCCAGGATTCTCAGGCATACAACAGTATCATGTGTGGATGGCATTTTCCTGTCCATATTACTCAACTGCAAACAGCATAGTGGAATATGTTTCTCTCTAGAAGCTGCCCCTTGTGTAGACCTCTCCAGTAGGTCCCATTGTCACTAATCCACTGATTAAACGTTGTAAGATTAGCTTTGACAAAGCATGCCAGAAATTCCTTCAGAGTAATTAAAACTACCTTCTTCATCAATAAATAAATCCTGTGAGATCTTTCATGTGCAGAAGGGTTGGCTCTGGCCCACTGACTCTAGGACATTTATTCTCAGATGGGTTTTCCATCACTGCAATTGATTTTCACAGAGTCATCTAGACCCTTGCCTACCCCACCGTGAGATGACTAGCTGATGTCAGAGATACCATCTTACTTCTCTTGTTTCAGTCAAGACACAAGGACTAGACGAGAACTGGCACTAAGGCCAAGCTCACCATCAATGCTTGTACCCAGTCTGTCAGGTAAGAGGCCTAGAGAAGGATTCCTTCTGCAAGCCACTACCACTCCAGAGTTCCAACTGATTTTCATTTGGCGAATTACTTTACCATCAAAGTAAGAGAAAGAACTTAGGTGACAATCCAGAGGCTCATCTTTCAGACATAGCATTAACTCTATGAATTGTTTTTCTGTACAATGACAGCTTATTGTTTTTATTATGTAAACAATGTGGATAGTTGTTCACAACTGTCACGCATTGTAGGAATATTGAGTAGGAATTAGTTAACATTTCATCAGCCTGAATAATTACCATTAATATTTTGATAGCCAACTTTCTTATATGATAATAAACACATACAAGTTTATATAAGAGGTCCATTATTGTACATAGCTTTTTTTAAATCATGGATATAGATAGCTTTAATTTTCCTTAAAATATGGAGGGGGTTGCTTATTCAAAGGACATTTTGCTTATCATGAGCAACATTAACAACTTTTCATATTTTTCCTTAAGAACTTCATAGCATACTGACTCAGATGTATATGTGAGGCTTCATGGTCAATAAATACTTGCTGAATGGTTCAAGAATAGAATGACAGAATAAACAGAAATGAATGTATAAAATGGAAACAAGCCAGAAGAGAGTCTGAGTCCTTACAAAAATCACATAGTGCATCATTTGACAGCTCCCTGCATCTTTACACTTTAACTGGGGCAAGCGGACCCAACTTTAGTATCTTTACAAGAATCCACACGTGCAAATTACACGTGTAACTCTCCCTTGAGCCAAACAACCATCATCTTGTGGGGTACAGCTTCATCCCTTTGCAAAAGGGTTATCCCAGCTGGACTTGTTGACTGTCTGTATCCCGTTATGGAGGGGTAGGAAGGGCCATATTCACCTAAGTATCCAGCCTCTTCCTATCACTTGCATATAGTTCTAACTTGACTGAATGTGACTGGGGGAGGGGCAACTGTATATAGGTAGAGGAAGGAAGGCTAGGGGAAGGGGGTTTCACCTAAGCCATTAGGCAGGAGCCTCCATTCCTGCTGGGTAAATGCTTCTGGGGGTGGCCAGTTTTGGGAGGAAGGCCCTCACACTATGAGTAACCTCTCATCTACACTCTGTAAGGAAGCCCAATAAACTCATTGGTTCCCCAGAGTGAAACTTGACAGCATTATACGTCTGTCACTGGGACCTCAGGAGAAGGGGTTGATGTCTTGTCTCTGCCCCTAGGAAGGAATTTTAGCAACATCATGCAACCAGCTGCTGTTCTAACTGCAGAGGAGTCACCCACCTACTTTCAAATGAAATCAAGTTCCAAAACCATTTAGTGAGCTACGTATGCCAAGTAACAAAGCCCCTCCATGTAGTAAACTAAAAGACAAAGTAACTAAGGCCATCCATGGAGTAAAGTAAAAGGCAAAGAAGAAACCATTGCCTTTCAGAAAAGGTCTGTCTTGTCAGGGAGGGAATATTAAGCATCTGCCTATCCCCGGCTGACTGAACTTGAAGCTCGGTTTACATACTCGTGAAGTGGGAAGAATATCTATGCTTCATAAAACTGTGGTTGTTAGATCTCTTAGGGCACTCATGGAAATCAACACTTTGATGAGAAACTGTGGCTTGGGGACAGAGCATGAGGACACTTGGGAAGCAGTACACACAGAGGCAGAGAGTGCAAGCGGTCCAGAGTAGCGGGACCCAGCACAAGCCACTTAGGTAGTCTGACGATGAGTTCACACTGAGAAGATGAGTGGACAGACAGGGAACATTAGCATTCATAAGCACAGGGGGAAACTGTGAGCAGACTAACCTCTGAAAGGGCACACAAGAGAAAAAAATGTTTTGCCTTTTCAGCATGTGGCAATGTCTAGATCAAAATGATCTCTGTGAGGGACTCAAAGGCCACCTGCTTGTCAAGGTAGGTTTGCACGGTGGGCTCAAACCCAAGTTTCTAAGACTTATGGGGAAAAATCCGTTCGGAAAGTTTCCATTTCATACTGTGCTGAGGAAGCTCTGGGACTGACTAAGCATGTTGGCAACAGAGACATGATGTGACAATCAGATTGCTTTTGTGTTTTTTCCCACAGCACAGAGTTCAGGTCCTGCTGAGACCTCAGCATTGTTTTCATCTCTGACTCTGTATGGGGGCAGGAGATAGGATTAAAAATCAGCCACCATCACGGACATTAGATGCCATCCTGTAGCCCTAGGGAAGTAATAGTTTTACTTTTAACCATTTAGGAATTCCCAAAAGCATAGCATCATATATCTGCTCAGCCTTAATTCCTGCCTTTAAGACAGATGAGGGTAGTGATATTGGTAGATTTAATATTATGAAAGAGTGATTTGAATATTGCCAAATCTCCACTGAAACTTGCTGTGGTTTCCTGCCCACCCCATACATATTTATCTACTCAACAATACATCCATCCACCTACTCACCTACCCACTCACCTACCCACTCACCCACCTACCCACCCACCCATCCATCCATCCATCCATCCATCCATCCATCCCTCCCTCCCTCCATCCACCCATCTTCAAATTTTATGAACTGAGTATGTAGAGCATAAATGTTTTAATTTTAAAGGGGCCTCACACAACCTGGTATCCTGACTTCAAGACTGAAAGACAAAGCCCCAAATATGCAAATAAAATGAACCTGAACCTCCACCTGACTTCCAATTGTAAAAACCAAAGACATCACAAATGCAGACAGTCAGCAGGCTTTAGAAATGGACTCAGAACCTCTCAAAGCATAGCAGTCACAATTTATTCACATATATAAAACGAACCTGATATTCATGATTTTTCATTTCCACCAAATTATAGTCAATTTTGGGGGGAACTAGTGATGTTTGAAAGTCTTAAGACAATGATAAGCAGAATGCTCCCTTTTCAGCCTTGTCTGAGTTCATATTACATTCAACTATATGTTAATTGTATTAACTAGAAAAATAAAAGCACAGCTTTCAGAAATGTCAGATTTGTGCCTCAAGAGAGGGTAGCTCATTAAACAACCACACTGGTTGTCACACTGGGTCAATAATTCTTTGAAGTTACCTACTTACTAGTTTGAGGAAAATTAACATTTCTGGGTCACCAGGTTCCATATACTCATCTACAAATGATGCCCGGGAACCATGAAAGTAATTTTATTTAACATAAGTGGGCAACTGCATCCCAGGGAACAGGCTGCTCACCCGTGCAGTTGATGGTTTAGAATTGAACCTGCCTCTCTGCTCAGAAAGGGCAAAAGAGTCAGAGCTCCAGGAAAGACTGAGCCAAAGGGTTTGGATTAAAAATCAGCTTATAACATTTCTCTTATTTTCATCCCATATAACTTCCCTGAGATGAACTTAAAGACCCTAAAAATCTGTGGCAATGAGAAGCTGAGGCAAGCTGTGGCCGGAACAGAGGTGGTGGTGTACCATAGAGGTTGCAATCTATGGGGCCTTGAGTAGTATTTATCCCTAGCATACAAATAGACTTTGAGTGCCCATCCCACAATATGGGAGGCTCCCTCAGCCCGGACTCTTGGGGGAGGGCCTAGGCCCTGCCCTGGATGAAATGGCAGTTACTGGAGATGCATCTTGGAATACCTCACCCTCCTTGGGGATTGGAGTGGAGATTGGGTGGGGGACTAGGTGACCTGGTGGGGAGGGCAGGGGTGAAGGGGAGGGAGAGGGAGCTGGGATTGACATGTGAAACAAGATTGTTTCTAACCTAAATAAAAAAAGAATTCTCTGAATTCTCTAGTACAGCGATCTCAGAAGGCAAGTTATAAATATAATCTAGAAACATAGCTGCTTGTGTCATGTTGACCAGCAGTTGTGCCTTTAGAAACTTGTTATATAAAAGACAACATACTATTTATCATACAATTATAACAAAAATGGGCATAATTTGAACTTATAAGATTAAGGGAGTCGTAAAACTATGATTCTACTATAGAATGTTATAAAGTAACCATCCCCAATTGAGTCCAAGCAGACCAATGCCAGAAAAGGGACCATTTTACATGTCAATCTAACATTCCCTCGATTGTCAATCCCTCTGTGTCTATCTCTCTTTTGGGTGTGTGTGTGTGTATGTGTGTGTATGCACATAGATGAAAGTGATGGGGAGAGAGAAGAGAGAGAGAGAGAGAGAGAGAGAGAGAGAGAGAGAGAGAGAGAGAGAGAGAGAGAGAGGGAGACAGAGAGACAGAGACAGAGAGAGGGAAAGAGAGAGAACATCTGGAAAGAAATATATAAAATGATTTATGTCAATTAGTATGGACATAATTGCTTTTCTTTTAAGCTGTTCTCTAAGCACAATACCCACTGGCATGCATGTACTTGGTTTTCTCTTAACATCAGTGCTTTTCCACACAGTGTTAGTCTTACTAGAACACACCCATTGCCACAAGCTACAATGGAAGAGTTGAACTCTTGGGATAGAAAAACATATATATGTTTCTGGTCCTTGTCAGGAAAAGCTCGCTGACTGATGTTATAGAACATCCCTGTACTTGTACAAGATGTTACATTTTCATCCCATTAGGTTATTTATAGGGAATTATGACATCTGAAGTATATATTTGTGTGTGTATATGTGGGTATATATATATTTGTGATATACTTAAATTTATCCTTAAAAATGCTTTTTGGTTTAGACATAAAAATTGCAGGTTTCTCTTATGTGGAATCTAGGCTAAACAATGTATATATTTACATAAGAGGAAATTGTACTATATTACATTGCATATCTGTACTACAGGAAAATGGAGGAGAAACTGGGGGAACAAAAATTGAGAGAAGGCATGAGAGCAAATATGAGCAAGATACAATGATAAATATATGTAAAAATGGCATAATGAAGTATTCTGATTTGTAAATAAAGCTACTCTAGTAGGTGGCTCTGGCGTAGGCACACTTCTCTTCTTGAGTTGCGTGTTTATTGAGGACCAGTAGTGTTCCCAAATCTCATGATGTCTATTTCAGTACATGTCAGGGTAAATGAAAAAAGAAAGGTCTAAAAAAGAAAGAAAACGATTGTTTCAAATGAAAGCTCAGTAGAGGGTTTTTAAAAGGTGACAAAGATCTGTGGCATTAAATGTAGAAGGCAATCATAAGCATCTGCAGTACAGATGGCTTATGAGGTGACTATGCACATGTATTTATCACGGTATCTTGCTCAAGTACATAAAAGTTAGCTGTGATCTTTATTATAATGGGTCTGGTGTGTGCAAGAAAAGTGTAGCCCCACACATGAGATTAATACGACATACCCGCATTTCACTTTTCACTGAAATTAGTGAACACTCTTCCTAAAAGGAAATGCCATCACCAATGATAAAGGTTTCTGAATTTTCTCAATTCTGTCACACATGGTCTGAGAAGAATTCTTTTGTATGTCTGACATCAAAACAATATATTATGCTGTTCTATCCCCTGGCATATTTTTTTGTAATTAGAAGAGACTTGGCAAAGATACACAAAGAGTCACCGGGTCACCTTTTGACAATATAAGGGCAAACCCAGCAGCCACACCCAGAATGCCGTGTGCTGTTAACTCCACTTGCAGAAGGGCAGATCGGTCATCTGCAGGAATAGATGGGAAGATGCTTTGGAATAAGGATGCAGAAACTGAAGCAGCTGCTCCCCCCACCCCACCCCAGCACACCCTACACTATCCTTGGCAAAACATGGCTCTGTTTTAAATTAGATTTTGTCTCTACATTGGGATAGTGGGAGACATGTTGTGGCCTTCCTGATTTCCGAAAGGGCACAGGGGATTCCTAAGCCTCCATGGAGGCTTTGGTGTAGAGAGGAGAGTCTACTGTACCTGTCAGATGCTGTCATGGAGAGTTCAGCTTCCCTGACTGGCACTCGCTCTTCCCTGTCTGTGACACAAGATGAGCAGCACTCTGCTCACCAGATGGTTATTTGTCCCACCAGCCACCTTTGCTGCATCCCGGAATCACTCCAGCCTAGGCTGTCTCCAGCACCCATGCCGCAAGGCAGTTCCTGCCAACAGCTTTGCCAAATGGCTCCTCTCAAAGTCATGGGCTGCCCAGACAGACTGGCTCCTCCATCTGCAGCAGCGTTTGGCAAAGAGACATTTCCCTTTCTGGCTCTACCTCTTGGCTGCATCAGAGCCTCCTTGCCAGGAGGATGATCTGGCCCCTCAGTACAGCCAGACCGGGGATTCTGGAGCCACTCAGAGCTTATGCCTGTGTCCCTTGTCCCTCCCTTGAGCAAACTGTCTGCACATACTAGATACCCAGACGATCATGGATACCGAGATCAATGCAGACATTTACAGCCAGTAAAATACAGACTTGTTCCTTCCCTCCGTCACCTCCAACCTAATCATTAGCAGGTTAGGAAATGTAAGCTCAGAGACCAAAAGTGGCTAATTACTGTGGCAGGCTTGGGTCTCCTACCCAGAGCTTCTGAGGTGTATCCTATACCAGTGAATTGCCTTTTGGGTTTTCTTTCTCATTCATTTTCAAATTCCTGACAAAAGTGGGACCCTTTGTCTTGGTGTTGAATCGGAAGAGTATTTTAGAAAACTGTGTTACCATCATGACCAATTTTCATGGTTCATTCACTGAGTAGAGGGAGTCTACTGCAGTGTTGAGTTGGGGGTTTCGAATCAGATAGATTCAGGTATGATCTTTGTTCTGTTATGGTGCTGTAATACACATGGTGGTCTGGGTAGCCATTAGAAAGCATAGACAAAGAGGAGTTCAGACATGGAAGAGACCTTTAAGACTATAAAAGTTGCTAGAGAAAAACAAAAGTACAAATATAATAAGCAAGGTATATTTAAGTGACTAGCCCCACAAGGCACAAATCACCTAACAAATTTTAGTTTTCTTGGGTCAAAACCTGAAACTCCACACATCCTTCTTTATTTTTTTATTTTTTTTGGTTTTTATTTTTTTGGTTTTTATGAGACAGGGTTTCTCTGTATTGTTTTGGAGGCTATCGGTCCAGCCTGGCCTCGAACTCACAGAGATCCGCCTGCCTCTGCCTCCCGAGTGCTGGGATTAAAGGCGTGCGCCACCACCACCCGGCACATCCTTTTTTATAGTATCTCCACACCCTCCTTCATTCTTTGAAATCATCACAAGTAATTAAGGTTTGCCCAGATTGTCTGACTGCCCCTTCCCATTGCCCAGGATGGCTTCCTCATTCTCCAAAGAAACCAGAGAATACAAATTAATTTTCAAAGAATTTCACAAATGCCTAGCAGATCATCACTCCTAATTTTTTCCTTAGTGAATGTGAGCCTAAGAAACTGAGGGTTCCTGGGATATTTATAACAAAACTCCTGGTGACCTTGTAGAAGTAATTTGTTTTTAAATGGACAGCTGAGTCAGGGCCTTGAGAGAGATTTTAGAGCCCTGTTGGAAAGGCTAAAAAAGGAAATTGGAGGGAGAATGACAAGCTTGATGGAACCTATCTTTTTGCCATAGAGGTTGGAGGAGTGGGCTGGAGAGCAACTTTGGCCTCAGGTACCTTCACATTTGTGTGCAAAAGATGTATCAAACAGCATCTCTGCCACTCTCTCACTGTGGTCCAAGCACTGAAAGGAGTTGTCATTGGCCTTTGCAAATGGGCCTAGCTCAACTCAGCCCAGAAAATTACTTCACTGTTAATATCTAAGGGTGGGGGGTACAAGACACTGAAAACGCTGTTTATAAAACTCCAGTTAGTTTCTCACATCTTGACTCCTCAGTGTCATAACTGTTTTTATTCTTTTCTTATTAGAGAGTGGAGCTAATGTACAGCAGTATGTCAACTAGAGGCTCTGGCACCGGGTGAGGAACTTAGCTCTCTCTCAGCGAGCAGCTAGAGAGGGTCCAGAAATAAGCTGTGCTCTGTTGGGAAAGGCTTGATTCAGTGAACACAGAGGCACAGACTGAACATCGAGCGGTATCTGCCATTGGTAGAATTCAGTTTGAGTTTCCTCTCCCAAAATCCTGACAAGAAGCAGGGCAGTTGAGAAAAGAGCAGGTGCCCAGAGTACAGATTGTCACAGGCTCCAATCTGGTCATGTAGTTAAATAAGTGCACTTGCAATACAAATGTATTTGCTATATGAGTTTGTTTTGTTCTTTGTATCACAGAATTTATTATTTTGAAATGAGTCTAATGCTTGATTAATGCAACCACTCTGCCAGTTTTCACAGGGAGATTAGGCAAGATAACATGAGAAACATCTAGGGGAATGCCTGGATTATAGTCAGTACCTTCCCTCAGTTTGGTGTCTAAATTGGACCATTGGTTTCTTCTTAAATGCAAATGTCAGAGTCTAGGAATGTCAGTCTATAGCTGTGCTCTTTTCATTGAGCATTATCAATATTTTGACAGAAATGGTGTAATAATATTCACCCCAAGTTCGTGGCTGTGTTTCTGACCAACACTCATAAAGGCTTGTGCTTGCCCCTCGGGACGTGGTTGCTAATAACGGATACTTGCTGGCAATTTCGATGCACTCCAGTTATTATGTTGAGTTGCAGAACATTTTCTGTCCCCAGAAAGGTCATTTACAATAACATAAGGCACAAGGCAGCTTCTTCCCACCTTCCATTTCTGGTTAAACACTCATCCATATGCATTGGAAGGCCCATGCTGATCTTTCGTTTGCATACAAATACCAAGGCAACTGAAAGAGCTGGAGGCACCTCCTCTTATTTGTCCGGTGCCTTCCTGTATCTTCATCTTAAAAGCCATCTTTATGCACCTGCCCAGATTTATCCATCACAGTATCTCTTCTTGAGCTTACATGGGATGGAGGAGGGAGCTACGCTTCTTGATGCTGTGGAATTCCACTCAGATCTCAACTTAAAAGTTGAGACTGAATCCTTTTTATTTTACCACCCTGCTTACACATGGCCATGTATTGGTATTTGGAAACTTTTGGTGTCTGGGTAATTATGATATCAAAATCCCCATTCCAATGTGAACTGCTTTTTGCTACCTTTCTTTCTTCCTTTTTCTTTTTCTTTTTTTTTATTTCGAAACAACAGTTTCTCTGTGTAGCCTTGGTTGTCCTGGAACTCACTCTGTAGACCAGGCTGGCCTTGAACTCACAGAGATCCAACTTCCTCTGCCTCCTGAGCTGGGATTAAAGGCATGCACCACCACCGACTGGCTTGCTATAATTCTTTTATTCTGAACAAGCATTAGTTTCTCTGTAACTTCTCAAATCATTGCCTCAAATTCTTCTCTGAAATAATCTTCTCTTTGATAGTTTCAAATAATTTTAATATATTTGTGCTATCTAATCTAATTTAAATATGACGTCTAGGACTTTCTTCTGAGCATCAGAAGCAGATATCTGTTTAGTTTATAGCAGTGGTTCTCAAACCGTGAGTCTTGACACATTTGGGGTTGCATATTAGATATTTACATTATAATTCATAACAGTGGCAAATTAGAATTATGAAGTAACAATAAAATAATTTCATTGTTGGGGGTCACCACAACATGAGGAACTGTATTGAAGAGTTGCAGCATGAGTCAGGTTGACAACCACTGCTCTAGAGTCTTGGTGTAAAACTAAGTGCCAGGGCTTTCTTGCGATTTTACCAACTCCCAAAATCCATTTCCTGTTTCTCTGCAAGGACTCTGGCACTGGATTATCAAAGCCAACCTCTGGGAATTGTCTTCAGCACCAGCTACTGCTCTCACACCCAAACTTTCTTACTGAGTAAGTCTGGTGCAGTCTTTGCCTGTAATGAACTCTCCATGTCTATTGCAGCCACCATCCTGAGTAGAAACGTGTTTCCTTATCTCCCAGCTTTCCTTTCTACTCAGCTCATACTCACCCTTCTAACCTCAGCCTGTGCAGCAGCCAGACTGAGCTCTTGAGAAAACAAAACTGATATTTTTTCTTTACAGAAATCCTTTAATGGTTTTTCATCCATCTTTGGATGAAGTCCAAATTCCTTTTGAGCAATGAAGTTCAATGGGATCTGGTCCCTGAATATCTCTTCAGTCTCCCCTCACCTAATATTTTATTAAGAAAATTTCCAAATAGGCAGCAGAATGAATGCAACTGCTTTGCAGTGACTATCTATGGTCCCACTTGGGTTTTATCATTAATGCTTTACAGGCATTTTATCATATTGATGTCCATTCACCCACTCCTGTGTTCTTCCATTAAATCACTCTTGGTTTTGGTGAATTCCTGACTAACTACAGACTCCACCCTCATTTTTAAACACCTTTCCCCTACAGTCTAGATATAATCATCTCTCCATTCCTTGAATATGTCAGATGATTTTGAATCTCTGGGCTCCCGTGGTCATTGTCCTGCCTCCCTAAGACACCTTTATCTCTTGCTAATGTAGATCTCATCCTTCAGTTCTCAACTTAAAACTGCCAAATGATAATCTATCATTGGATCCCAATCCAGATTAGACACATGTTCCACCATATGTATGCCCTACATATTGACTTGCTAAGTTAACAATTCAATGGTTTATCTACCCTGATAGACTGGCCATCCCATGAAGGCAGAGGCCATGCCTGTATTTGACCACCATTTTTTTTAAATCTCTGAAGAAAGTCAGGTGATATTTCTAGAAAAACTAAAGACAGAACACATCAATAACTGGTAGGAACCACATGAAGCCAGTAACCTATTCACTCTTTAATAATGTATGAAAAAGACAGTTTTTCTTAAGACTTCTGGGAGAAAATGGAACTTATTGATGCCAAGATATAACCAGCAATTAACCAGCAGATAAGAAAATTGTTAAATGATAAGTTCCCTGGTTAGAGGACCAGGCGGGTGGCTTCTGCCATATTACTAATAACTCTTCCCCTCTAAAGTACCCCAAATCAATATACAGTCTAAACAAGGGGGAATGTTTGATATGCAAACACAGATGAACGCCACAGTTGTAGCAGATTGGGGCTGATTTGTAGTAGGTGATATCCTGAATGCTTTCTCTGTAGCAGATAGCTTTTTATGTAGTAGGTAATATCCTGAATGCTTTCTCTGTAGCAGATAGCTTTTTATGTGGTTCTAATGTGACTCACATTTAAAAGCTATGAAGACTGAGGACAGTAAAATTATTTTAACCCATGTCATTATGACACTATTCTTTGACCCCATTTGGAAGTACAAGGTTAATCTAGAAAATCCAGACTGTCATAATGAAGACAGGTGTTTCAATTACTCCAGAAGACATGTAAAAATGCAGAAAGTCATTTTTAGATCTTAAAGATCCAAGGCATGAACTCTTGGTTAGGATACCTTGAGCCCCATATCTGACCAAACCAGCATGTTGACTTGTGGTCAATCCCAAATCTGTCTTTCCTTATATGTCACCCATGTGCACATTTAAAAATTACTTCTGAGAAGAATTCTACTCCAGATAGAAAGGAGTTCAGCTCACACACTAAGGAAACCATTGTCATCTTTATGGTCATAGGAGACAGCACAAAGAATTTCCTAGTGAAAACATGTGGGCATTAGTCATTACCTAGCTTTAAGATAAGATGTTCCTTGTAACTAGTAACATCTCTAGACCTCAGGGATGTTGGATGGCATCCCACTCTGGATATGCGGAAATGCACATTGAAAAGCTCAGAAGAGTGCTTGGAGTAGAAATGCCTGATGATGTTAATGCTGACTTGAGAAAGCAAAAAAGATATAAAGATGGAAAAAAAGTGGGAGAGAGCAGTAATTTTGATGGCCCATCCAGGAGGGAGGGGGGAAGGAGGGAGGAGAGAGAGAGTTCATAGCAATTGCATTGCTCTTAGCTAGATGAACCTGCCTACAGCTACCACTTACAATGCAAATTGAGCTTAGAGTCCTTCCCAGTAACTACACAGCAAACCCCTTTCAGCTTTAAATAGAATACTGCAGTGTGGGATGAGCAAAGGGGAGAAAATTCAGAGAAAACGTTGGAAGAGAATTTAGGGGAAAATATCCTGCTGTATTTGAGCAGGCAGAAGTGTAAATGTAGAGAGATAATAAAGGAAACAGAAAGGTATTATCTGCTAAAGGACAAAGAGGATGATCCATGAGTCATGTGTTTAAATTGTCAAGAAGGAAAAGAACTTGGGTAGGAGAATTTTGGGGAGAAGACGGATCTGGTATTCTCTTGGGGTAAACTGGCACTTCCTCTGATATTCATTAGAAGGGGTGGAAAGGCTCCTTCCCTACTGTCCAGCTCAACAGAATGGGTGGTGGAGAAAATAGATCAAGACTACAGAGAGCTTCTTGCTCCACCAAGCTTCTATTCCATTTCCTCCTCTTCCCAACTCTTCATTAAGACCAGGTACAGGGGTCTATGAGCGATCGATTTGTACATACCAGGAAAAGATTAAAGACTCATTTCTGTAAACTCATGCCCCATTGTTACTATATGAACTCAAATACTCCATCCAGAATTAGAATGAATAAAAATGGAATTAAATAGAGTCAAAGGTAGTATCCAGGACCCTGGAAACAATAAAGGATGCCATTTTAAACTTCTTCCTTCCAGAAATGACATTCCTATACCCCTGACTCCAGTTTAGTCACCTTCTCAGTTTGGTAGGTTTCCCTTTGCCTGTGCAAGGTAATATAAGAAAACATGAAGGCAACCTTCTTTCTTTGTAGTCACACACAGAAAACTCCCCATCCACTGCAAAGCTAACAGACTCAAGGCTGACTTCTCTGGTGGCTGACAAGCCTACATGTCATATGCTACCTGGTCCCACTCAGTCACAAAGCACAAAGACTTATAACCACACTACCAATGTGGAAATATTTGTAAAATTCATCAAGAATGGCACTTTCTCATTATGGGGCCGGGATGGGTCCATCTTCAAAGTCATCTCTATGTCTCAGGTACCAAAGACAAGTTGGGCTTGATGGTCCCCAGACGTGGTGATGAATGGAGAAAGTATTTTCAATAACTCTTGAAATTCTTCTATCTAAAACTTCAAGAGATGTTTGTAGAGGGTGCCAGCTGTTTTATTTCCCTCAGTGCTGGCACTCTTACTTGAATCATTGCATTTCTCTGGCATTCTTCTGATTCGATTAAACATTACAGAAATTTTAGCATTCTAGAAGAATCACAGGCTAATATGCCTTACAACATTTTCTTACATGGGTTATTATCATAGGACAATGCAACACTTTGTATTAGTTGCCAACCAAGACCCACAGGTAGAAAATGAAGCTCAAATGCAAAAGTTGTCATTCGAACAAAACTAAAATGTCTCACACACACAAAAGGCAGGCTGCAATCCACCTGCTGAATTTCCCTGAAGGCCTGCTCATGGGGGTGGGGGGTGGGGATGGGGGGTTGGGGGTGGGAGAGACACAGAGAGAGAGAGAGAGAGAGAGAGAGAGAGAGAGAGAGAGAGAGAGAGAGAGAGAGATTTTCACCTCTTGCCAAAGCTCAGCTTGCTGAACCCTCCTGCTTTCTGTTGGCTGTTGATTCAGCAGAAAGTACTGCTGCAGAATTCATAATGGTGATTTTTAAAGGGCCCCACGGATCCCGTTGCTCACCCCACGTGTCAGCCTCGTTTGCTGCCGTAGAACATGATTCCCCAGCTACCTTTTAAAAATTTCTGGCTCATGTACTTTCAAGGGGAGAGGGCTCCCCCACTTTTGCAAAGGGCCTTACAGGGTTTTGATTGTCTGAGCAGGTAAGCCAGCGAGTCAGAGAGATGAATGGGTAAGAAATGAAGCCTTGCCTTCTCTGCAGCCACCAAGAGCCATGGCATCACCATACCCAGAGAGGGGTGGACTACGGTCTCTCTGGGCCCCTCCCTTCTTCTCTCAGTTCAAGACTCTTGAAAGCATCTTGGGGGCAAGAAGGGGTCATCTGCTTCCTTGGGATCATCTGTCTGCCTGGGAGCCGCGCCCTGAAAAGCCTAATCCCTAAAGGCCATTTTAACTCTCGTGGCGCCTGGTCCACCTGCTGCTGAACTGGGGCTCGAGTCACAGAGCCCGGATGGGTGTACCCCTAAGCAGCCTAGCCTGAGCCCCCGCCCCAACCCCAGAGCCGAAGGAGTCTCAGCCTGGCCGCTGGGCGAAGCACAGCTATCCGCAACTTGCACCCGACCCCAGCGGCGGAATGTGGCCAAGCTGGCATTACCTTCGGTCGCATAGCTGTGGTCGCGCAGGAAACTGTTGTTGATTTTGCGGGTATCAATGTCCTCCTCCATTGACAGCAGGCTTACTTGCGTGGGAACCAAAAGCCGGCAGACAAGTATCCATGATCCCACCCCGCAGCCAGTCTCACAGGAGAGGGGGGCAGGGGAGCCAGTGGGATTGCACCATGGTCCGAGCCTGAGGAGGAGACGGGGAGGCGGAGAGAGAAGAAAATAAAAACCCGGCAATGGAGCTGTCACCTCCTCCACTTCGTTCTCCTCGGCTGCGGTGGCTCCTCCCGCACGGTGCGCTCACTTCAGCTCCAATTCCCAGCGAGGATGCTGTGCCTGCCTCCTCTGCCTCCGGGTACCAAGAGGCACTGTGTCCCCCACGAGGTGTTGGTCCTGCCTGGCCTCCCAGGAGTCACTCCCAAGCGGGTCTGGGGAGATGCCCAACAGGTTCCCCTTGGTAGGCAGCAGCTCCAAAATGCAAAAAAGGAGAGCCCTCCTCCCCTTGGGAGAGCGGGCAGCGGCGACAAAATGGTGCCTTTCCGGACCTACACTGCAGTGGCGATATGGCAGGGGCAGGATTCAGGCTTGCCTTAGAGGTGAGGGTGCTGGTCCCACGGGAGGGCGGCTCCCGCAGGCGGGGGCTAGGAAAGCTGGCGGGGAGCTAGGCAGGGCGCTGCGGCCAGCGCCAGCGCACTCACCCTCACACCCACAGGCGCGCACTCGCAGCTGCTGCTGGTGGTGCTGCTGCTCCTGCTGCAGGAGGCTGGAGGCGGCTGGTGCATTAAAGGCGAGGCTCCTCCCAACCGCGTCAGCAGCCCCAGGACTCTTCCTCAGCAGCAGTGAGAGTCCAGGCAGAGGCTGCGGAGGCTGCGCTCTGCTGCAGAGGGGTGCATGCAGCAGCCAAGGACGCCTGGACAGCAAATGGCTAGCTTGCAGGTTCACCGAGAAAAAAAAAAAAAGGCGTGGAAGCGTGGATGCGCTTTCCCAACCTCTCCCCTCTGGTGCCATGCAGCCAAGGGCAGCACAGGGCTTGTGTTCCAGAGACTTTTAACTCACTGCTTTGCTCCGGACACCTGCCTGTACTTCATTCAGGACAGCATTTAGAAGTAGCTTCCTTTGGGTAGAAATTCACATCTAGGTCGCCTTTGCTAACCAGATATGATGTGCACTGCCCCTTGCTGAAGTTCAAGGGCGAGGCCTAGAGCTCCAAAGCCGGAGAAAGCTGGAAAAGGGGCCTATTCCAAGGCTAGTCCTCCACTCTGGGACTAGAGAGCAGAGCAGGGGCCAGAACTTTGAGACTGCCATCATGCCTGATTCCTTTCCAAGCAGTCTAGCATGTAACTGTGAGATGTTAGTGTTCAGAAATGCACCAATATCTACACAGGCAGAGGCATAGTCTGCACAACACAGGGCTGAGTTATGATTCACTATATTCAGTCTGAAAAAACGCACTTTCTGTAGCCCTCAGCATTTTCCTTTGGACAGACACCAGAGCCTCTTCAGAATGCCTTCCATGTGCCCCCGGGCATCATAAGTCCATTCCTGCAGAAGGGAGACTGGGACCAATGAGAGCCACTGCTATCCCGGCAGAATTTAAAGGATCCAATGGCACAAGAAGAGGCCTGCCTTCTTACTTCACCCAGAGCAAGACAGGATCCATTCCTCAGCCTACATTTCCCCAAATGGCAAATTCCGCATTTGAAAGAAAATGAGATCGTTACTGTTATGAAACAAACAAAATAATTTAACGGAGCAGTCCAAGCCACTAGAAGAGCAATTTGCAAAAGAACTTCTTTCCTCATGAAGTAGTAGCCATTTCTATGGGGTGATGCTGTAAGGAGAGACATCAGCAAATGTCTTGCTCAGTTAAGCTCTGTGCGAGTTTAGTCAGATGGGCCCCGAGGGACCCGTGAGTTAATTATATACATACAATGAATGCTTGGGCTAACACAATTTAGAAAGTATTTGAAGTTTGAAAAAATGGGAAAACAAGTCCTTAACTGAGGTTGGGAATTGCCACTAGGTTTTTAAGGGAAAAAATAGATGTTTCTGGTGGGTGGAAAGTGGTAATGCTTCCACGCCAAGAAAGTAGCTGCAGGGGTGAGGGGAATAGCAGAAACGGGTCTCTACAATTAGTCGGTGAAAGGTGAGCATCCAGTAGATTCTACTCTGTTTTCATGCGGTAGTTAAGTCCTACATGCTTGTCTGAGTATTTGTTCGAAAGCCGCATGTGAAATTTAGGTAGCAGCTGAGAGTTGGTACAAGTTGGTTCAATCTACTCCAGTATGGGCTGTCCTAGTGGCATCCTCCATGTTGAGCTGAGGGCCTCACCATGCTGCGGGGTCCACAATTTTCTCTTCTCTTGCAGATTGGCATATAGTAAAGAAAGAACAGAAGGGAAAAGGGAAGTTCATCTCTCAGCGCATGAAGGTGCAGAGATGCCTTGTCTTCACTTGAAACGATTGTAGACTGTAACAGCAGGGTTGAGTACCTACTGGGAAATTCACCACCTTGTCTTTTTAGAACACGGGCTAGACTGTAATGGAGCTCTATGGTGGATCAAACGGGCTCAGGCTTATAGCCAGACTAGGTGTGAGGAATTTTCCATAGTAACCCATGAGAAACACAACCTCTCCCCAGCCCCTGAGTCCACTGAATTTCCCTTTGCTGTGCTCTGCAATATTCTGCTTGTACTTACACAACAATAGAAAAGACACAGGTCATAAGCAGGCAAATGAGAAGGACTTCCTTTTCCACACACTAAGCAGGCTTCAGAGTTCTGAAAGGCCGTTTCTTGCCACTTAGATCACACCATATAGATCTCCACTAAGCAGGCTTCAGAGTTCTGAAAGGCCGTTTCTTGCCACTTAGATCACACCATATAGATCTCCACTAAGCAGGCTTCAGAGTTCTGAAAGGCCGTTTCTTGTCACTTAGATCACACCATATAGATCTCCACTAAGCAGGCTTCAGAGTTCTGAAAGGCCGTTTCTTGTCACTTAGATCACACCATATAGATCTCCACTGTTTTTTGTTTCCCCAATAATTTTTGTCTTTTTCATTACACTTTATTTTCCAGCATTTGCCCATTATTATCATCATCAAATATTTTCATCATGACTCCAATATCAGGTGCCTGCCACTTAGCAGATGCTTGCTTATATTTATTGAATTATAGTGCATATTGAATGAATAAGTAAATTATCAAATATAGTTAGTGGTATTTAGTCTTTTATTCCTCTATTCATGATAAAAATCATGCCAAAACAATCTATTATGAGCCTACAGTTTTCTAGTTTACAATCCTACTGCTATGGGAATAATTGTTCCCTCTGTGTTCTACATGTATGTATGGTAAAAACTGCTAAGCATTTGATATGTGCTAGTGTTGGTCTACATGTTGGGGATATAGACAACATGAAACAAAGTTCCTTTCTGCACAAAAGTGTGTGAGCTTTGGGTTGGACACATGCTATAATTGAGCTGGTTGTGGCGGATCAAGGCCAGCATGCATGGGCTACACCTTTAAAGGTGGGTGGGGCAGGAAAGAGAGCTCAGCAGATACAGAAGCCCACAGTCATGCCTGATGACCTGGATTTGATCGCCAGAACTCACATAGTGGAAGGAGAAAACTGACTCCTGAAGTTGTTCTTTGACTTTCATATTCATGCTGTGGTGCGCAAGCACACACACATACACACACACACACACAGACACACACACACACACAGAGTAATACAAAAATTCAAATAGACATGCCATAGCATAACATCAAGTATCAAGCTCCAATGTCAGATAAAACTTATTTTCATCTACCTATTACATTACTGTGTCCTCGAGCTGGTTACAAAACTCTCACCAAGCCATAGATTTTCTTACCTATAAATTAGGGAGAAAAATGGCATCAATTTCAGAAAATCACTGTGAAGATTAAAATAAAATAATACCTGTATAGAATATACTTCTATTATTTGGAGGTTCCATTTTGTTTTGCCGTCATTACTACCATTGATTTCCAACAAATATGTGTACCAGACACTGACACTGGATGGAGATTCCACATGTCAGTTTGTGAGATGGTTACTTGGTCTCTATTATCATGGACCTTAGTGTCCAATTTATAGTTTAAGTAGAGGCTCTACAAGCTCCAAAGCAGGTGGCAGAGGGCACTCTGAAAGGCTGACCTAATTTATCCTGTGTCAACACAGAAAGAGTCAATTGCAAATACACCACACTCTTACATTACCCCATTCAGCATGTGGATACATCCTTTTTCTCACCCTTATCCTTGGTCCTCTCTCTCAACACAACCCTCCCTACAAGTCCAGGTAGGCTAGTTAGTGCTTGTGACACATACTGAGACCCTTGACTTCAACCTATGCAATTAACACATGAAACAGCTACAACTTTATTAAAACCCTTGATCCACTCCAGTCTAGTGAGTCTTAATGTAGTCTTCTGGTATCAGGAAGTCCCAATCTGTATCCCAGCTCAGGCACTTATGAATTCCTTAAGCTGTCACAAGTCATTTAGAATTTCTGAGCCTCTGTGTCTACAAAGCAGGCCAAGAGCCCTAGAAATCACTTCACAGGGTTGTTGGTAGCTTCAGAGACAATGTAGGGAAAGTGCTTAGTCCAGGCTTGGTCTAGAGCCAAAATTCTCCAGATGAATGATGGTTTTCTCTCAGCAGTGCTTCATGGAGACCTCTGTCTCCAGAGGGCTAAAGAGTTGCATGACAAGTAGTCTGCTACATGAGCACAAGTGACCTAGAAACCCGGGGATAACCTCTGGCTCTCTAAACAACTAGAAACAATATAGCTATTTTAGCACCTTGCAAAAGAAGACTATAAGCTACAATGTTGACACAAATGTCAGAAAAGAGGGCTCTTCCTTCTGGTGTTCACCAAGGCTACAGATCTGACCACACTTCCTCAAGGGAGGAATGCCATAGGGTTTCTTTCCAAGAGCTCTAGTCACCCAATGTTCACCCTACTCTCTGAGGTGGGTTATGTGCTGGCTGCCCAGAAACTGGGCTCTTGGATTTCAAGCAACTTTGTTAATTCCTTCTTGTGCATACTACAGCTTGTAACCCCATATGACTGATTCTTTAACATGGCATTTAACTTAGGAAAAGAAAACAAAGCCTGGGATATTTGTACACTGTGTGAAGATTTATTGCTGGGATTGGTTTAATAAAGAGCTGAACAGCCAATAGCCAGGCAGGAGGTATATGCAGGATTTACGGGCAGAGAGAGGAAGAGAAGGAGGAATTGATGGGAGATGCCAGGAGACACAGAGAAGAATCAGGAGGAGCACAATGGAAGGGAGGTGACATCCCACGACAGAACACAGATTAATATAAATGGGTTAATTTAAATTGTAAGAGCTAGTTAGGCACAAGCCAAAGCTTTAGACTGATCTTTTGTAATTAGTAGGAAGTCTCCATGTCATTGTTTGGGAGCTGGCTGGCAGGACAGAAAAACTCATTACAAAAGCCTTTTGCTGCCACCCCCCCCATCAGTGCTATATGAACTTTAGATTAGGGACTGTCCAGCTGTTCTTTGAGTGACATCATGACGGCAGCATAAAACCTGAAATAGGCTGTGATGAGATAGTTGTATCAAAGAAATTATAAGCTTCTTAAAATACTATATAAATCAATTGTTATTTTTAAATGTGAGAGCCAGTCTTTAGACATTTACCATCAGGTCAATAGAAAGTCACCACTTGCTGAGGTATCTTTGTTACATCCCTTCACATCCACCCCTTGCTGAGCTATCTCTGCACCTACCCATTATTTATTCCAAGTTCCCTCTATTTCTCAAGACTACACTCCCAAACTAAGTCAGTTTCAGAGCATCCCATTTTCCAAGGAACTTCTTCGATAATGTTAAGCAACTCTTAAATTTTTACTTTTAACACCAAGATTTCTCATTTGTAGCAGAAGAAATCTGATGAATTCTTTGATTCCTTTCAAGTTGGTTATGAAATTGTCATGGTAGACCCCTGAGTGATTGCTTCTGGAAGGCTGTGGTATCTGACTATGTAAGGAATACTGGTCAGGCTCACACTCCAGGAATCTTTCTTTCTTACAGTGCAGGTCCCATAGTTACTTTACCCTTGCCTTGATAAGCCTAGGTGTGAAACAAAAAATGTCTACAAAAGCATTCGTTGGCAGCTCCTCTTCTTTCCTACTGCAATGCTGATGGAATCAGAGTAAAGGCACAAAATCCCAAACCCAGATCTGAGGGCCAGAAAGAAAACATCATCTTAAACTGTTCTCAGTCAGTGATTCTGGAGTTAAAACTGGCTGTCTTGCATGGGGTAGTTTTAATTTGCATCATTTTTGTTAAGTACAAGTGATGTTCTCCAAAACCAGTTAAGCAACTTTCTGAGGGCACTGTCTAGCACCTGATTACCACACTCAAAGCAAAGCTTTAGTATAATTTATAATGAAGAATACATATTGAAAAATAACTTGTATGCCTTAAAAAATATACCAAAAGAACACTTTATGGAAGTCACCAGAGAGTCTTCCATTGATCATGTGACCACAAAATTCTGCTCTCCAATCTAATTTATAAAAGCATTGATTGTTCTCATATATGAGCAAGTATGCCTATACAACAGATTCTAGATTAACAACCATAAAAATATTTTTTGGGCAACATATGCCTGTTTGGCTTTGTCTCCCAGCTGAAACTGAAGACATAGGTATTCAGCCAAACAGTTGGCCTATTAGAGGGTAACTCCCAGAAAGTGAATACGGGTTACAGTATGCCATGTAGGTACTTTCACAATTTTTGTCCTTTGTTATCTGTTCAGTTTGTCGTTTCTAGAAAGAAACAAAAATTGCATTCAAACTTTCTATTCTGTGTACCGTGTATGTATAGATTTATCACCATATATATTTTTACATTTTGTTTGTATGACTTGAATTTGGGGGTCATCAAATTCTAATTCTAGTCCTTAGTAGGATAACTGTAGGCATACTTCTAGAATGTGGTGCTTCATTGCAGCAACACAGCCTCCTTCCCAGGGCACGCACTCATTCCTGCCCACCACTCCTCTGAGCTGTCTGAATGTTAGCTCTGCGCTCATTTGCTGGTTCTTCTTCACGCCGTTGACTTGTAGAGGTCAGCATCCCGGACTTCGTTATCCCCAATCCTTTCCTCAGTTACCACCCACAAGATCACATCGCTCCAGATCTGAACTCTGAGCATGGGCCTCTCCCCTAAAGCATGTCGGTAGCTGGCTGAGCCGACATTTCCCTGGGTGCCTATGGGATCTCTTCATTCTTAGTGCTGCCTGCAAGCCAGCCAGCTCCACTTCCTGTCACGGAATTCCTGTCTTCCCCGCATGCATGCTTCCCATCAAATCTGCCAGCTCTAACTTCAACATGTATTTGTAACTGACCAATTCTCTCACCATCCCAGCTGCTTATGTCACGCTGCCCACGCTGCTCTCGTTAACAAGAGTATTTCAACACTAGCCATTCTCCAGGCCTCCGGAAACAGCCTGCTCCACACTGCTATAGTGTTTAAGATTTTAACTTTTTAAGTGTGTGTGTGTGTGTGTGTGTGTGTGTGTGTGTGTGCGCGCGCGCACACACACTGCTGAGCCTGTTAAAAGCTAAGGTTCATGTCCTTATAGTTTATACACTGCAGGGAAATCAGTCCTTTGAAATGTAAATCTCTTCATGGGTGCAGTGGCGGTGCATCCCTTTAATCCCAGCACTCAGGACACAGAGGCAGGCGGATCTCTGTGAGTTTGGGACAAGCCTGGTCTACAAGAGCTAGTTCCAGGACAGCCTCCAAAGCCACAGAGAAACTCTGTCTGGAACCCCCACCTCCCCACAAAAATGTAAATCACTTCATGCCACTTTTCTGCCAAAAGCCTTTCACTGGGTTCCTGTACACTCAGACCAAAAGAGTCTTGAGATATTGGAAGGATTTGGTTCTGGCTATGGTTCTATGTTTTCTTCCTCCCTGTAGTACCACTAAATACCTCCAAATCCCCCACAGTCACAGGGGCATCCTAATTGTTCATTAAATAGCACTCTTAGCCCAGAACTTTCTAATCTGATTTCCTCTCTGACCTCAAATCCATTATTAGGCACTAGCATAACTCAGCCGTTTACTTCTTTGGGGAACCAACCTTTCTAGGGTGTTTTCCTCTGTCCAAATAAAGCCCTATCCACCAATTCTCCACTAATACTGTGTCACTGTGGTGCAATCAGAGGGTACACATTTGTTTGTCCTTGGTTACTGCTCAAGGAGAAGATGATTTTTAGGGAGTCAGGAATTCCTTGTTGCATATAGTTAGCACCCATACAAGTGCCTGCACTTTCAGTTACTCCAAGCAGTGGTTCTCAACCTTTTAGGACTTTATCCCTTTGAGAGTCACATACCAGATATTTATATTACAGTTCATAACAGTAGCAGAATTAGAGTTGTGAAGTAGCAATGAGATAATTTTATGGTTGGGAGTCAATGCAACAGAGGTAACTGTATTAAAGGGTTGTAGTATTAGGGAAGGTTGAGAACCATTGCTCTAAGGTACCTTTTGCTTTGCTTTTGGAGTACAGGACTCATGTAGCTCAGGCTAGCCTCAAACTCCCTATATAGTTGTGGGTACTCATGGCTTTCTGATCCGCCAGCCCCTACCTTCTCAGGGCTGGAATTATAGTCATGTGTTACCATGCCTGGTTTGTGTAGTCCTGGGGATCTAACCCTGGGCATTGTGCATGCTAGGCAAGTAAACTACCAACGAAAATTGAGCTATATCCCAACTTTCTAGTGCGTCCAAGAGCATGTGTTTCTAAAGAATGAATATTATGCTGGTTTGAATAGGGATGACCTCATCAGATTCATATGTTTGAATGCTTGACTCATAGGCAATGCTACTATTAGGAGGTATGGCCTTGTAAGGGGAAGTCTGTCACTGTGGGGGGGTGAGCTTTGAGGCTTCAGATGCTTAAGGCTTAGTAGTGAATTGTTCTTTTTTCTGCTACCTTTGGGTCAAGATGGAGGGTTCTCAGCTCCTTCTCCAGCATCACATTTGCCTGCATGTCACTATGTCCCACCATGATGATAATGGACTACATCTGTGAAACTATAAGCCACCCCAAGTAAATGCTTTCCTTTATAAGAGTTTCTGCGGTCACGGTGTCACTTCACAGCAATAGAAACCCTAACTAAGACAGAAAGTAATGAACAGTCAAAGTAAAATGTGTAGTGAAAGCATTTGGCCTTGCCCCAACAGCAAGCTGGCCTTTTCTTTAGACTTTTGGAGCTAAGATATGTTGTACATATGAACAGTATGCATTTTAGGTTCCGGGACAGCACAGGGTACCTTGGGGTAGTAGAACTAGCTACAGCAGAGTTGCTACTTGATTTGGGCTGGGGGTTTTGGGTAACATGACTTTCTGTCCACCCAGTTACTGAGTCAGGTTCTGTGACGATCATTAATAACTTAGTCATGCCTATGTGGCCTGTGCACTGGTACTCCAATGACAAGCCTGACTGCCAGGCTTAGAAAAGCTCTGGTGGCTGATCACACCCTAGGCAGGTTGTCATAGTAATGACAGGAGGGCGAAAGGGGAAGCTTCGCCTGAGACACTTTCAGACCTTGCTCAATACAATTCTCCCTTGGTTGGTTTTAATGTGTGCTTTTCCCTATAATGAGTTGTAACCATGTGTATGACAGCATTCAATGAGTTTTGCTAATTCTCCTGACAAGTATTGAAATTGGGGTTACTTGGGACCTCCTATTTGTGGTTGGTGCCAGGAATTAGGGTAATCTTGAGTGCTTTCAAATTTTATAGCTTACCTACATTCTCGGCAGTGTGAAATATTCTTGATAAGGTTCAAGTTGGAAGGTGGGCTTACAGACTGCTAGGTCTTGGGCATTATCATTTTGTTGACAGGAAACTGAACCATAGAGAAAGATAGAGACTGGCCCAGGCTACGGGGGGTGGAGGGAGAAGTAAAACACCTGTTCGCATGGCTTTCATGCACCACCCCTAGGACGCTTGATAACTTGCATTTGGGAATATACATCTTTTTCCTTATAAGGGTTAATAAATGCTACCAAGATTTCCATTGGGAAGCTCAGAACATTGAGGTTGGTCAGATGGAGACATTACCACTTTTTTAAAAGTCAGTGGGTTCTATCCACTTACCTGCAAATTTTATTTTCTTTTATTATGGCTGACAAGTATTTCAAAGTATATATGTACCACATTTTTATTATCCTGGAAATCATATACATACAAGGAATATTATATGAACTGAGCAGGTGGTATCTATATATTTACTTGGTTGTGTGTGTGTGTGCAATAACTAAAAGATAGAGGTCATGAATGAGAGAGAGAGACAGAGAGACAGAGAGAGAGTGACAGAGAGAGACAGACACACACACACACACACACACAGAGAGAGAGAGAGAGAGAGAGAGAGAGAGAGAGAGAGAGAGAGAGAGAGAGAGAAGGAGAGAAGGCATGGAAACAGTGGGAGGAAGGAAAAGGGGAACTGATGCAATTATATTTCAATTAAAATCAAAACTTAAATCCACCCTGCCCCCAGTCAGTAGGCCCAGTCTTAAACAAAACTGCAAGGTAACTGGTTTATCTTGCCTGCTCTTCTGCCCTGCTCAGGACCAGGAAGGAGCTGCAGAAGAGGGGTTTCAATGTTCCTGATCCACAGACAGAGTTCTGAATAGGAAGTCTTTCTGTTTACTGGGAACCAGCCCCCAAAGCCCTCCCACACCTCCACAGTCTGTTCATTTTTCTCCATCTTAAGCAGAAAACTGCAAGCCATAGGCAACCTCAGAGGCCATATGATGGGACACATCACAAATCCTGCCCATCGTGTTGGAAACAGGGTGAAGAGTTCAAGGTGCTGCACAAGCAATGCAGCTGTCTTAGCTCTGAGGACACTGGGTGGCAAGTCACAGAGGCAGAATTCAAGAGCTCTGGGACCTTGAACTGGCAAGCAAGGTGGTGTATATTTTTAAACTCAATAAATATGTATGGAATAAATGCCGAAGGAAAATAATCATATTAAACGTCCCTCAAATAGAGACCCTGCAATTTCCATTTGGCATCTGAGGGAGCCACAAGGACTGAACAGAAGATAAAGACGAAAGAGTATGAATTTACATCTGAAAAGTAGCTTGGGCTCTGAGCAATGACTTGGGATCAGAGACCTTTTTTGAGAACTGAATGAAAGATTTGGATTCCTTCTCTGGGTGTGTGAGGTGGTGGCACCTGGGGTGACAAAGCTTGAGTGCCCACTGTTTCCAAATGCTGACTCATCAAGTCTGTTTTGCACAGCAGAGAAGAAGAAGAACAAAAATGCCTGCGGGCCAAAGGAAGGTACCGGCTGAATGCTGCCAGCCGGCCCCACGCACGCTCCCATGAAGGAATAAAAGGAGCTACCACACAGTTGACACTTAATGATAATGCTACAGGACTGCATTTGAGTCTTTTCAAAGACAGGTAAGACACAAGAGGCACACTTAAAGGCACAGCTTTTGAGAAACAGAATGGTTCTGGGTTCAGATCTTGGCACTGATGTTTCCTAGTAGCATAATTGTGAACGAGCTACTAATTTTGTTGTCTTTTACTTTCATTTGCAAAACAGCAGTAGTCACGTCAGAGTGGTTGCATAGTCCATGCACTAGCCTTTTAAGACCCTGGCAAGGAGCTCACTCCTTGATATGAGATATACTGTTCTTAAATGTATGTTCAGGTGATGGACTCTGCACAGCCTGAAGATTTAGAGGAATTTACTCAAGGAAAGGTAGTGTCAGCAGGTAATATGAATACACAAAATGTCAGTCCGAAGCTCTGAGATCGGCTGTGTAACAAATTTTCAGGAGCACAAACAACAGGGTTCTTTATTCACAAAGCTTCGGGGATTTCAAGACAGCAATAGCAGAGTGTGACATGAAGCACGAGACATGTCTCTGTGTGTGGAGGACCGTGTTAGTGCATGTGCTGTAGACCGTGGATCTTGCCCTCCCTTCAAGGGCAGGAGAACTCAGAGAGAGATTACCGACTTGGCACAATGACACTGTCCAGATTGCTGGCTCACCTATTCCTGTCTGTCTTTGTGTACTCTCTTGTACTTTTCCTTCTAATTTAAACATTGCTGCTGCTTTGAGAATACCTACACAAATCTTATTCTTTAAATCCCAGCTCAGCTCCATCTTAGAGAAACACGATAGAATGAAGAGCTGAGACTCAACATTCAGCAGGCAAGGGTCAAGCCTGCTTTGCACCCACATTGAATAGCAGGTAATGCTCTTCCTTTCTCTGCAAAGCCAGTGTATCCTTCACCTAGTGGGCAGTCGGTTGGAAAGTTCTCACAAAGCAGATAGAAGGACCACACAGCTTCACAGATACAGGAAGAGCTCGAAACACTCACGTCCCACATTGACACAAAACCTTAAAAAATACCCTCAATAAAGTTTCCTTCACTTTTGCAGGCTGCATATAGGACTTACTGAATACCCACCATACACCCCCCCACAGAGTCCCCAACTGCCACTGCCCAACACACACACACACACACACACACACACCACAAACGTGCATGAAAACATGTCTATTCCCATGACAGTCTCCTAATTAGCTTTGGCTCATATGAATTTGTTTTCTTGTTCTCTTACTTAACTTCTTGTGGTTCTTGAGTCTATCTTTACGAATCTCAGTTCACTCTCTTCACTAAATTAGCATTAATCTTTCCAAATCACAGATCTGGTTTTCTGTCACTTTAATTTGAGATGTTGCCTATAATAGGTTCCTAAACACAAAGACAGAATTATCAGTGTCTTTTGAGGTGTCATCATTGTGTAATAAAAGAGGTACAGGATGTGACTCCCCCAATCATACAAAACAACCTCTTCACATGATCTTAGTTAGGGTTTCTCTTGCTGTGATAAAACACCACGGCCAAAAACAACTTGGAGAGGAAAGGGTTTATTTCGTCTTACACTTCTGGGTCCTGCTCCATCGTCGTGGAAAGTCAGGGCAGAAACCCAAGGCAGGAACTTGGACATGGGGACAGAAGATCCCTGCTCACTGGTGTGGCTTTCCAGCACTTTCTCGGCTTGATGTCCTGTACCCACAGGACACTCTGCCCAGAGGTGGCAGACCCACAGTGGGCTGGGCCCTTCCACATCAACCATCAATCAAGGAAATGCTCCACAGGGTTGTCCACAGGACAGTCTGGTGGAAACATTTTCCCAGCTGAGGTTTCTTCTTCTCAGATGACCCAAGCCTATGTCAGGCTGATAAAAAACCAAACCAAACAACAACAGCAACCAGGACATTGTGATACAGTCTTCTGCTGGAGGTGTCCAGTACATGTCAAAAGACAGAGCTCCTGCATAAAGAAGCTAATTTAGCTTTTTTTAGGCTGTAATTCCCATAATAAGTTATTTTTATTTTCTGCAGAAAAATGCTGCCAGTTGCAGGCCTGAAAGTTGTCAGGCTCTTGGATGTGTCTTGTGAATCTCTATAATTCATCCCTGCCCAGAATCTCCACCTTTTTATTCTTCCTCCTCCCCAAGCCTTATACTGTGGAACCAGTGGACTGTTTCCAGTTTCTTGAAGAACCTTGAGTTTGCACTACTGTGCTTGCTCTCCACGATATCTTCCTATCACTCATCCTTTCATTGATTCTCCAGTGATGTGTCATGTGTCACTTAAGGCCTTCATTAATCATTCTGTAAAGACATAACATTGCCATTAACTGCCTCCTATCCTATTTTCAATAGTTGATTCCTTCTTTGGAATTTTGCACACAAACTAATTCTAATATTTGTAAACAGTTTCTGGTCACAGGTGCTTAGTAGTATTGTAGTATAGACAATCCTTCAAAAGGGTTGAAGTAGCTAATGCTTACTTGGAAAGAGATGAGCAGATCAGGTAACTCATTTCTCTTGCTCTCCTTTGAGTGCTGTCCCCTTTGCCTTAGCTGTCCAGTCCAGAAGTTCAGTGAATGTTCCCGGCACTGCCCTTTCTCTACATCCGCAGTTGCAAAGACCCACACAGCATCTCCCCTTTGAGAAAGTCTGTCTACAACTGTCCACTCATGAAGCTCAGGCCATTGCCGCTTCTCAGCATGCTTCCTCCTCTGGTCCCTTAGCAGATTTTCCATTCTCCATGCATTATCCCCTAAAGTGAAAATCTGAGTGCCCCAGGTACCCTCCAACAATCCCTTAAAGATTCCCATAACTCTTAGCAAAAGACAAATCCAAGGACCCTTAAGACAGCACCACAGACGTAAGAGCTGCCGAGTGCCTTCCTGCACTCAACTTCCATCAGTTAAGGCCTCACAGTCTATGCTGGGAGCCTTGAGGAGCCCATGGGAGTTTCTCAGGATCTCTGGGCATTTGCGTGTATTTTATTTTTCTTGGCATTCTCCTGCACTCTTCCTCTGGACGATTCTGAGTTACTGAACACTGATGGAGAGTTATGCTCTTCTGCTGTGAGCTTGCACAGCTGGGGTATCATCTCTGTTGTGAGTCTTTGCATCAGCTCTCTCTTAACTCTGTTGAATCTGTGCCTAACAAGGTACTTGCTACAGAACCAACATGGACTTGTTGGTTTGAATGAATCATTTTGAATTGGTTGGTTGGCTGAATCAAAGAATGAATTAATGGATGAAAGAAAACAACACTAAAATGGGCAGCGTTGCGTACCACAAGAAAAGGGATGTAAAGCATCGTCTTATCTGTTTCGTCTTTGTCTGCTGTGTTAAGCTACATCTTCTTACCATCAGTGCCTGGAGCGTTTTCCTTTGCAGTGGCCTTTGTGTTTTCCTGAGTTTTCTTTCCCCTTTTGCCCATAACTAAAGCCACCTGGTACTTCGGAGTATTCATCCCTTCGTAGGATCTCATGCACACAGACCAAGTCAGCCTCTCTACAATGCTCTGTCAACACCCTGTGTCCCTTTTTCTGTTCCCACCATAGTCAGCAAGTGCTTAGTGACAGTACATGGCAAGGTCAGGTGAGAACTATGCTTTTTATTTAGTACTGGGCCCCCGTGCCTTTGGACAGTGCCTGGAAAACCAGCAAGTTTGTCTAGTAGAGGCAAGAGCTAAACACTACGTCTCATCAGCAATTTGGGCTTCTTTTTATACCATGTACATAGTAGGGCTCACAAGGTGATAGCTGTTTACTTAAACAAAGCCTGGGTCCTTTTTTCCTTGTGTATAAACAGCTTTTAACTAATATGCTTGAAGGAAATAAAATTATTCCTACAAACTTAGCAACATATGCATATTTTCATGCCTCCTTGAAATATGTTTTTAGCCCCTTTGAAATAAATGCTGTCAAAAGAATCCCATCTGCCAGGCTCCTGGACTCCACCTCATTAGGCAAATAAGTAGCTTCAGAGTCCGTGTCCACCACAGGAGAGCACAGGAGTGCTAATGCATCCATCCCATAATGTGCTCTAATTGGGACACATTAGTTTGTCATGTCACTGCTTAGTCAGTGCTGCTTCAGTAGGTAATTATTAAAATGGAAAACAAACAGTCCCAAGAAGTCATGACTGTTTGACAATTGGGGCTCAATAATACTTGTGTTGGCCTGGAACATTGTTCCATACTGATGGCCCCAGGAAGCAGAGGGACTGGAATATTCAAAGAGGTATTCTAAAGCCTGTGGCATCACACAGCATTTGATCTCTCTACAAAGTATCGCATTAGTGTAGATATGTGTTTGAGGAGAGAGCAGGCATTGTAAAGCCCACCCCCACCCCCACCCCACCCCACGTAATCGTATCGGCTGCCAGGTGAAAGGAGCTCACTGAGCATGCTAAGGCATTGTGCTTATGTATGTCTTCTTAGCTACATTATTGCTATCACTCACAGCTAACACCCAAGGAGATATTTCCGGTTATCACCAAGTCCGTCAAATCTCTGAATTGCTCTCTTAGCATGAAGAGTACAGCAGATCTGAGATTTCAACCCAGGATGGCTGGTCTTTACTCCCACAGTGGTTCCCTTATATTTCCTCATGGAAACACAAAGAGCCACGGCAAACGAAAGCAAGTGGTTGAGAAAGGGGATGTAGGGGGACTATGAATGGGAACATGTTCATTGTACAGCTGTATGAAAATGTCCTTATGCAAAACAATGCCGTGCACAGGGTTATACATATTATGCACATACAGTGACTTACAATGTGAAAATTATGTTAAAAGGAAAATGCAGACAATTTCTCTGGACAATAAAAATTCGTTAACTGAAAGATGTATAACCAATGGAACATCCCAAGCTTTAAAGGCAATGAAGAGAGTTGCTAGTACCCTGAAGGCAGGGGATGCTCTGAAATATCTGGGAAAAGCAGAGGCTCAACCTATCAGGGAGAATGGCTTCAAGTTCTTATAAAAATTATTTTATATCATGGGTGTGAGTGTTTTTCCTGCGTGTATGTTCATGTTCCATGTGAATGCCTGGTGCCTGCTGCAGAGGCCAGAAGAAGGGCTTGGATCCCATGGAACAGGAGCTACAGACAGTCGGAAGCCATTGTGTGGGTACTGGAGCAATCAGGTCCTCTGAAAGCAGCCAGTGAGTGTTCTCACTGCCCAGCCATCTCCCCAGTTCCAGAAGAGTGATGGTTACTTTGAATCAATGTAGCACTGATGTCCTAAAACTCACTCTATAGATCAAGCTGGCTTTGAACTCACAGACAGCCACCTGCCTCTGCCTCCCTGGGATTAAAGGTGTGCACCACCACCACCCAGGACTTTTCCATTTTGAAACAAGATTTCCAGGAAAAAGAAGCACATGCCTACCTTCGTCCTTTAAGTTGTTGATGCCCCTTGATTTTGGATAACCAAAAAGAGAAAACTACTGTCAAAATGTGAACTGCGTGTGTGTTTATTATCTCCTTACCCCTAAGCTCTCTTTAGAATAACAGTGAGGGATGGTATAAAGCAGATGTAACTCACAACAGAGAGAATGTGAGAAGGACCATCACGTGCATTGTGGACCTCATATGCCAATGAGAGAAGAACAATGGATGGATGATGACAGGGGAGGAGATAAGCCAATGAGAGCATTTCCTTACTTTGTCCAGACCTGGAGGTACTTCAATACGTAGTAGTGCCCAAAATGATGCGAGGTGAGGGCTGAATGTGGGGAAGTACTAAAGTGATATCCATGGAGAGTTGAGTTAATTGTCACCCATACAGAACCCTAGGGCATTGACAAGTAGAGTACAAGAGAATGGGTTCTCATGTCTGCAAAATGCTTCCCAGGATGGGTACAGTTTGTGTCTAGAAGTTGAGAGTAACGCAAGGTACACTCACACCCTCCTTTCCATTCAGTGACCCTCGATCCTTTGTCATTCTAATGAACACCTCCACACTGGAGCAATGCACACACACACACACACACACACACACACACACACACACACTTCTCAACTGAGAAAAAGAGTGGTCTAGAGCAAAGGGCCATTCTCTTTACTATTTTAAAAGATTCACAACATTTGAGCATTTCTCCCATATGCATTACCTTTGGAAAATCCAGAGAGTTTTCTGGAAGAAAACAGACACTGGTTTTGTGCCAATAATCATGAGATTGTCACTGGAACTTTCTTGTTAGCCACAATGGTCCCTTAAAAACAATGAAGCAACAACTTGAAAAGCCCAGGAGAAAATCAGTTTCCGAGTGACCAGCCTTATAAAGCCCTTACTGAGTGGCAGAGAACCCACAATTTCTTGAACTGTGTCCTCCCTTTGCCCAGCGATTTGTTGCAAACCCTAAAAGTCTGTTAAGGGTAGTATTGTTCTCCCTTCACAGGATCTGTTTCTAAGTCAGACCTAAGAATAAGGGTGAGAAATAAGCATCAGAGTCAGAAAGTATACATAGGTCAATCTTCTGTTTTTCATTCAGACTGTGGCCCTGGGCCTTTGAAAAACAAAGGCAGAATATCTGTGCAGAGTAAAGAATGTGTAGGGAGGATTCAGGGAGAGCCATCCATCACAGGGACTCTGGGGACAAGGGATACGCCATGCCATGGATAAAGGAGCATCGTATCCTTGTTGCTACCTTGGCAACTCTCAAAAGTTAACGTTTCACCTGACAGCGTGAGTAAACACAGATTGAGACAGATTCTTCTTTGAGAATAAGATACAAATCTGAAGTTCTCATTGTATATTTCTGGCATGTTGGCACTGACTGAAAATACCTGTTCAAATGAACTCATACCAAAGTATGGACCCCACTACATCCCTGGTTTATATTAACTGATATCCTGGATTCCATTTAGATACTCAAGACACAAATACAATCATCCCTTGGTATCTGAAGGTGGGCTGGCTGCAGGACACACCACAGATATCAAAATCTACAGATGTTAAGTCCCTTCTGTTCAATGACGCATGTGCATGTAACACACGCACACACACACACACACACACACACACACACACTCCTATTTACTTTAAATTATCTCTAGGTTATTTATAACTAATACAATGGAAATGCCATACAGATGGCTATTGTACTATATACTATGTAGGGGGTGATGACAAGGAAAACATTCAGTACATGTTTAGTCTAGACTCAATTCCTTCTCAACATTTTACATCTGTAATTGGTTGAGTCATGAGCACAGAACTCATAATGAGGGCTAGTTATGCTTGATGATCTAGATGTCATGTTAACCATGTGCATTCTCCATCCTCATCAAGTTGGTCTGTGAAGACAATGAACAGAATTGTGTGGGAGTCAAGAATGAAAGGAAAAGGAAATTTACCTTTAAAAATATTCATGAGCAAGCTCTTCCAGAAGACACAGAGCATCTACACAAGGAGCTGGTGTGATATGGAGAATGGCAAGAAAACAGAATCCTCATGCAAATACCCCTAAATGAGTTCAGTACTGGAAATACTGGGCTGAAGTGAGGGAAAGGGTTCCAGTTGAAACTGGAAAGGTACACAGAGGACCAGCACAGTAGCCTACTGGCCATTGTATAGAATGGGAACAAAATTCCAAGTGTGATGGAGAGGAGAATTCACTTCTCAAGAGGCGTGTGGGCTGACATATGTGCTTCTTGTATCTGGCTGAACTCACCATGTGCAAAATCCACAGACTCTCAGTATCACCAGACTCCGATGCTACTTTCCTGGCCCTCCAAAGTTCTGGTTCTTTACTCCCAGCAAATATTTATTGAGAATCTATGCCATGAAAATGCTTTGTGAGTCCCTATAGTGGTCGAATAACAAAATATTGCTTTCTGCATTTTTAAATTTCCTCACCCCCACATCCACCCTCACCCCCACTCTGTGACCTGGATTGTAAAACCTCTGTGCTGTTCTGCCTAGTTCAGGGTTTTCTTTCTGCGCATTTAGTATCAACGATGATGCTAGATCACTGCCATTACTAGAAGTATTTACTACAGCACTTCTAATGCAAACAGAGCTTTCCAGCCTGCAGGCTTTGTTCTATGCCATATACATAGCTGAACACATTTGATTGCCACAAAAATGCTGCAGACTGGCTTTTGACATAGGATGGCACATTGCCTCTTTAAGTGTTCTTTTTGAAGGTTATTTTCCTCTGTTCTCTTTTCAATCCATCCTACTCATTTTATTGGCAGACTAATTGTCTCCACAACAACAGAAAATGTCCTCATATCAAGCTGAAAGCCACACAGTTCTCTGTAAGCAGCATCCCAATTTATGTTCTCCACCGTGGTCAGGGTATTTCTGGGGATTCAAAAAAAAAACCCTGTGGGGCTCCACTGCCTTCATAATACTGAGGTGGTATTTGCTTTTTACTTACAACTTCTCCTGAGTATACAGTAGTTTCCCAAGGCTGCACAGTGTGGAATATCATAGCAAACTGAGTACAGGGTACCAGAAACTGGCATTAGATAAATTTCCAAAAACAAGATGGAGCAGTACTACTTTCTTAGCTTTTTGTTTAGAAAAACTATGAAAGGAGATTCAAGTTTGACTGAGTGACAGGAAGTCGGAATGTGAAGTCTCGAGACTACATACCCACTGAATGTCTGATAACCCTGTTGAGGTTTAGTCTTAGGATAGGCAGAGGAGGGGTAGAAGTCACAGCCAGGCTGTGGAGAATCGCACAGTGACCAGTGAGAAGCAATGCCTGAAGTTCCAGTGTGTAGCCTGGAGGGACTGCAAGCTTCCTGGTGAAAGTAGGCTTCTGACTAACGTGGTACCCAAGCGATCACCATGACAACAGTTCATATAGAGTGGCTGCCCTCAGCCTGAGATGGGATATGTGGCAAATAGGACCTATAGATCCCTGAGAGAAAAGCAGAAGCAACTGGGAATGCATTTGTGGCTCCAAAGGTGAGAACATTGGACTAGAGGTCATGTTAAGTCCAAGTGGTAGCAGCAGAAGACAGTAATATTAGCTAGGAAATCAGATACAAAAATGGCTACATATAAGTATAGGAGAAAATATATTTAAAAATTTTAATCTAAACATTTATCAAACCTAATTTAAAACTTTTGTGACTCAGATAGTTAAAAGATAATCCAAAACACTTGAGCAAAAAGACATACGATTGACAAACAGGTTTCTGAAAATATGTCCCTGGAGAAATGCAAGACAGAACTACCACATATTACTGTACTCCTATAGCGAGCTTGGAGCATGGCAGAAGCGTCACTGTGGAGGAAGGAGTGGGATTCTAAGGTACAGTCTGATCGCACGTTCAGGAAACTGGCGTGTGCAGCATGCCCTTGCACCCCATGAGCAATTGGGATTACACTGTCAAGTCAATCATTAGTCTTTTCTTTCAATACATCTATTTTGAAAATAGTCTGAGCAACTGACTGTGAATATGTACGAAGTGGGTTGGACCTAACTACTTAACCAAAAAATGGTTAAGACACCAAAAGCCCTGCAAGTTTTCTGGCATGCATAGTTCCCAAGTTGCAGCTAAGAAGTATAGAGGAGGATAAGGAATAGAGGAATCTGCTCATGGGCACAGAGTGGGATGGAGCCTGGGGTCCAAGATAAAGCCTGGGCTTCTGACCTCCTTTATTCATGTATGAGCTTATTCAGTAGTACCTGGAGGCAGGTCCCAGTGACAAGGCGGATGGCCAAGGGAGGAGAGAGCCTTTTCTTGGGCTTAAGAAAGGGAAGCAGGAGACTATAGAAAGTGACTATATTTGGGGTCCCACAAGACTGAAAAATTCCCCCACCTTCAAACCAGGGAAAAGCTCAAGGAACTTGGAAGATGGCTGGATCTTGAATCCTATTCATTTGCTCCGAGAATGTTCCTGGATTTTTAATCCGACCTCAGTGCACTTCGAGGAATGACAATGTGACCCTTTTCCTGTCCTGCTCAGGGCGCCTTTCCCCACTGTTGTGCACATATTTCCATCCTCTTAAGGGGTCAGGAAAGCCCTTCATTTCAAAATCTGATTTGTCTGCATCCATAATCTTCCTGTTAGCCAGGCGATCTGCATAACAACGTGGCATGAAACATTCTTACCCATGCTTCCCAAAACACAGAAAGAAACCTCCACGATAATGGACCGCATTAACTGTCTTAAGCAGGGCCCATTTGCAGATTAAATTTGCTGAGAGGGCAGCTTGCAGCTGCCACTGTGTTGCAAGCCTCACGTGTCACCTACTGTGACACATCTTGAGAAAAGCCAGGGTCTTTTCCAGTCTGCTGATTCTCCGTTTCAATTAGAATAGATTTAGAGTCCCCAAGCTCTAGTTTCTAGGTGGCCTTGTACAATATTATTAATAATTCAATCATACCTGGGCTGATAACAGGTCACATTTCCACCACCCTACACACACAAAGCCTGGGCAGATTAAAGGTCTACTCCATGGCTAATTTCTTTAGCAGTTTCATATCTGATTGACATCCATTTATCTAATTGCTGCTAGCCGATTTAATTTCATTTTGTTAGCTTAAAAATAAACGGGAAAAACCTGTTTACTTTTTAAATATTTGGCTCATTCTTTCTCATCGCCTGAAGCCTGTTAAGATATTCTATTCCATGCGGCGGATCTTATAATTTATCAGTTTTCATTTTCCAAATTCATTTCAGCCGAGTCTCGCTATTTACAATCTGAAGTCAATATAAAGTTTAATCTTTCACTGCAAATAATTTCATGTTCGTGTGAGCTCAGTAATGAGGAGGGCAGCAGGGTGTTCACTGGCAACCTCAGAAAGTTGTAGAGACAGACATCTGAGAGAACTAAAGTTACTTTAGCCCTGTATGCACTGTGGTACTCAGGACAGATTTCTTCCCTCGGGTCTGATAAAAGGATGTAATGATTTGGGGATAAAAATTGTACGGGGTAAGTAGGAGAGCCACACCCTTAAGAGTTGTACAGCATAGTCAGCACTCATACAAGACTAGCGCGAGCGTTCCCTTCTTAGGTGTCTACAGTTGGCTTGCAGCGTGCTGCAGCTCGCTCCAGGTCCCAGTCCGGGCCCCAGTCTCTGCGCACAAGTTGCCTTGTTTGCAAAAGAAGGTTGGTTATGGTTCCTTTCCTTCCTAATTCACATTTTCGGCGGATATTTGCCTTACAGTTTTATATATGGACACTTTGAACAGACCACCCACATCTCCCACCTCCCTGTTACCCCCAGCTACCCTTCACCCCTCCACAAGCTCTCATGTTCAGGCTTTTGTTTTCATTTTATGATCCATCAAGATTAACGAAGGCCACCTGTGTGACCATGGGTTTGGTGCTATTCACTGGTATCCAGTGGGCTCACAGAAGATATACAAACAAAGATAGTGATAGTGACCCTCCCGTTCCCAGGATCTATGGGCATCCAATAGTTCAGTAGGAAAGAGCAGGGCCCTGTAGAGGTCTTGTGCAGGTCCAGTGCAGGTACCTATAGCTGATATGAGTTAATGACTGCAGCACATATACAGGTTGACAGAATGGCCTTTCTTAATCCTTCTTCCTAGCTTCTGGCACTTACAACTACCCCACTCCCAACTCTTTCACAGTGTTTCCTAGGCTTTGGGGTGCTGGTGTAAGCTACTTGTAGTAGTTTATGTTTTCTTTTTAAAAATGATGTCACCAGCTGTTCCCCAAGTGCGGCACGGTTTGTCTCCTGTGAACCTTTCGGCCAACATCTCCTAGTGCTCTTTCTGAAAGTTTTCTACACTCTGATCACACTACACACTACCACAGAACTTTTACATATGCTGTCCACAGTCTAGAAGGCTCTCCATCCATTTTCACATAGTTAACTCTGGTCTGTCCTCATTATTTCAATCACATGTCCTTAATGCTTACATAAGGCCTCTTTGACTCATAGTTGGTACTTAGGCAATCATTTATCCAATTGATTGTTACTACTTCAATTCAGTAAGTTCCCAAAGGGCAGGGATTTGGTTTGGATTAGCCGTTGGGTTCCTATCCCTATGTAATCAGTAGGTGCACAACAAACAACAAGATTGACAAAGTCATACTTTTACTGCCTTATTTGTGATAAGCACACCCTTGCCAGGTACAGGTCATGTGCTACCTCACATGGGGAGCCATTTCCTTCTGTACAGACAGCACGCCCTGCTTGTTTTTCCTCACAGTGAACTCTAAATGCCTCCTCCCACTCATTCCGCTGCTCACTTGAATCCCATTTCCTTTCTTGCAGAGCTACGTCCTCAGGCTCACCCATACTGGTTGCTACAGAGAGGTCGCGTATTATGCTTGGTTGGGCAGAGACAACAACTGATGCCACATTTCCCACACTCAGGGTTCCTTCAACACCATGGGGGATGAATCACCGGCAAGAGACACTATGGAAGTGAGTAAGTTTCCTGGAAAGCTATGGGATGCGGTAGGAAGTGACATATTTATCATTTGAGGAGACAGTGGCCACTTCCTGAATGAAGGATATATCTCTCTCCTTTCTCTCTCTCCTTTCTCTCTCTCTCTCTCTCTCTCTCTCTCTCTCTCTCTCTCTCTCTCTCTCTCTCTCTCTCTGTTCAGAATTGGTTATTTTCCTCCATCTCTCATTACATTAGTTTTGAGATGGGCTCTCTTGCTGTACCTGAAACTCACTTATTTTGGCTATACTGGCTGGTTAACTCCAGGAATTCTCCTGTTTCCAGACAGCTAGCCCTGCCTTGCCAGTTGTCTGTCTGTCTTTTCTTTCTTTCTTTCTTTCTTTCTTTCTTTCTTTCTTTCTTTCTTTCTTTCTTTCTTTCTTTCTTTCTTTTTTCTTTCTCTCCTCCCCCCTCTCTCTCCCTCCCTTCCTTAGTTTCTCTCTGTCTTTTTTTTTTTTGTGCAGGGGAGCTGCACTCAGGTCCTCATGCTGTGCAGAAAGTACTTTATGCACCACGCTGCCTCCTTAGCCATGACTAAGTAGGAATTGCTATCATGGAGAGTAGAGGCCAGGGAATGAATACTGAGGAGAAGGGCAGAGGAAAGATGTTGAGGTATTCTGCACATACTCAGAGTTGGCTCGCCCCTCAATTCCTTTTTCTTTCAACTGCTCATTTGTCTATTGGCCCCTGTGTTCATTCCTAGCAAACAGTAAGTTCTGCCACACTGGCAAATTCTAAGCTGATGTGCAAATATAACTGTAAGACAAAAGACAAGTCTCATGCATGCTCTCTTCAGAACTATCTACTGATGTGCCTCCATCCTGTGTATATCCAAGACAAGTTATTAAACTTGTGTCATGTGTCCAACCCTTCATTGGATACCTGTGAACAGCTTCATTTTAGACCCTTCATCCTGCGGAGATCTTGTCTGACTGGGAAGGAAAGGTATTCTAGAGGCATAACTAAGTTTAATTTTGGCTCAAAGACTTTTTGCTGTGATTTCAGAGGCATACTGTAAGCCAAGAGCTTCAAATAAAAACAATGATAACCCAGTATCCATTCCTATTATCAGTACTCTCATTGTCTATTCCTGATAGTAGGAGAAAAGAGAAAGGACTGGTGCTGAGGTAACTGCCTGACTCCTGACGGAGGGAGGGAGGGAGGGAGGGAGGAAGGGAGGGAGGGAGGGAGAGAGGGATCCACGGGCTTTACACTCATTAGTGCGACTGACAACATAACCCAAACTTTCAGATTAGCTCAATAGCCCCGTCAGAAGCACCTGAACGAATCCCCCACGTGGTAGAAATGGGCAGAAATAGAGGTTACTATGTATCACCAGGGAACACTGAAATTCCATTTTCATCTGAGCCCTCTCTACTTTTTGACTTCCCTCCTTGCAATAATTTTTTTCCCAAATCTGTCAAATTAAAATGAGTCAGTCTCTTAATCTCCCTTTGCCCTTTCCCTGAGGGATTCCACAGGGCACAGTCCTTGATTTATGGCTTCATATCCATTTTGGAAAGGTGAAACTGAATTGAACAGGGAGAATTGGAGGAACTTGGCCTTCCTTTCAAATAAACACAATAAATGTACTTGAGTTGGTAGCTCAAGTTCAAGGCCTCCAAGCTGAGCTCATAAATCCTTTTGTGAATCCACGTAAGACCCTAAAGAGAAATTCGATGATATAGAGCTCCCCATCTTCATATTTCCTATGCTCCACAGCGGTGACAGTGACCCAGTGTTTTCTGTTTTCTTCTCACAAAGCCCTTGGTTTTTGTTTTGTTTTTTTAAGTTCAGGGGAAACCTAACTCCAAAACTCTGTGGTTATAAACAACAGAGACAATGGCATGGTGGAGAGCAGGTGGGTTTGAGAGGCAATATTAACTCTGCCCATATGAAATAACAACAAGTATAAATATTTAATTCTAATGTTTGGAAAGGAGGAGTTCCTTGAAAGTTGATTTTAATGCGTATGTAAATTAATTATGATTCATGACATTCCTTACACAAATCATTTATTTCAGAAAATGATGCAATCACTTAAAAACAATATTGACATTTTGAGTGTTACAATACCCTTAAAGAGGTATTTTATATCTGTCTGCAAAGGGGACCTCCCAATATGAACAAGATGAAATGCTGAGTTCTGGCCACCACGGCTTCAGTTGGTATACTTGTACAAGTTGGGTTTTAGAGACGATCATTAATGGAGCCCTTTGGGAAGTGCGGATGGGGGGAGGTAGCAGTTAAAAAAAATCTCCCCAGGATACATGCTAATGATCTTTGTGATTTCTTAGAAACCATTTTTAAAATCTCTGGCCATGTTCTAATTCAGTATATGTCTGTAACCATTTCCAAATTTGATTTCCTCCTAGTATAGTTAGCTAAAAAAACAAAAAGTATTTAAAATCTGGGATCCAATTAAACATTCAAATGACAAAAGAAGTTGTTTTCAACCAGTTTGACTACGATCTAAAGAAGACACACCCAGAGATGACCCTGATGAAGAATACCAGTCACATGCTGGTGCCCCAAAAAAGCAAGAGATTTTTTTCAACAACAACCTGCTGTGTCAGGCTCCATCCTGACACAAAGATATGGGTTTAATGACCCTATAGGAGCTCCAAGGAGACTTGGCAGGGGCTGTTATATCTGCTGAAGTTTGAGGCCTGAGCACTTCAATTCTTTCTCCAGCTCAAAACCATCTCCCACTAACTTCCTGCCTTCAGAACTAGAATCAACAGTGACTTATACAAGCATAACTATCATAAAGACAGTCCAGTTAAAGCATATAGTTTTATACAAGGCCAGGATATCATTGTTCCCTTCTTGTTTATTTAAAAGAAAATTCCACGGTCCTATTTCCTACGTGGCCCCAAACGTCCTTACTTTGCTTCAAGACTTTGGTCTGTGCCACACCACCACCATTTTTATTTGCCAGCTCCAACATTCGTCTCACTGTTTCCCACTTTTGTCCCCTGAAATCTAGTGCACTTTGTTAAGTAGCCAGAGAAAGCACATTTTAGGGAAATCAGAGTATGCTGGGTTTCTATATAAAAATCTTTCAACGTCTTCTCATTGTATTCAGCATAAAACAAAATTGCTCACCCTGGCATTTAACTAAAAGTATCCTTCCCATGTTTTTTTTTGGCAGACTTAGCCTTTCTCATTCATACATCACATCTCCGCCTACCTGATCAACCTAGAGGAGTCTCTCAGTTTCTCTTTCCTTCCCTCCCCCCTCTCTCTGACTCTCTCTCTCTCTCTCTCTCTCTCTCTCTCTCTCTCTCTCTCTCTCTACACACACACACACACACACACACACACACACACACAGATATTTGAAATTTCTGTAATTATAGTCTCTCCAGAATAATAACACATAAAACTTCAGCAACCTTAGCAGTTCACAGCCACCGAAGATGTTCAGTCTGTGCATTACAATGATGATGCCCATCAGTGTAATAGTGACACACATCCTAGGGTTAACCAACCTCCTTCTAACTGGATTTAAGGTCTGCTTCTTGGGAGGAAGTATTGTAATTATGACTGAGAGCACTCGGTTTGGGAGCTCACAGGCCCCAGGGGTAAAAGTATTATTATTTTGCTATATGAATGTAGCATCAGGCTGCTTTCTAAACCCTATCTCTATACCCATCAATTAGCGCAGCTCCTGAACCTCGTTAAAGAAGTCTCCTCTTACGATGGATGTTTATTAAAACTGAAATGCAAACCTGTGCGGAGAGTAGGTGTGGAGTCCTCAGTTACAAATGAGACATCTATTTTAATCCCTCCCCGCAACGTTCATGGACCACTGTGGGAGATTGCAGCATGGAAAGGGTTTAAGAGCCAGAGGTCAGGGAGGACCAGGGCCATCACATCCATGAACTCTCAGTGGCTGTGGCTGCCTGCAGAAGATCTGAAGAAGATCAAGTCTTCAACGTTCCAGTGTGGCTGTGTGTGTGTGGGTGGCTCACAAGCTCCAACCCCTAACTAGGGATCTAGTGACACTGGATGGCTTCTGAGGGAAGAAAAGCCAGTTTCTTTCCGTGTGTAGCTCCTGGTAGGTTTGACCACACTCCAGAAGATGATCCTACACCCCAGGACACATGGGCAATATAAATTAAACTTGGTGGGTCATAAAAAATGAGGGAATTTAGAGGGTACAGAGGTGGGGTGAACCTGGAAGGAGTTATGGGAGGTGGGGAGTAAGGAGTGATTATAACCAAAATACATTGCATGTCTAAAAAATCATCTACTTAAGAAAAAAGATGTTCCTTTACCTGAGTCTAGCTGTCACTGTCAGGTGCAAACCTAGAGAGGGAATATGCCAGGTCATTACATTTGATAATAGGTCAGACTCAGTATAAACTCAATGCTGTGTTGAGCACTGGTAAAGGAAATCATTATTTTTATTCACTTTGAAGTGGTCTATACAACAAACTCCTAGTTTGTATCTAGATATCTATTCTCAAACCCCACATTAGCTGCAAGACCAAGCTGATTTTTTTAAAGGGCATTTGAGTTTTTGAGTCATTTAAGACCCAGAAAAATCAAATGGAGATGAGATTCTAACCAGAAGTTCCCAGATATTCATTTTTGACAACTTGAGAGAATGTTCTCTTCCTCTGAGGGGACAGTAGGTATTGCCATATTTTAGTCAAGTGTCTTCAACTGTGCAAGTTATGAGTACTTGGCAGAGAGTGACAAAGAAAACAAGAGATTTCTCTGGCTTCTTGTTTGTCTGCCTTATGGCTATTGATCTCCCAAAGTCACACCCAAAATCTGGCATAATATTGGCATTCAAAATCCATGGGGTCGGTGACTGAATGTGTACAGCTACCGTGTGGCATGGCAGGGAGTCTAAGATTTCTCTGACTACAGATCCTTTGTGGTCACTGCATATTGACCTCTGTCGTTTGAGTAGGCATGGCAAGGTTTCCCGGTACCACTCTTTGACCCTTGCTGCTCCAGGATTGTCATTCTCTGTGTTTGTATTTTTCTTATCAACTATCTGTAGTTGTCCTCACCATTCATTTGCTTCGAGTCAGGGGCATTCTTTGCACGCATGGCATAGGAACTCAAGACCCCAAACTAATATGCGCCCTGCTCTTAGTCTCAGGGATTATTGATGCAAGTGGCAGCTTCATTTGATAGATAAGGATCTTCACTTAACAGAGATGTTTGGATTTACGCTCAAGGGCACACATGCTGGGCAGGCCTGGTGCCAGAATCTCACCGCTGAGGTCACCTCACAGTTTTATATAAATAAAATGGGCTACAGATTCACCATTGACCATCTGAGTGCCAACTAAAATTCTAATACTACTGTACAGCCCGTCAGACATTTTAAGTGTTTAATGCAATCTTAGGTCACAGTGTAAACACAGCAAGCCCTAAGATGAAGGAAGTGAACAGTGTGAGGAACAGAAAAGAGCCAGTTTGGTTTCCTCCTCTTTCACAGAGTGCTGCAGTTGTCACTGCTACATAGGAATGCAGAGCATTTGACAAGGAGGCGCTGAGCTATTTGACCTCGGTGAATGCATACGTGTCATCTTGCTGTCCACGTCTGCTTCTCAGGGATGCCAACTTAAGCCTGGAGTGTTTGAATCTCCTCTCCACCACTCCTGTCTGCTCCAGCCCCTCCCCGCCCCTGGCTTTCCTTGTAAACATATAATCTGGCCCACCTGCATTTTCTGTGTGTTTAGACCCCATCAATTATGGGAAGGACAGAACTTCCAGAAAGAATTATGACCTCATCATTTAACAAGCGTGTGAATTCATTGAGGGGTCCCTAAGGGGGATGAGTAGAAAAGCCAGAAGAAGAAGCTGGCTTAGGCTCTGTACTTTGTCTGCCACTTGTCAACGATGGTTTCACAAGTCTTTCCAGACACAGCCACTCAGGCTTCTTCCCACATCGCAGGCAGAATTCTGGCCTTTTATCTGACGCTGGTAATGCAGAGAGGACTGACTACCAGCTGAGATGCCACCTGGCCAACCCAAGGGCTACTGGGTGCTTGCACTGTAGGCCAAGCTTCTCCTGGCTCTACAGAACATTCCTACTTTCATCTTCTAAGGACTTCGCCCACCTGTTATGAAAAAGTCTAAACGTTTTAACCAAGTTTGTGAGACTCTCTGCTTACCTTTGCCCTCTCTGAAATCTCATGCTGTTTTGGAGGTTTCTAGAACTGCTTGGTTTTATCTGTGTTCAGTTTCTTTGGTCCCCCCTGTGTTTTGCTGTTTTCCCTTGTGTTTTGCTTTTTGAGGATGACCGCTGATAAGTGATGTCTTCTGCTTTTCCCTGGGCTGACCCACTCTAAGACTCTGGTGTATTTTCATTAGAGCATCTCTAACTCCCTGAAGTAGGTGCAGTTCCCTGCCATTCACATTTCTTTGTCCTCTGCTTCCTACATCTCTATTCAAAGTGACTAAATGTTTACTTTGATATGGTTTGAACATAGAATGTCCCCCATAGGCTAATGTACTTAAGCCTTTGATTCCCCCAGCTTTGTGTGGGTTCAGAACCTTTGAGACGTGGGGTCTAGCTAGAGGAAATGGGTTGCTAGATGGCAGGCCTTGAAGTTTATAGTTCACACTGATTCTTGTCACTTTCTGCTTCCTGATCCTTCCAGATGTGAGCAAGCGGCCTACTGTTCCTGCTGCCACAGTTGAGACTGTTCTTACCATCCTGCTTCCCTACCAAGATGGACTGTACCCTCAAACACTGAGCCAAAATAAACCCTGTCTCCCTTAAATTACCTCGTGTCAGGTGTTTGATGGCAACAACAATAAAAGTAGCAACTATACAGTCTTTGTACTGGATTTGGCCTCTGTGGAGACTGGCAGCATTCCTAACTCACAGCTGTTCCCCTAGTATCCAGTTGAATGCCTGACACATAAACCGACCCTGAATAAATGAATGGAAATCAATTATATGCAAAATCTGCAAAAGTGCTCTCATTTTTTTGATGGGGAAAGAGGTTAAAAGGGGTTAAATAAGTTACCTAAGGGTGCACAATTAGCAAATTGAGACGACACTAAGCTTTGAGCTGAAGATGGATTTCCAAATCCATGGTTCACAATGGAATTGTAGCATTCGCCTTTGTAAAATTTCTTACAGCTATCACAGAAAAAATGGGTATAGACTGTTTGTCTTTGAGTACAAATGAGCAGAAAAGGCTGCCAGGATTCTGATCTTTCTCTTATGTGATGTCACTGCTCTGTGAAAGAATCCAGGTGCTCCTGCCTCTTTTCTGTACCCTGAAACATGGCTTCTGACTCTCAACCATAGGTGGTAGTGGATCCCAGCAACCTACATCACTATCATTTAGCACTCCCTACAGATCTGCATAGAAAGGAGAAAAAAAGAGAAAGAAGCCAGAGTGACTTTCTTACATTCCTAGAGAGGTTGCCCAGGCAACAAAGACAGACCCAGCTGAGACATGCCACAGCATCTGCACATTCTCTCAGACTGATGCCTGATTCTGCGGGGAAGCAGCCAACTGTACTAACATACCCTTTTAACAGTGTGCCATCAAAAGCCTCACCTGGACACAAAATGCCCCACAGACAGCTAAAACAACAGCTCTAGATTCTAACTATATGGTCAGATGAGAAGCTCTGTGTTTGAGCTACAGGTGAAAAGCTTAGTAGTTCAATTTTGTAGCTGTCAAAAGGGAAAATTGGCCACTGAATTACACATTCATTTAAAAAAATTGAGTTAGTTCATACAATGGCAGCTGCTGACACAGCCTGTTGCTTAATAGCTGTGTCACTTTCCATAATGTCCCCATCATGAATTTGTTTGTCTATATAATGGACTTCTAAACATGAGTAATTACCAAAGATACTTTAGTGAGAACTGATAAAATGCTGGCAAAGTAGATAATTTGCGATTATTAGGGATTATTTGGGTTTCTTTCTATCCGAAACAGCAGTCTGATGTCACTGCTTCGAGAAAGAATCCAGGTGCTCTTGCCTCTTTTCTGCACCCTGAAACATTCTTTTGTTTCTATTTGTTGGCTTAAAATTTGTGGAGAAACAAAGTAGTACTGTGTTTGCTCCCATAACTAGTAACATGGATTACAAACTCTGCATGTGGGCTGTCTTTGTTATACACAGTAACACCTTCACCCAGCTGGGCAGAGCTCAGGACATACATAACCAGGGGAAATGAACTTGAAGCATCAAACATGGTGTGTGCAGACAGGAGAAAACAGTGTAGGATGCAGGTCTTTGGTGGAAGATGCACTCTCCTGAGAGCTGCTCAATGGGTTCTTCAGGGAGGCAGCGATAATGTACATAACCTGATCATTTTGTTCACAAGCACTTTCCACCTGAGGTATCCCAGCACAGGCGCTGTTCTTTGCTGCTCTGTCAGTCTCTGTCAGAAGACAGACTTCAGAGGCTTGCCGATGTATGGAGACAAGAGAAGACAAGGCTGGCCATAGGCAGGGAGGCCCAGAGCAGCCTGCTCTCAACCTGGAGCATTTTATGTATGCATATGAATGTATATACATGTTTGTGTTTATGTGTGCCAGTGTGTGCTTTTATATGCATATGTGTGTATGTGTAATGCATATGTATATTAGTATGTATATATGTGTGTGCATGTATATGCTTATTGTATGTATGTATGTGTATTGTATATATGTGTGTGTGTGTGTGCATGTGTGTTTGTATATGAAGAGTGAGTTACTATGTTAGCTATATACACCCATCTTTTTTAAATGCCCAAATATGCTTTCATTATATTAGAGAGCTATTTTTCAGGCATAATTTATAATTTTTAATTTACTCTTTGACCATCAAAACCTCTTTGAAGAAAATTTAAATGGAATAAACTATGTATGTGACTATTTCTTTAAATTAAACTATTTCTGAAAAAATCAGCTTTTTTTAGGGTGCAGGGCACAATGTGTTGTCTGTGGCCTTTGTTCTTGAGTTCTGAAAAATCCCCAGAAGCAAATAAACAACCTCCAAATGCTTATTTGAAAAGCTAGCACCACCAGTGACTCATTATTTGCAAACCATCTAGAATTTTTAAGAATACACCTCATGAAGTACTAATTAATAAAATATATGTCTTATTAATGTCCATATAATAATTACCCAGATCACAATTCCATCTGCTAAGTAGTCAGCAAACAAGACAAATGACTGTGTTCGGTTAAACAGATTATCAAATGCCTTTGGGAGAACAATCTAATAGCCCCAACTAAACCATGAATCAAATAGCCACTCCTTTTGCCACGTGGGCAGGCAGCAGCGATACCATCTCCCGTGTGAGGGAGGACAGAGCAGAGGAGACACGCAGCACCTCTCTCTCTAGAGAAGGCATTCATGCAAGTGATGTGGCCCAGGTGTTTGTTTCTCAGAGCCCTGTCCTGAAGCTTAAGATTTGGTCTCATGAAAAGGTGCAAGAAAAAAGTTCCCAAAGAATGTCACTTCCAGTTAAGCCCTAGCCTACCCGCAGCGTTCTGTGAAGTTTCTCAGCTCCTAATACAGAGAAGGAATTTCATCTTCCTGTGCGCGCGTCATTTCATCTCTGCCTCTCTTGTGACAGTCATTACCCAAATGTCTCACAGCTTGGGACAGGCACCTTGAGAACAGAGACCACCTCTTCTGAATCTCTTAGCGGCAACAACAACAACATCCAGCAATGACAACAAACCATGACTAAGTACCATTTCTAGTGACGTTGAGTGTACCAGTCACTTGGATGCATGCTTTAATTTTCTCAGCCGCTAATTCTTTGAGACATGTCACTTCATTTTCAGAATTCACAGTGCCACATCCTCGCATTGAGTATGGCACTTCCCTGAGGATGAATGACAAAGCTTGGACTTGTTTCTAAATGTGGAAGCTTCTCAGTCTGCTCTCTGAAACACTAGGCTTATATGCATGTATGCATGACTTGTACCTGCTCCAAGCAGTGCCTAGGTCAGGGCTCGGCATTAACAGACACTGATGCGAGCTGCATCCTTATCTGTAGTTTCTGCCTGCGTGTTCATTTTTACCAGGCTCATTTGCTGTCCAATGCTATCGTTTGCCCTGTTACTACTTGTTTTCCTGGAAGGCTCCTCTTACCTTTTTGTGGCTGTTGTTAATATAATCATCTCTCCGGGGCTCTCCTTTCTAGCTCCGCATCTGTCAGGGTGACATTCACAATTGGTCTCTCTCTTCTGTTGTTGTTCTGGGGTTACTCACATGTTGGGTTGCAGACTAGTTGGTAGGAGGCAGCCCAGTGTCCCTGACTTCCTCCCAGCTCTCTTCAGCATCATGGGCAGTCTGGTCTGACAGGACAAGAGCCCAGAACCTATTGGCCACTGACTTCACAATAGTCAATGTTTCCTGCTGATGGGGTAAGGGGCTTTTGCTGGTTTCATACTCTCGGTACACAGAATTTTCTTCCATCCTGATCATCATACTTCTGCCATGCATCCCGTGGACTTGGAGGCTTTGCCCTTGACTCTTACCTCTAGAATAGAACTATGGCTGGTTCACACCAGTCAGCACTTGGAAGAAAAAAAATGCTTCTAGATTTGTAAATTCAGCAACAAAGACGTTTCTTCCTCCTTACTGAACAATCATGTAGAAAGGAAAAGTTATTGGGTGATTTTGGAACCATGAAGAAATCCAACTTCCAGAATAAGAAAGATACTGTAAAAATCTTAAGAACAAACTTGGAAAGGAATTGGTTTGGATGATTAGTGAAACCACCTAATCAAGCCTTGTTCCAAAGCCTTTTCTGGGTTTTTCTATGAAAGAGAGTTGTGATTCTCTTTTGATCAAGATGGTTTTGAGGTTCAGATTTTCTCTGACTCAGAAATGGAAAGATTTTTAATAAACACAAGTGACAGTTCCTGCTCATTGTCACCACCCCCCACTACCCCAGAAATACAAACCTCACAGTGGTCTGAAGGATCAGAGAGTTTTCCTTAGTGGCTTATCCCAGTTCTCAGCCAGGAAAGCCTGGCTGCTAAAACTGGCTTACATGTTTTAAGTATGATCACACAGTACTGTCATGTATGTTGATGCTAGTGAAGCCTCCCCAGTGCTTTTTGTCTATGGTTGTCACAAAGCCTGATTGTGAAGATGTGATGAGATCATTACCATGGGACCAGACGTCATAGCCACATTCACAAGCAGGCCAGCCCACTGCAGCAAAAACCATGGGGCCCCTGCCAGGGTATCGTTTATATTAAATGTTTCCAGATGAATGGACAACTATCAGTTACTTAGAAAATGAGTGTTCTCTCAGTCCTATATGGGATGCTTTCATGAAGTCCCTGTCTCTAGAGCTCAGGTAACTCCACAGAAGAGAAGGTGAAAAGAGTGTAAGAACCAGAGAGGACGGAGGATACCAAGAAAACAAGACCCTGTAAATCATCACAACCAAAGCTCATACGAACTCATACTGAAACAGCACACACAGGGCCTGCATGGGTCTGCACCAGTTCATCTGCATATATGTGATGGCTACCAGTTTAGAGTTCTTATGGGACACCTAAGTGAGTGAATGAGTGCGTCTCTGACTCTTGTGCCTGCTAGCTGGCACTTCCTTCTGTTGGTTTGTCTTGTCCAACTTTGGTGTGATAGGTTTTTTTTATCTTATTATGTGCTATTTTTTATGTTTTTAAAAAATGAAAGAAAATGCAACTGCTAGGGTAAAGGTTAACAACTGAACAATCATTTGTGCCTGGAAAGGAAAATCAGTTTTCCTCCAATGGAGTGACATGGGGTATGCCAACCACCCCAGGACAGGCCTCATGTTCAGGAGTAGTTGACCAACATGGGATAGACCACACAGTTTCTTTTGTGTGCTTTTATTTGGTTACAGTTTTATGGGTTTTGTTTTCCTTTCATTTTTGGCACGATTTGTTTTGTGTTCTTGTTTTTTTGGGGGGGTTGTTGTTATATTGGATTTTAATGTTTTTTTTTTAGAAAGAATTTAAAGTTGGTGGGTATGGAGGATATCTGGAAGGGCTTGGGGGAAGGGAAGAATATGATCAAACTATATTTAATTTTAAAAATTGTTTTAAATGATAAAATATAGTACAATACGGTATAATTAAAAGGGAGGGAGGGAAGGGGGAAGGAAGAAGAAAGGAAGGAAGGAAGGAGGGAAGGAAGAAGGAATGAAGGCTACTTCTCTGAGTTGGCCACACTGCATTTGCTTACAATAACAGCAACCCTAGAGAATTTCAGTGGTGAGTAGACAAAGGAGGGACTCACAAGCGCTAACCCACACCAATCTGCAGCAGAGTGTGTGCAAACATCACTGCCTTATGTTGGTGGGACGGCTGGGACTTGATCTTTCTAAGTTGTATTTACAAAGGATGCCCTGTGCCTAATGCTGGACATTATTTACAAGTATAGAAAAAACAGGAGTATCAAAAGCAAAAGGCATTGGATCTCCCAAGGCATTTATTCAGAGAGTGGGGCAATGAGGCAGCATTAGTTCCTGCTTGCTTTCAGGTCCAGTTTCATGGTAAAGACGGTGAAGAGTCTTGTGACCAGAAGGACACTGTGCTTGACTTAATGACCTATTGCCCCCCACCTTGAAATTTGAAATCCATTTTGAATGAGGGGCCCTACATTTTTTTGCCCTGGGTTAACAATTCTATAGGCAGTCCTTATTATAAATATTATTAATCTCCACTGCCATCTACATTGAAACCACATGAGGGAAGAACAGAGATTCTGCCAGATTCCTCTTTGATGGTCCGATGACTTCTTAGGCTTTCTGACCACTTGTATCTCCTTGATTATAACATTTTTGTTGAATAAATACTCTTAGTGAGCCTTTGTAGTTTTCTGTTCACTCTATGTCTCTTTATGTGTATACAATGCATGTGCAGTGCATATGTACCTATAGTGCATATTCGTGTGTGTGTGTGTGTGTGTGTGTGACATCACATCACATCAAAAGATAATATCAGGTTTTAGTTTCATCCTTCCACCTTGTTTGAGGTGGGGGTCTGTTGTTCCCTGTTGTCTTAGTAAAGATCATGACCAAAAGCAACTTGAGTCATAAAGGGTTTATTTCAGCTTACACTTCCAGGTAACAGTCAGTCAGGGTCAAGCAAAACAGAAACCAAAGTAGAAGCCAAGGAGTGTGGCTGCTTACTGGCTTGCCTTGTTGGCTTTCTCATGTACCCCAGGACTACCTGCCTAAGGGTGGCACCACCCACAGTGGGCAGGGCCTCTCACATCAATCTTTAATCAAGAAAATCCCCTGCAGGATTTGCCTGCAGGCAACCAATGATGACTTTTCTCAACTGAGGTAACTGTAGCTTGTGTCTAATTGACAGACAAAATAAATGAATGAATAAATGAATAAATGAATAAATAAATAAATAAATAAATAAATAACCAGGACAACCATCTTCATGTGTATACACTGGGTTAGCTGATGGACAAATTTTTACAGGTGTTCTTGTCTCCATACCTGATCTTGTCATAGGCATGTTGGGATGGCACATGCAACTTTTTGTGACTTTCTAGGGATCCAAATCCCTGTTCCCATGTTTGTATGGCAACTGCTTTATCTATTGAGCCATCTCCTCATTCCCATTTGCTCTATTTTTGTGTTCCCTTTGTGGCATTTGCTCTGGGCTTGTACTATTACTAAGTGTCACTGCCTTCTCCTGATTAATTAAGATTAAAACAAGATCTTTGCTACAATGTAATCCACCCCCTGTTTCACCCTTGTGCTATTACTATTATAGACATCATAGACTTAACACCACAATATTAAAATGGTTCCAACAGAAGCCTACATCCTTTAAAGAAACTGGGGGAAATGATACAAATGTATTCTTTTACACCAAGTCTTGTATTTATCACGTGAAGCCTTCCTTTCTTCCTGTGGATCCATGTCACCTTCTGATGTCACATGTGCAGAGCTTCCTCCCTTCATCTGTTCTCATCAGACACATCTGCTAGAAACTCACACACTCAAGTGCCTGGTGATCTGCGAAGGTTTTGCTCATGTCGTCGAAGAACAGTTCTGTTTGACACAGAATTCCTGTTTGACAGTGTTTTCTTCCTGTACTGTGGGTGTGTCACCGTCTGTCTTCTGCCACCAGTGGCTTTGGATGACAGCAACTTGGCTGTACTGATATTCACCTCTCTGCAACGAGTCACTTTTCTCTTGCTGCTTTCAACGAGCGAATTTCTTTTGAGATTTGGCTCTCAGTTTGGCCAGGATGGTAAAGGGGTTAAACCTATTTGCAGTTAAAGTTCTTTTGTTTCTTTAAGATTCTCAGATACATGAATTCTTTAATAAGAAACAAATATGGAAGTTTTATACTGTTTTCTTCCCCCTCCCCCATCCTTATATTCCCTCTTCTCTTCTGTAGACTGGGTCTCATTTTGTAACCCGGCTTGAGCAGAACACACTATATAAAGTAGGCTGACCTCCAACTCATAGCAATCCTCCTGCTTCTGCCTCCCAAGTGTTAGGATTAGAGATGTACGCATCTCTGGCTTTCAGTGAATTTTGCTGTGTGTTTCTTTTCTCTCCTGTGAGACTTATTTCATGACTGGTAATCTGTCTTGGCCCACTGAGGTCGGTTATCTTACTTCTATTGATTTATGGCTCACCGAGTCTTCTCTCAAGCCTGCTATTACTTCAAACATAAACAACAGTGGTCATCAAGGGAAAGAATATGAGAGATCTCTAGTGGATTTTCTCATATCCATTGTTTCTCCTGCTCCTAGAAGTTCCATTTGCCACATCTTGGTCATCTCTATGTCGTTATTAGAGACCTCTATTTGTTGACCTGCTGTTACTCCGCTGTCTTTTAATTCTTTCATGACAGTGTGCTTTAGTTTTTTAAAAAATATTTACTTTGAAGCCTTTGTCTGCTAACATCTTGTAACATTGTCACGATTGCTGGCTACTTTTCTTGAATGTGGACCACACTTGCTTGGCACACAGCAGTATTATTTTTTAAATGGGACCTTTCTGATCATGTTACTCTTGAGTTCTGAGTTCTGATATCCTTTTCCTTCATGGACACTATGATTTATGCTTATAGTTTCCCCAGACTAAATCTGCTCCTCTTATGCCTACCAATGACTGTGTATTTTTATGCCTACCAATGACTGTGTATTTTTATGCCTACCTATGACTGTGATTTTTATGCCTACCAATGACCGTGTATTTTTAATTTGTGCCCTGAAACCCTGAACCACTGGGACCTCCATCTTTGCAGGGGATGCTCTTTGTGGCAGAGGCAGATATTCAAGTTTAGGCTTCGTCGTCAAGCCTTGTCCAGTTTTGGTTTCTGTTGGATTCTTTTATGACTCACATGTACATGATATTAACCAGGAGCATGGGGAGGTTTATTTTCCCTCTAGTGTCTCCATGGGCAGAGCTTCAGGCAACGGAACAGTTCCCAGATGCAAATGTGACCTCAGGTTAGGGTAGCCAATGACCCTCTCAACCCACCTTCTTCCAAGACCATCATTTCTGGGCTGAGTACATACACTATTAACTTCTTCAAATGCCTGAGTCCTGTCTACAGAAAAGCTGTTGGTCACCAGGACTTGGCCCACTTTGTCAGAATATACATGCTAGAGTGGGGGGGGGTGAGAGATGCTTTAGGCTACACCATCTCAAATACATACTATTCCGATACAAACCTCAGTGTGTTTGTTTATTTGTTTAGGATAGTGTGTGTCTTGAATGAGAATGACTCCCATAGGTGCATATATTTGAATACTTGGTCCCCAGTTGGGGGGACTCTTTGGGAATGACTAGGAGGTTGCTATCTGGTTTGAGGAAGTACAGCACTGGGAAGAGCCTGGAGGTTTCCAAGGATGCATACCAATCCCAGTGTGTGCTTCGTGCCTCCCATCTGTGGTTTGAGAGGTGAGCTCTCAACAGACACACCTTTGCTCCACTATTGTGAACTCTAACCCTCTGAAACCGTAAGCCCAAATTAAACACCTTCTTTATAAGTTGCCTTGACCATGATGTCTTATCACAGCAATAGAAAAGAAATTAAGACAGGTTGGGTCTCACTAGGTAGCCTCAGCTAGTCTAGAGTTTGCTATCTTCTTGCCCCAGATCTTCAAGAGGTTGGGATTAAAGGTGTATACTCTTACATCTGAGCAATTCCAAAAATTTAAAAAGCAGAAACAGTTCTCATACTATTGTACATACTGATTGATTTTCAAAGCATCTAATGGATGTGGATACCAATGTTTTATTTTGGGGAACGGATTTATTCTATTTCATGACAGGGCAATAGCTACAAGTCCTGTACTCTGCCTTGGGTTTTGACTTTGCCCATTATTTTTCTTCTTCTGTCACAGATGCCCTTTCATCTCTTTGAGTCCCATATATACTGATGGCTTGGGTGCAATAAGATTTCTCTTAGGCATGTGAGATAACTTGAGCAACAAATCATATACTACCCATACAGTGAACCAGCTAAACTGGATGAGCGCCCTAAACATCTTGCTGTACAGTCTTACGGCCAAGCCTTTCTTCTAGGCATGGGATAGCAGAGGGTTACTGAGAGCCTGCTTCCTGTCTCTCATTGCTCTATAACAGTGTAGATCCTGGTAATCAATGTTGACGTTCTTTTCCAGTAAGTCTGGACTTGACCTAAGGGACCTCCTCAATCAGATCTCTAGACAGCCATCACATACCTCTTCAGTGTATCCACATGTCGGCCCAAGGCCTTGGGTTAATTTTGACTTGCTTTACTTGGGCACCAGGTGTACCAACTTTACTATTTTCCCAGATGTCTGCTTCCATTCTTGTGGTCATTTCTAAATCTGTTTTCGTGATTTTAAAATCACACCCAGTTACTAGTCCTTCCCAGATTTATATTTTTAAATCACACAACAGTTACCAAAGGAACTTCTAGGGAAACATGTTTTGAAGAAATCTCGAAGAATTCATGTTTTAAAAGAAGGAGAGAGGCAGGAGGAGGAATAAGGATGGGAGAAATGAATTTTGTTGGGAAATGATGGATATTTTATCTTAATCTTGGCGATCCATGTAGTATTTTGATTTGTGTGGTTTTGAAGTTCTGAGAAGTCTTGCAGACAAACACTAAGTTTAATTAAAATTGTTTTCAACATAAGCTCAAATAAAAAAAACCTATATTCAAGTGTACTAGGAAAGTGAGTGCCAGCTGCAAAGTTAGGCTCTGGAAAGAGACTTACATGGGCTGTACCTTTTCCAGGAGCTATTCCGTATCCCTGAACTTCAGTTCCTTTATTTGCTACATGGGAATCGTATCTATATCCCAGTACTGGACTAGGACTAACCAAGATGAATCATCAGGGTAAATATGGTAAGCACTCCCATCATTTTTGTTAAACTAAACATCTATTTGTATTCCAAGTATTAGATGCTGAGGATATAGACTAGAAGGTGGCCCTTTGCCTCGTGAAGTTTCATTCTGTAGGCAGGAGGCAGATTAAGAACGTATAAACCAATCGAGGGACAGTTTCTGATTAGTCACTCTATTATGAGGAGCATAAATCAGGGCTACGTGCTATAAGAAAGGAGCAGGAACTGCTTCGGACTGGATATCCCAGGTGGCTTCTCAGAGCAGGGGATTCTTACAGATATTGAGAGCTGAATGGTGAGGAGCCAGTCAAGCAAGCAGCCATGGAGGAATGGAAAGGCAGCAGGGAAAATACTCTTCCCTTGTTCAGGATGGAGGGGGAGTCTGGGTGACTGGCTAAGGAGACGATAGGTCACAAATAGCATCTTTCTTGCCATATACAGACCAGCACCTCTGGGCCTTCATTTGGGGGAGGAAAACGCAACCCATACTCTCTTTCTAGTGGGCTGGAGGAAGGGGAGTGGCTATGGGGAAGAGAGAGCTAATTAGCACAGTCTCTCGACTTGGGGAGAATTAGCCAGCCTGCTTGAACAGGTTTCTTGGGGCAAGGGAAGGATCTTTGGTTTGCATTGCTCACAAAGGCACACACACAAAATGAATGTGAACTATCAACTCAGAAGCTATGGGAATCTGACTTGAGAATGCAGAAGCCAGGGCCATCACTGGCTGTCACTGTCATTGTTACTGGCCTCATTCTTGTGAGGCCTATGCTTCTTTCTCTTGCTGGCTTGTTAGCCCAGAATTCTTCTTTTCTGCATTTTTTTCTGCCTACTGCTCTTCTTATGAAGGGCACAGAGTAATCTCTTGGGTGTAACTAAACATCAAGAAAATGCTTATCAAATGCCACATGCCATAATTAAGTCCTTTTTCAGAAAAAAAAAAACCTTCCCTGTGGTCAGTGACTTGCCAGTGGCAAATTCTCCTTGGTGCTCATTTGGCCTTGCCAGAATAGCCTAGAAATTGTCTTCCCTGTTGTGCCAAGAATCTCTTTTTGTGGTTTCTTAGTGGCTAGAGATCAAAGGGGACTGTGATATCTCTGTAACCCAAGCCAGAGCCTTCTGCAATAATGCACAGACAAGCAGAAATGGGAGAGAAATATTATATGGGGGCATGCTTTTGTTTCCCATCTTAATCTTTCCCAATGCAGACTTAACCTGCATGTTAATCTTTTGCCACACAATGGGAAATGAAGGTAAGAAGCCGCTGATCTCCCTGCAGTTTTGAGGAAACATTTTGTTGAGAATGTATAACATACCTTCTCAGAAATAATAGTCTTTCCTAATAATCTCTCTCTTTTTAAAAGCACTTAGTTCTTGTGTGTGTATATGTGTGTATGTGTGTGTGTTTGTGTGTATAAGTGTGTCTATGTATGTGTATGTGTGTATATGTACATGTGTATTTGTGTATGTGTGTATATAGGTATGTGTGTTTGTGTGTGTATCTGTGTACATGTGTGTGTGTATTTGTGTGTGTGTGTGTGTGTGTGTATGTGTGTGTGTGTGTGAGTCAGGGGACAACTCACAGGAGTCGGTTGTCTCCTTCCATCCTGGGATCTGGGAGAGCGAACTCAGGTCTCAGGCTGGAGGTAGGGTAGGCACCTTCACCTGCCAAACCACTTTGCAGGCTCTACTCTCTCTAAATAGCAAAACTTCCTCATCTGACTTAGGCTGGACCAAAGGCACTTTCTAATAAAAAATTTAACAATTTTTTTGTTTGTGTTAAAGAAGGATGTACTTTAAAATTTCCTTTTCTATCAGATTCTTATCTTTTTAAGCATTTTGTTATCCTCAGGGAAGGCAAGAAGTTTTGGGGAAGGAATTCAGACCAGTTTGGCCCTTTTAGCAGTAGCTGTGGTAAAAAGCCTGGCTGACAGCTGAAATAACTGCAATTGTTCAAAGTGAGCTTGGAGGACTTACCCTGCTCTTCTCTAGCAGACAATGCAGGTACCCAAATGAAAAACATACCGTGGTTATGGTTATCTTAGTCACAGACTAATGAAGAAGGTGCTTCCTTAAGTCTGTGTGGATTGTTAGTAAGAAGCTAATTGTGGGTGCTCAGACAGGTGAGTGTGCATACATAGGTGCATGTGTGAACGGAGGGACTGAACTAAACTCCCTTCTCCAGCCTTTCAGCTCACCTGGATCTGGTCACTAGCACAGCCTGGAACATTCCCTGCCAATCTTCCCTAGGCTTCAAGGGAATTTCACACTCTGAATCTCCCTTAGTATGTTTGTGCTCATTCGTTTGGGAACGCTCAATCCATCTGTTGAGTAACAATGCACATCATATCACTCTTTGTGTAGTTCCTCCTTGTAGTAGTTCAAATCCATCTCCAGTGAATTGGGATTTCCATTTCAAATTCATTGGTCTGTCTCTATCAGTTTATCGATGTCTCACTCCTTCAGGCTTCCATCCTTCTTTTAAGGGATTAAATTGAGGTATCTAAGATATTAAGCCGTTGGACAATCGATGCTATAAAAAGTCTGAGGTGGTCAGCCTTCCAGGGGCCAAATCCTCTCCTCCCCATCGTGTGCTGCCTTGCACACACACTTCTGATTGTGATCAACAAGGTCACAGCACAGTGAGGACACATCTACAAGCCACCTCAGATGTCTCCCAGGGAGAGTTAGCTCCTCAAGGAGGAGCTCCATCCATCAGGGGCACTACAGCTGCTGGTGCATTAAGGGGGGCCTAGGAATCAGAGGGGCAGTGTGTCTCTACATACAGCTTCATGATGTGTACCAAAATGTCCACGTGGGAATGAGAGTATATGCAGCTTTAATTACAGCTGGTCGTATTCTACCTGGGAATAGTAACTAATTCTGTCTTGGCTTTGGGAAATTCTGCACTTTTTCTCTGCTTTGCTTCAGCAGCTGATTTTGGAAGTAAAAAGAGTTGGAAGATGTTCCCATGTGTTTCCAATTGGATGAACTGTTTGCTTGTAAAGTTATTTTTCTAGGTTTTTTTCTTTCAATTAACATACTAGATCCTTGAGGAGTAGCCTGGAAAAATGCCCAAGTTGCTCTCTGGTTAAGAAGAATAGCACAAAGTCTGTATCCAGGGATCCCAGCCTCTGGTTAGAAAGCAGGTCAACACGGCACCTTAATTATTTCTTTGGGAAAAAAAATACTTAAAATGACTATTTGGGATTTCCCCCCACTTTTCCAACAGATAATTAGTTTGGCCTTGGTGCTCCATTCTTAAAGAAAAACAAAAGAAAAAAAACTATCACCAACTGCACTTGTAATAGTATTAATGAACACTCTTTGCTTTGTTGTAAGATTTCCATCTACTTTGAGAAGATTAACAAGCCTCCAAACAGAGGCAAGATGAAACCCATACTAGAGCCTTTGGCTTATAGTGACAAATAGATGCTCAGAGGTGTCCTGGAGTTATGAGACACTGTGTGTGTGTGTGTGTGTGTGTGTGTGTGTGTGTGTGTGTGTGTATGTGTGTGTGTAGGGGTGCTGGGGTCATTGGCCTCAAAGAATGTATGTGAAATTTGTTTAGGTCTAGTTATAGCTTCAATCTTAAAATTAAATATTTGAAAGTTGTATCCTGTTTCACCAGAGATGAAAGAGCTATCAAAGAGCAAACATTATTTGAGTGGAAGGTGTGGTCGTGGTGAGGCAAGGCTATTGTTCCCATAGCATAAAACACATTCCTCCAGGTCTCCCCCTTAATGACATGTGTATTTAAGGAGGGCCAGATGTGAAAGTATGAAGAAGGTAGGTCTCAATACTGGTATGGAAGGATGGCTGGAGTCATCACTCTGATTGCAAGGAATTTCTTTTTTTATTATTTTAATTTTAAATAGCTTGTTTCACATGTCAATCCCAGTTCCCTCTCCCAACCCCCCTCCACCATTCCCCAAGCCTCCCACCCTATGGCCACTTCCTTCCACATAGGGGATATCTAGACTACCACTGGTCATTGATTCATGTATGAATTGATTTATTACAGCTTTTCTCTTCTCTTCTCTTCTCTTCTCTTCTCTTCTCTTCCCTTCCCTTCCTTTCCTTTCCTTTCCCTTCCCTTCCCTTTTTTATTTTCTTTTTGGATTTTTGAGACAGGGTTTCCCTATGTAGCTCTGGAGCCTGTCCTAGAACTAGCGCTTGTAGACCAGGGTGGTCTCCAACTCACAGAGATCTGCCTGTCTCTGCCTCTCAAGTGCTGGGATTTAAAGGTGTGCACCACTACTGCAAGTCATGACTAAGTTTTTCTATTTTCCAGGCACAGCAATGATTTTTGTAGATTTAGACCTAGTCCTTAAAGCACTTAAAGTGTCCCCACATCCCTCCAAATTTACTGTGTTGAAATCCTGACACACAAGGTGATGGCTTCAGGAAGTGAGAACTTTGAGATGACACCAGTCATGGGAGCATGGGATACCTTATGAATGGAATTTAAATCCTTACAATGAAGACCTAGAAAGAGCTTGGCCTCTTTTCATCATGTGATGATGATGTCCATGAGCCACAGAACTGACCCTTAAGTGCCACCAAATCAGATAACTCCTTGATATCAGGAATTTCTGGTACTGTGGGAAATACGTTTTTGTTTCATATAAACAGAAATGGGATTCATGACAGCAGCATGACTGGATTGTCATCACAATGCAGGGTGTGGCAACTACACACCACCTAACTGTGTCACGTGACCCAGCTCCCATGGAGAAGAGGAAGGTGCCTGGATCATTTAGCAGCAGCTGTTGGCAACATGTGGAGAGGTGGTGAACTCTCATAAAGTCTCCGAGGAAGCAGTATGTTAGCCATGGCCTGCAGTGTTAGGTAGGTATCCTAATGTGCTTTCTATTGTTGTGATGAACACCAGGACCAAAAGCAGCTTGGGAAGGAAAGGGTTCATTTGGCTTACAAGTCCCAGTCATTGCCTGTCACTGAGGGAAGCCAAGTGGAAGCTCAAGGGGGCAGGAGTGAGGAGGCTGGAACTGAAGCAGAGATCACAGGGAAGCGCTGCTTATAGACTTGCTCAGCCTGTGTTTTCACAAGTTCTAGGACCACCTGCTGAAGGCAGCATTGACAAGCCTCCCATATCAGTTATTAATGAAGAAAGTTATCTACAAACTTGCCTACTGGCCAATCTGAGGGAGGCACTTTCTCATTGCAACTCCCTCTTCCCAGATGACTCTTGCTTGTGTCAAGTTGACAACAGCAACAAAAACTTATCAGTACCCCACCAGAAAGAGGACCGGAAGTAGACAGGGAAGGAGAGGAAACAGAAATATTTGATAGCATGCTGGAGGAGCTCAAGGAAGCTCCGTATGTGCTTCATGTAAAGTTTGGAAAAAAGTAGAAAATATCATTAGAACGGCTGGGGAATAAAGCACAGTAGGATGCTCACTTAGCATGCAAAGTCCTAAGTTTGACCCCCTGCACTGCATAAACCAGGTGTGGTGCACACACCTAAAGTCCCAGAAAAAGGAGGCGGGGAAGGGGGGGTCAGAACTCAGTCAAGCTGGCAGGATGGTCCATAGGTAAAGGCATTTGCTACCAAGGCTGTAGCTTGAGTTTAATCCTCAGAACCCTCATGATGAAAGAAGAGAACCAACTCCAAGTTGTCCCCTGACTTTCACATGTGTCATGATGCATGCTCACCCCCAGACACACATGGAAGTCCAAGGTCATCCTCAGCTATTGAGCTCTGAGATACTGACAGTATTGCAGAGAGCAGCCACCGCTGCAAGCTCCCCAAATATTGCTAGGTAGCATTGACATCATGGTACTGATACAAAACTAGACATACAAATGACAGCCTTCTTATGGCAGTAGTTTCATAGAATAAGGTAGGACTTAGAAATAAACCTATATTGCCATTGACACCTGATTTTCAACAAAGGGGCCAAAAACATGGCCTGGAGAAAGGGAGCCTCTTCAGCATGTACTGCCTGGAAAATCAGATATTCCTGTGTAGAGGAGTAAAAGTACACATCTCCCCCTGTACAAAAATCTATTCGAAATGCATCAAAGACCTTAGCATAAGACCTAAATCTTGGAAACTGCTAAAGATAAGGTGGATGGGGGGGCACTTAGAATCACAGGCACCAGTAGCAAGGGCTTTGTGAAATGGATTCCAGTAGTTAAGAAAGAACTGTAGGAATTAACTAACAAACAAGGTTGCTGAGATCAAAAGGCTTTAGCACAGTAAAAAAGGGGACAGCCACAGTGAAGAGACTGCCTACAGAGTGGAAGAAAACCTTCCCGGCTGTTCATCTGACAAGAATATATGATGAACTCAAAAATTTCATAAACAAAGGAACCCAGCCATTCAACATTGAACAGCCATTGGTAAAAGAAGAATGAATGGATGATAAACACATGAAAATGTAAAGCGATTTTGATATTCCATATCTCCCAAGTCAGAATGACCATCCTCATCAAGAAAGCAAATGACATCAAACGTTGGCGAGACTGTGGAAAAAGAGGCCTAATGCATTGCTATACATATGCCAATTAGTTCAGTGCCTATGAAAATCAGCATGGAACATCCTCAAAAACCTAAAATCTACTGTGTGACTGAGTTGTGACTCTCTTAGACATATGTTCAAAAGAATTAAAGTCGGGATGCAACAGATATTTCTGCTTGCCCATTTTCAATGTAGCTCTGTTCATAATCACTATGTCATAGAGTAGACCCAAGTTCCCATGAATGGATAAAACAATGTACTACATACATGATACAGTATTATTGATCTACTAAGAAGAACAAAAAAATCTTATTGTCAGGGTAATGGGTAAAATTGGAGATCCCCATATTAAGCGAAATAAGCAAGGCTCAAAAAGGATACTATACATAGTCTATCATATGCAGAATTTGACTTAAACAGAGAAATGTTAGGATGAGTGATATGACTCGGGAGAAAGGAAAAGCCTAAGACCTGGGTTCAATCCTTGGAAACCCACACAGTGAAAAGAAAGAACAACTCTGGAAGTTGTACTCTGACCTCGACAGGTGCACTGAGATAGTCCTGCCCCTTGCAAAATAAAAAGTAGAGGGGAAAATGGGCTTGAAAGTAAAAGAGAGCTATTTGGAAGGTGGGAGTATTAATAAGAGGGGAAATGCAGGACAAATAATATAATTTGAAAATAATCTGAGACCTAACTTCTGACATCTTCACAGGCTTAGATTTAGGTAGAACTACATTGGATTTTCAGACTCTAATCTTGTCCAGCAATTTAGGCAAGTAGTTTTCTCTCTTAACTGTATAATGGGGGGTACACTACTCCATAGGACTGCCGAGAACAGCACCTGGTAAATGGAAGATGTATAACAAATGGGGGCTCTGGCTGTCACTTTTCTTATGCTTCTAGGCAACGGTATTCCAGGAATCGTGTCTCAAATCTTCTACTGCCATCAGTTTACGCACAAACAAGGTGAGGTGCATTGATTTGTAGAGTAGGGTCCTTCCTGTGGCCCATCTGCTTATACATTATGAGAGTTTGGCTGTGAGACAGTAATTATTTTCTAGTCTAAGCACGGAAGTTCCTTGACTTTTATTCATATGGGTATCTATTGTTACACCCAATGTCTTTCATGTTGCTTAGTAAGGTTCCCTAAAACCCAGCACACAGCCCTTAGAGTGGGAATGAGGAAATGAAATCAGTTGATGATCTTGTAGAGGTAGCTGGTGTGTGAGGTATTTTTTTTCTATCATCCTTAAGAAATCCTGCAAGCGATAAAACAAAAACAAAGAACCAGCCATAGATTTCTTATTATGTATAGCTGCTTTTTAAAACCTGCCTATTGAGATTCTCACAGCCATTCTGATTGCTTTTCACATCAGTAGTCTCAAACAAACAAAGGCTGTTTCCACAGTGAGTGGGAGGGCACTCACCAAGCTAAAAAGCTCTTTCTGAGCCTAGAAGAGAAGGACTATTTTCTCATTTTTTAAATCCTTCAGGCTGTGGACTTAGTGTCTCTACATGGAAACTGTAACATACATGTAATGAGAATATATTAGGTAGCTGGGGACCATCATGGTCCCTCAGACCTCATTGGTTCCCTAGGAGAGATGAAGAGAACAAGCCAGCCCACTGGACAGCACCCACGCCAGATGCTTCTTGTGCTTCACCAGGGTTCATTCTCCAGACAACTGTTTGAACTGGGAAATACTAACTTCCGGTTGCAGATAAGAAAATCGGTATTCCCATAACAGAGACTGGGTCAACAAGAACTTCTCCAAACCCTGAGAGGTGCTCAGAGCCAGGCCTGGATAGAACAGTATTACCCAAGGTTCTTGCTCATGAATGTAGCATGCATGATGTAATCTACCTCCCCTTGCTTAGGCTACATCAATATTAGACTACACCAATATTCAGCAGACACCTAAGTACTTAGCATTGTAGCAGTGCTGTGGAGACATGGGGGGGGGTGGCGTGGACTAAGGCAGGGAAAGGGAGTTGGGGCCAGACCAGATTCTCAGGGGGCGTTTTGGAGACTGAACAGGAGTTGGCGAAGTGAAGACCAGAAGGAAAAGGGCATCCTAGGGATTAAAGGGAGGAGCAATCACATATTCACAGAGTGTCCGGCTCTTGCTCTTGGGGTTGCTGGTAACTCAGTCCAGTTCTGTTATCTGTGACAATCAAGGAAACACACAGGACAGATGCTGTAAAATTCATGTCTGCCATATGGATAACATTTTGGTTTACGTATATTCTGCCTTATTCCACAAAGGGTTAGAGGTAACATTCATTGCTTGGTTTTAATGCAATGACCTTTCTAATTAAGTTTTTCTCAGCACTGTCGTGCTCATCTCTGTATTCCCTGAGCCATATGCTGGGCGACATGAATAAGAGTTGAATTGATTTTGTACACTCTGAGTTTGCTGAAAGTGGTTAGCAGGGGCTGTAGGTTCCAGAAGCTCAGTGGGCGGCAGGGAAAGCTGGGCCAACACTTCAAATTCCTTAGGTTGGGCCACACTTCACTGCATCTCAGCTGCCTCGGAATACAAGGACATCGATTACGTCGTGTGTTTTTAAGGAAAAAAAAATTGCAAAGTTCATCTGTAACAACTCTATAAAGCCTGATACAGTCTCCCTTCAGATACAGGAAACACGGGAGAGATATGTCTTTACAGAGAGCATTCTTGATGGTGATAGGCTCTCCCACCCTGAACAGTCAGAACTTCTAAAGAGCAGTGAGACCCCTGGAAGAGAAAGTGGACCTCTCCACCTTCCTACTGCAGCTTACCCTTACAAGGTAAACCTCAAAGATGCTGCAAATGCTGACTCCGCAATTTTATCTCCCGTCACTGAGCCTAAGGAAATAAGCATAGGAGTTTATGGGAGTGCCATGGCAGAGCTGCTTACACAGTCACAGCAAAAAAAAAAAAAACCCAAAAAAAAAAACCCAAAGTCACCAAAATCACCTTCACGACACGCTTCCTATTAGAGTCATACGACAGCTCAAGGCAACAGTGCAGACACGCTTATTTAAATAGAAAGTACTTTTTGTGTGATCTTTTAAAAATCAACAGGACATTGGCTATCAGGTGAAATTGCTGCTGAGAATGAAATCATGTTTACAGAGGAAAAAATGTTTGAATTATAAATATCAAAATGTTATTAAGTGTCTGGGTGAAGGGATTTTAGCTAAACTTTTGTGTTCTCAGGTTTTAAAGAGAAAAATCAAACACCGGTTAGCTGCAGGGTTTTAAATAGACAATATGCCTACAGATAATGGACAATTCACCTGGACCTAGAGTCTTCATCCCTGAAAGTACCTCTGGTGGTGGCTTTTCTGTTTATCAGAGGATCCAAGCTTCCCTTTAGCTGGTCTCAACTGTGAGGCCCTTGTTAAAAGAATGTGGGAGTACAGCTTCATCACCTAGAACATTTCCTCAAAAGTTGATGCTTGAAATAAACAAATACCTCAGGCTCCAACTATGCTGGGGGGTCATGGAAACTAGAAACTTAGGAGATAGTCTGAGGTCCAGGTAAGGAGAGGGCTCCAAAGTTGAGGAGGCAACACTCAGGTCCTACAGGCGAGAAAAGGCTGAGCCCCGAGCCTTTGCTATGACTAAAATCATAACTCTCTCTGTAAGCTCAATATTTGACAAATTCAGGGTATTTCCCATGGTGTTTATAATTCTTTATAAGTTATGTTATTTTTTTTACAATATATATCACTGGAGCCAAGAACTCATTTTGAGGAGAAATGCTCCATTTTGACTATATTTATTTATAAGTAGATGTCTTCCTAGTTTACATAGGAGATACTGTGTACAGAATGGGCAATTCTTCTGACTAGTAATGGCTGTAAGTATGCATAGTTTCTTCCCACTGCAGTGAGTGACACTTTTGATGTTTATTCAACAGAGCCTCCTATTTCTTGTAGCTTCCTTTAAGGAAAATAGGCATTCTTTATGTCGCCAACACTACATGTCTAATACTTCCTTAGTTTAGAGTTCAGTTCACATCAAAGCTTTAGGTTGTGATCACATTTGATTGACTTACAGAGTTAGGTTTGTCTTTGCTGTTCATCAGCTCTGAAAGATTTAAACCACCTATAATCTTCAATATAGCTATATCCCATGATGTTATCCTCTATTATCTACCTATCAATCATTCACCTTGCTATTTCTCTCTCACATATGACAGCTGTAACCTGAAAAAGTAAAATATAAGGGGCTGTAGAGATTTCTCAGTGGTTAAGGGCACTTGTTGCTCTTTATTATTGAGGACCCGAGTTCAATTCCCAGAACACAGTTTGGATGATCACAACCACCTATAACTCTAGCTGCAGGGGACATGATGCCTTATTTTGGCCTATGTAGGTACTTCCCCACCCCACACACATGGCACTCTCTCTCTCTCTCTCTCTCTCTCTCTCTCTCTCTCTCTCTCTCTCTCTCTCACACACACACACACACACACACACACACACACACACAAATGAAATAAAATAAAATGAAAATCCAAAGTACAGATTTGGCTGGCATGGAAATGCGTGCCAAGGAGATGGTTCAGCATTTGAGGTTCAAGTGTTCTCTATTCTTGTACCACTTTCCCCATTCTCTCCATGGTCGCACCCAACATTGGTCTGTCCCTCCTACACGGACTTACGCAACCACTAGTTTCAGTGCCCGGCACTCTTGTCGATAGATCTAGAAGCGTCTGATTAAACTGTTCATCTACTGGGCCAGGACAATTGACTCAGCTGTGGGCACCTAATCCAACTCCAACAATCAGAGAATTCTTGGAAGCATTTGAAATAAACACCAAGGAAAGAGGATTTTCTCCATTTACATGCTGCAATGGGAACACAAGTCAAGAACTAAATCTGCCTGTTCTGGCTGGACGCGGGGGAGCCCATCTGCAGACAGGAAAAGAGCCACCACCCAAGAAGAGCACAACTAACATGGAACATCACAGTAGAAAAGTTCAGGGAGTCAGTAGGGACTGCGGGCCCCTTCTCCACCTTGATTCCTAGCAAAATCCCTTAGTTTTGGTGTAAGCTTGTTGAGCTGTGTTTCTGTCATCCTTGGTCCTTTGCTTACCTCCCAAGTCATCATGGCTACATACACAAGCTCTAGACGCACGCAGAGTTAGCAGTGCAGCATGGAAGTCTGTCATGAGGGCAGCTAATTAGGTGTAGTTTTACTGAGGTAACATTGAAGCACCAAAGCTCTAAGCAGTATGAGTGCCTTCAGCTCAGTCCCCACTTCTGTAAGCTGCAGCCTTCCCATAGAACATTCCTTGTTTACTAGCTGCTTCGCCCAATGTCAAGCATCTGCCCAGAAACGGCATCAAGTATTCACTCTTGATACAACTCTGTCTTTAATTTTGTCTCAATGAAGGACCTAACACGGTCAGAAGATACTGGGTTTTTAGAGTCCTCCTTTCTTGGCTCTTAAGGTTCTCATAGGCCACTTAGAAAGAAAATGAATGTGAACTTACATGAGATGCAAAGAAATTGTACAGAAATTCAGGCTGACGTCAGAAAGCAGTTGGAATACAGGACACTCCTCTACCCGCCCTCCCTCCCAAACAAATGCCATATGTCTGTTCACAATGCATTCTGGCTTGCTGCTATGTGGTTGACCTCCGATACTGAAAAGATGCCAGAATACTTGAGACCTCATTTCTCTTCCGCTCATTGTTACATCCGTATTTAATATGGTTGAGAGGAAAAATTAAAATGATGACAAGCAGGCCTGGGAGTCTTTCAAGCAGTCCCTTAGTGAGTCAGATCTCTGGATGTGTCACGGTATTTGTGATGGTTCACAGAGGAAAGTCTGTTGAGGCTTTGGGAAATGATGTTTATATTGCCTGCAAGAGTGTTCAGATCACTCTCTATATATATGTCATCTGCAGAGCAACTAAGAAGTGGGATCCATTTCCTTCTTTCTCCTTGTCCCACAATTCAATTCCAGAAATTTATCTCGCATGCAGAACAAGTTATAGCTAGGCTTGTGGTGCCACACGTAGCATGGGAGAGTGGTGCATCTCACTATACGTGAATTGTAAATAAAAATTTCCTTAAAAATTAAGATACATTTTATGTTGCTTTTCTCAAGATAGCATAGTAGAGTATCCAAACTTTGGAGCTTAGAGAAACTCTCACCATTCAGGAAGTTACAGATCCAAATTAAAGGTGACAACAAGGTCTCATTAGAGGAAGTATGTCATTGCTGGCATGCTTTGAAGAGTACATCTTGTCCCCAGATCCTTCCTCTTGCTCCAATCTGTGGATGCCAATTTTTGAGCACTCTTCTTCAGCCACGTGGTTCCTCTGTGATGCCTCTGTCTTGCCTAGGGTCTCAGAGCAGTGGAGCCAGCCAAGCGTGGATTTAGAACCCTGAATGTGAGCCCAGGTAACTTTCCTACTTCTGTTCTCTCATCCATTTGGTAGCAGTGATGGAAGGCTGGCTGCTGCAAGACAGAATTCCTCCACATCTTCTAGCTTATGGGGCTGCTTGCATTCCTTGGCTCGTAGATACACCCTCCCAGTCTTTGCTCTTCCCATGCCTTCTCTCTTGTAAGCACACCAGTCGTGTTAGATTAGTGGCTGTCCTCATCCAGTATGACCTCATTTGATTTGATAACGTCTGTAGAGACTCCATTTCTAAGGTCATATTCTGAGGCATTAAGGGTTAGGGCATGATCACATGTTCCTGGAGGACACAGTGTAAGTAATAGCAGTTGTATTGTCATCTATGGTTTTTCAATAATGTTTATTGTAAAAACTATAAAGAGGAAAGTAAAACCATCCATATTCTCCTACCAAAAGGGTCGTGCTACAGAATTTCTTTGCATGTATTTCTTGAATATTCTAGAATATGGGTATTTGGAGATGTGTGTCATTTCCTCCAGATGATAATAAATTATGCTATGGTTACGATTTCTCTCTCTCTCTCCCTCTGTGTGTGTGTGTGTGTCTGTCTGTCTGTCTGTCTGTCTGTTTCCCTCCTTCTCTTCCATTATACTGGGGTAACCATGTGCTTCAGATAAATTTTTATAAATAATACAAATGAAATGTCCATTTTTACATAACGTATTAAATTGTTTTCCACAAAGGATATTATTTACTCTCACCAATACCATGTGAGTATTCTAATTTCCCCTGTATATCAGAAATGCCAATAGGATATGTAACTTTAAATTTTAAAATTTATGAATGTCTATAAGCATGTTCTCCCAGGAATTCTAAATCTCCATTCTTCAACATTCTTGGGGAATGCATGTAAATCCATAGTTTTGTTTAACAGCTTCATAATTTTATATAATTTTTTAAGGCTTTAGTCTATTTTCTTAGAGCTGAGGATTAGACTTGGGGTCTTGTGTGTGGCGTTTTGGTCTTTAATCCTGACTTTAGATGACTGTGGGTAGGTTTTGGAGTTGTAATCCAGAGAGCCTGATAGATCCTTTCTTGACTGCTTCATTCTGAATGTTTGGATGAAGTGGGGCTCTAAATGGGGACACTCAGTGAGTTTCCTGTTCATGTTTCAAATGGGTTGGTTTCTTTAATGAAGATCCTTCTATTAATTCACAGAAAAAGTCACACTCAAAAAGCCTTCAGGAGAGCGAGCCTAAGCTCCCCGGCAGCATGCAGTCTTTCAGCTTCAGTGTACAGAGTTAATTGAATTTCCACAATTCTTTCTAAAACTGCGTCCTTTCTCTCCTTCTAAAAAGAGACTACAGGTTTCAAGAAAATAAATGACATTGTAGGGTTAATCTCGACCCCACTGTCCTCTGTTTCCAGTGAAGGCCTGACAAACTTGTGTCTTCCAAGCATCAGTCATCCAGCACCCTCACAAACCACCTCAGTCTTTTATAGTGGACTCTGAGGTAAGAGTCAGTAAGTACAAGTTTGATTTTAGAAAAAAAGAGAGAGAGAAAATATCACAAGCACAGACTGGAGTATCCTTTCCCTAGAGAAAATATGTAAAGACACACGAGAGGTTCCAAAGCACAGGTCTTCAGATAAAATGAAGACAATAGCCTCCAACATCTTCCCTCTGACCTCCCAAGGGACTGAAGACTGGGGAACCCTCGTCCCCAGATGCACAACTCTTCACACAGTGTCCTTTGGGTCAGTGAGTGATTCTATACCAATATGTGTTCAAAGAGAGACAGTTCTAATGCCTCATCTCTGGTGGATGACAGTTCACACCAGCGACTTGTTTAGCTTCAAATAACAGTGTCCTTATCCTTATCTCTTTAAATACGCAAATGAATTCAAATTAGAGTTTTAATCTCAGACTGAAACATCAATGGTATTTTCACTACAAGGAGTTTCATAATGGTCTCATTACTGCTCCTAAGTGCAGCACACTGAGGCATTTAAATAGCTGAATTGCTACTACATATATTCTTTGAGAACAGGTATCCAGGTAACCATGGCAATTGTGTCTCCAGGCAGGATGGTAGTGGGGTGGGAAACTATTTCATTAATTGAAGGGAAGAGATTGAAAAGAGGTTGTCGAGCTGTAGATCAGAGAGAGGGGGAAAGAGAAAAACAAGACAGGTTTCACAATCTTGTTTTATTCTCATTATTAAATTATGTAACCCAGAGAAGCTCAAAATGGTTTGAAAGGTTTGGAGAAATTACAAGATTAAATGACTGTGCCATTCTTAGCCTTTCTGCATTATTATCATGGTTGACCTGTACCAGATTTTATTTAGTTGGGCTTTTATATGGTTTGTTTGAAACTTGATGCATCTCTTGAGGAGACAGAATTGTGGCCAATGACCCAAAGCAAGAACAGAATGACCCACATCTCGAGAGAGCTGTGTAAATGGAATTGGAGATCTATTTATTTTGAGTTGGTAGAACCTGGAAACTGCTTCTACCAGAAAAGTTCATTTTCAACCTGGCTTCCCTGCCTCCCTGACTACTGATAAATATCTAGATTTGAAAGGCAACTTTTCCTCCTTCCTTCCTTCCTTCCTTCCTTCCTTCCTTCCTTCCTTCTTTCCTTCCTTCCTTTCTCTCTTCCTTTTTTCCTTTTCTTTTCCCTCCCTCTCTCCCTCCCTTCTTCTCTCCCCTTCTTCCTCTCTCTCTCCCTCCCTCCTTTCTAACCAAAGCTGAGGAGAAAAGGGGTCAGGTTTTCAGAAGATACCCAGCTTTGCTTTCATTTAAGGGGTGCTGCAAGCTGGTGTCTGCCATTTCACCAAATATGCCTATGTAACTTGAGGTTTTGACTTTCTGACAAAAATTGTTCCAGTGGACAGTGTAGGATTTGTGAAAACTCAATGGCCCAAACATAATCTGACTCCAAAAGCAGGTGGGCTATATTTGTGGACTTTCTTTTCAAACCAAGCAAACATGCAGCACTGTAGTATCTAGGTGACTCCCTCCCATTCCCGAAGAACACTCATGCCAAAGCTCCCCGCACAGCACAGCGTGCCATTAGGTTAATTCAGGTAGAAAAAGAGACAGACAATATGAGGTGCAACTATTACCAAGCAAGGAATCCAGGTCTCGGATATGTTTTGTGGATTCATTCCTCAAAGAGTAAATCCACTTCTATTTAGGGGTGGGCAACATTATTTATAGAATCAAAGAAAGCAACCTAAAACTGGGTGGATAATTATTAACCAAATGGATTTCATTTTAAAACAAACATTTCTTTTCTGCCAAACAGATTTTTGTTTTGGAAAGCAACTAACTCTGGAGATCAGGGCCAGAAGCTGCCATCTGCATCACAATAGCTCTTTGGGTGTTGTCCAATTGCAACTACCTTGCTCTGCTTTGCAACCCAGAGGCTCTTAGTTACAAGGAGCTGCAGCTGCTGCTCAGGGACCATGCTTCCAGCTGCACCACCTGCAGAGACAATGGCCAGGGAGACCTGTTTTCTTAAGGCAGAGGACAGTGAGACAGACACTCTCAGCTGTTAACAGAGATAGTATGGCTTTCCACTGTGTATACACAAGACTGATTTGCTAAAGGCTAGAAAGGGAGGCGCTACCCGCCTGTGTTAGATCTCTGGGATAGCGAGGCATCGAGTGGGCCTCTGTTGGTAATGCTTAACCTAGACAAATATTAGCACGGTGCAATGAATGAGGGGTGACCAGAAGGCCGAGTGAGTGAGATTTCTCACATCTGGTCTGCATGGGTTTACTTTTCACTCAGTGTTTGTTTGTGTGTGTGTGTGTGTGTGTGTGTGTGTGTGTGTGTGTGCGCGCGTGCGCGCGCGTGCACATGTGCACGCCTGTGTCAGTTCATGTGCAATATCTATGAGCGTGCGCCAGAAGAAGGTATCGGATCCCCAGGAACCGGAAATATGTGGTTGGGAGCCACTTTATCGGTGCTCAGAAATGAACCCAGGTGCTCTGCAAGAGCGTCCATGTTTTTAACTGTGCAGCCATTTTCCAGCCGAGACCATTTGAGCCAACCCTGCCATTAGTCACATGGACTCTATAAAGTGATTCATCGAGAACCGTTTTTGTCCCTGTGTTCCATTTCCTAAACTGTAGCCATTTAAGCAACAGCCTTCCATAAAAGAACATACAACTAACTAGAGCAGAAATGTCCCCCAGTGCATATTTCAGCTTCTGCTTGCTCTAAGAGAAGCAGAGATAAATGCCTTGTTCTTTCCCTCAAAAATGTCCATTCTGCTTGGAGAGTGACAGTGAATGGTATTTGAATCTGGAGCAATTAGTTTTTCCCTTTCTAGTTCTGGGATGTAATTACCCAACTTATATTCTGGGAGACTCTCCCATCTAAGAGTCAGTATAGTTGGTACTGTTACTTTTCAGAGCCCAAGTCTGTTGCTTAGTCTTTGTGTATTTGACTACCATAGGTCTCTACCTCAAGTGGTGAGTACTTTTGTTATATGAAATGAAGTTAGAGCTGCTAGACCAAGGGATTTGTTACTGCATGTAGATAGTTGTGTAGAGTCTATAAAAACCATTTCTAGATATGATTTGCATTGCAAATTAAGATGCTAACCAGAGGTCTTGAGGAAGTAACACAAATGAAACATGGCATCACTACTGCAAATGCTCAATTCATGCCAGAAGAGGCCACCGCCATCAGAGAGGACCGTTTCCATCTGAACAATTCCAGACTTGGGCATTTCCCGCTAAAGTGGCTGCTGGTGGGATGGGGATCAGGAAGGTGGAGGATCTGTTGGGATAGCTCGGGAGAGCACTCATCCAGAAAGTTACAACTGAAGGAGAGTCAGCAGACTGCTCTTCAGCTTGGACTTCAACATGGCTAAACAGGGCTCCACACAAGGTCCAGTACAAAAGCTCATCTTTTGAAAGTAAAGATACCATATGATGCCGAAGCCCGGGCCATCCAGAAGCTGAACTCCTACTCTGGTGTGCATTCCTTAGACTTCTGTGCCTGTTTGCACCTGATTCTTAAGGCAATACATCTTATGTGGGACGCGTCTATGTTTTGCACGCTTTGGGACTGCTTCATGGTTTCCAAAGGCAAAGCATGTGATTAAGGTTGAGCCAATCAGCGCTTTCCAAACTCTGACCACACACAGGGCCTGAAATGTGACTTACATCGGACCAATCAGTGTCAATGAAATGTATTTCTGCTTCTGAAATGGGGCAAAATGAACTCTCAGTTGCTGATCTCCGAGCTCTGAGTGTGAGATGACAGGCTTGGGGCTGTAGCCAGAGAGACAAGCCAACAGGCAGAAGCCAAGGTGTGGGAGCAGATGAGAGACAGAGAGGGCCAAAATAAGATGTAGTCCAAAGCCCTTCTGCCTTAGGCTAGCCGGCTCTGACTCTGATGAGGCAACACATCCTTCTTGCTGCTCTAGTTTGTTTGGATAGGGCTCTTTGCAAGACATCTAATGGCTCCCTGAACCTTTCCCAACATCATTTAGCATCTAAATATCTCTCCTTTACTGGAACCACTAAATGAATATGACTGCTGCACATAACTGATGTTCTGGATTCCCATCTCTATGATGCCATCCTTGCTAGGAATGTCCTTACCCTTTTCTTTTTCTCATGGCCAAAAATCACTTAACAGCCTTCATGGCAAGCAATACCTGCTCTCAGAGGTGGTCATTAATGCTCTTCCTGTACTCTCTACAAGGCAAAACTGAAAAGATCCCTGCTTGTATTGTGATGACCTTTCTTTCAGTCTGTAGAATCTTAACTCATTACAAGGATGCTCTCAGAGACTGTACATATCTCCCAGAGTGTGTGAGCACTTCATGATGGGGGTCTGTGAGTTTCACTCTATGCAGAGGTAGGGTACATTTTTAGGGCACCGTCTTTATATGCACACTGTTTGTGTTTAAAAATTTACTCTACTAAGTCCAAGAGTGTAAGACTTAAAGCATATCATATACTCCTAATTGTGTCTTTGTTTTTAATCTGTAAAATGAGGTATACCCTATTTACAGACATCATGGGAATGAAATGACTTAATCTGTGTGAAGTATTAGAACAGTATGGTGTTTCCGTCTATATTAGAACTTACCATTATATTTCTAACTTTAGTGCCTGTCATAAAATAGGTATCAAAATAGTATAACTATGAGAAGGCAGCTTATACCCTGCAAGTCTTATGAAGTAGGAGAGAAAGAGAAGGCAATAATGCAATCTTATGATTTTATTTTCTTAAAATTTATATGTGGTGGTGAGAAATCATATGGCATCAGGAAAATTTGGGCTGTTGCGTTTTATGGAGGCTTTGTTCACAGTCCTGCCATCTATTGGAATGTCATTGTATTTGGCTCTGGGAATTAGAATTTACTGAAATAATATCCCCACCTTTAAGAGGCTCATGGTTTGTAGGTGATTTAGGTGAGTGAATGAAGTTGAGAGGATGTACATGCTGTGGGGCATGGAGAGTTGCTCCTGAAGCTGCCTCATATCCTCAGCTCAGGAATTAGAGACACAGATTCCTGGCTCCACTGAAATATTATATATATATATATATATATATATATATATATATATATATATATAATACCAGGTCTGGGACCATCAACAGCACTTCTAAAAGTGTGAGTTAGCTCTACGCCATGTAGCATCATCCAGGAGACGTGCCCCTGGGTCTCCTGGAAGTGAGCATTAACTGAAGAGGACAGCACATTGCAGCATGTGGTCCAGGCAGAAAGAGTCTGGAGAGAGTGCAGTGGCTCCTCCTTTCAAAATGCTTCCCCAGTGTCTGTATCGCCGCAGCTGCTGTTGCTGCTGCTGCCACCACCGCCGCCACCATGGCCATCCCTCAGGGACACCAGATTCCACCTCTCTAGCCTTTCCATGTAAAATGAATACCAGAGACTTCCAGGGACTCTGCCAGGCCTCCCATGCCAGTTTGAACTGTTGGCTCCTCTGGGCTCGTGGACTGGGTTCTTGGCCTCTCCAGAACATGGGTGGCCACTACTAGACTTCAAAGCCTCTATGGTATAGTCTAATACCTGCCTTTAAAAATCTACCTTACATATACACAAACGCCTTCCTATCCAACATATACAAATTATAAAAGAGTAAGAAGTTTAAATACCTGAAAGAAAGAAGCCTCTGTTCATTCTATTGACTCTGGTCCTGTAGAGGACAATGCCTACTATGGGTGGTTTCTGGCTTACAACACGGGGTGATGGTTGGCCTGGATGGGTTAAAGAAGACTGCCTGGTGTAGGTGACTATGTGCTAGAGTCTTATGGGTAACTAGGGGTCTGCTAAGCTTTGACAGGAGCAGGACAACTGTGCTTCAAAATAGATCTTTTGGCGCTTTTGTCCAAGATGGAACACAAGTCCTGGTGGTTTTACCCACTGATTCTAGAGCATGTGACGTCATTTCTTGATTTTTGTTTTTTAACTTCAGTTCCAGCTCAGCTGCATAGTGAGTCATCATGAAAATGGTGGAGTGGCAGGAGAAGTTAGGATCTTTCTCCCAAGTAGAGGTTTGATTGGTCTGAGGTGAACACCAGCATTTGTTTGTTTGTTTTTACAGTGCCAGGGATCAGTGCGAAGCCTCATGCACTCCAGGTAAGTGCTCTTCCTCTGAACCCTGTGCAGGGGTTCAATTCTTGCCAAAGCTCTCAGGTGTCAGTAAGCGTGGAGCTGAAGAATTGCTGGTTAAGCCATTTCTGGTGTCCTAAAGGACCCCAAGTACCGGCTCTAGAGACATCAGATGTCAGGCACCTCTCTGTGGGGGTGGGTCCTGAGCCTTACCAAAGCCAAGAGGGGCTGAGCCTTTTGCTTGAAAAACAACCAGGAGGTGTGATCTGAGTGATAGTGTATTTCAAAAGCTCACAGTCAACATGGTACCACTTTAACAAAAAGCAGAACGTAGCTACACAGGTGTGTCATCCACCCGCTAATTAACAGATGATCACATCACACGTATTTTATTCTCATGCCAAAATATGGAGGCAGTATGGGTGGCATTGAAGTGCTATCATGCCACCCTGACTCTGTAGGGCCATGCTTACGTAAAGCCTCACAGAGATCAGACTGAGCACCTAACACAAGCTTTTTTATGCTCCAGAGGAACAGGAAAGTGGCTGCTAGCTCAGCTTCCTGCTCATCAGCTTCACAGGTCTTCAAATTAAATCAATGGCTATTTCTTTTTTTTAAAACTCGGACTCTAGACTCTAAAACCCCCATGGTGACTTAACATACCTGGTCCAACCCTGGCATCTGAGAGTCACTGAAACATATTATCTTTATCACTTTGGTGATTTTGAGTTTCTATAAGCAAAAATTTGCCTACCTGAGAATGGTCATTAGTGGCTTTCCACGGAAGTCATTGAATAACCCATTTTATTTGTTTCTGTTTTACTTTATTTTTTAAGATCCTGTTTTAGGTTGATTATGTTTTTAAAATGCTCATTCGTTACAAACAAAAGGAGATAATTTTCATTATACCAGTTGACTCTTTTTGACTGACAGGCACATTCTCATGAAGTAAACCATTCCTACTATATTCTGCAATCCCAGAGAGATGGTCAATCAAGGTGCATGCATGTAATTCAAGGGAAGACTTTGGGCCCTGGGCTAGCAAGATGCTCAGAAAGTAAAGTCACCTGCCTCTAACCCTGACAACTGGAGTCAGTTCCTTAGGAACCACACGGTGAAGGAGAGAACCTGCTCCTGCAAGTCGTCCTCTGACAGCTGCCCAGGCCCCAGTGTATGTGAGTAAATGGAATTAAACCTTTTAAAATGATTTTGAACCTGAAATGAGAAATACAATGGGGGAAAAGGAGGGAAGAGAGAGGGAGAGGGAAGGAGAAGAAAGGACAGGAGGAAGAATCACGTAGGCTTGGTCCCAGAATAGTCTTGATATCGTCAACTGGAGATTTAGATACTCATTTGCCCATTATCAGCTAGACTTTAGGTTTGTTGAACTACCTGTGTTCTGCAAACAATTTGTTCAATGCTAAAATCTAGAGTTGGTTTCTGGTGCTTGTGGTCTGGGATCACAGGATTTGATCTGCTGCTAAATTATGACTAGCATCAGGGGAGACTATGATAGAATGAGAGAGGGATAGAATGAGATTAGGAGGCTAATCTTGGATGTGAAATATGTGATACTCACAAGACTTGGAAAATGGATGACCTGCATGGGTGCCTACTGCAGACCTAATGTTAGTAGATGAGCAGAGCCAGTAGATAATAAATGAAGGACCAGTCCTTCAGCTAAAGGACAAGGGAACTTTAATCATGGTAAATGTGACTTGAAGCTTACAAATGAAGAACATACTTGAAATTAATCAATGAAATTTATTTAAAAATTAAAACAAATATTTAGTACCCCTGGCTTCACAAGCCAAAACTCAAATGGCTAGTGATAAGCTATATGCCTTCCCAATAGTCAAAGCAGATCCTTGGGTCAACTTAAAAATCAAGGTAAGGAATATTCATGAATCAGCAACTGAATAAAACTAACAGTTACAAGTAAATCTATCTTATGACTTCTGATAGGATGCTTACCCCCACCTACTTTGGTTTTTTTTGTTTGCTATAGTTCTTTCCTTAAAAGTACAGACCACCCCCACCCCACTATCCATATACCCCCACAGCAATGGGAGAGAAGACCCTGTACCTCGCCTGGGCTAAACAGTAGAGTTGGCCCTGGTGGTGTGGGTATGGGTGACCCGGATCTGAGAACCTGAGAGCAGAACTGTCCCCACTCCTTGCTGCAGGCTGCATTGGGTGAGCTAGCCCAGGCAGTGCTGGAGAGGTTGCCTGGCTAGTGATGATGAGGGAGAGCTGGCAGGGGCAGGCTGACCAACCCAGGCCCAGAACAAGGGTTATGAATTAGACCACCCCAGCATCCACCTCATCTGTGAACTGTTGGAGCCTGTGAAGGGGACAAACCTACTGATCTAAAATTGTAGGATCTCCATGACACAGGACAACAACAGGATATCCAAGAAGAGCTCCAGAGAGAGCCCATTATGGATGGTATAGCAGAAGCCAGAGGCCTCACGCCAGACCAATGACTCACAGCAACAAACACTTGCAAGTAAAGATGAATGGACTGGAGGGAAGACTTGATGATTCAATGGGCCACACTACAGCTTCCACTGTGTGACTCTCCTTTTTTGTTTTTGTTTTTTTAATTTTGTTTTGTTTTGGCAGAGGTGGGGAGCTTTCACGGGCTGAGGGTGGAAGTGAGGGGGCAGGGAAAAAGTGCTATCAGCATGCATGTCGTAAAATCCACAGAAAATCAGTACAAGTTGAGAAAAAATACACTTATATAGACATAGGCGCACTTGTAATCTGTGATAAGTCTGAAGTCTAAGATTCTACTTCATCAGCAAAACTGTTACGAAGGCATTTGGGATATAGCTTTAGCATCTAGGGGACAATAAATACACATACCTCCAAGCATGGAACATATTGAGTTGCCATTTGAACTGGAGGAACTCCCCATGATTTAGGTGGGAGAAGGCAGAAACAAATTATAAGTGTTCATGAAGTCAATCAAATATGCATTAGTTAAATAACAAAGAGACATAAAGTAATAGAAATGTGAGCCTGATGAATTGCCAGTAGGAAATAAACCCCATCAAGGGAAGAAATTAAATGGCTTGAGATGCAGTTTATGGAGTATATGGTCTATTTAAGCATAACTGTTAGTCTTTTAGAGAATATGATGTGTGTTGATGTTACAACAATTCCAAGTTATAGTTACTATTCCTAATTCATGTTCAAAACATGTTTACACAACTGTCAGATACCAAGGATGTGCCCAAAGCCAAACATCTACATAAGAGTAGGTACATTTGAAAATCAGCATGGAAATTCAACAAGCTATATAACCAGTCAGGAAGAGAAGTATGCTAGAGTGAGTTAGCTACAGAAGATATTATGGGTTGGTCCTGGGATGCCTGATCTTCACTGTCAATTTGACAGGACTTAGAAACACCCGGAGACAACTTCCTGTAGGTATCTGAGGGTGTTTCCAGTGAGATTCAACTGAGGAGTGAAGACCTGTCTGCAGTGTGGGGAGCACCATCCCATTGACGGGGGTACCAGACTGAATGCAAAGGGAAAAATGAGTGGAGCACCAGAATTCATCTCCATCTACTTCATGACCAAATGCAATGTGACCATCTCCCTTACATTCCTGCCACCATGCCTTCCACCAAGACGGATGGGACCATCAAAAGTGAGATGAAATAAACCCTCTGCCCTGAAGTGGCTTTGGTCAGGCATTCATCACAGTGATTAGAAAAGGAAAACCAAAAACTTGGTGCTGAGTGATAGAGTCGCAGCCACAATAAGCCTGTCCTGTAGTTAGTTTATAGCCCCTGGAACTGGTTTGCAGGAGAAACATGGAACAGTTTAGAGTTGTGGTCTACAGAAGCCCTGGAATGCTACAAACAGGATTTGATGGGCAATTCAGGTTGGGATGTAAGAGAATACTTTGAGAAATACAGGCAGTGGAAACCTGGCTAACGAAGTTTCAGAAGAGAACACAAACTCCAAGGGAAACTGTGCTAGAGACCATGTTTCACACACACACACACACACACACACACGCACACACACACACATGCACCCAAGCACGCACGCACACACGCACGTGCACGCACGCACACCAAACAAACAAACAAAAATCAATGCCCTCTAGCTCAGTTTCAAATGGAGTTTCTGTGTGTGCGGTGTGTGTATATATATATTGGCTTTTTCTCCTCTTAATCCTCTCCTTTGGAATAAGACTGTTTATTCTGTGTCTTGTGTGAAAGTATGTAATTTATTTCACAGTGAGGAGAGTTTCCATAGTCTCACAAGTGATTTTCTACTCTTGAACAGTATTGAGGCTGTTATAGACCATGGGGCTTGGGAAGCAAGACTGGATACATTTTCCACTGAGCTAGCCATGAGTCTGTGAGACCAAGGGTGGAATCTTAAAAGCTACTTGACTGGGCATCAAGTTTACAAACAGTAATCTTGTAATGCTTAATCTTGACTGTCACCTGGAATAGGTTTAGAACTAACTAGAGATGAATCTCTGAATATATCTATCTGGATATTTCCACCTTTATCCAAGGTGGGGAGACCAGCTCTGAATGGTAGTGATACTCTGCATAGGCTGGGTCCCAGACTCTATGTAAGTTGGTATAAAAGCAATTGCAGTTTTTGAACTATTGAAACTTGTCACTTAATATTGGCATATATTCTTAATTGCGGTTATATTATCTATTATTTTAATTCACAGTTCTCACTTCTGGGGATGGCTTATTATTGGACATTTATTTTATGAGAATGATATTAGGGAGCCAACTTGCAACATCAGCAGCATATCTGGGCCAGGACCTGCTATGGAATGTATAATGCAAAGCTGGTTCAGGAATTTGCAAAGGAGACAAGAGCTCTGAGGATAGGAGATAGTGGCTGGCCATCAGAGGGTGACAATAACCAAAGAAGAGAAATCATTGAAGTGGTCCTCTTGAATCCACAAGATAAGTTGCCAATGAGCTCGCTACTATGGATCATGTAAGGGTCTTGCAGTATTGGAGACAAATAGGAAAGGTACGAATCTTATATGTGGGTGTTTCATAAGCTGACCGAATAATAACAAAAGAAAACTACTTTGAACTGTCATCCTATCCACTCCTGTTCTACACAGCAAACCATTTTTAACTGGCTTGTGACTTGGTATAAAATACAGATTGTACACAACAGCTAGCAAAGATCAGTAAGTTGCAAAGATCTCCCCAAAGCCAAGCTTGCACTAAAAAGGGGGTATGGTCATTATTTGCCAGTCTGCTGCTGGTCAGACCCACTACAGCAGATTTCTGACTCTAGAGGAAACCATTCTATTGGGAAAGTATGCTCAATAAATCAATGGTATGCACTCGGAAGCCCACACCCAGCATTGGTCAACAGCAAGGTCCCAGCTCTCCTTTCCACAGTGATGCCTAAGTACATGTCACACAACCGACGCCTCAAGCTTCAAAGGTTGCGTAAACCGGGCTGTAAGGCTTTTTCTCATTCACGATTCTCACTGACTACCACTTCTTCAAACATCCTGGCAGCTTTTGGCATCGACTTGAATGAGACACCAAGTGCAGGGCAGCGTTTACTCCTCTCTGCTTCCTGTGGACACTGTGTGACCAACTGCTGCACACTCCTGCCTCGGTAGCTGGAGTCACCCTTGCTGCTCGCCCTTCTCCTCCATGATGGGCTGCATCTTCCAATGTGTGTCAAAGTAAGCTCTTCCCTTCTTAAGTTGCTTTTTCATTAAAGCAATAAAAGTGACTAACATGGGCCACAGGGGAGGGACTGAACTGTTTGCATTTCTAAATTGTGATACACAGTGTTCTAGTAGTGGCATCTGATATACTTAATTTTCTCTCTTCTCTTTATCCTCTTCCCTTCCTTCTCATTCCCCCTTTTCCTGGATTTTTCCAACTTGGACATTAAACCCAGGGCTTTGCACATGCTAAGCACGAGCTCTACCAAAAAGTCTATTCTCTCTGATAACAAACCAAGCCAAGCACCTGACTGGACCATGAGGGTTCTTAAATTTCACTGTCAAAGAGAAGAAAAAGAAGTTCATCTCAGAGTGTTTGCTTTATGCCAAGCCGTACACTAAACATTTAATTCTCCCAGTCACCATGCCAAAAATCTTATCATCTTCTTCCTTCATAGATGATGTCACAGATTCATTTGGGTTGAATCGTTTTTTCTTTTCATCAGACATCTAGTGAGCAGTGAAACTATAATTTAAGTCTAAGTATTCTTCAGCAAGAAGTAACAGAATACCAGGGATGCTAAAATATACTAAGACTAGACTGTAGGAATAATTGTCTCCAGAAAAAGTCTATGCACCTGCTCCAACCCTATCCAAGAACCCCCGATGATTGTATAATGTCTATGAAACTACCTATATATATGTATATTATATTAAAGGGGATATATTGATTCAATAGGTCTGCATTTGGGCCTGAGGGTTTGGATTTCTAACAAGCTCCAGGTGATGCTATGGGCATCAGAGGACTTTTGAGCTGCCAGTGAATAAGCCTAAGAAGCAGGCACACAATAGTTAAAGTGGTTTTTAATACAAGTCATGGGTCCTGTCCCCAGATAAATTGCAAGCATCTCTAAGCCATAGCAGTGCCAGGCCCATAGAAACCAAGCCAGTCAGTGAATGCTTAGTATATGTGTGGGGTGGTGGATGCTAGGAATAGACCTCAGGGCTTCACACAAGCTGCCTGACTGCTTTTCCACTGAGTGGTGACCTCATCCCTCATTGAGTAATTCTTAAGAGAAAGAATTCTGACTCTGGAAATCCAATGCAAGAATATGAGCTTGTTTCAGGTAGCCTGACTCATTTCTACAAGGGAGGGGCTGAGGGCTGCAAGCTTGTAGCTGACCATTGAGAGGCAACCACTGACTATAACCACCCTTTTAAGGAGTCCTGGATATGTGAGCTCTAAAGAGATGGCAAGAACCCTGTTAACTTAGAAAAGTGACAAAAAGAAGTATGATTCTAGGGATTTAAAGAAACATTAACTGAAAAAAATCTCTGGCATTAAATTTCCATTTATCTATCACATTTTCATTAGTTATTAGAAAGTCCTTCCACAGTTTAATCTTAACACACTAATCCCCTGAGTGGGAAACTCTGCTGTTCTTCACTCCCGCACTCTGTGTTTTGTTATCTGATCCCCAGCTATGTGAACTGTCATCATAGAACATGAATCACCCTGGTCACTCCCCAACGAATTTGCTCAAGATTTTATCAATCTTTGTTTGACCAAAGATTAGTCTTTCGATCTTAGGGAGAAAAACATGTCCAACTGAGTCAACTTTTGCAATAAAGGAGGATAAGTTGTCATCATGTTTGTGTATTGTAGAACCACTTTATACGCAGTGTCCATAACTCCCTCAGGATAAATATACAGAGTGCACACACACACACACACACACACACACCAGTTCACAGACGAGAGTGCACCTCTTTTTAGAAGATTATAGGATTATAGGTATTCATGTGTATGTCTGACTTGGTCTCTTATAACAAAATACTGCACACCGAGAAGATGACAACAAACAAGGATTCCTCATGGTTCTGGATGCTGTGAAGTTCTCAATCAAGGTGCCAGTGGATTTGGTAATTGGAGAAGGCCACTTCCAGGTTCATCAAAGACCATTTTCTCATTTTTCCCTTATGTCCCTACATGTCAGAAAGGGCCATGGCACCTCATAATATCATCGCCACATTGGCGGCTAATATTACATAGGTGGAATATAGACATTTAGTTTATAGCAATGTCTTACTTGGACTTGAACTCACAGTGATCCTCTTGCCTCTCCCTCCCAAATGCTGCAATAAACTGGGATGATCAGAATCTCCTGCCATGTCTGTCTTATCCTAGCATTTGTAATGTATTATGGAGCTCACCCAAGTGTCTCATGTGTAGGACATCTACAAGCAATGCTTCTCCAAGTGGAACATGAATGCAGGGTCCTCTCATCTGCAGTAAGTAGATACCCAGTCTCTTTCACAGGCCTTCAAAATTGACTGCATGTAAATGACAATTTTTGCCTTAGAAATGCAGAAATTTGTATTCCATGACCAGCAATTCTGATGTAGGAGATTGGAAGGCAGGCCCAGCTGACTCAGACAAACATCACCTGCTTTCTGTCATTTAGAATTTAAAGGAAAAGTTAAAGGGTCAGGAAAAGAAAGGGGGAGTGCTAAGGGAGGGTGGGGAGAGGGGGAGGGAGACAGAAGAGGGTAACAGAGGGAGTGAACATGATCAAAGCACCTTACCTGCACATATGAAAATGTCATAATGAAATCCCTTGTTTTGCATAGTTAATATACAATTAATCAAAAAGGAATCAGGTGCGGGAGTCTGCATCTTGGTAAGGCATCCCATGCCATCTTTCACTAGATACTCACAGTTACACAGACAGCTATGTAAACAAATTGTCATCCTGCATGAACAGGCAACAAATGAATGTGTACAACACCCACAGTACAAACAGCAAGGGAAGGACATAGTGAGACTCTTCTTAGTCTAGATTAGAGCATCAGGGTGGTTTCTTCAAACTTAGTGCTTAATTTGAGTCTTGAGAGGCAAGGTCGTCAGGTCCTGTTGAAGGTAGAGGTACCTAGCTGTAGTACTTCTGCAGTTGTACAATTCTAGTTTTGCGTTTCCAATTATGCAGTCACAGAGCTGAGTTTATTTATTTATGTGGGTTTTCCCCCTTTTTGAAGCAAATGTCTGACTTAGATGGAGAAAGTACCTTGAAGAAGTGTTATAAATGTATAAGGCTTGGTAGACAGGTGGTACGCCGCAGCAGGGGAATGGGACCCCTCGCACCCCACCCTTGGTTTCACTGACACCCAGTGTCCAAGAGGACGGCGAGAACACACAACTGCTGGTGCTGACTGCCAAAGATGCATCCGTTCAAAACTGAGAATTGAGAGAAAGCACCAAATATCCGGGGAGACAGGGGATGCTGAGCTGGCTAAGGCCCATCAAACATCACAGCTTCTGCCTTTCTCCTCCCAGCATTTGTAACAAGCCATCAGTCAAACAGACTTGGATCGGCATCTGTCCCCTGAAGTCCCACCCCTCCAAACTCCAGCTGCCGCCACTGAAGAGCAGAGGACTTCCTTCATTTCCTGAGAGGACCCTGCTCCCCCGAGGTTCCACTCTCTCTAGCCCTCAGCTGTATCTTTCCAGCCCCTGACTCTGTTAGATCGAGTCTCCATATTCATTTCAAAGACTCCAACCCCAGTCAGATGTTTCGACTCTGGTTTTGAGAGACATATCACTCAGATGATCTGCTTGCATAAGCACTTCCCAGATGTTACATTTGCTCTCAGAAAGAGGCAGAATCGAACCCGTACAATATCCTACAACTCTTTGTTTTCCTTTATTATTGCCTATTAATGTAATGCTTATTTATCACTCTTTGTGTACCCATTAATTATCCTAATATTTATTGTTGTGACTTGTTTAGGCTTTGTAAGAATTCTACAGTGTTATTATTTTTTAAGTTATTATTTATTTCACATGTGTGTCTGTGCACCACAAACATGTCTGGCCAGAAGATGGCATCCGGTTCCCTAGAGATGGAGTAACAGATGGTTGTGAGATGCCTTGTGGATGCTGGGATTCAGACCCGAGACCCCTGGAAGGGCAGCCAGTGTTCTCTTAACTGCTGACCTCTCTCTCCAACTCAGTGCTATTATTTTAAGTGCTGTTTAGAGATAACCCAAGGCAAAGAGGACATAAGCAACTTATCATGAGCTACACAGTTAATAAACAAATACAAGGGCAAGCTTACACATTCAGGACCATCTGACCCTAAAGGCTATAGTGTCCATCGGTACACAGTCCTGCCCACCATCCTTTGTCTCAGACATCATCACTATCTCCATCAGCCCTAACAGCTGTGACCTAAGGTTTTTCTGTATAGTGGCTGATTGAAACCTACAACTACCTCATGTAGCGGGTTCTATTATCATCTGCATCTCATAGTTGAGAAAGCCATGTGACAGAGAAATCAAATTAAGTACTCAAAGTCATTTAGTTAGTAAATGATTAGAGGAGGGAGTCAAGGAATTTAAAATGCTCACTAAGATTTCTGGTTTTGTTCTTATGTAGTAGTCTTAATTTAGTTAAATCTAACATTTTCAAGGTGTTAACATGTTGAGGAATATATTGACTTAGCCAGATTAAAAGTCAGTTCAGAGGAGAGTCTGGGGCCTTCATGTTTAATGACGCTCCTTGGAAACTGATTAGAACCCTACAGTTAAATCAGATAAGACAGTGTGTCCCTGCCACATTATTTCTTCTTTTAAATGTTTAACAACAGCAGCCAAGCTTTTAGCCTGGTGGTGGTGGTGCCCACGCCTTTAATTCTAGCATGTGCGAGGCAGAGGCAAGCTGATGTTTGAGTTTGAGGCCAGCCTGGTCTACAGAGTGAGTTTCAGGACAGCCAGGGCTACATAGAGAAACCCTGTCTCAAAACAATAATCCTTAACGTTCAATAGCTGATGTGTGTTCAACAGGAACACATTGTCTCAGTGACTAGGAAAGTCTAATAAGACAGGGACTCCATTCCTGCCTTCACAAAGCTCGCAGTCTGTCAGAGGCGCAGAAGAAAACAAATGATTACAATATTGTCACCATAGCTAGATAGACCAGCAGCTTAGCTGGGGCGAGCTCTCTGACTTATTCTGCTTTTCCTCTACCCAGAATGGAGGCCAGTGCCCAAGAGTGAGGACTCAAGCACTTACTAATACACACATGAGCGAATGGATGTGCCAAGATCTGGGGTACAGCAGGGGGCTTTGCCAGTTGGAGATGGGGAAGAGATAGTGAAAAAAATCTCTGAAGTGGTGCTTGAACCATACTGAAAGTAAGAACCAGCGGGAGCCAGCAGGCAAGTGAAGAAACGGATGGGAGCAAGGGACCAGAGGGTTAGAGCACTGTGGGCTATGGTGCTTCATGGTGTGAAGCTGCCAGCTTTGGAGATGGGCTGGGAGAGAGACAGCAAAGCCAATCCCTGCCATGCCCTCATGGGAAGCGAGAAGTAAGGTAGGGAGGCAGCGATGGGAGCACATCTGTGAGACCAAGGAGCCCTACAACAGCTCTCAACCTAAACAGCTTGAACTTGACTGTGCAGTCATGGAGCGGCCATTGATAGATTACAGCGGAGATGTGCTGGGAACAATTTCAGTTGCCTGTACGAGAATATAAACCCTTCTTTCCCAGCCCTCCATAGAGACAGATGCTGGGGCATCCTCAGTCCCACATCAGATTTAGTTCTGACAAAACAAGAGCAAAAGCAAAAACAACCACCACCACCAAAACTAACACACATACACACACACACACACACACACACACACACACACACACACACACACACACACACACACACACAAACCCGGAGCTCTACGGAGGAGGCCCCTTGTTCTCAAGGAGAGTAGCTGGGGTCATCCCAAAGCATTTCTCTTACGTCATCTACCATGCATTGTCTCCTTATACATCCACTGAACCTCCTGGGAATAAGACTCACATGCTGTCCTAACAGAACCCAGCCAGGGTCTAGAACATCAGGAGGTAGGCTTCAGCCACTAGACAGGATGTCAATAGAAGTGGACCAGGCAGGATACACAGATTCAAGCAAATTAGACTTCAGAGCTCAAGCTTCCATCTCTCAAGCAGGATGTTAACCCTAAATCCTGGCGGACAGGCCATCACATGCCTCCAGAGAGCAAGTAGCATCTTTTAAATCTAATAAAACAAAGGGGTCTATTTGTGGCCTCCAGGAACTTGAAGTCTTTTCTTGCCAGATGACATGTCCATCATCCTTCTTGGATGCTTTAATGCTAGTCTCTACGTACAAGAGCAATGAATGCATGGCTGTTGTAAAAGCTTCAATAATCAGAAAAATAACCATAAGTGGAAGGTGTCTTTATTAAATTTACCAGAGCCCTTAGCTTGGATCTTATTTTCAGGTGTGCACTGTATTTATCTTTTCTACTGAGAAATGTCTTAGCTGTATGATTTGCCTTTTAATATAACATGATCACAGATTTAGATTGTGACTTCTGAAGTTTATGACATATTCCATTATGTGGCTGTAACATACCTTATCTAATTTGTTCTTCATAGACAGTGAGTTATTTCTAATTTAAAAAACAAAGCTTACAGAGGCAGGTGATAGTGATAAACGCCCACCTCATTATAACTCCCTGTATTTCTATGGTTGTTTGCATAGCATAAAATTCAGAATTTGAGTTGCTGAGCCAAATGGCACACGTGTTTAATACTGGGGCTGCGGGATTACTCTACAATGTACTACCACACCATCAAAATGTCGATTCTGCTGTCTCTAACTTCTTGACACATTGCTTTTGGTTCCAGTCTTTGTCTATCATTAGGTGAAAATTAGCACCATACTGTGATTTTACTTTTTATTTCTGGGATAACTAGTAAAGCAGACAGCCTTTCCACGTGGTAATTAGGCACTTGTTATGATGTAATGTGTTCTCCTGTCCTTCGTTCATATTTGATGGGGATATTCTTCAAGGGAGTTTTAAATTGGGGTGGGGGGAACCCTTATGGTCTAAAATGAGAATTTGGTTCACTCACTATTGATAATGTCCATCCTAAAATCTGTCCAATGTCAGCACTGGATGTTTGCATGTCAGTTTCTGTAACTGGGAAACTCTGCTCTTTCAGAGAGGCGTTATTTTCAGGGAAATGATTACAAACCAAAAGGAAATTTTATCTTTATTTTCTTTGTGATGGTGGCCCAGTTAGTAAATGTGGTCTGTGACCCACTTTAGCTTAGGTAATCTCTTGCCTTTGCTTGTGTGTATCCCTAGAGACAAGAATGAATTATGAAGACACCACCTAGGGTGTTTTAGAGAGAAAGTTAAGCTTGGCAAAAGCTTGCTCAGCTAGTCTGTGATTCATTTGTTTTACATGGCTGGCCATAAGCTTCCAGAAAGGAATGCATCCACGCCATAGCTCACCCCACACCCCTACCCCCACCAACACTCCAGGATGATCTCATGACTCTGAGCAATAGGGAGGGTGTTCTGCAGGTTCAGTGTTCTGAACCCTAAAACCACTGACATGTGGAGAACATCACATTCATGTCTTTTTCTTTCTTTTTGGGTCAGTCCGGGTTTCTGCTGCTGTCAGTGTTCCTTGGACTCTGCTTTCATCGCTTCCCTTATGTTTGAGGAGATGAGAGAGACTCGTGTGTGTGTGTGTGTGTGTGTGTGTGTGTGTGTGTGTGTGTGTAACAAACTTAAGGCCAACCTGACCTATGTAGATGGATGCTGTCATTACAAACATGGACAATCATAACTGAGAATACAAAACCCTTGAGGTTGAAAACCTGGGAGGTGGCACTAAGCAACCAGAGACCGTTTCAGAATGGCAAGAAGACTTCTTGGTTCAGATCACCCTCTAGGGTCCTTGGGCCCTTCCAGAAGCCACAAAGCTAGACAGTGGCATGGCTGGGGACGTGTCCCAGGGCTCTCTGCCTTCAGGGTCATTTTTATGAGGCCAGTCTCTGGTTGCTTTGTCTGCTCCTCTTTGTTTCCCAAGAATGTGGACCAAGGACTGCCGTGCCCAGCACTGCATGGAGGGCTTCCTGGCAGAGCTGGGTAGAGGATACAAGGCCCCCCAGGGCCACCATTGTGGCCTTCACTGCGCTGACTCGCCTTGGAGATGGCGGCTCAATTTAATGAGGGAACATTATTACAGGTGAACAAACGTGATTGGGACACATTGTCAAGGACAGTTTATACGAAATGAGCTAGAGCCTATCTTCCTCGCTTCGTTCCCTACTTAAGGACATTTCATATGAACTTCTAAACAGCCTTGCTGATGACATAATGTTCAATCCAAGGAAATCAAAATCAGTGAGGCCAATCCTTGCCTGTGATTTGCTGTGTCCGCTAAAGCTGTCTGACCGCTGGCCCGACTCAACTTGGAGTACCATGTGTGAATGCCAGCCAGACTCTCCCCTGCAGTCACTGTCCTCCGTGTGGCAGGCAGTGGGAACACTTCCCCTGGGTTGGGTGATCTTCCTAGCTGTCCACTGGCTCACCGGCCACCGGTTCCTGGCTCTCCACCGCTTGGCTAGTTTTCTACCCTCACCACGAGTTTCTAATCCTTTCTCAGGCAGGACATTATGTTACTTGAGCTTTTCCTTGGGGTCCTCTTTTCTCCTCAAGTTATTTCTGAAGCTGCTATGACCCTTTCATTTATTTCTCTGCCTTCTCCCACAGGGAACATTATCCCACTGTTTACATAAATGACTATTTTAAGGACACAAGCAGGTCAATGAGGGTATCTTGTGCAAACTCATTCTAACAAATATCCACAACCAGAATTCAAATCCAGTCGCCGACACTCCAAGTTCTGGAGTTGTTGAAGGACATTCACTCCCCAGCTCACTGTACTGAAACCTCATTCCTTTTTTGTTGACTCTTGAAATACCGTATATCCAGGTGTTCTCTGAATAGAACTATTCAAATGGTTTGACTTTTCCGACTTCCTTAAGAAGGTTCTTACAAGGGCAGCTCTCACAATGAATAATTTACCTTTCTCAGGAGGAAGTTCTACTGAGACCCGACCTTCTCCAGGCACAGTGACCTCCAATCGAAGCCCTCAAGTCAGCTGCCTGCTATGGCTCCAAGACAGTTTTGGTCTTGTGATTATTGAAATCAACCCACCCCCCTCAGTCACCCTTACATCTCATTAACTGCTTCAACCTGAGGTTCATCATCCAGTGCTTCGAGAAACTGTGACAACGGAACACAAATGAGTCCTTTCCAGCTCCGCTCTATCCCAAATTAGCATGCTATTTATTAATAGATCTGCTAAACAGAGAGTCGAAGAATCAGTTTGCAAACTCTTGACCACCGAATTCCCTCTTGGGAGACTCTATGGTGACTATCAGCACATTAAAGATTTCCATGAGTACTGATAAATGGCTGAACTTTGGCTCGGGTGCTCTCAGACATGGGCTTAGTGGCTACCAGACATGGCCTTGGAGGCTCTCAGATGTGGAGCATGTTTCTTTCCAGATGTGGGTCTTGGCATTGGGGGCCGGGTCTGATCTTGAGTGTCCTCCAGGGTTTGCAATGGATAGGCATCTGGTTTCAATTCTTGTCTCTGGTCTGAAGAGGTAGAGCGGACGATCCTTACCCTGTGACTGACTGGGTCAGTGTCCTCATCTGTAAACTGAAGGGGACGTGACATCTTGTCTCTAGCCTCCTTCCCATTCAACTTACAGGGTCACAGACTACAATCTCATGATAAACTGTGTCATATGGATAATAAGCTGCCTCACCAGGTGTACGCCGTGGAAAGTATGATGATTGTTGTGTCTGGCCAGACTGATTTGTCTCACGGCACAGCACAACAGGACATCTACAGATGGACAAATATGGGGTGTGGGTGGGAGCCATGCAGCACCTCCTTGGGTCTCTTATTCAGAAGAAGATGACGGGTGTGTCCATCATTCCTCCAAGACATCACTCTAAGACGATTACAGAAAAAACTGCTCCTGCCTCCCTTCCACACCTGCGGTTTTCAGACGTTGCTGGCTGCATTCCTTGGGCTGGGTGGGTACTATGCAAATAGTACTTTGGGGGATATTCAGAAAAAATGTATGAATTGGAATATAATTCTGTGATATTGGAGATGATTTCTTTTCTGCTTTAACAGCACTTGATCTTGATAATAATATGTTGTCCTAAATACAGAACAGGACACTGTGAAGGTAAATTCTAGGTTATGATATGTAGCTGATACTGGATTTAACCAGCTGTCCATCCCTGGGCACACCGTTACTCTCTGACCCGTAGACTCTTCATGTATGTGTGACTCACCACGCGACTGACACACACAGTGAGGTTTGTATAACTCTCAGTACAGTGGCTATGTAGAGGGTGTTAGCTAAAAGCCATTATTTCAGACACAAAATGCAAGCAACAAAGGGGAGGAAGTGTTACCATGCCAAGCCCTGGATGTGGAATCTCACACAACCGACACAGCCGCAGATACAATATCTGCCATTTGTGCTTGTAGCAAATATTCATTAGGTAGTCCGCAGTATTGGCCAGACTTTCCTGTGGGACCTCATTGTTCATTGTGGAACACTGCCACCTAGTGGACACATCGGCCACCTGCGGGGAAGGAAATCGCAGTTCCTTTGTTGGGTCACATAAAGAGGACATATCACTCTGGTTGCTGTGTCTGAGCTCAGCTTCTTAATCTGAAGTCACATCCAGGGAGAGGGATGGGGATCTCTGATTGTGAGGAACCTGTCAAATGGATTCAGAAACGAAACCGTTCTTTCCTTTGTGTTAGTGTTGGCCATGTGATCTGAGTCAAAGATCAGCTCTACCTAGCCCTCAATAACCTTTATAAACAAAGTTTATTGTTTTCTGAAATATTTGTGTGTGTGTGTGTGTGTGTGTGTGTGTGTGCGCGCGCGCGCGCACGCACTTCTGTGCCATCCCTAACTAAAATGGAAGTGGGCTTTCTCTCAGACTGCACAGCAGAGCAGCCTTTGCCTGCCCCATGCCTAAGACACATCTTCCTGCACATAGTAGGTGATCCTAAACATATCTAGCCATTAGAAATCGTTAATAATGGCAATAGCAGTAAGGGCAGCTATTCTTCCTAATTTTCCAGAGTCATTCTGGACATAGATTGTCTCCTTTAATCTTTGTAATCGCCTTTCTTGAGGGTAATGTCACTGCAATTTAGGATCAGAAATGTCTAGATCCTAGAAGTGGTCTTTCCAAGTCAACAACCACAGTTCCTCTTTGTCAGTATTACACTGCTGGCACTTGTTGGATCCTGTCTCTTATAATATGCACAAAATGCCCAGTTTTACAGATCTGAATGCAATTTCCCGTGGACAATTTCCCAGCTCAGACATGAGACTCAGGTCTCACTTAGTCCCAAGGGCTCCACTCCTTTTCCCACAGCATACAGCTTTGGGCACAAGGATGAACAAGAGTTTGTACATTTCTGTACCATGAATCCAGACCTGAGTCTTGTTAAGCTTCGGAGAGAAAGTTGCTCTCAAGGTAAGTCTCAGCTGGCCTTCCTGTGGTCACGCCTCTGCTGACCCTTACTGCCTCCCTCAACCTCATCTCTGATGTAGACTCTGATTCACAGAGATACTGTCATGTGCTAGGTTAGGGGTGGATAGATCTCATTTACTTTTATCCATAGCCATGTACAACACACTCCCATCTCACCAACAACGAAGCCCAGGTTCTGAGAGGCTAAGTTACTGTCCCAACTCAACAGCCTGGCATGAACGCAGACAGTGGCAGGAGCTGACCTCCGGAATGCACCCTGGAACTCCAGAAGCTCTTCTGGAAGCTAGCTTTGATGTATTCCTCTACTGCCACAGGAAAAACAATCTTCCAGTACAGCAATTCCCAGAATGATGCAGCTCAGAAACTGTGCTGTAGCTGACACACATGGGGACCAGGGGCATCCTGTAGCCAGCTCTTCTCACCCCGTCCTTACAGTCTCAGCCTACGGCTACTCTGCAGTTAGCTTCCATCTGTAGGAACGGCAATTCCCTAGGGATACAGAGGCCAAAAAGAGACCAACTCAGCCAAGATCCCAAAATACCCTCACTGTGCCAAGTGAGCTAGGGATGGAGAGGAGGAAAAATTTCCCTCTGGTTCCCTGGATCTTCTCCAAAGGCAGCCCACTCAGCTTACATAAGGCATGTACAACCACCGAGGGATGCAACCACGGCCCCAGGAATCTAGGACAACCCTTCCAGTTACATGTTAATTAAGTCACTTAGGGCCACCTATTTGCCTTTTGGGACAAGTTGACTCTGTGTGAATATTAAATAGCATGGCCTAGATCACCAGACCTGGGCAAAGGGATCAGCCATCACCCAAGAGAGTTATTCGGAGAGGTACAGGTCAGACCACTCCCCGCCTTCCTTAAACTCTTCCTTTGATGCACCAGGAAGCAGTACTCAGAAGACTGCTAGGTCTCTCAACACATTCATGTATACAAGCTTCTGTGCATGCACATACCCTGGAGTCAGACATATTGAACAAATATCCAGTAACAATCGCTCACATCTATTTCCGCTTACCACCAGAGGCTAGGGACATCACAGTGAGTTAGACAACGGCTGTACTGGTGATTGGAGAACTCTCAGGGGTGTGCTGAAGTGAACCACACCTCCCCTAGTTTAACAATAAGACAAAAAGGAAAGCACAAAGACACAGACAAGGACATTTGTCAATGACACGAGGAACTTCTTTGCTGAATCAGATGGTATTGTCAGTAGTCAAGTGCTCAATCCCCCCTTTTCTGGAGGGATTCAGACACCATGTCACACCTCTCAGTTTAATCTGCATTATTAATGTCCCTCCATTAGTATTTCAAATCTAGACAAACAAAACAGTAAATCAAACACTGGTTTACAGTGCTTGCCAATTTTCAGATACACACACTGGCCAACTTTAAAGTCATTGAGGAGATGCAAAATGCAAATGCATTGGGAAGGGATGTGTTGGGAGCTCTTTTACTTTAGATACATTTAACTGTAAGTTTCTGTAGTTGGACTTCAGACGATGCTGTGATTAACAGCCAGCTTGCAGCAATTCTGGGCACTGAATGGCTGGCTCTAGCAAGTGAGAATGCTCAGCTCTAGCATGCCGATGACTATACGGCATCCATATCTGAGAAGCTTTGACATGAGCTGAGAAAGAGCTGCCCCGGTTGAGGCACTTTATAAGAAGGGATATCAAGACACTGGGGACCATTTAGAGGCAGGTTCAGTTTGGTTATCCGGAGAAGCTTTCAGAAACAAAATGTAATTTCTAATCTGCAGCCAAGCAGGCACTAATTCTGTGATGCTTGGCAAGAGGCTTCCAGAGAGCAACACCCTTGCAAACATCAAGGGGGAAGGAACAGTCAGCAGAACCTCTTAGAAATGGTGTTTCAGGGCTAGGAAGATGACTTCATGCCTAGGAGCACTTGGTGCTCTTACAGAGAACCCATGTTCCGTTCCCAGCACTTACAACGGGTGGCTCACAACCTCCTGTAAGTCCAGCTCCAGGAAACAGATGCTCTCTTTTAGCATGCACACACAGGTGAAGCCACTCTTCTCTTCTAGTGTGCACGAGCATGCGTGTGCACACACACTCTCACATACACTCACACACACATACACACTTCCACACACACTCCCACACAAATACATACATACAGAGCCACTCTCTTCTAGCACACACGCGCATATACATAGGCACACATAAAAACAAATAAAAATAAAAAAGAAATGGCACATCTGTATGACTGGAGGAAAATGTTCTAGGCAAGGCACTGGTGTGGTGTAGGATTAGGGAGGGGAAAGGACGGAGCCAGCAGCAGAACCTGTTTTAGAACTGTTTGTTCCGAGGTTCCTGAGTCCTCACTGATAGATCATGAGGACAATGTTGGATACTGTGCACTAAGTCAGCCTCGTCCCGCAGGACAGGAAAGGGCAACGCTAGGAACTCTGTGGTCATCCAGGAGAGAGGTGGAGGTTGCTGCAAAGAGAGGGAGGGGGAACACACGAGCAAGGGAGGTCAAGATCATGCTGGAGAAATCTACAGACACAGCTGTAGAAGCTCATGGAAACTCATGAACTCTGGACTGACAGTTGTGGAGACTCCAGGGGACCAAACTAGGCCTTCCACAGGTGGGAGACAGTTGTGAAGCTTGGGCTATCTAAGGGGCCCCTGGCAGCAGGATCTATCCCTGGTGCATGGGCTAGCTTCCTGGACCCATTCTCAATGAGGGGATGCCATGCTCAGCCATAACACTGGTGAGGGGCTTGGTCCTACCCCAACTTAATGTTCCAGACTTTGTCAACTCCCCATGGGAGTCATTACCTCTTGGGGAGGTGGGCTGAGGGGTGAGGTGAGGGAGGCAAGAGGAAGGGAGAAGGGAGAACTTTGGTTGGAATGTAAAATGAAATTAAAAAATAAATATAAAACCAAGCAACACAAGCAAAAAGGAAACAGAGGAAATGTAGTGTTGTATCAGCTGCATGAGGTCATTGAGGGCCAAGCAGAGAAGCACTGGGAATGCCAACACTAGAGTCTGGGGTAGAAGTGACATACTTTTTTTGGTAATGGTTCGGTGTCAAACCTAAGTGAGGAGTAGCTTAGCTCTGCGTTGTGAAGTCACCACATCAGAAAGCAATGGTAGGCTCATCAGCACTCATCTGAGCACACAGCATGGCGGAAGCTGGAGAGTAAGGGGTCCTTGCCACCCTTCTCTAACGTCTCAAGCACTGATCTGGAGGTATAAGAGCAAATGATGACTTTAAGCTTTTGTGCAGCATCAGTTGTTTTCCTCCAGGTCATAAAGAGCCAGGAAAATCAGGCTGAGAACACATGGAACGCTTGCAAATCTATTCCGAACTTGGGCACAGTGCACCAGTTGTGCTCGAAAGTAAATAAGAATCAATCAAGAGGGACAGGACAGAGGGCTCAGCAGGTAAGCATGCTTGCTGCTCTTGCAGGGGACCAGAATTTAATTCTCAGCACCCACGGTGGGCAGCTCCCAACTGTCTGTAACTCAAGTTCCTGGGAATGCAGCCCCCACTTCTGGCCTGTGTGGGCACTCCCCCCCAGGTGCACATCCTCAACGCAGTCACAAACACAGACACAAAAATAAAGCCTTTTTAAAAAGAAGGCAAATCAAAGGAGACAAATCCAGCTTCTGCTCTGTAACAGGTTGAATTTACACTATTACTAACACACAGGAACGTGACACTTTCTCATACTGGGAAGTAACACACTAGCATAGACTTCCTGTCACACAACCAGTGACACCCACTAGCACAGTGCTTCTTATATACAGGCCACACACTAAGGCAGCACTTTCTACATGATGTGTCTATATAACACACATATGTGTATGCACATATATGAAGGCCTTTATTGTACAACATTTAAAAGTAGCCATGAGGTAGGACCTACTGATCTTCCCATTTCACACATTAGAAGGTCAGGGAGAGTCAGGCCAGTTGAACACTACACAGCTAGTATGTGGCAAAGGTGGTTTCTGAAGTGCACAATCCACATGGTTTAAATCATAGAAATTGCTGTCTTTCTGGGCAGGCTCTGTGAAACTTGAGAAAATGTCACATTGATTAATTTCTTCCCTATAGGCATAGAGAATAAGTCCCATTCCTTGTAAGGAATTTGAGGGGAAGGCACATGGGAGAAGTTTGATGGAGGAGGGGGAAGGTGGAGATGATGTCTACACAGTACTTCCGAAATCCTCATATACTATACAAATTTAAAAAGTTTACATGCATTCATCCGTCTTTGTGTGGATATGTGGGGACAACTCTTAGGAGTCAGTACTGTCCTTCCATCATGTGGGTCCCGGGGTCAGGCTTGGTGGCAGGCTCCTTTACCTGCTGAGTCACCTTGTTGGTCTCGGACTTGTTTTTAACAAACAAAACATGGAAAATTCGACAGCATGATGTGACCAGCTAGTTAAAAAGACCCTGGCTTCCATGCTGGTGCATGTCCCAGGCATATCTTCACACTCCTACCACAGCTCCTTCCCTCAGCCTCTCCCCTCTCTCTTCCTTCTTCTGCTCCTCCTCTTTGCCCCCCCTTCCTTCTTCCTGCCATCCCCACTGGTGGGTGTGAGCCGAGGTCCTTCTCTCTGAACCCAGGGGGTGCCCGCCACCTCTTGGTGAAGCAGTCCTGCAGAGGTCCACGTGATTAGTTTGGAACAAATCCTTTCTTTCAGACCTGCCAGCAACCTTGTACAGAAACTTGGAAATGGATCCTTCAGGCCCAGCTGACCTTTGAAATACTGCAACCCTAGCTGATGGTTTGACTACAACCACAGGGGACACTTCTGGCCAAGGGGCACCTGCTAAGCCACATGTAAATTCCTGACCCACAGAAACAGGGCTCAGAAAACCTTTTAGTTCTGTGCTAAGTTTTGGAGTAATTTGTTATGTAGCAGTAGATCAGTAATGCAGTACCTTAGGCATAAGATAATCTGTGACAAAATAGAGTTTTCTTCTTTTACATTTAAGTCTTCACTTGTAATTGATACTCACATGCATGAATGCATGTGATGAAATAAAACATCAAATTGTACTAAAGAAATTTGAGACATGAAGCTAGGTAAGATAGTGTGCTCTCGTTATTCCAGCACTCTGTATTTGGTAGGTGGAGGCAGAAATCGTAAATCTTAACCATTTTAAGGGCACAGGTCATCAGTTTAAACTCACGTGGTTCAAACTCCAGGCCTTCTTTACAAAACTAAAGGTCTGTATAATTCATCAGATAATCCCTTTCTTACCCCCTGGGCACTCCACTCTCTTTCCTTGATGCCCTTCTCTCTGTGCAAATAAAACACCATTCTCCTTATTTTGTGACTGGTTTATCTCACTTAGCATAATGTTTTCAAGTCCATATCCCAGCCAAGGGAGAGACTACAGAAGGACATAAATACCAGAAGATTTTTGGGACTTTCTTAGGAGCTGCCTACTATAGACATTCTTGTAAGACTAAACGAGAAAAGCAGAATTCTGTGTCCATGTTGTTGCCTATATCAAGATTTCTTCCTTTGTGAGACTTAATAATGCTTTTCCGTACATATGTACCACATCTTATCTGTGTATTTGTAAGTCAGTAGAGAACCAATTTGTCTCTACCTTTTGACTGTTGTAAATGATGCTGCTACATACCTGGGTACAGCCATCACTTCAAACCCCTTAGTTCTAAAATGGTTTGTTAGAATATGTTAGCTATACAAGATGATGGGTGTCACTATGCTACTTTGACTCATTTTTGAGATATGTACAGGAGTGGACTAATTTAATTTTTAACTTTGTTTTTTGAGTCAGTGCCCTACTAGGCAGCCTTAGCTAGCTTGGAACTCAATATGTAGACCAAGTTGGTCTCAAACTCAGATCCACCTGGCCCTGTCTCCCAGTACTGGGGTTACAGGTGTGGTGATAACCAACTACTTTTAATTGGGGGTCACACCAAACTTCTTTCTAGGGGCCTGCTCCATTTCAAGGTCCCACCCAGTACACAGATGACCTGATTTATCCAGTGCTCATCAATCTGTTTCCTGTCTTCTCTAAATGTCTTCCTGGTGGGTTTCAGCTGAAGTATTGCTTTGATCTGCATTTTCCTAATGATTAGCAATATTGAGCTTTGTTCATATGCTCAACTGACTGTGCATGCTCTCTGGAGGAATATCTACGAAGACAGCATTGTCAATTGGACATAACCCAGAAACGTCCATGAGGACCAACTATGAAGGAGGGACCCCTAATTTAAGTTGTGGGTACACCTGTGATGGAGTTTTTCTTGATTACCTAAGTATGGGAGACCTGGATATGGGGAGTACCTGGATATGGGGAGTATCTGGATATGAGGAACATCTGGATGTGGGGAGCACCTGGATGTAGGGGCACCTGGATGTGGGGAGCATCTGGATGTGGGGAGCATCTGGATGTGGGGAGCATCTGGATGTGGGGAGCACCTGTATGTGGGAGCACATGGATATAGGGCACCCTTCTGCAGCAGCCCAGATGTAAAGGTCTGAGGGACACATGCTGCTTTGACTTGCGCTTGCCTCACACCTCTGTTGGCGAGTTCATCCACCCTGCTGCTATAGCTGCTACCATTGTGCTGCCATCCTCTGCGGCCATGGAACCCAGCTTCTCAAGCCTTCCAATGTCAGCTGAGCCAGGGGCTCCCCGGGAATTCCCCAGACTTCCATTTCCACTTTGGGACCCAGCCTCGGGGACTGAGCAAACACTTGTTTGCTCAGCCTCTCTAGAATGAAGACAGCCGTGGACTGCCCAGACCATATGGTGCAAACCTGGTTAATAAATCTCTGTTCAATGTATAGCCGTCTTATCAGTTCTGTTCCTCCAGAGAACCTGGACTAATGCACAGGTCCTTTATAACTTTTAATTGCATGGTTCTCTTGTAAAGCTCTAAAATTCCTGGACGTATTCTGAATGCCAATTCATTCTTTGCGAATATCTGTTCCCTTCTGTGGAGCGTTCACTATGTGTACTGTTCCATCGCTGCATAGAAATTTATACGTTTTGAATTAGTCCAATTTGCCTGTATTTATTTTTATTTTCTTTGTTTTAATATCACATCCAAAATATTATTACTGAAGTTTTTTGTTGTTGTTAAGAGTTTTATAATTTAAGCTTTATATTGAGGTCCTTGATCTATTTTGAAATACTTTTTATGTATTACATATGGTTAGGGTACCGCTCCTAATTTTAATTTTCTTAGCTGATGGCCAGATATGATAATAATATGCTGAACAAAGATTCCCCTTCCTGTGATTTTGAGCATTACTGGTTTCATATAGCAAATTCCTATGTATACCAAGCTATATCTGCATGTTCCACTGAGCTATTTATCTATCTTGGTCCCAGGGCCATATGAATACATTTAATGTGGGTTAAATTTATATTCTAATTAAGCAGGCGAAGTTCCTGTTCCTTATCCTTGTTTTGTTTTGTGTTGAAGTCTTTTTTTTAGAACTTCACATATGAACACTGCATCTACATCACTCTCTTCCCTCTCTCCCAGTCCAACCCCACCCAAATTCATGATCTCCTCTTTATCATTGTCCCATAGTCTCTCACATGCATATGCATACGTATACACATATGTAATCTATTGAGTCCATTTAGCTTTGCTTATATGTACGTGTGTTCAGGATATCCACTTGGGACTGGACAGCCTATGTGAGAACCTGCCCTGGAGGAAAGCTATGCTCCCTCTCTAGAGAAGGTACGAAGCACCTGTACCTCTTTCCCTAGGGATGGAACTGCATGGAACTTCCCATTGGAATCAGAATGTCAAAGGGTGTGGGTGTTGTCATTTTAATGGTGTTCCTATTAGCCTACAAGCATCACCTCACTCCTCCACCCATGAAAATGTAGAGGTCAAGAAACGTAGATGACAAAAGACTTGCATCTTATAATTTTGCTATCTCTTTTTATGCGATTCTTCAGTAGTGCGTCATCTCTCTGATAACATCTTCACCTGTCTATTTGGCCCAGGAAAATAAACCAGCACCACACAATAAGCTTGGAGTCACCTTTGAGTGGACTAAGAGCCTGGCCATTGGTACTCTGATTCAACTACCCGCCACTTTCAAGATCATTTTCCTTCATATTCAAATTCACAGTTCAGCCATGACAAGGACCAAGTCTTCAGAGCCTTAGAAAATTGGCAAATCCTTTCCCCATGTGGATCAAAGCCTTCTTCCTTTGGTTCAAATGCAAGTGTTAGTGGGTGAATGATCAGAGTGTACTGTCAGCTTCAGCTTCCTCATTCCTGATGTTTACGACCTGAGACTGCTCACCCACAGACACCTGCAGAGTCTAGCCAATTCCTTTTCCGGTGCTGTGTGTAGTAAATACACTGAGGTTCATGGTAGTGGCATCAACAGGTACGGCACCACCAGAGCTCGCACAGCCTATCGGACGCCAACTTTACCGTGTCCGTGTGTCTGCTGTTTCTTTAGTGTAGATCCTTTTCCTCACGCTCTCACCACCCCCAGTCAGGTTAAGACACTGAGCCTCACTGGTGGTGGCACTCTAATGTCTTCTTAGTCCTTATGACGATGGGTCTCCGTACTGTCCTTTGCATGTTGATATCTGCCCCCCGCCCCCTCCCGGCAGAATCAATTATTTCACATATTATTTATCAACCCTCACTGGTGTTGCTGAGAATTCGGCTGGTATTATATGGAAGGTAATGATCCTCTTTGGGGTTTTTAAGTTTAAATTTAAAAACTGAGAAAAATTAGGTGCACAGTCTATAAAGCACTACAACATATTAATACCAAGTGCCCTTTGTCCAATTTTTCTCACAGCAATGTGTTGCAAGACTATTCTGTTGACAGAGATGCAATAAAAGTGCGGAGCATTTCCACCCATGAGGATCCCACACATGCTTCCCTTTTGCAGCGACATCTCTCCCCTTAACTCAGCAGCCAGGGCCTGCTCATCAATCTGCTAGCCGTGTCATCGCAAGGACGCTCTGTGGACAGAATTGAGAAACTGTATCTACAAACTGATGTGACTAACATGCAAACGGACAGCAGGAGAACACTGACCCACAAGATGACCGGCAATCAGCCCTGGACGGCAAAGCCACGGCCTCTGCCGAAGTTGGCCTGAGTGCTGGGCACCCACTTTTCAGTTTGACTTATCATTTAGCAGCAGCCTGAGAACGCGCATGCTCCAAAGCCAGCTTACACCACGTGCTTTGCTCCCGGCTGGTCCTTGTTGCCATCAATATTTTTGCTGCTATTTGCTCTGAGCTTATTTTGTTATTCCAGGTCTTGAGGCAGAAACTTAGAATATTGATTGGAGACTTTCTCCCTTCGAAGTCAGTGCTATAACTTTTCCTCCTAGCCTCAGTCATATTCCATAAATTTTGATGTGTTTTATTTTCATTTCTGTTCAGTTTGATACACTTATTTCCCTGGAGACACCCCCTTGGGACCTATGGGTTACTTAAGGTGTTTTTTAATTTCCAAGCACTGGGAAGTGTTTCTGTTATCTTTCTTCTATTGACTTCTAGTTTGATTCAGTGTGGTCAGAGAATGCACTCCACATGATTTAATTATACGAACCTTGGTGAGATTTGATTTATAGTGCTGGATATCGTCTAGGTCCCAGAGCCCCTTGAAGAAAATCATTCTGTTCTGATGAAGGGCTTTAAAAATATATTCAGAGAAAATATTAAGACAGTTGTACCATCCTGATACTGCATTCTTCTACATCCTTGCTGCTGTCTGTCTAGGCGCCTGATCAAATGCTGAGACAGTACTGTTACATACTTGTAGCCTTGACAATGGAACTGTCTGTCCCTTCTTGTAATCATATTGCTTCTGCATAGTAGAGTTTGCAGCTCTGTGGTGTCATTTGTATGTGTTTAGGGCTGGCCAGTTGACCCCTTTGTGCTGATATTGACATGCTTACTCTACTGCTGACATGTTCGCCTATGAATTTCTAATCTTTTTATTTTCAGTTTTCTCATATTCCTATATTTGACAGGAGTTTCTTCTAAACCACAATTAATTTAGTCATTAGAAAATGAACCCTGCCCTTTCTTAGTTTTAATTGGTGCACTGAGATTATGTATGTTGGTTAGCTTTTGATGCATTAGGGCTTATGTTTGTCATTTTACTTACTGTTTGCTATCCGTTTTGTTTTTCTTGTTTGTAAGATACTTGGACAGTTTTTAGTTTTCAAAATTTTTTTGGAAAGTTATTTTTAGTCTATGAGTGTTTTGCTTATGTGTGTGTCTGTGACCATGTGAATGTTTGGTGCCCGTGAAAACCAGGAGAACGCATCAGATCCCTTGAAATTGGAGATACAGGTACTTAGGAGCCACCATGGGGGTGCTGGAAATCAAACCCCATCTTTGGAAGAGCAGCCTGTGGTCTTAATCACGGATTCATCTTCCGAACCCTAGATCTCCATTTTCACAAGGCCGCCCAGTCTGCCTTCCTCTCCCTTTCTCTGTTTCCGGGTCTCACAAAGTCCAGGATGCACTCAAACTTGTTCTCAAGATGGTCTTGAACTTTCAGTCCTCTTGCCTGCAGCTTTCCAAGTGCTGTCATTACATGCGTGCCCCGCCGTTCCCAGCTGTGTGGGGTGTGGATAGAGAACTCAGGGCTTCAGACGTGCTCGGCAAGCCGTCAACCAACCAAGCCACTTACACCAGCTCATAGTTAGTGTGTCTGAGTGTATGTCTTTGTACAAGTGCTAAAACGCTTTTCTAAACCTCGCAATCTACCTCTAGTGGTTGTTCTATTAGTTCTAGTGAGGTATAAGTACCTCTATTTATATGTCACCATTTGCAGTCACAGCTGTCTGCAACATCTGTACTACACACATTTAGAACTATAGTAGATGACATTGTAGTTTTTCCTCAACCATGAAATGAAACTGCAAAAGTCAAAAAATGGAAAAAGGGCTGTATTTTCCCAGCCCACCTAAGTCTCAACCTTTCAAAGCTGTGACCCTTTCATGCAGTCCCTCATTCTGTGGAGAACCCCCACTATAAAATGATTTTCTTCGTTTCTTCTTAGCTGTGCTTTTGTAGTGTTATGAATTGTAATGTGGATATCTGGTACGCAGGATGTCTGATAAGTGACCCGTGAAAGGGTGGTTTGACTTCCCAAAGAGCCACTACCCACAGGCTGAGAACCACTGGCCTCCAAGGTCTCTTCTTTCCCATAGGCATAGGTCCTTTATCATTTCTTTTTGACTTTTAGAGACCTCCCCTTAGGGTTAGTCTACTAGCAAATAATCTTAAGTTTTTCTTCATCAGAGGTTATCTCAGTTTCTTTATTATTCCTTAAATCTTTATATCACTGTAAATTTTTAATTGTATGTATTTATCTATTACCTGTTATGGTTTATGAATAAGCTACTAAATTAAATTAAGCTAATTGACATATCATCACCTCAAATATTTATCATTTACTTGTGCTGAGGGTACTTGAAGCATAATTGCTTAGCAATTTTGAAATGTATAACACGCTATTAACTATATGCAGTGCAATAGATTTTAAATAAAATACCTTAGTCTGTCTGCTTCGGTACCTTTTGGTCATCATCTTATATTTCTCATTACTCAGCCTCTAATAATTTTTATTCTACTCTCTACTATGGCTTTGACCACTTTCGATTTCACAATTAAGTGAGAAAATAAATTGTCCTTCTGTTCCTGGCTTAGTGTATTTCCCCCTAATTTTTCTTTTCTTTAAATTCTTTAAAAGTGATTTGTTTGTTTTATTTGTGTGTGTGTGTGTGTGTGTGTGTGGCTGTTTTGCCTGCATTTATGTCTATATACCATACATGCACAGCCCATGAAAGCCAGAAGAAGACATTGGATCTCCTGTGGCTGGAATTATAGAAGGTTTTGAGTCACCATGTGGGAGCTGGACTTGAACCCAAGTCGTCTGGACAAGCTGCCAATGCTTTGAGCCATCTCTCTAAAGGCTTTTCTTGTTTAAGAAGGAAGGCTAATATTAACTTCAGGTACAAAGCACGTTAGATATATTCCATTTGTTTTTTCATCTAAAGACAGTTTGACTAATTCGACAACTGTTGCGCATGACACTACAATGAACATGGATGGACGTGTAGTATATTTACCAAGACTTTTGGGCAAATACTCAAAAATAGGTTTGTTGAGTCATTTGGTAATTCTACCATATTTTCAGGTTTTTTTAAGGAATATTCATTGCTTTCCATAATCATTGTGTTCATTTACATTTTAAAATAAAAATGATAAAAATGCACTACCATTGACTTATAGCTATTGAGCTTAGTTCTTTTATTCAAGGTCTCTACAGGTAGGTCAGACTGGAATTGAATTAGCCAAGTTCCTGTTTCCACCTTCTGAAGGCTGGAACACCATGTTAAGGGAATCCTTGTTTCTGTTTGTTGGAGGTCAGAATTTCCACTTTTCACTAGGCCTTCTTTAACTTACTCCTCCCAGAGAAGAGGAGGGGATATCCCATCACTATCAGATTGGCATGGAAACTCAAGCTCGTTCATGATTTCATTGATACTTTAGAACATAGCCCCCATTGCTATTGAGCTCAGATAAAGTTCTAAGTTATGAGTACCCAGACCTCATCCCAGAGGGATAGTGAGACATTTCATTACTGTCTCTTGAGGTGGGAAGGGATACTCCCTACTTGGCCTACTACTCGGTGCTATGGTGATGCTGTTACTTTGAAGTAAGAGCCAGAGAAAATGTGGCATCTTGTTTTGGTCAACAATTAAATTCATTCTTTCAAGGAACATTTAATAGGGAGTATGCAGAAGAGGATTTTAATTTTTAAAGCATCAAAAGTCTACTGACATGTATGTGAATTTACTGTGTTCATGCCTGGTGCCTGCAGAGAACAGAAAAGGACACCAAATTTGTTGGAACTGGAGTTAAGAAGAGTTCTAAGTCAACATGTGTGAGCTGGGAACCAAGCCAGGGTCCTTTGCAAGAACAAAAAGTTCTCTTAACTGCTGAGCCATCTCCATAGTCCACAGAGAACGACTTTCAGAACATCAGTTTGACTGTTTTTTGTTTGTTTTGTTTTGTGAGGCAGAGTTTCTCTGTGTGTAGTCCTGGGTGTCCTAGTACTCGCTCTGTAGACCAGGGTGGCCTTGAACTCAGAGATATCTGCCTGCCTCTACCTCCCAGTTTGACTCTGAATTGATACTATGTTTCTCTCAACATCAACTTTCTTATTTGCAAGAATAAGTAAGGATAAGAACAATGACATAGGAATATTTGGAAGCTTTAAAGAGGTGGTTCATGCTCCTATCTCATTGTCAGGAACTCAGTAACACATGCTGTCATCATTGTTTTACTGTGATCATTGTCACTGTCCTATTAACTATAAACATCCCACATTACTTTTTCAGATGTGAGTGACATGTGAATGAGAGTCTGTTTCCTTGTGTTATGATACTAGAAGGGTAGCAGCCTTACTCTGAGGACTCAGAGCTGCTATTAAAGTCAGGAGGCAGGAACAGGCCCAGGAGTGTGTGACCTACAGCAAACTACCTCTCTTTAAAAGCACTGAGCATTACCTTCAGGCATTTATCCACTTGAGGAATGGCTGAGCAGGCTGTGAGTTCTTGAGTTTAAGCCTGACAGTCAAGAACATATCTTTAGCTATCTGAGTCTTATTCTGATTGTCCCAATCGGGCCAGATGGTCATGTGACAAGGTAATGGTCCATTTCAATCAGTTTGTACAGCTCAAGTAGGCTTTTCATACATCATAGAGCTAACTAACAAGCTGGTAAGGTTAATGAGAGAATTGAATACTCAGCGACATCATAGCTTGCTTGGCCAAGCAAATAAGAAGCTGAGTCATTAAGGGACCCTGTCACTTGGCACACACTTAAAAAGGACCATTATAGTGTATGTTCCTAGGCCAAGGTTCCAAAGAAGGCATATTGGGAAGTGATCGCAGGGAACACTGGGAGGTGAATGAAGAAATGAGAAGAAGCGAGGGAAGCCCGTAGGCAATATTTAAGCAGTTCACTAATGACGGCTGCAAGACCTCAAGCAGCTTGTGGAACACGGAACTCACCCACCTAAGGAGGAAGACAGACATGCCAGTTTTCAGTCACCCATCCTAACAGCCCTGGCTTGAGGTTGCCACCCCCCCCCCCCAGGACTGTTAATTCCTGTGCCTGCAAACTCAGCCTGTAGTGCCTTCTCTTACACTCCAAGCTCTGGCGTTTCACAGCCAGGAAGTCATGCCCAGGATGGTGAATACCAAGGCCACGGGCCTGCATTGCATGCCCAGCATTGTGTCGTGCACACAGGATAGTGTGCTTGTAGAAATGGACACAATTCTTGGTTACCTGGGTTCTGTTGTTTAGTGGAGAACACCAACAGATACATAGGTAGTCATAATATGGGATGGTAAAGGCTGTGATCATAAAGAATAGAATTCTTGAGAACAACTGTGAGGAACATTCTAGAATAGAGATGGGGCAGGGAAACTTCCTTATAGTGGTCAGGCTTTCACACTGCTGCTCACACTCCATTCTCTGTCTTTACCTGGCCATCTCACGAACTGTTTTTCATGTCTCAGATTGTATGCACCACTTCTTTAGAAAGAATTTTCTGAGTTTTCATAATGGATTTCACTTCCTAATTTTTGGTTCCCATGGTAATTAGTATTCACATTAAGATTAAACAGGATGGTGCCTGCCTTTTTCTTTGTTATAGTCCCAGGATTCGGCACTGTCTGGCATGGAGTGGAAGTCAATTATTATTTGCTGAGTGAAAGAATAAATGATCTGTCTATAGTAAAAACTATACTTTCTATTGCATCTGGGGCTGTAAAGAAATACAAATTATAATTGGGAACATAAGCAGTGACAGGCTTACCCTTTTGAGATCTAATTCTCTAAGGCAGAGTGAGCAGACTTGAATTAGAAATGCCACCGGCACTTGCAAGACATTGTAAAAGAACAAAAGCTGTCTTTGCTACCCACCTATCTGCCTTATCACAGGTCCAACCCCATTATTTCTGGTGTAGTATATGCTGGGGTTACTATATGCTGGGGACCATTTTGTGAGGACTCAGGGGAAAACACAATGCAGCTACCAATCTAGTTGCCAGGACTCTGAACTAAGGCCAGGCCAGGTGACATGTCAACAATGGTAAACAGTGCAGGTGGGCGGTCTCACAAGAAAGCAAGAGCTTGTCCACGGGACTTCCTAGAGGTGCTAGCAAGAATGGGTTAGCATGGCCTGTGCTGCAAGCTGCCATAAAGCTCTTAAAAATCAGCCAGATAAATTGTGAGGTACATGACACGATTTAATTTGCTCTGAGCCAGAGTTGGAGTCTCAACCCTTTAGTTATGGCAAAAGAACAAAGATAATGACAATTTTGGCAACCATGCGGGAGTCATGGGAATCCCAGAATTAAGATAAATGACCTCTTTTAAATTCAGTTGTTTTCAAGATCAGTGACAATAGGGCGTGTGTAGGAATGTGCTCATAAGTATTGCCTTCATATGGATATTAATTAAGCTGGGCCCATGACTGAAAACTCCTGGGTTCACAAAGAAAGGGAGAAATCAGTCCTAACTTGTAGATTAAAAGATGTCTTCACAGAGGCATATTTGAGCTTGACCTCATGTGTAGAGGGAGAATTATGATTTTGTGAGGTCATCGTGGGACATTACACAAGCTTGAAAGAGTGTGGAAGTGAGGGGTAGACCCATCTCCAGCATGTTATGGAGGCAGGATATAGTTAGCGTGGAAGAGCTATACCAGCTGGGTATGGAGGGATACACCTACAGCCTCAGCACCAGGAAGGCCGAAGACTTAACTTCGAGGCTAGCCTGGGTTAAACAATGGAATCAAGGGCCGCCTAATAATCACAGTGGAATCCTGCCGCACAACACAGAAACGAAAGTAATAGCAAGTGTGAAGAAATAAAACTGAAAAGCAAGGAGGAGAGAGACCCGAGTGTGGGGTGAGACGCTGCAGGTACACCCTAGGTTACTTAGATGTGAGTGTGCGTGGCCAGAGAGAGCTCCAGAGTCTTCACACGAGGCTGACTCCGTACAGAGCAGGAATGCCAGTGACACGTGCTCTCTCTTGGCGGCCAGCAGAGGGTTCCACTGTCTGGCTCGGGGACTAAATGGGCGCACTGAGGAAACAGGTGAAGGGAGCCCGAAGCTTCCTGCTTGGAAGCAGCGTTACCAGGGAGGGCCTGGAGGGCATCTCCCCTGCATCATTATCTTCATCCTCTCGTGGTGCTCGCCTTTAGGCAGCATGCTTCCGGTTAAGGGTGTGTCCCCGGACTCTGTTTCTTTTCTTCTCTAGGCTCACCCCATTTTGACAGTCCCAAGTTTGTAGCTTTCCCTGACTTTTTGGCAGGTTGGTTATGACTTTCGGGGGAAAAAGAACTCTTAATCTCTTTGAACTTCTGTTTATGGCTTTTAAAATTCTGAGATTGAATCACAGGACTGTGTCTAACACTAAACCTCTAGGTCTTCCCAAATTTATTTCTTCCAGTACCAGACTCAAATTAAATTTGCAGGCCATCTGCATCTTTTCAGTGGACATTGGTGCCTCACAAAGAAACCCAGAAGCATTGGTGAGATTTCTAGGAGCAGCCAGGGACTTAGACTTGAAAAGGAAAGATTACCTGAACTTGAGGGAGCCCTTCTGAGACCCCCTTCCTGAAGCCATTCTGCTCTGCCTCCTGGTGACAGTACTTGGTTCAAATCCCAAACTCTCTAATTTTGCTTAGTAAGTTGATGGGGGAAGTCCTGTGTATATGTCAATAAAGTACTGTTGGCCAATAGGGAACCAAGATAGGTGGGACTAGGAATCCAGGAGTGTTGGGGAAGTCCTGTGTATATGTCAATAAATTACTGCTGGCCAATAGGAATCTAGATAGGTGGGGCTAGGAGTCCAGGAGGATTCTGGGAAGGAGAAACACAAGAGAGTCAACATGTAACGCCATGGGGGTAGGAAGCCCGGAACCATTCTCCGGTAAGAGAAATACTTAGATTAACAATTATGGGGTAAATACTTAAGTCAGAGCTAGCCAATAAGAAACAAGCAAGGCCAACAGCTTCATAATTAATATAGCCTCCTGTGTGTTTATTTGGGACTGATGCCGATCTAGAACCAGGCGGGCGGGAAGGCATCCTCTCAAGGAAAGCTTCTCTTAACACAGGAGGACTCTGGGTAGGATAAACACAGGGGTCAAGATGTAATGCCATGGCATAGGAAGCCCGGAAACCTCTCCGGTAAGAGAAATACTTAGATTAGCAATTATGGGATAAATACTTAAGTCAGAGCTAGCCAGTAAGAAACAAACAAGGCCAACAGCTTCATAATTAATATAGCCTCCTGTGTGTTTATTTGGGACTGATACAGCTCTGGAACCAGGCTGGTGGGAAGGCTTCTCCTTACAGTAAGTTGCTCTTAAAAACCTTTTATTTGGGGGACTGCAGAGATGGCTCAGTGAGCAAAAAGCTTATTGCAAACAGAAAGAGGAATCCAGGTTGATACTTCCTGTGTTCACAGCGGGGCATGGAGCTGTGGTGTGCAATCCCAGAGCTTGGGAAGCAGAGACAGAGGATCCCTGGGCTGGATGGCCAGCTGGCCTGGCCTAGTGACTGAGCCACTGGTGCTAGTGGGAGACATTGAGAACAGCTCCTAAAGAATGACACTTAAGACTGATCTCTAACCTTCAAGTACACAGGAACACAGGGACACCTACAGGAACACCCACACACCTACACATATACCCACACACCTACACAAACGCCTACACACCTACACAAACACCCACACACCCACACAAACACCCACACACCTACACACATACCCACACACCTACACAAACACCCACACACCTACACAAACACCCACACACCTACACAAACACCCACATACCCACACAAACACCCACACACATACACACATACCCACACACCTACACAAATACCCACACACATACACAAACACCCACACACCTACACAAACACCCACAGACCTACACACACACCCACACACATACACACATACACACACACCTACACAAACACCCATACACCTATACAAACACCCACACACATACACACACACTTACACACATACACACACCTACACAAACACCCACACACCCACACAAACACCTACACACCTACACAAACACCCACACACCTACACAAACACCCACACACCTACACAAACACCCACACACATACACAAACACCCACACACCTACACAAACACCTACACACCTACATAAACACCCACACACCTACACAAAAACCCACACACCTACACAAACACCCACACACATACACAAACACCCACACACCTACACAAACACCCACACACCTACACAAACACCCACAAACATACACAAACACCCACACACCTACACAAACACCCACACACCTACACAAACACCCACACACATACACAAACACCCACACACCTACACAAAAACCCACACACCTACACAAACACCCACACACCTACACAAACACCCACACACATACACAAACACCCACACACATACACAAAAACCCACACACATACACACATTCACACATACACACACACACCAACACACATACCCACACACCTACACAAACACCCACCCACATACACACATACACACATACACGCACACACCAACACACATACACACACACCTACACAAACACCCACACACATACACAAACACCCACAAACCTACACAAAAACCCACACACCTACAGGAATATCCACACACCTACACAAACACCCATACACCTACACACATACCCACACACCTACACAAACACCCACCCACATACACACATACATACACACACACCTACACAAACACACACACACATACACAAACACCCACACACTTACACACATACACATACCTACACAAACACCCACACACCAACACACATACACACACACCTACACACATACTCACACACCTACACAAACACCCACCCACATACACACATACACACACATACACAAACACCCACACACCTACACACAAACACCCACCCACATACACACATACACACACATACACACACACATACACAAACACCCACACACCTACAGACATACACACACACCTACACAAACACCTACACAAATGCCCACACATACACACAAATACCTACGCACATACACAAACCTGTGCGCGCACACAGACACACACACACACACACACACACTTTAGAGATCATTAGGCCACACTACACCATTAGTCTTGAACTAAGTTTGCTATAGACAGTACCTCTGCTTGTTATTCTTCAAGAACCCGATGGTCACTTTTGGTTAAAAGACTGGCTTTTGCCAGGTGTTGGTGGCGCACGCCTTTAATCCCAGCACTTGGGAGGCAGAGGCAGGTGGATCTCTGTGAGTTCCAGGTCAGCCTGGTCTACAGAGTGAGTTCCAGGACAGTCTCCAAAACAATACAGAGAAACCCTGTCTCGAAAAACAAACAAAACAAAACAAAACAAAAAAAAAGGACTGGCTCTTTGCTTGGTCTTGCATGTGTCTGAGAGAGTAACAGGATGAGCGGGATGAGCTGAAAGGGCTCGACGTTAGCATCTGCTTCCTTTGCAGTGTTAACCTTTAGACTAAGGACACCTATCAGCCTTCATGACCAGAGTAGTACTAGTCCACAGAAAGAGAGGTGGCCCCCAAGTACCTGGACATGAGCTATTCTGCCCCGCACTAGCCCACCTCGCTCTGTCAGCATCCCTGGAGTTGGAGGCTGGTCTGTGAACTCTTCCATTTGTTAGCCACTGAGTAAAACTTTGCTTCCCTCAACCCTGTGTTATTGGAGTCATTGGTCTTGTCAGGCAGCGAGGACTTGAACCCTTTGTTTGGTTAACTAGCGTCAGCAGTAGACAGTCTCCTCGGGGTGGCTAGCCCTTCACACAGGCATCTGAGGATGAGACTCTGCACGTTACCACATCCGTGGACGTCGCCTTTCACCTGTGCCTGACACATTCTTGATAATCGCATTGGGCCACTTGCCATGCAGGCCCTGGACTTCACTAGGTGTGCAATTTCCCCAGGCCTGCCTGGGCCTGCCCAGTCCTGCCGGGGCCTGCTCAAGCAGAAACAGGGTCAAGCCTAGAAGCACACATCCTAAGGAGGCCTTCAGATGACTCAGGAGCGTGCTAACATTTGCAAGGTAATAAATGTAAAGTTGAAGAAAGGAAAGAGAAAAACACACCGTAACTCTTAAGCAACAGGTGATCATTATTTGGGGCTGAAGGCAGACTCAGTGCTACATAGTAGCAGAATTCATAGACTCTAATTTTTTAAGTAAAGTGGATGTTTTTGTGAAATATAACAACATCTTTATGGAAAAAAAGAGGAAGACATTACCCAGGAACCTTAGCTATAACAAACATTTCAGGAAATGTAAACGTTGGATTTTTTATTTGCAGGATCTAAATGCATGGATTGCTACTTCTACCTTTGCCTCCCTTAAAAGCTATGTAAACTTTGCTTTCAATGAAATGTAAGTAGAACCACAAATGTCAAACAGATAATTGAGTTGTCCACTTGGAAATGGGAAGCAATCAGATCACTGCACCCCACCTTTTGTCCATCTCTCTTTCTACTGAGACCCAGGGGCTCAACACAAGACCCATCACCACATCGGCCAAATAGCTTTGCTATCCTTCCCACTCTGTGTACATATACAAAGGCCCCAGGGGCATTCTATCATATTCCTGGAACTGACATTGTAATTAACACAAAAAGAAAATTTGTTTTGTTGTGATTATTTTTAAAGACTTGCAATGGAGTAGAGGGAGGTGAACCTCACTCGCAGAAGCCCTTCCAGGTAGGGATGAGCAAAGCCAATCACCTCTGTATCTGGGGGAGTGGACACCTGCCTGGAAATCTACTCTGAGAAAATATCCTCAGCTGAGCCTGAAATCAGGGGCGGCTAATAAGTTGCCAACTTAGGAAATGGGTGACTCAATCCATCTGCCAGCACATGCTGCTTGGGCAGATGAGACGGAACACGTGGGCTTCCTCTCTACAAGGCTTTTCCTGAAAAACCCACCTGTGTTTACACGTGCATTCCCAGACCTTCTAGAAAACAACAACCTGAATGTGCCAGCTGCTCCGTTCTCACAGAACTGAGTCAAGTCCTCTTTGGAAAACACCCAGTGTTGGAAATGGATACCCACAATAGTCCTCTGCATCTTCAGCACCATGGGCTGGGAACTGGCTTTCTTTAGATGCTAAACTCTTTTCTCCAAGACAAATAATGCCAGAATAGATTAAAAATAGACTTCATTTCCCTTGCCCTTTCGACACCCTTTCCCTGTCATCACTCACTGACCCTGAGGGTTCCAGGAACCCTAGTTTACGAAGCCCCACCTTGTAACTGGTGAAATAGATCGAGGCCCAGATGTCAGGGCCTTTAAAGAAGGCAGCATGTATGCAAAGTATCAGGGCCTTCACTAAAGACCCAGTTTCCAGTTCTGAGAGCTTTCCTTACAACATACCACAGTTACAAACTCATTCATGTGGCTGGCAGTTTCTAGGCACCCATTTACTTTTGTTAGGGAGCTAGCTAGACAGTAGCAACTTTGAAGGCCATTGGGGTTGATCCATCTCTGCTAATCAGCAGACTGAACTGTAAAAACAGCAATGGAAGCTGCAAGACTCTGTCACAAACCAACATGGTATCAGAGATGTAGAGACATGACATTCTGAACATCTCCCTATGTAGGTCGTGGCCTTCTGGTAAAGAAATGCTATCCCTTCATTCCACAGGCAGAAAACCACCCTTCAGAAAAAGCTATCTGATTTTAAAAACTCTAATAATAGAAAGCTTGTCTGAACTAGATTGGCATAATGGCCTCTTTGGCCACTGTCCCCTTCACTCCTTGAGAGTGAGCCCTGATGCAGTGTTCATTCTTGTGCCTTGAGAATGTTCTGCTCTGCCGTGGTCCCTTTGGTCATTTCCCATTCCCACTCTCACCCCTTGAGAGGGCTTTACTTTACTTTGCAAAATACTGTTTTCTATTCTGTATTCTGTGTGTCTTGTCTGAATAGTTTTAACAGCACTCATTTGGACCAGAGAGCTGAGAGGAGGCTAGAGCAGGATCCTGATGAGACAGTTTCCATTAAATGCCTGCTGGATTCCATGCACTAGCTAGCTACTGTGGATTCAACAGTATGCAAACCAAGACACGGTCCCATCCTCACAAACTATTCTGTCAAGAGAAATAATAATGCAAGCCAATGTAAAATGTGGAGGCTGAGGACAAGGAAGTTGTAAGGATGATGTCCAGGTCCTTGTTCTTTGGACAGTGAGAGCTGTAGTACATCAAAGTAGTGACTCTTAGACCAGGCTGTTGTAACAATCACCAAGGAGTAAAGGTAATACCCGTGTCAATGCCCAACCCCTTCCTCATAGTTTCTAGTTTGTGTGCTTGGAGAGAGATTTAGGCATCAGTGCCTCCTGGAAGAGCAAATTTCCTTGGGTGATTCTAACATGCCACCAAGGCTGAAAAGCACTTCTGGGGCAGTCGTCTTAGGGGACCTTACGCGAACCCCTTTCTATTTGATTATAGGTCAGTGTGGCAGAAGCCCTCCAGAAGCACATTGACTCATTCTCTAGACAGCAACTGATGTCCAGCAAGCCCAGGCAAAGTATCCTAAAAATGACCAGACAATTTCTAGCTATGCCAGTCAATAGAGGAGGGTCAGTGCAGTAGAATAGAGAGGACGCCAAGTTTGCCGCTAAGTTCCAAATGCCTTCCTTATCTTTCACATAAAGGTAATGAGACCGCTAATGGTGGGGCCGGAGAGATAGCTCAGTCAGTAAAGTACTTGCCTTTCGTTGGCAAGGACCTGAGTTCAACCCCCAGAATCCATGTAAAGCAAGCCAGGTTGAGTGGTGTGCACTATGGTCCTACTTCTGGGGAGGTGGCAGCAAGCAGATCCCTGGAGCTCACTAGCCACCTGTCTGGACTGCTTAGTAAACTCCACGCCAGTGATAGCCACCCCTAAACACACACGAGAGAAGAACGACAACAACAACAAAAAGCCAGCCAACCACAACAAATAAGGTATAAGGTTCCCGAGAAACAATACGCAAGGCGTCCTTTGGCCTCCACATGAATATGCTCAAATATGTACAAGTATTCATGTGCCTGTACCCACAGGAACACACACATACATGAACACATGAGAAACAGGTAATGATTTTCCAAGCTGAATCTATACCGGCCTTACGTGGAAGCCTGGTTCACATGCCAATTGTTGGTTGGCCTGGCAGGTTAATATTGGTTCTAACTATTGTGTTACAGCACTCTGCATCTTGATCACTAAGCTTCTGAGGGCTCTGTAAATTTCGCAGTAAGAATGGTGTCTTGTTTTTAACTCTGATCCTTCCTACCTAAGGACCGCACAAACAGTGAACCCCTCACCTAAATGATTCCTAAAGGCTCCTTTGGCCCTCGTCTTCCATGTGAGTTAGTAGCGGTTGTGGCAGAGCAAAGCAGGCCTGCACAGGTGCTTACCTTTTCATTTGAAAGATTTGCTTTGCAGCTTTGGGAGAGGTGTTAACACCCACCCAGGTTCTGTTACTCCTTGTCCACTGTTCCGGTTGACTTTCTGCTGCTGTGATAAAACCCAGCACCAAAAGCAACTCGGGGAGAAGTTTAGTTTCGCTTAAAGCTGTAGTCCCTGCTCAAAGGATGCAGGAACTCGAGGCAGGAGCTGAAGCAGGGGCCGCAGACAACTGCTGCTCACTGCCTGCTTCCCACAGCTTGCTCAGCCCCCTCTCCTATATAACCCAGGACCGCCTGTGAGGATTAGGCACATTCACCGGGGACTGGTTCCCTCTCTTGTCAATCATTAATCAAGAAAATGTCCCACCCATAGATGCACCCACAGACCAGTTTGATAAAGGCTAGTCCCCTTTCCCAGGTGACTCTAGGCAAAAATCAAATCACACATCCTTTAAATCAGACGTTTCGGCTATTGATCACCTACTTAGCAGTTGGTTGAAATAACACCCATGTGACACGCATGTGAGCGGGATGCTTTTGGAAGTCAGCATTACCAGCTTGTCTTGCTTTCATCATCTACTGAGGGTTCCATTCTGGTGAGACTCACCCCGGGGATTTTGAGAACTATGAGAAACTTAAATCCTTTCAAGTCTACATACTACTTAACAAGTCATTCAGTCTCTCCTGACTTTCCAATTTCTCCCTTGCGGATTTGCTCAATCCTAAAGAAGCAATCTGTGAGGGCAATATAATGAAATGTAGCTTTATAAACAAACGTCTGTAGAAACTGCAAAAACAGCCTTTCAGATAGATGCTCATTATTTATTCAATAATTTATAAAATGAATGGCTAGTTCCTCCCAAAGAAGACAAGAATAATAGCTGCATTTGGAGATAATGACACTCACTAGATTCTGAACGGGGAGTCAAAATTTCTATAAACGTAGTAAATAGTTGTCCAATTCATAATAAATTAATACTGCTAAATTTGCATATTGTTTTTGTTCCCTCTAAGGACACTAACTCAAGTCCCTTAGTGTCCATTCCAGAAATTTCCACCCTAGAGACCATCTTTGTAGACTCATTCTTCTCAGAGTTCAGCATTCATCATTAGCAAGTAGGGCCTTTGGTGGGTATACATGTGAGCCTCCTGCTTTCTGCAAAGATCAAGCTGCTTGTCTGCCTGGAATGGCCTGTTCTGTGTGTCTATTAAAACCTTACTCATTCGTTCATATGTAACTTAAGAGTCACCTCCTGCAGATCCACCTGTGCCACCCCCGGGCTGGCACTAGGTTGTTACTGCTGATCCTCCCTAGAGCATGTCTCAGAATCCAGCAAAGAGGTCCAGGCTCTTTCTGCACAAAATCCTTGGTAAATTGTTTATCCTCAATTCTAGTTTCTGTTTGGTTGATTCTTAAAATAACTTGGTCATTTGCCAATCAGCAACCCAATAACAGAACCCCAGAAACTGGTCAGTGAACCCCGTTTTCATCAAATCATCAGCATGGGAAATACTACTCCTGGGTTGTCCTTAGATGTCACTGTTTTGACCCCATTATCGGTTGATTTTTAGTGATTAATATCAACACAAATGAATGCTGTAAGAATGTGCTCTATAAATCCCATTGCTACGTATGGTTTGAAAGGTCTTTACAGGGACCCTGAGTGTCTTTCCACCCACCAGAGAAACTGTCTTTGTGACTAAGGGCCAGGAAAAGATGTCTGTCCTTCTAGGCAACTTCCGAGTTTCAGTTTTGTTGGCAGCTATGACCCTGTCCTGCTTTCCCATTACCTGGCTGAGCAAAAAGTCTGAAACGAAATCTCCAATTTAAAAACTATTCCAGATATGAAATTATTATGACAGTAATTACCTTTCTGATGCACCCACACACCTATGTGGGTCCAATACTGGATTTAGAGATAATTTAATATTTTTTTATTATTATTTTTTTATTTTCCATTTTAAATTTAGATAAGAAACAAGGTTGCTTCACAAGTCAGTTCGAGGTCCCTCTCCCTTTCCCTCCCCTCCTCCCGTGCCCTCCCCCCATCCCCCCCCCGTTATCCCCTCATTCCCCCAGGGTGAGGCCCTCCATGGGGATGTCCATAGTCTGTCATTTCATATAGGGCAGGGCCTAGACCCTTCCCCAAGAGTTCAGGTTGAGAGTGCACCTCACATTGTTCTATGGGAGTCCAGAGTCCGTGTGTATACTTGGGATGGGTACTGATCTGCTGTCCAAGGCTCAATAGATTACCTAGGCCTCCTCACTGACACCCAGATTCAGGGGGTCTTGATCAGTCCCATGCTGGATTCCCAGGCTGATGCCTGGGATTCAAGAGTTAACCTTTGTCTGGTCAGCTGTTTCTGGGGGTTAAACCAGCCCAGTCTTAATCCCTTTGATCATCAGTCCTCCCTCTCTGATACTGGCTTTCTTGAGTTCAGCTCACTACTTAACCAGCCACTAAATGAAGTTTCTGTTTCCCAGACTCTCTGGCCATAGGATTGTAGGCTGGCACTCCCCAGATCTATGTCTAAAATCCATATATGAGAGAGTACATGCCATGTTTCTCTTTTTGTGACTGGGTTACCTCACTCAGGATGGTTTCTTCTAGTGTCATCCATTTGCCTGCGAATCTCATGATTCCATTATTTTTTTCTGCTGAATAGTACTCCATTGTGTAGATGTACCACATTTTCTCTATCCAGTCTTCGGGTGAGGGACATCTAGGTTGCTTCCAAGTTCTGGCTATTACAAATAAAGCTGCTATGAACATAGTGGAACAGACATCTTTGTTATATGAATGGGCATCTTTTGGATATATGCCTAAGAGTGGAGTTGCTGGGTCTTGTGGTAGGTTTATTCCCATTTTTCTGAGGAATCTCCATACTGCTTTCCAAAGTGGCTGAACCAGTTGGCACTCCCACCAGCAATGGAAGAGTGTCCCCCTTTCACCACATCCTCTCCAGCATAAATTGTCATTGGTGTTTTTGATTTTAGCCATTCTTACAGGAGTGAGATGGTATCTCAGAGTTGCTTTGATTTGCATTTCCCGGATGGCTAAGGATGTTGAGCACTTTCTCAAGTGCCTCTCAGCCATTTTAGACTCCTCTATTGAAAACTCTCTATTTAGTTCTGCAGCCCACTTCTTAATTGGGTCCTTTGCTGTTTTGGAGACTTGCTTCTTGAGTTCTTTGTAAATTTTGGAGATCAACCCTCTGTCAGATGTGGGATTAGTGAATATTTTTTCCCATTCTGTGGGCTGCCTTTTTGTCTTGCTGACTGTGTCCTTTGCCTTACAGAAGCTTCTCAGTTTCAGTAGGTCCCATTTATTAATTGTTGATCTCACTGTCTGTGCTACTGGTGTTATGTTCAGGAAGCTGTCTCCTGTACCAATTCGTTCAAGGGTACCACCCACTTTCTCTTCTAAGAGGTTCAGTGTGGCTGGATTTATGTTGAGGTCTTTGATCCATTTGGACTTAAGTTTTGTGCATGGCAATAAACATGGATCGATCCGCATTCTTCTACATTCCAGTCTCCAATTATGCCAGCACCATTTGTTGAAGATGCTTTCTTTATTCCATTGTATATTTTTAGCTTCTTTGTCAAAGATCAGATGTTCGTACGTGTGTGGGTTAATACCCGGATTTTCAATTCGATTCCATTGGTCTGCCTGTCTATTTTTGTGCCAATACCAAGCTGTTTTCAGGACTATAGCTCTATAATAGAGCTTGAGGTCAGGGATAGTGATGCCTCCGGACGTTGCCTTGTTGAACAGGGTTGTTTTGGCTATCCTGGGTCTTTTGTTTTTCCATACAAAATTGATTATTGTTCTTTCAAGGTCTGTGAAGAATTGTGCTGGGATTTTAATGGGGATAGCATTGAATCTGTAGATTGCTTTTGGCAGGATTGCCATTTTTACTACATTGATCCTACCTATCCAAGAGCATGGGAGATCTTTCCATTTTCTGAGGGCTTCTTTAATTTCTTTCTTTAAAGATTCAAAGTTCTTACGATACAGGTCTTTCACTTGTTTGGTTAGCGTTACCCCAAGGTATTTTATGTTGTTTGTGGCAATTGTAAAGGGTGATGTTTCTCTGATTTCTCTTTCAGCCCTTTTATCATCTGTATATAGTAGGGCTACTGACTTTCTTGAGTTGATCTTGTAACCTGCCACTTTGCTGAAGGTGTTAATCAGCTGTAAGAGTTCCCTGGTAGAGTTCTTTGGGTCATTGATGTAAACTATCATATCGTCTGCAAACAGTGAAAGTTTGACTTCTTCCTTCCCAATTTGTATCCCCTTGATCCCCCTTTGTTGTCGTATGGCAATAGCTAGAACTTCAAGTACCATGTTGAAAAGGTATGGAGAGAGTGGACAGCCTTGTTTTGTTCCTGATTTTAGAGGAATTGCGTTGAGTTTCTGTCCATTTAGTTTGATGCTGGCTGTTGGTTTACTGTATATGGCTTTTATTATGTTTAAGTATGTCCCTGTTATCCCAGATCTCTCCAAGACCTTTATCATGAAGGGGTGTTGGATTTTGTCAAAGGCTTTTTCAGCATCTAGTGAGATGATCATGTGATTTTTGTTTTTCAGCTTGTTTATATGGTGGATTACGTTGATGGATTTTCGTATGTTAAACCATCCCTGCATCCCTGGGATGAAACCTACTTGATCGTGGTGAATGATTGTTTTGATGTGTTCTTGGATCCGATTTGCCAGTATTTTATTGAGTATTTTTGCATCAATGTTCATGAGGGATATTGGTCTGAAGTTCTCTTTCTTGGTTGTATCTTTGTGTGGCTTGGGGATCAAGGTTATTAAAGCCTCATAGAAAGAGTTTGGCAAAGACCCTTCTGCTTCTATTGTGTGGAACACTTTGAGAAGAATTGGTATAAGCTGTTCTTTGAATTTGTGGTAGAATTCTGCACTGAGGCCATCTGGACCTGGACTTTTTTTGGTTGGGAGACTTTTGATGACAGCTTCTATTTCCATAGGGGTTATAGGTCTATTTAAATTGCTTATCTGTTCTTGATTTAGTTTTGGTAAATGATAGCTGTCCAGGAAGTCATCCATTTCCTTTAAATTTTCAAATTTTGTGGAATACAGGTTTTCAAAGTATGACCTAATGATTCTCTGGATTTCCTCAGAGTCTGTTGTTATGTCCCCCTTTTCATTTCTGATTTTGTTAATTTGCGTGTTCACTCTCTGCTGTTTGGTAAGTTTGGACAAAGGTTTGTCTATCTTGTTGATTTTCTCAAAGAACCAACTCTTTGTTGCATTGATTCTTTGTATTGTTTTCCTGGTTTCTACTTTGTTGATTTCAGCCCTCAATTTGATTATTTCCTGGCGTCTACTCCTCCTGGGGGAGTTTGCTTCTTTGTGTTCTAGAGCTTTTAGCTGTGATGTTAATTCTCTGGTATAACTGTTTTCCTGTTTCTTCATGTGAGCACTTAGTGCTATGAACTTCCCCCGTAGCACTGCTTTCAAAGTGCCCCATAGGTTTGGGTATGTTGTGTCTTCATTCTCATTGAATTCGAGGAAGTCTTTAATTTATTTTTTTATTTCCTCTATGACCCAGGGATGGTGCAGTTGAGCATTATTCAATTTCCATGAGTTTGTAGGTTTTCTGCAATTTGTGTTGTTGTTGAATTCTAATTTTAAGGCATGGTGGTCTGATAAGATGCATGGAGTTATTCCAATGTTTTTGTAGCTGCTGAGGTTTGATATGTTGCCAAGTATGTGGTCGATTTTTGAGAAGGTTCCATGTGGTGGTGAGAAGAAGGTATATTCTTTTTTATGTGGATGAAATGTTCTATAGATATCTGTTAATCCCAGTTGGGTCATTACTTCTATTAGACCCTTTGCTTCTTTGTTGAGTTTCTGTCTGGTATTCTTGTCTAGTGGTGAGAGTGGTGTGTTGAAATCTCCCACTATAACTGTGTGGGGCTTTAGATGAGATTTAAGTTCTAATAATGTTTCTTTAACGAATGTGGATGCCTTTGTATTGGGGGCATAGATGTTCAGGATAGACACTTCATCTTGGTGGGTTTCACCTGTGATGAGTATGTAATGACCTCCTTCATCTCTTTTGATTGATTTTATTTTAAAGTCTAGTTTGTTAGATATTAGGATTGCTACCCCTGCTTGTTTCTTGGGTCCATTTGATTGAAAAATTTTTTCCCAACCTTTAACTCTCAAGTAATGTCTGTCTTTGAGGGTGAGGTGTGTTTCTTGTATGCAGCAGAAGGAAGGGTTCTGTCTTCGAATCCATTCTGCTAGTCTGTGTCTTTTTATGGGTGAGTTAAGGCCGTTAATATTGAGGGATATTAATGACCATTGATTGCTCATCCTTCTTCGATTTGCAATGGTTGTTGTTGGTGGAATTATGGGTGGAATTTCACCCCTTTGTTCTTTTGGCTGTTGGTAGAGAGGGATTCTCTAATGCTTATGTTTTTCTGGTTGTAGTTAGCTTCCTTGGGTTGGAGTTTTCCTTCCAAAATTTTCTGTAGGGCTGGGTTAGTGGACACATATTGGTTGAATCTAGTTTTGTCATGGAATATCTTGTTTTCTCCGTCTATAGTGATTGAGAGCTTTGCCGGGTATAGTAGTCTGGGCTGGCATCCATGGTCTCTTAGTGTAGGTAGAATATCTATCCAGGACCTTCTGGCTTTCAGAGTTTCCATGGAGAAATCAGGTGTAATTCTGATAGGTCTGCCTTTATATGTTACTTGACCTTTTTCCTTAGGTGCTCTTAATATTCTTTCTTTATTCTGTATGTTTGGGGTCTTGATTATTATGTGGCGAGGGATTTTTTTTGTGGTCCACTCTATTTGGTGTTCTGTAGGCTTCTTGTACCTTCATTGGCATGTCTTTCTTAAGGTTGGGAAAGTTTTATTCTATGATTTTGTTGAATATGCCTTCTGCCCCTTTGAGGTGGATTTCTTCTCCTTCTTCTATACCTATTATTCTTAGGTTTGGTCTTTTCATGGTGTCCCATAATTCCTGGATGTTTTGTGTTAAGGATTTGATGGATTTAAGGTTTTCTTTGGTTGATAAATCCATTTCTCCTAATGTATCTTCAACACTTGAGATTCTCTCTTCCATCTCTTCTATTCTGTTGGTAATGCTTGTATTGGTAGTGCCTGACTGTTTGTCCAGCTTTTCTATTTTCTGCCTTTCTTCAGATTGTGTTTTTTTTAGTGTCTCTATTTCAGTTTTCAACCCTTGCAGCGTTTGCTTTGCTTCTTGCAATTTTCTATTTATCTGTTCGTCCGTTTGTTGCCTTTTATGAATTTTTTGGTTTGTTCTTTCTTCCATTTCTTGCATTTTTTGGTTTGCTTTTTGTTCCATTTCTTGGATTTTGTGCTTTGTTTCTTCTTCCATTTCCTGCCTTTTTTGGTATGTTTCTTCTTCTAATTCTTGCATTTTTTGCTTTGCTTTTTCTTCCATTTCTTGCATTTTTTGCTTCATTTCTTCTTCCATTTCGTGCCTTTTTTGGTTTGTTTTTTCTTCCAATTCTTGCATTTTTTGGTTTGTTTTTTCTTCCATTTCTTTGAGGGATTTTCCAATATCCTCTTTTAGGGCCTCTATCATTTTCATGAAAGTGCTTTTAAGGTCGTTCTCTTCTGCTTCCTTCGCGTTAGAATATTGGGGTCTTGCTGGTGTGGAGTCTCTAGAATCTGGCGGTGTCATATTTGTTTTTCTGTTGCTGACTGTGTTTTTGTATTGTCTCTTTCCCATCTCTTCTTCTAGTGGGTGCAGAAAGAGCCCCTTCCTGGTCTGGGGACCAGAGTTCCCTTTTGGTGGGTGCTAGTAAGTCCAGTAATCTGGTGGTTCTTCTATACCTTGTCCAAATGCTGGTCCGTGGGTGGAGAAGAAGAACAGGAATCTGGGGCGCTTAGCCTCCTACCTGGTCCCCTGGACCCTATGCTGGGTCCTGTTGTACCTGATCCGGGACAGCTACTCCCCTGGTCTCCCTGGCTCTTGTAGTTTCCTGGTCTCTTTGGTGGGAGAGAAGATCTGGAGTCTGGGGTGCTTGGCTCCCGCCGGGATTGGGAGCTCTGTGCAGTTCCCAGCAGATCTGCAGGCTCTGGAACACAGGCCGGGAAGCTGGCCTGTTTACCTGATGCTCCCACCAGGATTGGGAGCTCTGTGCAGTTCCCAGGCGATCTGCAGGCTCTGGAACACAGGCCTGGAAGCCGGCCTGTTTACCTGATGATGCCAGAGGGACAGCTACTTCCCTGTGCTCCCAGCCTTCCCTAGTTTCCTGGACTCGTTGGTGGGAGAGAAGATCTGGAGTCTGGGGTGCTTGGCTCCCGCCGGGATTGGGAGCTCTGTGCAGTTCCCAGCAGATCTGCAGGCTCTGGAACACAGGCCTGGAAGCTGGCCTGTTTACCTGATGCTCCAGCCGGGATTGGGAGCTCTGTGCAGTTCCCAGGCGATCTGCAGGCTCTGGAACACAGGCCTGGAAGCTGGCCTGTTTACCTGATGCTCCAGCCGGGATTGGGAGCTCTGTGCAGTTCCCAGGCGATCTGCAGGCTCTGGAACACAGGCCTGGAAGCTGGCCTGTTTACCTGATGCTCCAGCCGGGATTGGGAGCTCTGTGCAGTTCCCAGGCGATCTGCAGGCTCTGGAACACAGGCCGGGAAGCTGGCCTGTTTACCTGATGATGCCAGAGGGACCGATAATTTAATATTTTAATATTAAGTCTAGCCATCCCACGACAGGAATATTAAAACGAGATGAGAAAGCTGAAATCTTGTCAAAAGCAGCGTGATATGTGTCTGTCCACAAGCACATACCTCACAGGGACACCTATTTATCTTCAGGAAGAAGTTCCAGTTTTTGCTGTCTGATATAAAAGGACTATAAACAGTATATAAATGCACACATATACAAATAACAACCCAGCAGCATCGGAAAACAAGTGTCAGCCGTTACTAAGTCCACACAGTTTGAAGCCAACTAGACTCATCCCTTTCTCTTACACATACACTGCCACCACAATTTGTCCAGCACAACTGACCACACCAACTAGTTACAGCTGACCTCAGGTCAGGACAGAACCATCTGTAAGGACACTGTGAGGCCAGTGTCTCATCACTTCATGCTGGCTCTCATCCCAGTCAGTCTCCACACAAGGCCAGTCACCCTTCAGAAATACAGTGTCATCTCTCTGCTTGGGATGTGGTGGCTGTTCACCTAATTTACTACAAGAGGTAAATTCTTCACACCACTTCCTTCCTCTGACCCCTCTGCATGTCTTTCCCCTCGCTGTGCCTTCTCAGTACAATTCAACTGTTTGGCCTCTCTTACTGCATTCTGAATACAATATTCATACACATGACCTTGTTGCCGTAATACTCTTTACCCAACCTGATAACTGTCTCTCCTATTTCATATTTACTCATGTGACACCTTCTCAATAAGACCATTCCCTACAACCTGACTCAAAATTCTAAACACCTTTCCATTTACCTAAGAACTTTCCATTTCTCTATTTGCTTAATTGTTGTTTCTTCTCATAGCAAAAACACCATGTAACTGCTTGCAAACATATATGTCAGTTTAATCTCTCTGTCTGTCTGTATGTTTATACAGTAAATGTCATATTGCTATTTGTTTGTTCGCTTGTTTTTTGTTTTTTTGTTTTTGTTTTGAGACAGGGTCTGTCTATATAGCCCTAGCTGTCCTGGAACTCACTCCGTAGACCAAATTGGCCTCCAAATCACATTGATCCACCTGTCTCTTCCTCCCAAGTGCTGGGACTAAAGGCGTGCACCACCTCTATCCGATCTTTATTGCCTACATTGAGGGGAAGGAGCTTTGTGATTTGTCTTGCTCACTGTATATAATACATATGGTGTTATGAGGTGCTTGTTTGTGGTAACCTCCAGACTCTTCTCTTGTAGTCAATCTTATAGATTGTAGTGGGGTCTACCTATGTTACCGCTCTGCTCTAAGATTTTCATTGAATGTGTATAGATCCAGAAGAAAGCTCATGTAATTGCATTATGATGTCATGGACTTCCTATTAACATTTCATCTAGCTCTCTTATTTTCCAAATGGTGCATCTCCTTTGCTTTGTACTATATATGCCATATATCTTCCCATGTGTCCCTTCTGCTTGGGTGGCTCTGTTCTTTCCTTTCTGAAGGACCTAAACTTACTCAGTTTTGCATGCATGGACCAAATGCCATCTCCTTGGTGAGGTCTTCTCTGATTCCTCCAGTGGTAAGCCATCCAGTTTGCTACCGTCTGAATCTGAGGGTTGGCTTACTTCTCTCTCATAGCACATTGTAGTACAGCAGGGAGTAAATTCTTTAACTCTCTCAGCCTTGAATTTTTCTCTCATCATAAAGTGGGACAATACTGTAAAAGTCTACTAACTTTTGCAGTGGAGTCACATTGTGGATGTAAACCTGAGTTGTTGCTTCTCCCTCTTTCTCCTCCCCTTCCCCTCCTCCTGCACATTTGTCAGGATGTAAAGAATAAGAGACTGTGGAAGGCTCAGGCTTAAGTGGAATATCCATCTCTCTCTCTCTCTCTCTCTCTCTCTCTCTCTCTCTCTCTCTCTCTCTCTCTCTCTCTCTCTTTCCCTCTCCCCAAAGGTTCACAGATCATTGTGGAATGGTTTTCAAGTGACAAAAATATAGTAAGAGTCACAGGTTGCAGATGATTACGTCAAAGTAAGTGTTTTCCAGATACAACTCACAGCAGTTGTGACAGCACACACAGCACCTGTGCAAGCTCAAACTAGATAAAGTTTCAGCATGGAAGTGGGTGGTGGGCAGAAAGTACCACCCATAGTTGGGTGGGGAGCTATCAGTAAGTGATAGCTACCAGGAGAGGGAAAGTTGGTTTTGTTTTGGGGTTTGCCCCTTGATTGGTCAAACACGTTCCAGTGGATAGTCACTCATCCAGGAATATATAAGCAGCACTTATTGGACTCAAAAGGAAAACAAAATGAAGACAAAATGTTTGATGGGTATGAAGTAGGGGGTGCCAGTGTGAGAAGTTGGGGGAGTAAATATTAACAAAAAGCACTGTGTGAAACTCTTGAAGAATATGGGAAGGGATAACTAATATCAAAGACCTTTTGAAAAGGCTCAAGGACCTATGCAGAAGAGGAGGCTGGAAGATCGTGCAAGACAGAGGTTGTGGATGACTTTCAAGGACAGCATTTCCCAGACCCAGAAGGCTGAGGCACATATGAACTCACAGATATTGTAACAACACACAGAAGACCTGACCAAGATCAAGACAGACAAAATTCTAGCACAGAGAAGGGGAAGCGGGCACAAAGTCGCACCTCTAGTCAAGAAACCATTTGCAAGTGATACCTGGTGGAGAGGGAAAAATCAGCTTGGTTTTCTTTTCCCCCAGTGGAGTAACACTGAATATATCAACCATATAGTTGGCCAGCACAAATTTGACAATTTGACTCCACGACTTGTTGTTGTTGTTGTTGTGTGTATATGTGTGTTACTTTTAAGAGAGAGACAGAGAATGAAATTGGGTGGGTATAGAGGTGGGGAAAATCTGAGAGAAGATGGAGGAGAGGAAAGAATATGATCAAAATGTATCATATGAAATTCTCAGAAAAGAATTAACATATAAAAAAGTACAATCATGTTATTTTCTTGTTAAACTTAGAGTTTCTTGAAAACAGAATAAATGATGAGTTTGCCTATCTGCGCATGTAATTTTGTATTGATCATTTGTTGAATAAATTTGGGAGTCAAGGACATTACTTTTCCCTCTAAATTAAAACAAATATACCCGGTGTAAAGATGTTGACTTTTAAAATTCACAATCATGTTCTAGCAATTAGATACATCTCAACATGACTTCGTCTTTGTTTTCAAATATTCTTTGCATAGAATTAAGAACACACTGATATTAAATATTCTTATAGTCTCTAATGCACAGAAAAAAAGCTCTTTAGCTAATAATGTGTCGCTCAAGACTTTTGTAAAACTATCCAGGAGGAGAATAAAGACATAGTAATAAAGTCCTGAGAAGATCTGGTCCTTGTCAGGAAGAAGACAGTCACAGCCATAGATACACAAGGAACTGACACACAGCCAGAAGGATTGGAAAAGGACTTAGCTCAGGGTGTTGTGAAAATGTAGAGGACAATCAGGTCTTCTGTGCTGTTGGGGATGTGTTTTCTAGAGGAGATGATCACCAAGCAAAACTAAGAGAGAAGGTGAAAATTCATTGAAAGAAGATAAGCAGAATGGACACTATTCTGGAACAGTGTGTCAACAAAGAAGATCAGAAGCAGCATGGTGTGTGTTGGAATTGTTCTAACACTTAGGCACGCTCTAGAGCAGTAAGGAACTGTGAAACTGACAGGTCACGAGTACTCTGGTGTCCACCGATGTTATTATGCTGGTGTGCGGATGTGACGGGACCTTTGGCACAGTCAGGTTTGGCACAGTGAGAAAAGGCTTCTCTTGCTGGCAGTTGCAGCGGCTTCACTCTCACAGTGTGAGCGCAGTGGAGTACACATCAGCAAGGAAGTAGATTGGAGCCATAACAAGAAACGACAGGGCAAAAGTCATCCCTCCAAACACCGCCCTCCTTTGTCCGTCCAGGTCCCGCCTTCTACAGTCTCAGCACCTCTACTAAGTCTGTTTACATTTCAAATGGATCAATTAGTTTCATCATTCATTTCACCAGAATCCTCATGATCTCTCTCCAATCAAGGTCATGATCACAAATGACGACCCGCAATACAATGCTCTGGGGTTTTCTTTTGCTGGTAAAGGGGGAGGATTTTAAGTGGGAAGGGGGCATGAGCAGATCAGATTTATGCTTTGAAAAGATTGCTCTGGTTAAATGGGAATGTGTGTGTGTGGGAGAGAGAGAGAGAGAAGAGACGAGAAATAGAGAATACAGAGGTAAGAGACACATACAGAGACTCTGAGGAAGAAAGAGACACAGAGAGACAGAAAAAGACAGCCCTAGATGAGAGACTGTTAGCAACTTTGGGGGGGGGGGAGCATGGGTTGTGAAAACCAGAAATGAAGGGCTGCAGTCAGGAACCATGGATAGCAAAACAGCAGGATTTGGTGATTTGCACTTGAATGGATCAGAGAAAGGAAAGACTTGGGTTTCTATTCCAAGGAACTAGTGAGCAATGATCTTAGTCACTGAGACACTGCTGTTTGAAAGGAGCAGGGTACAGCCTGGCCATGTGGCATGGAGGCAATAAGACCAGTTTTAGTCATACTGGGGGATCAGTTCACTGATAAACTTGTCCTCAGGGAGAGAACTGAGCTGGAGGAAACATTCTTAAAGCCCAGGTTTGTTAAAACAGTGGGACTGCATAACTCACTCAAGGATAAAGTTTATGTCGGGGCTAGAGTTCTGATGAACACAGCAATTACAGCAGGGAAGAGGAACCCCACAGAGGAAGGCCAAGAAGAGAAAAATGAATCTGTTGACACCAAGGGAGTAGAGAATTTCAGGAGACAGAAATTGATCAACAGTATCAAATGCAGTAGCAATGTAAAGTAAGACATGTACTAAAAAGTATTTCTGAGATTTGGCAAAAGGCATTTGAAATTGAGTTTAGTGCAAGAAGGAAAAACAAGATAGCTTAATGCCGGCTGCTCGGAAAGGATGATGTCATGCTAACAGATGACAGGGTGAGAGAAGGCTCCAGCAGGTCTGTTGCTTATTTATCCTATCAGGGGGAGGATCTCCAAATTGGAAAGGCAGAACCAGTGTATCCAAGAAGAATTGAAGCCCAAGACAGTTTAGAAGGTAAGACATGGCTGGAGTGGTGTTGCACATAAGAAGTTTTCCACGTTCAGGTGAATTATATTCTAGAACAATCTCCTTCCCTTCTCTTTCTCCTTCCCTCCCTCACTGCACACACACACACACACACACACACACACACACACACACACACACACACACACACAAGAAAGCTTTCAGCATTATAAAAAAAAGATGTCAATAGTGGTGAAAGCCTGGAGGTGAATAAAAATAATAGGAGTCCAGGAAAATGTGTTAATATTATACAGAATAGGAATGTTTATTCTGGGTGACTTCAAAAGATAAACACTGAAGTAAAGTTCAACAGATTCATCTGGTGATATGGGACAGCTCTCATCTAAAAGATGATCATCTTAGGCAGCAGCATTTTCTTGCCTTGGAAACTGATCTGTCTGTCAGCTGGGTATGATTTAATTGGGTCCATCACCAGTATTCGTAGGTTTCCCTCCTTTTGGAAGTTATCATTTAAAATATTTTTCTTTCTGTGCTAAGAAAATGAAATAAATTGCATTTATTATCCCTAGATTTACCCTAAGGACTGTTCTAAATGAGAAATGTCATGTATCTAGATTCTAGAAACCATAGGAAATATTGAACAATCGTGGGAAGAAACAGCCTAGTCAACCACATTGTCTGGAACCCCAAGAGGACTGGAACAGAGTCTGAGAGTGGTCTTCTTGAAGGAGGGCTGAATTAGACAGTGTTTCATGCCACTCTGGACCACCAGATTTATAGAAAACTATTTAGTGGTGTACTCTTGGTGCCAGCTACAATGCTAAGTACGGCTGCTATGGAAAAAATGAGTAAAGCCAGACCCTAGGCATGCTCAGAACAGAAGGTGACTCTGTTATAAAAGACTGTTTATCGTGTCCCTGTAGGCCAGTTAAAATGAATTAGGATGATCAAAGGCATTAGCATTGAGTTCTCGCTTTGTGTAGTTCAGCCTACAAATCAAATACTGCTCTCTGTTTATTACTGTGAGATCATAATTCACAGAGGAAGGTTCAGAGAGGTCAGTATTTATGGCTACCCAAAGTGTTTCATTTGCAAAAATTATAAATGGAAAATCTGGCACTTAGTTAGAAATGTAGATCTCCTGATACATAAATTTGCCCCATTGATTTTTATGTATTTCTTAAACTGTGCACTGCTGCTTTCAATATTGCTATGGAACAGATTGACCATAAATATTTGAATAACTGCTCTTCAACAATCAAAGCTACTCACAACAGTAGCCGAAGTTACAACTGTGATCTGTTGAGGTCAAGAAAAGCGGGATAATGGGAATGATTCAGTCAATTATTAGTCTTGTTCCATCAAGCGAAGACAAAGAAGGTTCTGAGGTCATGCTTGTAGCTTATTAGGTATCCAGTAAGCACTTTCAGAGCGTAATTTATGAAGAGTGTTTACTACCAACATGGAAATGGGAGATCGCAAGACTTTAGTTCTCCAAACCCCTGAGAGGACAGAACCCTAAGCCCTGCCAATGTGAGTTTTAATGCTGGCCAAAGAGATTTACTCTGCTTTTTAATTTACCAATTTCATTGTAATGAAACTATGTTAAAAGTACAGATAGCTTTACATATCAAGGATCTTGAACCAAAATACAGTAATATTCTTATCTTGACAACTTATGCAAGTTACTTTCATCATGTGCTTTGACTACCTAACCTTTCCTACCACTCCCTGCTGTGCTGTCATTTAAGCTTTTGAATGGCCCTGGAGGAGCTCTTTGCAGCTTTCCAGGGCAGTTCTGATTGTCCTGTGACCAGCTTTGAGAGAACATGGCTTGGATCTACCCCCAAGAGAACAGTACTGGTGGAGTGCACCCGTCAGTGTTGATAACGGAACTGGCCATTCCTTATCCACGAAGGAGTTCTCTTGAAGGGAATTGTTGCCCCAGGGCTCATCAATAGCCCGATGAAGACTTTCTTAGAGCTATAATAATGGAGTTATAGTAATAACAACCCCTAATGGGTTATTTAATAGGTTACTTGGCCACTTATAAACACACATACATATAGATGACACTGAACGGACTCATACATACACGTGTGTGTGTGTGTATGTGTATTGTTACTAAAGAAGAGAAAAAGGTCATGAAGTTGAGAGGAGTAGAGGGCATGGGATGAACTGGAAGGGAATGGGAGGGGTGGAAATAATATAAATAAAAATTATCAGAAAATTTTGAAAATATAATTAAAAATAATGCTTTTTCTATCCAGTCTTCCTATTCACCCTTCCTTATAAACATGTCAGATTTACATCACTTTCCACAGACATCTCAGCTTTGTTTATTTCGTATTTTCTGCTGTAGGCATTTCCTCTTATAAATATTAAAACACATTTAACTTTGTATTGACATTTTATCCTAGAGAGTCTAGGCAGGCAGCAAACTATGATGCATCCCTAGAATACCTTCTACCTTTTCTTAAATGCCCATGTATTTCTTTTCATTTCATAATACAAAATATCTATTTAACTTATATAGTTATATAGGGTTCTGCTAAGTGATCTCCTTCCTATGAAACTTGATTTTTTTATTGGGATAAGAATCATGTCTACTTTATTCCTAGAAACTATACAACTACTGAAAAGTCATAGTTTATCAACTTAAGTTCTATTTAATGAATAAATGAATGATGAAATAGTGACAGTTTCATACTGTTGTGGAAGGTTTTAGGTTTTCATAAAGAAGGCAGAACAAGCTAGTTACAATAGACTATCAGCAGAAGGAAGAGGTAAGCAAACGGGAATCAGAGTAGTTCAAGACTGTCTGAAGTTTACTTAATTGTGTATTTTCCTCTTATGGGTTCTTTTAGGATCAATGGATAAAATATACTCAATATGACAAAGATCTCAGAGCATAGATAATTAGAATCTGGTGTTATTATTAGTCCTTTAATTTGAATGAGTTCAGCACCAATGAGCCTGGTCAAACCTGTCAAATCCATATGACTGTGCAGATAATGAAAAAAGAAACAGATTCCCAAAACGAACCAATCAGATTTCGCTGAACCTTGAGAGGTTAGGAATCTGTTTGAGAAAAGCTGTTCATAATTGGTTTCTAGGGGACTGTGATATGACATCTGATATATTGCAATCAATTCTTACAGTCATTGTGAGACTTGAGATTTCCCTGATGGCCCACAAAATTAGTAGGTCATGATCCTACAGTATGGATATGAAGTTTCCATGTAAAGGCTCATGTGTTGAGAGCCTGATACCCAGTTGGTGGTTCTACTGAGAGGTTATAGGATTGTAAGGACGTAAATGATGATTTCTCAGTTCAATAGGCCAGGTAAGGCCCAGATGGAGGAAGAAGGTCACGAGAGATATGCCTACAATGTGTTGTGTTTTGTCCTGAGATCTTCTTTTTAGACTCCCTCTGCTTCTTGGATGCAGTAAAGTGATGGCTTTCCTCTACCATGTCCTTCTGCCATGATGTAGAACCCATTAAATCCATGTGATTGTTATCATGAGGTGAGCAGCCACCTCTGCCTGTCCCCATGCCCACTGTAATGTTACTCTACTCTACCTCTTGCAGAATCCACAGATACAGCCAGCTTTGCCTAGTCATTTTTCTAAATTTAATAAAATAATATAAAACTATATAACTAAGAAATTCAATGATACACACAGCATAAATACAAGAAAACCTTTACCATCATAGTTAGGTTATTAAAAAGTATCTATAAGGACAAAAAGGTTTAAAATATTCAGAAAAAAAGCCAAGCAAAAGATCATAGAACAACTGTAACTTACTGAAATGATGAAAGAAACCTCAAAACCTACAATATTAGGATCAATAAAAACATCCTTACATCCTTCAAAGATTTTTCAAAAGTAAATAAAAGGCAAGTATTCATTGTCACACACATGATTTTAGATGTGAATTCAAATCTACACGAGGGAATACATAAAACGGAAAATGGTAAGCATGTGAATAAATATGGAAGAACTATGTCTTCATTTACAAATTAAACGTAGTTATTAAACTAAAATGAATAATAATGAATATATTACATTACAATAATGTACTAAACTTTAATGAATATCATATGTAAAAAGACTGGTGAAAAGTCATGCATGGAAAAGTTTGTTGCTGTTACATTCTACAAAAGTGGTATAATACTGTAATATGCTGCAGACACATAACACAAGTTCTAGAGAAACCACTAAGCAGAAAACTAAGTGATATAGCTGATGAGTCAATAGAGGAGAGAATATGCTAGAAAATTAATACAAGCAAAGTGAGGAAACATGGAAATAAGGAGCAGAGAACAGATGGATAAACAGAAAAAATAGCAATATGGTAAATTTAAAAATGGAATGAGCACACCAATTAAAAAGCAGAGATTGACAGACTGGATAAGATGTGGGGCCAAACTAAGTACCGTCTGAAATTACTTTATGTATAAAAGGATAGGTCAAAAGCAGAGGCTTGAAAAAGATGTCTCATGAGGATGGTAGCTAAGGGGCCCATCTGGACTCCACACGAAGACAACAGGGCATTTCCTCTGTATCGGAGGGGGCCAGTTCATACCAATTAACTTCATGTGCCAGCTTGACTTGGTTAAAGCGTATTCAGGTGGTTGGTGAACATTCTACCTGGGTGTGTCTGTGAGAGGAATTTGGAAGAGGTTGGCACTGAATCAGCTGTTTGAGGCTCAACAATATGGGTGGTCACATGCCAATCCACCTAGGGCCCAGATAGAGCAGAAGGGTGAACTAAGGATAAATTCCCGGAGTTTTCAGGATATGACTTACCGATCTTCTCTTGTTTTCTAATGTCAGAACCTCAGGCCTTCACAATTCAGAACTGACAAGTGGTCCCTTAGTTCTCAGATGGCTGGTCTCCAATTGAGATTCCCACCCCTGGCCACCCTGGCTCTCGGGCCTTTGTCTTCACATTTAATAATTCTCCACCAACCTCCCTGGTTCTGCAGATGGTGGACAGCATACTATGACATTTCTCAGTTTTCATACTTGTGTGAGCAAATCTCCTAATAAATTTATTTTATAAATCTCTATATGTACCATTCGTTCTGTTTGTTGGGAAAATACTGGCTGAGCACGGATGATGAGGTCACTATATCAGAAAGGCCCTAGGCCCCAGGGGAGAACTATTACTCTGCTAAAGAGACAAGAGTGTTAAACAGACTTTCAATGATTCAGTCTTGTACACATGTATTGATGCGTCTCTCAACTCTCATCAGAGAAGCCTCTACGTGTAGTGGATGGTGTTAATACAGACACCCACAGCTGGTCAAGGTGAAGAGAAGCAGAGGTTGTTGAGAGCTCAGCTCTGATTTGGACATCTGTACCTTACTCCTCCCAAAGCTAAGGGAACATTTTGGGAGAGAGGGCAGAAAGATTGCAAGGGCCAGAGGTGGTACATGACTACAACAAAACAGTGCTTTCACACACACAGCAGGGCAGCTGTACATATGAACTCACAGCAGTTGTGCCTGCATGTATCAGGTGCTGGCAAACTCAAACAAGACAAAATTCCACCATGGAATGGGGCAGTGGACAGTAAGTCCTACCTCTAGCTAAAAAACTAATAGGTGCTGGGAGAATCAGTTTTGTTCAAGAGTGTGGCTCTTTGTAGGTCTACCCAGGCCACATATCCAAGAGCATATGGACAAAAAAAGTTGTATTTGATGGGTTTAAAAAAGAAACAAAAAGAAAACACATTTGAGCCACTAGTGAAAAGGGGTTAATCCAAGAGGATTTGGAAGAAGAGGTGAATATGATCACAACATAATGAATCTAAGAACTAATAAAATGAGAAAAACATAATATATATTAAATGTGTATAGGCCTCGCAACATAGCCTTTAAAAAGATGGATATTCTGTAGAGAATGAATTCTGGCTCCAAGAAAATTAAATTGTAAACTAACAACAAATGTAGGGATAAAAGGATCCTCAACACTAGAAATTAACTACTATGCTTTTAAATAATTCATGGCTTAAGGATGCCAGAAGAGAAATCAAACAATGCTTTCAGTCAAATAACATTGACAAAATATAACCAAATCATGAAATTGCAGATAAAGATGTTCTTAGAGGGACATTCATAGCTTTAAAGTCTTGAATCAGAAATTGTGCAAGAGCTTAAATGAATGATCCATGTTCCCATGGTTAGATCTACAGAAAGAGAATTTAACTAAACCACACTAAGGAATAAAATTTGACAGGCCGTCTCCATAAAGGAATGCAGGTCATCCATCTGGAATCAGGCTAATGAGAGAGTGAGTAAAGCCAAATTAACAGTAGTAGGAATGGAAGAAGAACTTTCATCATAGATCTTACAGACCCCAAAAGGAAAACAGGGTTGTGGAGAGGGCTCAGTGGGTTAGAGTGCTTACTCTGCAAGTCTGAGGACCTACGTTTGAATCCCAGAACCCACATAAAAAGGCAGCCATTGCTGCCTGTACCTGTAAACACTGTGGGGCAGAGACAGGTAGATTCTAGGAGCTCACTAACTGGGTAGCCTAGTCCAGAAAGGCAAGCTTCAGACTCACTAGGAGACTGTTCAAGATAGAGAGCGGTACAGGGTGGCATCTGGCATCCTGCTCTGGCTTTAGCATGTGCTCACATAAGTGTGTCACAACACACTCAGATGAATGCAACACACACACACACACACACTTGCACACACACCAACACTGTAAAATGTGTTTTTAATTTATGTGCATGAATGTTTTACACACATGTATGAAAGTGAAACTGGAGTTATGGATAGTTCTGAGATACTCTTTGGGCACTGGGGACCGAGCCTGGATCCCCTGGCAGAGCAACCAATTCTCTTAACCACTGAGCAATCTCTCCAGTGCCACAAAGTATTTTTTAGAAAAAAATTCTGTTTCTTGGGTCTGCAGATAATGTCTCAGTGGCTAAGAGCACTGGATAATCTTTCAGAGGACCCTGGTTCAATTACTAGGACCCATATAGCCACTCACCACGGTCTGTAACTCCAGTTCCAGGGAATCTGATACCCTCTTCTGGCCTCCACAGACACTAGGTGCACAAACATCCATGAAAACAAAATACTCATAAATAAATAAACAATAAAATGTGTGTGTGTGTGTGTGTGTGTGTGTGTGTGTGTGTATCTGAGGATAGCAGAAGAGGGTACTGGAACCCTGGAAATGGAGTTGCAGGCAGGCTCCCTAACGAGGGTGCTGGAAACCAAGCTCCAATCCTTTACAAGGACAGCAAGTGCTTCATGCTGAGTCTCTTCTTCAGCCCTAAGAAAATGAATTTCAATAAAAAACCATCCCAAAATGTGGGTCCAAGGGATGACCATGCTAAATTCTATCAAATGTTTAAGTACCAATCTTAGGCAAGCTTTCTCAGAAAATGGAAGTGAAGGAAATAGCCAACATGTGCAGCCAACATACCCTGACACTGAAAACAGAAGAAAAAGAGCTTTGTAACTTTGAGTTAGGCAAAGAGTTCTTAGGTAGGGTAATACAATATTATTGATCCTCGATGATGCCACTGGGCTCCATCAAAATTAAAGTCTTCCATTTCTAAATGACAGTACTAAAAATATAAAAAGACAAACCAGAAAGTATTTGCAAATCATACATCCGATAAGGGACACATCTGTAAAATATATAAAGAACTTCCAATGCAAGGTTATAAGGAGGCAAATGGTGTAAATAAAAATTATGTGGGCAGAAAGATACACCAGAAATAAAATGTGGAACAGGCGTGATGAGTCTCCATGGAACAGTAGTAAGGAGATCCCAGTAAACAACAACAGCAGATGTTTGGGGCAGTAATGCATTCCTAGCACAATGAGCTTACTGTGTATTCACTGTTAGACCTTGTTAAAATCATGGCTGCACCAGAAAGCAAGGCATACATCTATTAATTAAAAATTAATTTATGTTAGATGTCAGAATACCTCCTGCTAGGTCTCACAGGCAGTTCATATATCCAGAAATGAGCTCAAGGGGGACTACAGAAGGATTTCTGGAGGTTAGATAAAAGCCATCACTCCCTAGGAACTTGTGCGATGGATTTTCCGTCACCCAAAAGGAATCATTTCCCTTGCCTCTGGCAGAAGGGACATAAGGCTCTCCAATTTACATACATACCTGTGGCACCTATTAACACATTAAATCCCATGCTGGCCTTCAAGCTCCTGCAGTATCACAAGTATGGGTTAGACATTTAAAATTCCATACTAGCATTCTGGGTCTCTGACACCCCTCCCCCTGCTCCCTGCCCCCAGCTACTTACCCTCCTTATTTATTTATTTACTTATTTGTTTATTTATTTCAATTTAAATTAGAAACAAGGTTGCTTCACAAGTCAGTTCCAGGTCCCTCTCCGTTTTCCTCCCCTCCTCCCGTGCCCTCCCACCAACCCCCCCAATATCCCCTCATTTCCCCAAGGAGGGTGAGGCCCTCCATGGGGGTGTCCATAGTCTGTCTTTTCATCCAGGGCAGGGTGAAAGTGCATCTCACATTGTTGGGTGGGAGTCCAAAGTCAATTTGTATACCCGGGATAAATACTGATCTGTCCAAGTAGATTACCTAGGCCTCCTCGATACTCACCCTCCTTATAATGCAGATGATTTATCCACCTCCTTCCCTCCCTCCCTCCCTCCCACTCCCTCTCCCCCCCACCTCTCTCTTTCTCTCTCTCTGTCTCTATCCTCTCTATCATTCTTGTTCTCTCGCTTTCTCTCCCTCTCACTATGCTCTATTCTATGTCTTGCTGTCTCTCTCACCATTATTCTCCACTGTTACACCCTCATGCTCTCTTACCTCTCTCACAGTCTGTCCTGGCCATGTACAGTCTTCTTCCTTTATTTTTGCTCTGGACTCTTCCAGGTGCCTGTGGATGTTTTCTCTCTATTATCCAATAAACCCCTTTCCCCTAATAATGTCATGCTGGCAGTTTCTGTACTGTGTCCCTCACATGCATGCCCCCACAAACTTAAGAACCTAATCACATTAACTCTCATTTCACCTTTTTTCCAGCATTAGCATCACTTATATACTTTATTTGTAACTTACTACGGCATGGCTGTTATTATTTCTACCACCACGTGGCACTTTACATAAGTTTGCATAATTTTAAAATAATTTCTGCTCGCAAGAAATTATCTCAAATTGTATTTATTTGACATGTTTTGCTTTTGTGGAAATTTTTATTGTAGAATTATGAATTGGCAAAATTCTACAGTTTCCTCACCCCTGACCCTCTGGTTTGAAGCTTCTATTATGCACTTGTGTAACCCCAGCACTCCTGTGTTGAGATGGGAGGTAGAGCCAGAAGACCCTAACCCCCACCTAGCCAGGACTGAGTGTAGTAGCAGAAACAAGAGACTTCCTCAACAAGGTTGAAGGTGAAAGCTCTCCTCTGACATGCACACCCACATTTACACACTTGTGCACAAATGTACAAACACAAAATTCAAGTAAATGAATAAAGCTTTCCATTTTCTTTGGGGTTTTCTAATTTGATTCAAAACATTCAAGTTCATTCCCAATTAGAAATAGTAGGATTCTTTTTTAATTTTGGCATTTAGTAATAGTTCCCCTCATCGTGTGCATGCGTGTGTGCGTGCGTGCGTACGTGTGTGTGTGTGTGTGTGTGTGAGTGTGTATTATTAGAGATTGAAGCCAAGGCTTCACCCACACTAGGCAAAGCACTGTATCATGGGCAACATTCTGAACTCTCTTAGCATTTTATCTTGATTGGGGTTAATAGCATTTCTTGAATTTTTAGTTTAATGACTTTCATAAATTTTAAACAATCTCAGCCAGTGTCTCTTTAAATATTGATACTGCTCATCACTTCTTTCACTTATACTTCTTAGATTTCAATTCAAAACATCTTAGCCCTTTAAACTTGGCCTCATGTATCTTTTAGGCTACTTTATATTTCCTGTAGTTTTTACTTATTGCTTCAACCTGAATATTTACTGACCTAGCAGGCCAGTGATCTACTGAATCCTGAATTCAATTTTTGCATGCCTGTCTTTTCCTGAGTCTCTCACTGAAGACCATGACATGGCTATAGAATGTATCTGTGTTTCCTTCATTCCCTACTCATTTTTCCTACTTGATGTTGTTGGTATTGCACCTGTGCCTCCTGGCTCTAGAAAATGCTACAGAACTGCACTGCCCCTGGAAGCCTTCTTTTGTTGTTTGTGTTCCCAAGAAAAGGGCCATTATGTTGCTTGCTTGGAGTAATTGGATGTTATTTGCATATCAGACAAGTCTTTGTAAGCCTCAGAGTACATCATTGATCTATAGCTGTCTGCTGGCTTAAAAGTGGGACAATGACAGCTGATTTCAGTGTCCCCACAGTGCAAGTGCAGGGCTCTGCCCTCCCTCCAGCAGCAAAGCAGCTCTTTATCTCGATAACTTGGCCTGGACAACATTCTGATCAAGAGGGTACCATCCTATGCCAGTGGGGATGAGAATCTCAGCTCTACCCTGAGATATAACAGTAGCCTCTCACCCATAGTTTTGTTTTCTATGGTTTGTTATCCAGTCAATCATGCCCCCAAATTATTAAGTGAGAAATTCTAAATTTAGCAATTTATAATTTAAGTAACTTTTATTTATAGTCTATTATAAAGTAGTGGTCTCCTTTGTTGCTAGCTTGTTGCTACTCTCTTGCTATTCTTAATTTATAAATCACAATTCACCCAGGGTATATGTCCTAGTTTGCTTTGATAAAACACTGATCAAAATCAATTTAGGGAGGGAAAGGTTTATTTGGCTTACCCATTCTTATTACAGTACGTCATTAATGAAAGTAAGGAGGAAAAATGCAAAGGCAGGAATCTGGAGGCAAGAATCAATAGAGAAGTCATGGAAGAATTCTGACTTGCTCTCAATGGCTTCCTTCCTTCCTTCTTTCCTTCCTTCCTTCCTTCTTTCCTTTCTTCCTTCTTCCTTTCCTTTCCTTTTTTTCTTTTATGTTTTGTAGGCTTACATTAAAAAAACTTTTTTTTAGTTTACATACCAATCCCAGTTCCCACTCCCTCCCTTCCTCCACTCCCTCCATATACCCCCTATACCACTCCCCATCTACTCCTCAGAAAGGGTGAGGCCTCCCATGGGGAGTCAACAAAATCAGTTATGTCATGTTGAGGTAGGACCAAGCTCCCCTCCCCCATCCAGGCTGAACAAGGTATCCCTCCATTGAGAATGGGCTCCAAAAGCACCCAGGACCACCTGCCCAGGAGTGGCCCCATGCACAGTAAGCTTTCTACATCAATTGCCAATCAAGAAAATACCACAGAGACTTGACCACCGGCCAGTCTGAAGGAGATAATTCCTCCATTGAGGCTTCCTTTTCTCAGCTGACTCCAGCTTATGTCAAGTTGAAAAAGAAAAGAGAAAGCACAATATGCACAAATGGAAAAGACGTATGAAGTGCAGAGTGTGGTACTGCAATAGCTGGCCACCTAGGAGCCTGAAACCTACCAAGAACTCCACCAAGGAGGGCGGAGCGGGGGGAGGAAGAAAGGAGAACCAGCTCACTTAACAACGCCACAGTCCACAGCCTGGCTACTGTAATCTCCTTTGGTGGTTTTCAGCAGTCCAAATGGTAACCATTAGGGTATTCTCAGAACTTGGTCCCAGGCCCCCTTCTCTTTTCGGTTTCTACCTTTTCTCTCAATGATCATCTGGGGTCATGGCTTGATGAATCATTTAGATCTCCATTTCCTTCCCCTTTCGAGTACTCCAGTCTCCAATGACTTCTGGCCTATTTGATATCATCTCACTTATGGACACACAACTCAGAGCTAAGGTATCCAAACAGAACTCTGATACCCTGTAACAGAGGTCTTGGAAACGCCTGTTCTAATGCAGCAGTTCAACAGTCATTGATGTGGTTCATCAAAGCAGTTTTAGGCGTTTGACATGTTGTAGTATTTCTATTTTAGTTCGTCTCTTTGCATTAGCATATAAATTCCATGGGAATAGAGAGAACATTACCCTGTGTGTTAGTTCATGATCAATATCCATAACTTGGTGCAGGTCATCGTATCAGATACTGAATGACTTATGGAATGAATATCAAAAGATATTCACACTGGAGCAGAGGAATAAACTAGAGCCAGACTTTAGATCTTTTTCTTATTTGACTTCTGATTAGAATAGAGAAGCAGAATTGTGTGCAGTTTATGAGGCTAAGCTTCATTCTCATTCATTGCCATGTATAAGCCTTCATCAACCCACCAGCCTTGGGGCTGTCATTCATATCTCACTTAAACTTTTCTAATGTGTATGCAGTCCTATCATACTTACTTGTAGTTGTTCCCACACTCACTCTCTTCTCTCCATCATCTGCAACCCTAACCCTAACTTGCACCCTCTCTCGTCAACGAAGCCTCCGAGCCTCTTACCAGCCCCTGCCCCTCACTCTTGTTCTCCTATAATTAATTTTCCACAAAGCAACTGTACCTTGTAAAATAAATAAAAGCACATTGTGTCCTTGAGCTACCCTGAATAACCAAAGGTTTTCCATCATGCTTAGATAAAAACCAGGCACTGACCTTGGCTTGTGTGTCTGTGCAGGGTTTGGCAACTGCTTTCTGTTATGACTCTGGCTTCATTCTTCTTCTCATTAGGTCCCACACTGCTCTGCTGTCTTTTATAGTAACGTAGTAAGCTTACTGTTTTTAATGATGTTATTTCAATTACCTAGATTTATTTTATGTGTCTGAGTGTGTGCCTGCATGTATGTAAACACATGCACCTTGTGTGTTGCTAGTGCACAAAGAGGTCAGAAGAAGGAATGAGGTCATCTGCAACCGGAATAACTGATGGTTGTGAGCCGCCATGTAGGTGCCGGGAGCTGGACATGGGTTCTCCATGAGAACAACACAAAGACACACCACACATAGAAACACAACCACAGAGCCATCTCTGAAGCTGTTCCCATGTTTAAAACTTATTAGGTCTTTGAGAATTTTGTACAATGTGTTTTAATCATATTCACACCCTCTCCAACTCTTTCCTTCCCTGTCTCATTAACTTTGTGTCCTTAAAGAAAAACCATTGAGACCAACTCATGCTGCCCATATATTCTTGGATGGGTGATCTTCTACTGAAGTTTAGTTGACTGAGCAGGAAGCTACACTCTCAGAGAAAAAAATGACTCTCTTTCTCCGGCAACTAAAAGTTGTCAATGGCTTCATGGCCAAGGATGGGTCAGATATGTGCCCAATTCCCCTCTTCGTGCAGGATTTTGTCTGGTTTGGACTTGCACAACTCTTGTGTATGCTGTTACAACTGCTGTGAGTTCATATGTACCATGCTATGTCCAGAGACACTATTTCATTATATTTGCCTACCACCTCAGGCTCTTCCCCTCTTCTCCTCACACTCTTCTGCTATTCTGAAATGATCCATGAGCCTTGGAAAGAGGAATGGTGGTATACATGTTCTATTTATGGCTGAGCATTATGAAGTCTCTTGTTTTCTGTGCCTTGGTCAATTACAGGTCTCTGCATTAATAAATATTCAACAGAAAAGATGAAAATTGAAAGAAGATAATAGTCTATTATTTTTTGGACTGAATCATAATTTATTCTTTATTAAAAAGGAAGTAGATTAAATAAAGTTTAAAATCCATGCTTTTTCTTTGTCTACATTCCATTTTCTTATAGAACTATTCTGAATTTGTTATAGCAAAAATAATCTCACATATTTTGATCTTTTATTGGAGCCAAATAATGTACCTGATTATCTAATTTATTTACTAGGTTAACTCTTTCAATGAGGTCCTGTTATTGTATATACAAGGCACAAGGTATAGAATGTTTCTATCTTATTTCCAAGATCAAAAAGCTAACTAACATTCCATTTGACCATCTCAATTAAATTCAGACATCAGCTCCTATGATAAAGAAGATGCTGGTTTGACTATAAGTGCTCTTGAACAAACCTTCTAGGAATTTCTTATGATACTAGAGACTAGGAGTGAAGTGAACAGTGAGTACCATCTGCTTATCAAGATAATCTGATAAAATATTGGTAGCAAACTCTGAAATACATCAGCCAGTGTCATTCTTGGAAAGAAGTTTGAGCCAATGAGCAAAATCAGGTTACTATCCCTCTTCTGATTGAACAGTAAGTAACAATTCCCAAAGCTTTGTAATCAGGAAAATCAGAACGGCTGCCTTTGATGACCACTCAACCTTGGGTAACAGCTTGAGTAACTTACTTTATTACTTAGGAAGCAAACTTACAAATAAAGTTGAAAATATTTATTTCTGAGACATTTATGGCTTGAAGTAGGAGAAAAAAATCTAGGAAAATAAAAGACCATATAGACTGAAAGACTGTGTTTCACATAACCTTAAATATTTTAATGAAATGAAAGGAGGAAAGACAGTGTAGGTGTCTCGATTATTGAATAAATTTTAAATTCTCAGTTGGTCACTTAGTACCATAAAGATACAAACCTGCTGAATCATTTTACATGGTATTTTAATAATGGTTCCTAGTATCCAATGGATTTTCTTGTTTTTTTTTTCAGTTTCCTACATTAAGCAAACTGTAAAGTGTAGTTTTCTGCATTTGGAAGATAAACTCTTTCTTTAAAATTGATTAATTGCAATCATAGCATTAATTTTTTTAAATAGTCATTATAGTGATAATTTTCTTTGCAAATGAATGGATACAATGAAGGGTTAACATATTAAATTAAAAAATCAATCTGACCAATTAAAGAGTTAAACAACTCTGTGAACAACACTATGCATTAGCTTATTTGATTCTATGTTAATTCTACAAACTAAGTAACTTTGCCCAAGATAGCCTGTGGTAGATGCAAATAAACCTAGGCAGTCTAACTTGGGAACTCATCCATGTTGGCTTTAGGCAATTTCCTGTAGTTCCTGGTAACTATGAGTGTGCATTGAGATAGAAATACGTATACATACAGATGCATGTACACATTCATAAATATTTATGCAAGTTCTCTACCCTCTAACACTCTGAAATTTCCCGTTGTAGCTGTTTCTTTTGTCTCTGTTTGTTAGAGAAGTTTCAGGATGGGAATGATGGTGAGAGCCTGTAGTCCTAGCTGCGGGGGAAACTGAGGCAGATGAATCAAGGATTTTCAGTCTTTTAGCAGCATAAAGAAGTTTCTCTACTGACCACAAAACCAAACAAAAACCAAACCAACCAACCAAACAAACAAACAAACAGAGGCTTAAAAAATGCCAGCTGAGGGTGTGATTCTGTGTATTGCAAAGTGGCTTGGGGACTGGGAAACATTTATTCCCATTTTCCTTGCAATTCTGCATAACTTGGGATTTTATTTTTAATTTATTGAGATGGGGTTTTGGTGCTGAGAGTTGCACAACTGGTGTGCGTGCGTGTGTGCGTGTGTGTGTGTGTGTGTGTGTGCACCTTGCCACATGTGTGAGAGAGGAGCCATTGTGGACTGTGAGAAATGTATGTGGGTGCCATCTGCTCACTGTGGAATGGAACTTAGAGCCACCAGCACCTTCAGAGTGATGTGAGAGAGAATGAGTCAGGCTGGGAACAACATTTTTTGCCTGCCCACTCGTAGGCATATCGCCAAGTTTTATTTTATGTTTTAGGTTCTAGTCTTCAGATTCAGACGAAAGAGTGATATTTATGAGGCTGCTGGTGGATACTTTTCATAAGAATTATGATTGGTGAAAAGACTTGTCTTTCCTGAAGTTGGTCATCTATTTCTTTAACCTTTGTACACCAGCATCTAGTCTGCTGTCTGGAACAGAATCAAGACCTAATAAATATTTGCAGGTGAATGGGTGAATATTAAAGGTTTTGGTTTTATTAGATCAGATTCCATCTAGAGTCTTTACTTTCCTGGGTCACTGAGATGCTGGCAACTCAGATTGTGCTATGGCATATTTTTAGACTCAAGGTTCTTTGACCTTGTCTTAGCTATGTTTCTATTGCTGTGATAAATAGCATGACTAACAGCAGCTTGAGGAGGAAAGGGTTTGCCGCATCTTACAGTAGACCATCAACCAGGGCAATACGGGCAGGAACCTGGAGGCAGGAACTGATGCAGAGACCACAGGAGGAACATTGCTTCCTGGGTTATTTCTCCTGGCCTTCTCAGTTTGTTTCCTTATACCACCCAGACCACCTACAAAGAGGTGGCATGCCTGCGATGGGCAGGCTCCTCACACTAATTATCACCCAAGAAGATGCCTCACAGGCTTGCCTGCAGGTCAATCTTATGGAGCTGTTTTCTCAATTGAACTTTCCTCTCTTCAGGTAACTCTAGCTTGTATCAAGCAGACCTATTAGCAAACCTATTTCTTAATTAATTTAATATACCAACCACAGTTTCCCTCCTCTCCTCTTGTTCCCTCCCACACCCCCTTCTGCCCTCTCCCATCCACCCCTCCTCTGTCTCCATTCATATTTTTAAGGGCGTGTAGAGACATCATTAAATCAGTAAGGGTTTAAAAACAGAATGAACTGGGAATAACTCATGGCATAAAGCATGCTGTTATTCTCATTGGGTTTATATTGTTTGGGTTAAACAAGAAACAAATGACAGAGTAACAGGGCTGGTGGTAGCGCATATTACAGAAAAGCAAGAAAAGTAGAAATAGCATGAAAGATGAGCACCAGATAGTGTGGACCCAACAATCAATCTTTCTGGGGAAAGCACTGTCTAGATCCTAGAAGAAATTTAATGAGTGTTTCAGAAGGCTTGCTTCTATTAAATCAAACTTCTCAAGGCTTTCAAGGATCCCGAAATCCTAAAGCACTGGGGAAATTATGTTCTGCTGTTTGCTTGCTTGGTTTTAGCAATGTGGAATCAAAAGGCCGGGGAAAGTGAAATTCTAGAGGAGACAGCCAGGAGATTAGAGAAGGTAGCATAGGGGCGGGGCACTTTAGTTGATTATATCAGTTTATCACACTATTCATTTGAAATATTCTTCTCTCTTCACGTCAGATGAGGTACAGAAAGAAAGATCCAGGAAGTAGCTTAAAATCACTCGGCTAGAGATGGAAAACCCAGGAGTGAGTGCAAACAGCTAAGGCAGCTATTTCTTTATGGAGTTAACTCAGGGGATGCTAGATCAAAAGCCTGCGTTTTAAACCACGGCGATAATACTGCTTCTTTCAAATGTGATGAAATAAAAGGGCTTAATTTTGGGAGTATGGCTCAGTGCTCAGCTGTGGGTGTCTGTTTCTGCTTTGATCAGCTAGTGGGTCAAGGTTCTAGCAATAGACTAGCCAAGGTAGTCTCAATCTCATTATAGGGGAAGGGCATCCAGTTGCAGAGAGGGAGGAGAGATGACCAAATGAACCAAGACAGAACTGGAGATACTGGCAGAAACAGTTGACCTGACCTAGTGAGAGCACGCAGACCCTAGTGGTAAACCGGGAGAACCAGCATTGGGCCAAACCAAGACCTCTGAATGTGGGTACCAGCTGGGAGGCCAAGGCAGTCTATGTAACCTCTAACAGTGGAGCCAGGGTTTATTCCTAGGCCACAAATGAATTTTGAGAGCCCTTTCCCTATGGAGGGATAGTATTATAGCCCAGATATGGAAAGGAGGGCCTGGGGCTCTTCACCAAATGATGTGATGGACTTTGATGATCCCCCTGGAGGGTCTCAGTATCCCTGGGGATTGGATGGTGGGTGTGTTGGGGAATCGGTGGGAAGCATGGAAGGATGGGAGAGCGAGGGAATGGGGGGATGGATATGTAAATAAGAGTGTTTCTGAAAATAAAAAAGGGGATTACTTTTTAAAGGGATTTTCTATTTTAAAAGGTAACCCTACAAGCCAGGTAGCCACACTCCTTCATTCTAGCACTTGGGAGGCAGAAGCAGACAGATCTCTGTGAGTTCAAGGCCAGCCTGGTCTACAGAGTGAGTTCCAGGACAACCTGGCTACACGAGCTAAACCCAGTTTCCAAAAACCAAAACCAAACAAACAATAACAACAACAGCAAACAAACAAACAAACCCAAAAGGAAAACAAAGAAGAACCCTTCAAACTCTGCAGCACAAGGCTATGGTATTCCTCACACGTCCTTTATTTCTTGAACACACTCTACAGCACAAGGCTATGGTATTCCTCACACATCCTTTATTTCTTGAGCACATCAGATTACTCCAGTCTCTGGGGTTTTGTGTTTACAGGTCCTTCAGCCTGGAATGGCCTTCTCTAAGTTTTTCATGGGGCTGATTCTTTATCCCAGGTCAAGTTTCAGCTCAAGCCAACCCCTTTAACAGAAGGCGCCCACATCGACTCCATTCCCATCGCTCACCATCCCTTAGTCACTCCCCCCTCCTCGTTCTATTTTTGTCTTCTTTCCTGCTCTGACCCTGACTTCAATGTTTCTGGTCACCGTCGCTCCCTGTGTTTGTCTGTTTCCTGCCTGGAAGCACCATGAGTGTAGCCACAATGGCTGCTTGTTCATGGAAATTTCTCAAATTTCTCAGGAGCTTCAAAAACATTTGACAGCAAGAAAAGAAATGTAGCACATGGTGGATGACTACCATGGAGGTAACCTACCACTTTCTGATCGGACTTGGAGGCTATTCCACAGGAGCAAATCAATGTCGGATACTGTAAACCCCATCAAATATTCCTGCTTGAGGAAGAGGTCATAGACCCTGAGGGGAATACACTTTTGTTGCTCAGTTATATGGAAGGAGTTTCAAATTACTCATAAATATCTGTTTATACCCATAGACATATGCTACTCTTAGCCTTAATCGGAAAAATGTCTCTTCGACATGAACTACAGTGAATTGCAGACTTAGGGCTGCCCAAGATGCTAAAACTAAGTGGAGGCTTATGCTCCAAGACGATATTTATTCCACCTCCTTTGAGGCTCAGGGAACACTGCAGAAAAGGGTGCAGAAAGACTGTAAGGGTCTGAAGACTGGGAGAAGGGCCGAGAAGAGCTCTTCTAGGTACAGCGAAACCCCTGAAATCATGAACTCAGCAAATGTGGTTACTGGCCCTGGGCCTGAATGGGGATTGCCTTGCCAGCTGCCATCTACACTTAGTGATGATCTATCGGCTTCTGAGAGATTCTGAGAGAAAGGAAGTCATTGTCTTCAGAAGGATATCCATTGGTGAGTGACCTGGCTACAATAGTTTGTTTAGAGTAGAAGTCAAACTTCCTCCTCTACGCTGTAAGTGATGGCACATGACGCAAGTGGTTTTTTATGTGTAGATTGCATATCACCAGAGCCTCTGATATTCACAAAATTCACGGGGGCCAATGCAATAACCAGACAGTACCGTATCAAGTAAACCATTTTGTGTGATGTCCAGGTCTGTGTGAGAATCAATAGAGAACTGTAACTAAGGCCTTGGCCCCATGTTCACCTCCAGGGTCATTCTCATGGATTATTTCAGCTTGGATTTAGCCGAATAGGAGCCCAAAGCACAATTTCCAAATAGAAGAACAGGAGTGACCACAAATAAAATGGATCTAGAAGAGGCTGTTGAGAGCAGGTTCAGCAAGCTCAGCCTGGGTCAGTTAGACAGAGAAAAATGTAGGCTGGCACGGCATCACGCTGGAGATTGGAACAGGAAAACTGCAGGGGACCAGTTCTGGTAAAATCTGGCTGTATCAAATTCCCACGCTGAACTCTCTTCAGGCCAGCCCCCAAACTAGTGAGTTAGGATAAGGGGCTCCATAGGAAGGAGTATGAGGTACACAATCTGGTATTGAATTAAGTGCCCAGTATGAGGAAGAAAGCACTTAGAAGTGACTTCTGGACGGCTTAATAAGTTTTCAGCTTATTCTGTGCATGTGAACAGGGCCAATTTCAAAGAAAGACGCGCTGCCTTTACAAAAGAAATCGGGCCGTTGCGTAAACTTTGCTCAGCTATTTGAAAGGAGCTGGAAGCTGAAACTAGCTCTCTCCTCAGGATTTACAAAATGCACAACTGGAGTGTGTGTGCAGCGAAGTACTTTTACAGTGCATCCTTGTCCTGCAGAGCTTCCACCAGTATCCAAGTGACTGGACTGGCAGAACAAACCACAGCGCCGGCGGTTTGGAAGCTGAGTCTGGAAGCGGCTGTTTACAGACTGAGCTGCCCCGATTACTCTGTGAAATGGTGATTGGGGGGCTACACAGGACTCTGCACTCCCTTCTAGTTCAGGCCCTGCAATGAGAATTTCCTGGAGTAAATGGGGTCCCCAGGAGAGAGCAGTGCCGCTGAAAACTGCTCAGTGCACCCGCCAAGGAGGAAATGAAGGAAGTGAACACTATCCTTTGGATTCTGGATTGAACGCAGAGGTGCTTCTCTTAGCAGGTCCTCAGAAATGCTCTTTTACTGAGGCTTGGGGAACAGCAGGCCTGTCTGTGAAGGTCGCACCTCAGCTTCCTTTCTCCACTGTTTTCAACCCTGATCCTAACTCTGAAGTCTCCCCAGCTATACCAGGCATAGAGAGAGAAGGTCCTGAACACTGTAGTCCATGACTGAAGGACGTTAGGACAGCAACTCAGCAAGGGCTGGAACCTGGAGGCAGGAGCTGATGCAGAAGGCAGGGAGGGGTGCAGCTTACTGCCTTGTTCAACATGGTTTCCTGTCTGCTTTCTTATAGAAACCAGGATCACCAGCCCGTGGATGGCACCACCCACAATGGGCTGGGCCCTCCCCAATTGATCACTAATTAAGAAAATACCTTACAGCGGGATCTTATGAAGGCATTTTCTCAATTGTGGCCGCTTCTTTTCAGATAGCTCTAGCTTGTTTCAATTTGGTAGAGGACTAGCCAGCATAATGACCATGATCGGAGGTGTAGTTATTGGAGGTTACTTGAAGGAATTTAAAATCCCTGAACTTCTGCCAGCTGTTTCCATAGGACTGTGAAAAGACAGAGTGGTAACTAGGATAGATATCTCCTAGTCTTTGCTTACAAGACTGGCTTTTGACCCTTTGGCCCCTGACAGCCCACCTCAATGCTTACATATGAATAAACAGATGAGCATACATGCAATGCTATCTAGGGGCTTTGATAAGGCAGCTCCAGCTTGCTGAATGAATAAGATCAGAAAGCATTCTTAGAGACTCTGTCCTAAGACAGCCTTTCTTGCCTTCTAAATATCATGCTTTCAAATTCAGAGTCTAGAAGGGAAACCTCCATGTCATGCCTGGAATATTTGCCGACTGTCAAACAGAGCATAGTGTGTTACTTCTGCTACCACACATCGAGAATCGAAATCTCTCTAGATGTCAGGACAAGGGACATGTACCCATATTATTCAGATGTCACAAACAAAATTAAGACACTTGGAGCACACATTGGGACACCAGCAAGTCTGCTTACACTAAGGAAACAGAAAGGACCCCTTTTAGAGATAGAGATCACGTGAATCTGTTTTTGTGTGTCCCACCCCATGAAGTGTGTTATATGTTCTTCTTCCCTTAATCTTCTCAGAGCAGTTACAAAAGTTTTCAAATCTTTTACACAATGTAACAATTGTTTTCTGGAATTTATCCCCTGGTATGATTTCCCAGTTCCTCTTTGGTTTGAGACTAAACTCTATAACTCATGTTCACAGATACAAAGTTATGTGCCTCTAAAGCCTTAACCCTTCCCTCTTGGTATTTATGTGCAGCCAATTGGCTTTCCTGCAGTAATTTCTTGTAACCTTTTTCTCTGTGCCAAGGATGTAACCCATTATAGGAAGCAAGTTCTCTGTCACTAAGCCACATTTACTCTTGATTCACCTTGAACAAAACCTCATCAGCCTTGCCCTAATGCCAACACTCTCCGTCAAAGTGTTGTCACAGGGCACAATTAATTTACTTGTCTCCCACAATGGCAGACACTGCATCTACTTTTGTATCAATGAACTATTACCTAACGCATGACAGGGATGCTCTTTCCTCATGTATCTGTAGTTTTTGAATGGATGAAACAGTATATGAGTTACTCCACTTACAAGGATGCTCATTGGCCCCATTTGCTACTGCCATCTCCAGAGCAGTTACATCTCATGAATCACCAGCAGGGTTTGCAGCAGGCTTCCCTAACGCACATCTTGGGGCTATCTATAGATTTGCCTCCCGTTTGCTTTTCTTGCTCGCTGCCTTTTTAGACACTTGTGAAGATAAAGACTTCGCCCATCTCAGCCAATCTTTTCTCTCAGTCCACTCTGCCTGTGAGGAAACGATGACTCAGAAAACTAATGGGCCAGGCTCCCTAACAACGACAATGATTTCACTGTCTGTGATTTTCCTATTACATTTCTAAAATTGGGTCCCAATGAAGGAAAGGCCTAAGGCCACAAGTATCAGGAAGAAAATATGTATCCAGAAACACAAATCAGAATGGCCCTGACTAGTGTTGGGTACAGATGGATGCCTGCAAATTGATAAGGGTCTGAGAGAATCAAATATTAAGCGAATTCCTCTGGATGAGGACATGGTGGATTGGAGGGACTCTGGCTGGGTGATCAGACAAGCTTGGCAATGACTCTGGAAAGATCTGGACAGAGACGCTCTCAGAGGAAGCACAGGCATTTAGGTGTCCACCTGGCACATCTTGCTCAGTGTCATTGGTCTTTATAATTAACATGTAAAGTTGAATTCTTCCATTTTTAAGTTGGGTAAACAGATACATAGAGGACATAGAAGTTTAAGTCAAAACCAGAACTCACCAGATTCTTAGTATTTCCAACCAAATAGGCCATCTGCACAGTGCCCACTTGGTGGGTTTGCCTGTACAGTTATGGGCAATACAGTGCAAGATTACTGCAGTCATTAACTTCCATGAGACAACATGAAGGATCAAGGACACAGTCAGCTTTTATTAAATATTTCCATTCTCTGTGTTTTCTCTTGGCTTGTGAGATCCTTCCAGATCTTCCTATGAACTCTTGAAAGTAAGTACTACTTCCAGGTGTGAGAATACACAGGCAGGGGTTGTACTTTAGGATATATCTCTTTGCCCAACAACAATCCTGCTGTATGACCTGCTAATACTGTAACAGATCTGCCTAACAAGCCAGTTTATAGGTTTATTAAACAATGAGGTTCTGTGGGATCATAGTTTCGGCCATCTCAGGATGGATATCATAGGATATCCTCTGCTTTAGGGCCTGTGGCAGCATAGCCCATCCTCCAAGCAGCTCCAGACAAATCATCTCACTTTGTAGCCATGGATAAGAACAGGAAGAGGGAAGAGGAAAGGACTAGGGTCCCACTTCCACCTCCAGGGCATCCCTCCAATGGTCTCAAACCTACTACCAGGTCCTATCCTTAATGGTTCCATTGTTTCCTGATAGTGCACCATGTCAGTTGAATAGCTCTTTCACAGGAGATTTGGGAGGGACATCCTATACAAACCTCATAGAGCAATGAGGTTTTACTCTACTCCAAGTCAACTCTCCAGCACAGAGTCAGTCATCTTCTGAAGGTATGGCAGTTTCAGGAAATGACCTCAATCTAGGACTGCTATCCCCAGACTTTTTCCCATCACCACACCCTATCCAAGTGCACAGGGCAGGGATTGATTTACTGGGATCTCTCCAGACATGAAGAATATTAATATTACTAGCTATTTTTTTCTTGAATTAATCACCATTTGGCACCACACTGTATGCTTGAAATGGATTACATTTACTCAACAAAGCAACTATTAAGTGCATAAATTTTATCCCTTCTTTTATATGTGACAAAAGCCAAGGAATTGGCTTTCTCTATGTTAGGTAGACATTTCAGTCAATACCTGAATAATCAATCTTGAAGCAAATTCACAGTTACCTTGAAGCAGATAAATACTGAACAGAAGGTAACTGGCTTTTCAGGAGGGTGACAATGACCTTGATTCTTCCCAGAGCAACCATGTTTCTGCCAGATATGTTTGAATGCCTTTACCATAAACAGAGTCTCTTCAACTGCAGGATTTTACTCTATCATTTCAGGTGAACTGGCTGAGAAAATTTCCTCCCAGTACTCTCCCATTGAGCCTGCGCATACTCCTTCCTTTACTTTGACTATTTAATTCCTACCTCTGATTCACAAAATACTTAATTGGTAAATCCTATATTATGTATTTAGAGGTCCCTTGTCTAGAGAATCCAAACCTGAAGAGCTGTGATGCAGTCATATGGATTTCCCATGGGTGATTCTTATGCACAGCTGGGGTTAAAAGCGATGGACAAAGTTGTGTGTGAGTCAGCATCTTAAGCTAGGAAAAAAAAAAGCATCTTTCTTTTCCCCATGTGCTGAGGACAATTCCTGAAATTTTGTGGAGCAGATAAGAACTTGGCCTCCAGTATCAGACAGTCTGGGCACAAGCCCCAATCAGCTACATTTTAGCCTGGTGGTTCTAGGTGCTTTACCTAACTAACCACTCCTTGCCTTGTATCTTTATCTAGCTAAAGGTACAAAGGTGATATTTTTGAGACATATTAGCTATATGCCTAACACAGGCACATAACAAGCTAATGGAGGCAAGCCCACGCCCCCAAAAAATCAATAAATAAGAAACTACTAATACCCACTGTGGCAAGTACAACAGGGATAAAAGAAATCACAAGATGCTCCATTAAATATATATATATGTATATATGTGTGTGTGTACTTTACTGCACTATTTTTTCATTTTCATAACCATATGTTGCTAGTGTTAGAGAACAAATGCACTAGTTTAATAACTGAAAGTCTGTAGATCATTATCAATGCAGTGACTAGAACTCCCACACCTCCATTTGTGAAATCTTCCAAAAGAAAGACATCTTTTAGATCAGTTTTCCAGGACGAGTAGGGGTTTGTGCACAGAAATGCCACAAGAATAATTCATGCTGAAGAGGGTGTACTTGCAAAACATGGCCCCTTGTTCTTTTAGGAAATGAACCCCATCCTGATTGGTTAGCAACCAAAGTATGTCTTGCAGTGGCTGTTCTCAGATTAGGCTCCAAAAAATATCAGCAAGTCTCCTTTTACTTTACTGCCACTCATTCCTGTGGCTTTTTCTTCCCCCTTGGCCTGTATGCTGCCTCGAACAATTTCTTTTAGCTGCAATTTAGTTGTCTTCCCAGTTCGGAAGCCATTGTTTTCTCCTGGATGATTCCTCTACTATCAAGGGAGAGGAAGTTGAGAGATCCCTTATATGATTAGTCACATAGAACTGTCCTTGTTTCTGACTATATCCTTTTATCTCAAGGTAAGGAACCATAGGACTAACTCAATGGCTCAGTTGGCAAGGAGCATATCTGCAAGACTGACGACTGGTTTCATGCCCAGAACCAACATGGTAGAAGGGGAGAAATGATTCCATGTGCACCATGACACACTCTCAAACAAACAAAAACAAACATGAATTTAAAAAATAGCATTGCAGTAGAACCTGTCTCTGAAAGTATGTCTGCCTGAAGATCCCCAGCCTGCAATGACTAAGACACTTGTGTATATATGGAGGTTGTATTATATTTATGTTAGTGTGCTTTCTGCAATGTTATACACATGGTTTTGCATTTCATTTACATGATAGCCTCACCTGTGTCATTCTTCCATTCTAGTGTCTATTATGCACTGGACATTGTCCTGGTGTTGGAGGTGCAGAAGAGAGCACAGTTACACATGGGCTTGCTTCCACACCAATGTCAGTCAGAGTAGCGGGGCAACAAAGATGTCATCATAATTTATTCACAATAGCAAACTAGCTGTGTTCTCTGAAGTAAAGAAACACAGTCTTAAATAGCTATGAACATGGGCCATGGATGGCTTCTGGGCTGCAACTGAGTTGAAGGCTGAAACAACAGTCATTATGGCAAAGTGGATCCCTAAAAGTCTATGGTTGGATGTTGAATGCCGAGGGACCAGCGATGGACTCTGTAGCCAGAGACCAGTCAAGATGGAAATACTTAAGGCCAAGCAGGGAGAGAGGTTGAACAGGTAGCAGAACAAATAGGATTTTAAATACAGATATGTTTAAGGGCACAGGATGGAAAGTAGCCATATTTACTTATTTTGATGCATGCATGTGAATGCATGGTTGCACATGCATGCAAAGGCCAGAGCAGTATTGGGAGCACTTTCTTCTATCACTCTCTGCTTTGCTGCCTTGAGATGATCTCTCACCGAACCATAACGTTTGCCATTTGGAGTCAACTGGCTAATCAGTGAACACTTCACTCCCCAATACTGGGATTACAGGTACACATAGCTATGTCCAACTTTTTATATGGGGGCTAAGAATTTGAACTCAGGCCTACATGCTTACAGAACAACTTTCCTTTTATCTACAGTGCCATCTCCATAGGGCTCCCCTTTAAAAACATTTTTTTATTTGCTAATTTAATTATTTATTTATTATGTGTGTGAGAATTATGCCTGGTTGTATGTGTGTGTGTGTGTGTATCACTTGCATGCCTGGAGCCCATGGAGGCCAGAAGAGGGGGTCAGATATGCTGGAAATGGAGCTACAGATGTCAGCTGCCTTGTGGGTACTAAGAATTTAGTTCAAGTCCTTTGCAAGAGCAGCCAAAGCTTCTAACTGCTGTGCCATGTAATGAGTCCCAGGGCTCCATATTTTAAACAAATCATTCTGACTACTATATGAAGAAACAAGCCTTGGTCAGATGGGTTAAATAGCAGAGAAAGAGGGAAATTCAAAAAGAAAAAAGAACCAAGTTGTGAAGCTCATATTCTAGATTTACTTTCCATATGAAGTATCATTTTGTCTTTGGACAATGCATTGAACATCACAAATTCAATGAACATGAAGGCCAGTTTGCCATCATCATTACCATTGTCAAAGCCCCCTCTGTGGTATTCTGAATGTATTTCTTTGAAGCCATCCTCTGGAAACCAAGGTTCAGTGGCGCTAACATCTAATATCACCTTGCTGGCATGCAGCAGAGCTAGGATCCCAAGCCAGGATCTTCCTGATGTGGGAAAACAGCACTAAGACAACTCAAGACGTCAATGTACAGTGTTCTTTGCCCAAGAGGCCCAGCACCACTTTACATTCTAAAGTTGCTTTAGAATTATTCTTAGGGGAATTGTTGGGCCATTTTGTATTTACTTTATGATAGTAAAAGATTATTCTTTCTTCACATATCCAGTTAAATAAAATGTGGCATTCATACCTGTGAATAAATAGGCTCAAGTGTAGAGTAAGAAAGTTGCTAAAAAGAAACACATGTCTAGTGAAAGGCAAAACAAACTCAGACTCTTTCTGACCTGTTTTTCTCCTTACATGGACTTTAAATACGGTGACACTACAATATGTTTGAGGAAGCTGTTTGGGCTTGGAGATGGCAAAATAAAGAAAATGTGAACCTCCCAGGAAACATGGGACACCGTAATCAAAGCCAGACAGTGCCTGTCATTTACAGAGCTTTAGGAAGACTGTTATCTTTCACATTTCATTCTCAACCTCCGTGGGATGAGGGCTTCTTACTTCTGCATTACAGAAGAGATTGGGTGCAGAGCAATTAGTATAGTGGGCCAGCTGGCCTGTTATCTGACTCATGTCCTTTCCACTATGTCCCAAGGCTTCGTCCATGATGTTATTTTGGTGGGTGTTATTCTCCTTCCTAACTGTCTTTATTAGATTTACAATGAATTCAAATATAGGACTTCTGATTTCCATCCTTGAGTCTGTTGATGGGGGGGGGGTGAAGCAGAAGTTGTTTGTTTTGAGACAAAGTGATGTTTCCATTTTGGTAGAGTAAATTAAACTGGTTTAAAAGTACTTAAAAGTCATTCTTGTTGTGGTAGCTGTTCTGTCCATATGACCAGAGTATTTAGTTTTGATCAATGCACAAAACAACTGAAATTGAGTGTTTGGGTTTTCAGAGTCCCAACAGGGAGGAGAGAAAAAGGGAGGCAATCTGGGAGCCAATCAGAATATAAAGCCATCGAGGCCCCTTCCAAATGGCATCAGGTCTTCTGTATGTGAAAAGTTCTAGAGATCCTGATCCATGCCACCTTCTTCTATCTCCTGCCCCAATATTTATAGGAATACATGTAGAGATTTATTAGGCTCTCCCTGCTCCCAATGAGGAAGAAAAAAGTTTCCAGTGGGCCATTTGCTTTTTAGCTATCAGCATATTTAAAGGGATGCATGCAAATGCAAAAACAGCGTATGTAAGGTATTAATGTCTATGAAAATGCTGTCCCCAGTCTCAATGCTAAAGTCATCCCAAACACCTTCTCCCTTCCCCATGAGAAGAGACTGAAAACGCATTTCATCCCCAAAGGCTGCTTCTCTCATACACTATCCACAGCCCTCAATCCCAGACTCCTCCTGCAAGGGTGAGAAATAAGCGTGGCTCAGAAGAGGCTGCCCGCCCTCTCCATCCAAGAAGATGGTGGCTGGACTGAGGCGGCCTCGCCATCGGTGTCCTCTTTAATATAGTCCCACTTCTAGGACAACTCCTAAACCTGAAGATTATCCAGCCTAATTGCTTTACATGAAATGTACTTTCCAGGGATCATCAGATCTAAAGAAACAGGCAAATCACACACGAAAGAAACACGGCCAGCTCCTTGCTGGAGAATTGCTGAGATCTGCAGTGCTTACTCGAAGAGGTACTGCCAGATGTTTACAAGGCACACATGTTCACGGAGAAAGTACACACCCACGTATACAGGCTGCAGCCGAGGCAGTCCCGGACAGAAGCCAGGGCTAGGGAGATTCTCTGTGAGGCCAGTACATGCTCCTCTCAGAGAATTAAGTTAGAAACCCCACAGAACACATTTCTAGCAAGTACCAAAACTCAGCAACCTAAGTGCAGACCTAACTCCAGTCTAACAACCACCACTCGCTCACTCCCCAGTCACAGACTATGCTAATTCTATTTTGCTAATTGCTTTCTTGGGCATGCACCAAGTTATTGAGCAGTGACACTACAGAGCTAGGATAAATGTGTGTGGCAGCATGCACTGATGGTTTCTCCTCAGCACTAGTTCCAAAGACTTGTTTGCACGGTAAATGGAATGAGGGAAAACTGACAAAATATTTCTGAATGATTTTTCAGGTCGGCTGCCAGCTTTGAGATCACCTTCGCAACATTAGCCTGCACTTCAGAAAATACTTCCCTCTCCTTGGAGGAGGCAGGCTGGCTTTTCAGAGCAGATCTATATGTCAAGATACCAGCTTTCCCAGGGACGCCAGTCATCTAGTAAACTGCAGAAAGCAGCCTCAGCAGAGCCTGTGGGAAGTCCGACACCAGCCCACTTTGTCCCACCCACCCACACACTCTCCCTCTCTGGTCTGTACCTTCCGTGTGGCAGCTGGAAGAGAGGATGGTGTTTGGAGGTCTGAAGATGTAAGGCAGGTAACGAGAGAAGCATTTCATCTTCCAAAGGAAAAAGAAAATTCTAAATGAAAAACCAGTCTCCCGAATCCATAAGGATTCTCTCGGCCTTGAAAGCTGGCTACATCACCAATATGTTTATGTAGGTTCTCTCCCAGATCTGCAGAGCTTGGGAGCCCAAGGAATAACTGGAGATGGGTCCCATTTTGCCATCAGCGCCAGGAAGCAAAGCCTTACATTTCTGCAGGCAGCTCAAACTCAGAAGCCCCCAAGCAAGCTGGGATAGAGCCTCTTCATTGGCTGCAGCTCCTCCGAGCAGGATTGCTGAGTAAGTCAGTCCTGCCTGTAAACACACGCTAAAATGCTCTGCCTGAAGCGTCCACCTTTCCCAGTGTGTCCGTCTCTCAGTAATAGCAATGCAGCCGGACACGGGAGTGGTGACGATAAGTGACCATCTCCTACTTAGCTGAAAGATCAGATTAAACAAAGACAGCATAGTGTTCTGCCCTGGAGGGGCTGGCTGTTCAAAGGAGCTACCCGTAATGCCACGGATCTCAGGAATATTAAAGTACAGTGCAATGAAATGGGTCTCTGTCCTGAGCTTAATCTAGATTTAGTTCTTTTTTTTTTTTTTTTAATTCTAAAGCTCAAACAATAGGGCTATTTATCATTTAGGTGAAGCCAAAAGCTGGGTTGAGCAGTCAGGGACGGAGGGCTAACAGAGACAGCTTCACTATAGCGTCCTCCTGCGCTCCACCCCCTCCCCAGCCATATCGCTGAAGCATGAATTTGGTCCTCAGCTGCCCTCTGTACAATTGTAAAGTCACAACACAAGGGAAGAGACCAACTCAAGGCAACTGACGCTCTAACAGCTCATGACCCTGATGGCATAGAAAAATACAGCAAGTATGTTAGCTCAGGAATTACATGAGAGAGAGAGAGAATGAGAGAGAATATTAAAAATATGACTATTACTGGACACTAATTTGGGCTTGGTTTAGTTTGGGTGCATGAAATAAAATGGCTGCAGAAGTCTGGCCACTGAAAGGCAAGCAAGCTCCGGGCTGCGGATTGGGATTTATAGGTCTGTCAAAGGCACTATTGTATATGATGAAGAGAAGGAGTGAATGTCCTTTGTGCAGCTTTCAGAGACGCAAGGGAATGCCTTCAATAGCCAGTGAAAGAGAGCAGATATTCCCCTGAGTAGGGCTTTAAAAAACAAGATTTAAAATAAGAACATGACTTGAAAAATCTCAGGACCATTTGAAGATGTTATGGGCTCCCTACTGTACAGAAGTACAGGGTGCTGGAATGTCTAGAAAGCAAAACAGAGCATGAGAGTGCAAATACACTCCTACAAGTTACTTTCCCCCTCAACTTTTGGTCTATTGTGACCAGAAACTTTATACAATTTGCTGACAGAAAGAGCCAGACCATGTACTACTGAGATCACCCATGACCTAGTATAGTAGACCATTCCATTTGGGGTGGGGGGGGGAAGAAAGCCTAAGTCAGTGGTTCTCAACCTGACCCCTTTGAGATCGCATGACTCTTTCACAGGGATCGCATATCAGATATTCTGCACATATCAGATGTTTCCATTATGATTCATAACAGTAGCAAAATTACAGTTATGAAGTAGCAACAAAACTAATTTTATGGTTGGGGGGGGCCCTGCAACATGAGGAACTGTATTAAAGGGTCACAGCATTAGGAAGGTTGAGAACCCCTAGCTAATTGATCTAGTTTTTCCTGTGGGTGATTTCAAACTCAGAACACTGGAACATGGAGTGGGTGGGGGCAGGTTCTAGGAGACATTTCACATTCAGCTTCTGATCAGCAGTGAGGCGGTGTGGCCATTTAACATGAGGCTTCTGTTCAGCTGTAAAATGGGAAGGAAACAAGGCTTGCCATGTATGTTCTCAAAAGAAACAAGACAGTTAAGTATAAAACAAAACACATAGCACATTGCAGGTGCTTGATAAGTTCCCACATTGCTGTGGTGTCCGTCTAATCAAGTATGAGCATGTGCCCCTCCAAGAGCACGTGAGAGGTGGGTGTGGCTAAGAGGAGTGGCATTGAAGTTTGACAGCCTTTGAAGTCAGTCCCTACCTTTGACATGAACTCACAGTGAGACCTCGGGCAACTCGAAGCCTCATGATGTGCTGATGAGGGTAGTAACAGAATCTCATACAGGACTGTGAGGGTGAGCAGAATGAAGCTTGGGCAGGGGGAGGAGGGGGGAGGATTAGTTCATTGTAAGTTGCCAAGTCTATGCACTGCCTCCAGGGACTTGTGTCTGACCAGGGCAAGAAGGGAATAAAGATAAGAAAAACACAGACAGACAGACAGACAGAAAACTGGGATTGGGTGGTCTCAGTTCTTGGCTGGAAAAAAGAAACACTCAGTGCCTTAGAAGTTCAGCATGTTTATTAACCAGAGCTGACCAGAGAGGCTGGGTTATTATGTACCGATAAACCAAAAGAAGTGGTATAGTGTATAGCTGGATCAAAAAGACAGGCTTAGCCAATGTTGGCAGGAGCAGACTTCAGGAGGTAAATATCTTAGCTGTGGGTGGAGAAAGCTATGGTGGACATTTTCTGTGCTCTGTCAACATCCACACACCAACCAGAAGGGAAGGCTTTGCTGTTTCCCTCTGTGCCTCACCCTTGGGGAGAATGCTCTGACATTTTCTCTGTGAGTCTGCGGCTCTGGGATCCTTGGCATGGCAGTGCCTATGCTAATATCATACAAACACTTGGGAATTCACTCATGAAGGGATTCCTCTGTTCCCTCCCTGCAGTAAGTGCTTCTTAGCCAGATTCCTTGTGTTCTTGGTAGTAACAGATTCCCTCAGTCAGAAAATAATGCTGTAGTTACTTGCCATACCTATATGATCATATTGGGAGACATCAATGTCTAATTCATCTGTGTGAACATTACCTGGCATGAATCAAAAATTAGTTCAATAAACAGATGAACGAATAAACCAAGAAGTATAGGTGAAACATTTTGAAAGATATTTTACCTCGCCTTTCCAGTGGTCCTTTGTTACATGAATGATGTGAACTTGAGCCTGTGAGAAATCTGACATAGATCACTAAATCAAAGACATTATGGACGTCATGGGTCTAGAGACCTCCATTCTGCTTTGGTGTCAATTAAGCTGTAGGCTTTCGTGCAGGAAGTGCCTCTGAGTCAACGGCAGTAGCAAGTGTATCCCAAAAGAGAAAGCATTGACCATCATCTGTATCTATCTGCAGCAAACTAAGTAGATAACAAAACAAAACAGATGGAAGACTGCTTCCTACATCTGAAGGGAAAGGCCTCATAGGCCCATGCCCAAGACTCAGGAAGGCCACTGCTAACCTCTTGTCACCCTTTGACCTCAGTTGAGAATAAATTCTCCAGTGCAAATTTAAATGGCTCATTTAGGGCTAGGCCCATAAGCCCACCTGGCCTCGTGAAGAAGAACAGCAAGGGGTAGAAAGAACTGGAAGCTTCCTTCAGGCACTGACTCTAATGCAGACAAAGTGCCATGCTTCCTCTGGACAGCTTCTGTGTGTTTCCCAGCTCCTTTTCCTCTTGGTGCCTCTCAACAACCCCATTTGACAGAAGAGTGGGCAGGCTGGACAGGCATGATAATTTATTCGGAGGGGGCACATTTCTGCTCTGGAAAAACTCTGTGCACTTTGAAGGGTTAGGTTCTTGCAGTGTTGGACCAGTTGAGTCAAGAACCTGTTCAGCAAGGAGTTTAATTTTTTTTTGTTGTTGTTTTGAGACAGGGTTTCTCTGCTGTAGCTTTGGAGGGAGACTGTCCTGGAATTAGCTCTTGTAGACCAGGCTGGTCTTGAACTCACAGAGATCCGCCTTCCTCTGCCTCCTGAGTGCTGGGATTAAAGGCATGTGCCACCATCGCCTGGCACAAGGAGTTTAATTTTATGCTTTGCCTTTATGGGTAGACATAGCTTAAAGTTTCCCCAGTATCTTTGTCCTAAATAATGGTCTTTGCCATCTTCATCCAATAGCTTAAAGTCATTGAGATAGCTGACCAGGCATTAGAAGAATTGATGGGGGTACAGGGCATAAGATACCATCCCTGCTGTAAAGGATTGCATAGCCCATGAAAGCAGACAAACACATAAAGGCCATGATTGCAGGGAGATGAGGAGATTCCTCGGGATTCTAAGGTCCTGATGGCTAATACCAGACATCCATCCACACTGCTACCTTAGGCGCTATTTACAAATGACCCCTGTCACTAGGAGGCATAACAAATAAAGAGCTAGCAGTCACGACATCGTACGTGGAATTCTTTCTCATACCCCTGATGTTAGCACAGGGAGAACATTAGGGTCACTTTATGGGTTTTAAGTCCAAGAGGAAAAGATGGCAAGGGCAGGGATGGTGTGTGTGTTGTGGTGGGGGTGGGGTGTAGAAGTTAGAGTAGAAGGAAGTCTCCAATGGGAAGCTTACAGGCTTGGGAGGAAGGGAAATTGAAGTGATGGACTTTAGGTTCCACTTGAGAAGGTTCTGGAGCCACACAGAGCGGAGTTCAGAGAGAAATTCCCCCTGGGTGTTTCATGCCAGGAAAATTCTGACATCAAACAGGGGAGAACAAAGCAATTGAGTTTCTTGAATACTATGCTATAGACCCGTTCTGCTCTAAACTTCTGTAGATGGACCTCTTGGGAGATCAGAACCAATCACTATGCCCTGCCATGTCCCAGCTTTGGGGCTCATGGACCCTGGGCTGCCTGACTGCTTGATCTCACAGGAGCCATCCCCAGAGCCTGCTCTCATTGAAGCCGGAATTTGGTGGGAAACTCACGCTAGAACCCTCCTCTTGCATGCTTTTACAACCGCCCCCCTTTTTTTGCTTTTTTATTATTTTAATTTTAAATAGGTTGTTTTACATGTCAATCCCAGTTCCCTCTCCCTCCCCTCCTCCCGCTCCCCCCAACATCCCTCCCCCAGCCTCCCACCCTATTGCCATTTCCTTCCACATAGGGGATATCCAGAGTCTGTCATTTCACTCAGGGCAGGGTCCAGGCATTCCCCTAAGAGTCCAGGCTGAGAGAGCAACCCTCTTTGTGTTATGGACACACGATGTCTGTTTGTATTCCAAGGATAAACACTGATCCACTGCTTAGGGCCCCATAGGTTGCCCAGGCCTCCTCACTGACTCATTTTCGGGGGTTCCGGATCAGTCCCATGCTGGCCTCCCAGCTGTTGGTCTGGGGTCCAAGAGCTCTCCCCTGTTCAGATCAGCTGTCTCTGCTGGTTTTGCCAGCCCATTCTTTGCCAATTTGTTCACTGCTCCTCTCTCTCTGTCACTGAGTTCCTTGGGTTCAGTTCAGTGTTTAACTGTGGGTGTTTGCCTCTGCTTCCATTAATCACTGGATGAAGGCTCCAGGATGGTTATGGACATCAAGTTCATTATCAGGAATGGGCATTCGAGGTGGTCTCTCCACTATTGCTTAGCTTGCCAATTGGTGTCATCCCTTTAGATCACTAGAGGTCACACTGGTGCCTGATCTGTCTTCTAGCCAACCCCCTTTAGTGGAAGCCTCATCATTATCACTTTTCATTTTGCTAAAAGGGAAACAAAATCCCACGGGTGAAAGGGTAGCTTATTTACGACCAGTCCAGATGAATCACACTCCCGTTTTCAAGTCAAAGCAAGTTACTATTTCTCCATCACACCTTAAATAAAATGTCACATCTTCAGAGATAGGTTTCTTAATGCCTTGGACAGGTCTGTAGCCTTGCTATATTCTGTAAATTACTACCCACCCTTCCAAAACACTTGTTCGTTATTGAATATGTTTATTGAGCATTTATTTACTTCAGGAACTCTATAGAGCAGAAGGCATGTAAGTCACTTGTCCTCTTCTTCAGGCATAATATTCACACCGAATATAAAGACTGCAACAAATAAGAATAAAACAATTCCCTAAAGCGCTTAGGATTCCTCCTGATGTGGAGTGTTACTCAATTGCATTGGCAATTGCTCTTTGCTATCTGATGCCAGCCAGACTAATCTGCAGGAAGGTAGAAATTTGACTTCTGCCTGCTGAAACCCAAGGTCTGGACCATTCCAGAGCTAGATAAGTACAGGTGAGGTGGAGTTGAGTTATACTGAGTAAGCAAAATTGGACAATTTTGTTCTTAGTTCTCCGATTCTCTAGCTAGTTGTGAAATCCACCGCATAGTTAATTATGATCTGGAAGAAAGATTTAGCTAGTGTCTGCATTTGGTCAGGCAATAAACAGTAATTCATATATTCAGGCTACGGATATAGCTCAGTTGGTCCTGATATGCACAATGCCTTAGGCTCGGTCCCCAGCCCTGCATAAACCAGACATGTTGGTGCTTCCTGTAATCCTAGTACTGGGAGGGGGGAGAAAGGAGGATCAAAAGTTCAAGGGAAACATCAGCGGTGTAGGAGTTCCAGGGCAAACTACATGAGACTCTGCATCAAAACAAAGCAAAACACATTCACGCATCCTCACGGGCTTTCCAACAGCTATCTCCTGGGCACCAGAGGCTCAGGGAATTGAGCTAGCATCCTCAGAGTGAGACAGTGGAAAGATAAGCATTCTGTCAACACGGTGATACCAGATGGTACACACTAGAACGAGGAGGTAAAGCTGAGGGTGTGGAAGAGAGTGACTGCTTTACCTAGATGGCCAGGGATAGCTTTTCCCAATAAGGGGTGTTTGAGCTAATGCTGAGAGCTAATGCTGAGAGAGAAGCTGTAAATTATTTAGCCTACCCAGTTTAGCTTCATGGTCATCTTTCTAGATCTAAGTACAGAACTGTCTCCAAAACAGCTTGTTTTTCTTCACTGCCTTTTATTTTTATTACCTATTTATTTTTGCTGTGCAGGGTTTAAGCTCAGAGCATCACGAATGCGAGGCAAACACACTCCCAGCCCCATTTTATCACTTTAATGCAGGCTCTGTAAGGCCACAGATGCTACACTCATGCTCTCCCACTGCAGCTCTTAGACCTACCAGAGTCATCTATAGTGATGTAATTCATATGCTTGATTGACAGTCTAGACCAATTATCCTGCTGGCTCCCTTCACATGTGACAAAGGCAACAGAGAGGTGGCCAGCTGAAGATATGATTAACGGGATTTGAGCATTAAGAGCAGCCTCAGTTTAGAGAGTAATTATACCACATAGCAAAGGAAAAACAAAACGTGGTTTTGACTGAAGATTTCTTGGCTTTTATAGAAGCCAAGCAGGTTTCCTATCAACATACATAGATAGCCATCCATCTTACAGAACCTATAGGGAATAGCTAAATAGAACTGATGAAGAGACACCAGTAGAAGCAAAAAAAAAATCAGTGTTTACAAACTCTGAGGCACGGAGATAGGATTTGGTTTTAATAGATGATGAGAGCTGTGATAAGACCAACCCTTAGTTCTGAGTTCCTCTTAGTTCTTACTAGGTCCTAGTTACTCAGCTAACCATACTGCCTAGAATATCACTTAATCTTCTTAAAACCCTCAGGATAAAGTAAACAGCCTTATATATTTATATACAAGGGAACTTACAAAGAGGTTAGACAACTGAGAGCCAGTAGAAGAGCTAAGATTCCAATGCAGATGTCTCAGTCACACCTACCAGGGCTGTTGGGACATGGTGCTACTTGCTGGGTTAGTTGATCTGAAGTTAGCTCCATTTAGTCTTACATTAGAGTGAACTTCTGTATATATTTATTTGGAACACGTGGGCATTTGATCAGGGCTGGCAAAATTTTCATTTGCATCCATTTGAAAGGGAGAATTTGTTAAGGACCACTGCTATCATGGAGGAGAAATTTAACTCAATCCACACATCTACTGTTTCATGACTCCAGGGGTTCAATGTGCATTGGCTAATGTTAGGGACCAGGGTTAGATGAATGCATAACGTACAGAACATAAAAATGAGTGAGAAACATGGAGGCAATCAGGAAAAGGAAGGGGCAGGAACAAGGATAGAGGGAAGATAAATAAAGTACTGAGAACAGGAGTATATCACAAAGTGTACAAGGGCCTTACCAGAGTAACAGATAAAGCACAGATCCCCCATCCCCAATTAGGAAATTAGGGAAGATCCCATGGGTTTCTGGAATTGGTAGCAACTGAGGTGAACTTTGAAAATGGACTGCAAGGTATGGAGACAAATTGAGAAGAAAGTTCTGGAAGGAGGTGCTCTAGTTCACTCATTCTCCTGCCCGAGTTTATTCTCAGTTAATGTATAATAGAACACAACTTAAATAAGTAAAGCAGACTCCAACCACTGTATTTGGATTACGCATTAATTATTTCTTATTTGGAAACAATGAACTTTAACCTCCATGGACAACAGCCGGTGTATTCAATATATGCATCCTCTCAAAGCCTTCCAAGAAGGCATGCCTAAGAAGGAGGCATTCCAAGGGCAGAGTGTGTGCTCAGCTCCTCAGAAGGAATGGCACCATCTGCCTCCTTCCCGCATACCTCTTAATTAAATAGTAAGTAATATAAAAAGACATTGCCATGCTGAGATAATAATGGCATTCTTCAAGGATTTCTCTCACTACTGTAGCTACTTTGGCCTTTAAGCCTTTCCAAGGATGTAGCCCACATTTCCTTGTGGACAGAGGAGAGACCATTAGACAGGATTTTAAGACAGCACGGTCCATGAATCCAGGTAGAAAATCTTCATTTCCTGACCCTTCCAGGCACCCTTAACAGGTGTAGAAAATGCATCTCAGGAATTGTATTTAGTATCTTTTCTACAAGACACTTTTAACCCATTTTTTCCTGTTATTTTGAAAAGCTGTAACAGTAAATCCTTCAGTAAGCCACAGAGGAGAAAACACTCCACTGTTCTTCAAGGAATGATTTCCTCTTTCAGAGAGCACCTTACTCCCCTAGAAGTACCACACTGTCCACACCACACTACAGGCAAGCTCTGTTTGGCTGCAGTGTTTTCTATTTTATAACTCGAGCTCCATGGACCACTCTGTCTGTACCCACGCTACATCAGAGTGTGCATGAAGGTTCATCTTGTCTCAGTCTGTGAGTTTTGCTTGACAGCAGAGATCTCAAAGCCAGCATCACTGATGTTTTAGGGGAGGGGATGGTCCACAGGGGAGGAGCTCTTCTGTGGACTGCAGGAAGCTTAGCGGGGTTGCTCTTCTCCACACCCCAGGTGCTACCAGTGTTCCTGTCCTCACCCAAGTCATGACAATCACAGATGTTTTCTGACATTTGTAAATACGATCTGGGGAGGAGACAGGGAATCACACCCTGTTGTCCTAGATGGGGAGGAAATGTGCTTCACAGAAAGGTGCCCTCTGAGACCTCGGTGGATGATGGGAACACATTAGCTGCACAAAAGACGACAAAAAATCTGATTGGAACAGACATACTTGAGCGTTTCTACCCGGCTTTCCTACACACGTGGTATATAAATTGTATGAAACAATGTTTAAGTGATTTGAATTAAAAAAACAAAAACAAATGGTACCTTGGCATGTTGTGGGTTTCCTATCTGGGCTGAGAAGATGTGTGTGTGTGTGTGTTGCATCTCCCCAGGAAATGCTTTGTCAAACAACAATGACACATACTCAGGGTATGAAAGCCTGCCTCAAGCTCAGCAGGCTGACTCCAGAGCCTGCTTTGTTAACTACTACACATAACTATTATGGCTTTCACATCTACAACTAGAGGGTATTCAGCTACTTAAGATGTTTCAGTTCTCAACACAAAATTTCTTCAACACAAAATCTTGGTATTAGAAAATTTTTGTTGGGCTGGGAGTGTAAGAAAATAAGCATTGAAACTAACTAATTAGAGAATGGGTATTTATTGAGTGCTGAGTGTGTCTCCCATGCTGGAATATTAAATACATCATATGAATTACTAATTTAATTCTCACAAGGGTCCTTGAAGTATCTTCACTCCTTGTCTATATGTTACTGATAGAGAGGCTGAGGTATAGAGAGATGGAGTGCCATACTCAAAGGTTATGGAATTTGGTTATATGGCTCACTGGGAATTCTGACTGAGCTGAGAGATATAATCCTAGAGGAGGCCTGACTCAACTAGAATCCAGAACCCTCAGTGCTGCCCCTGCTAAGTACTGTGGACCAATCTTAGTCAATATTAAGACTGTTGCCCTTTCAAAGATTCCAGGAACCGTATGAAGTGAACAAGACAGATAGGTGTGGCTTCTGTCCTGATGCCTCTCTTGGACTCTGGAGAGATGCTTAGCAATTAAGAGCACTGGCTGTTCTTCCAGATGACCAGGTTAGATTCTCAGTACCCACATGGTGGCTCACAACCATGTGTAACTCCAGCCCTAGGGGATATGAAGCCCTATTCTCTCCTCCACAGGTACCAGATGTACACATGAAGCACAGATACAAATGCAGGCAAAACATTCATACACATAAAATAATTTTTAAAAATGTAAAACTCTTCTGAACTTATTTCTGCTATCTAGATGAGAATCTAATGATCCATTTTTCTAAACAGCCCTTGTCCTTAAACCAAAACCAATAACAAAAACAAAAACACTGCTCTACTTTGTTTTTATGCGTCTGATTGTCTCAGATCCCATGCGTAGTCACAAGATGTTGCGATTGTTTTTCTGAGTCTGGCTTGCTTTGCACAGCGCCGTGTCTTGCTGTTGTTAACATACACCGAGACAGCTTTTAAAGACTGAACAGCAGTCTGCTACTTTTTAACTGGAAAGGACAGCAAGGATCTAGTCTAACTCTGTCATACCCTAAGGGGACTTGAACAGTGGCAGCACTACATGGAGCTGTGGGAGAGTGTCTTCAGAGCCTGCATCACAAAATGAGGAGAACTTTCACTTATCTCCCGGTCCTCTTCGACCTAACAGCTATGAACCTAAGTGTTCAAATTGCATTACTCACTGGCTTACCAGCACCATGCAGCTAATGACGTGCCCATTCAGTAACTGTCCATGCGTACTGATGTAGAGACAATCAACTATGATTGCCTTTCACCTTCCACCAAGGCAGCAGGACCTGAACCTGGAATCCTCCGTGAGTGTTTGTTTGTTGAGATGAGGTTTGTCATTGCTTGTACGCAAATGGCAGAGCCTTTTCTGAGCACCTGGGCCTGAAGGCTATTTGTGACTCATTTAACCATTTGGGCAAGTGTATCAAATACAAAGAAGTAACAATGCATCCTTATGTGTACCAAAACAACACAATTTAGTGTTTAGAATGTTTCTAGCCTTCGCTCCATGCCTACTGCAGGTTTTCTTTTCACCCTCACTAGCCTCTGAAGGCATGTGCCTGCTTCACAGAGGAGTTGTGTCATAGTGCCATATGTGGAGCCTATACAAAGTGATGGAAAGGAGGCTCATCTGGGTCCAATTCAGTCAACCCATCCATAGTGGTGCGCATGGTGAGAGTTCCCCAGTCCCGTCAGGAAGACAGACGCAGTATAGCTTTATAGGGGGGGTAAGTATATCTACAAAGTAACATCAGAGTTTGTTCTCTAAAACTAAAGTTTGCCAATGTGTGTGTGTGTGTGTGTGTGTGTGTTTTAGGAATTAACTTGTTACTATGAAACAAAAGTTAGTTTTTAAAGATAGCTCACCTTTGGTGAGCTGGAAGTTACTAATTTTTAAGTGTGTGTGTGTGTGTGTGTGTGTGTGCGCGCGCGCTCATAGGGAAACACAGAGAGAGAGAGAGAGAGAGAGAGAGAGAGAGAGAGAGAGAGAGAGAGAGAGAGAGAGAGAGAGAGGAGAGAGGGGGGAGGGTCTTGTGGCTGCATGTGTAGGGGCAGGTACCTGTGCAGAAGTCAGGGGAAGATGCTGGATGTCTTCTAATGCTCCCTGTCTTATGCCCATGAGATGAGGTCCCTCACTTAAGCTTGAGATCACCGTTTCTCTGCTGTTTGACTAATAAACCCCAGTGAGCCTATTGCCTCTTTACCCACCAACGTTGGGGTTGCAGGCATGTGCGGCCATGCATGACTTTTTCTGTGTATGCTGGGGCTCTCAGATGCTCATGTTTGCACAGCAAAGTGCTCTTGCCTGCTGAGCCATGGCCTGGTCTCTGCAGGTTATGCATTTAAAAATACTTTCTATAAGAAACCAGATGAGGAGGTACTGTGTGCTTGAATCATGCACTCAAAAATAGCAAGAAGGTAAATTCTGAAGCATATGTAAATGATAAGCCATTAAAAATTGCCAGTAGTTTTACTTGGAAAACATGTGGTTACTATTAATACTCTGAAATCATTACCACTTACATTTCATTTGTATAGACCCGCCAACTCTGAAATTACCTGTACAGTTGATTAATGGTGTAGACGAGCACACACTGAAAAATGACTTATGCCATGATATGGGGATTCTTTGCTTCAAAATCTAAGAGTCATTCCTGATAATACACAGTAATGATTCCTTAAAAACAAAAGCCCTGCTAACTTCTTTAAAGTCTTGAGCATAAAATCAGGAACTACCCCAGAGAGGCTATGTGATTAATTATTTATTATATACTATAACATATAATTTATTATGTAATATCATTTGTTTTTGCAAATAATATAGACAATAATTAGGATAATGCCAAGTGCACTTAATTTGCATCATTAAAAAGGCAAATATGGCTGGAGAGAGATCTTGTTAGGGAAAGTGCTTGCCAGGCAAGCATGAAGACCCAAATTTGATTCCGTGAACCCATGTAAAAGTCAGGCAGGGAAGTGCACACCTTTAACTCCACTGCTGGGAATGAGGAGACAAGCAGATCCCCATGTTTGTTTGTTCCGAGGCAAATCAGCAAGTTCTAAATTCAGTGAGAGACCCTGCTCAAGAAAGAAGGGAGAATGATGCTCAAGAAATTCCCAGGAATCCACAAGGATGACACCACTGGCCTTCTCCTGTAATCAGATTGGTGACTACCCTAACTGTCATTATAGAGCCTTCATCCGGTAACTGATGGAAGCAGATGCAGAGATCCACATCCAAGCACCAGGCTGAGCTACAGGAGTCCAGTTGAAGAGGGGGATGAGGGATTATATGAGCAAGTGGGGATCAAAATCATGACAGGGAAACCCACAGAGACAGTTGACCTGAACTTACCGGAGCTCAAGGACTCCAGAATGACAGCTGGGGAGCCTACATGGGATTGAACCAGGCCCTCTGCATATGGGTGACAGTTTCATAGCCTGGTCTATTTGTGGGACCCCTAGCAGTGGGGCCAGGATCTTTCCCTAGTACATGAGGTAACATTTTGAAGCCCATATGCTGGGATGCCTTGTTCAGCCTTGATGAGGGGGGGTGCTTGGTCCTGCCTCAACTGAATATGCCAGGCTTTGGTGATTCTTACCCTTTCTGAGGAGTGAATGGGGCTGGTTGCAGGGAAGTTGAGGGAGGGGGAGGACAGAGAGGGGGGGGTACTGTGGTTAGTATGTAAAATGAACAAAAAATAAAAAATAAAGAAGGTAGAAAACAATTGGAAAAGATACCTGATATTAATTTGGGGTTTACACATGCACACACACACTCACGTACCCACCTCATGTACACACACACACTCACACACTCACTCACACACACATAGCAAATACTCTCAGCTCATATACCTCAACCAGTAGCTGCAAGATAAGCTAGTCTAGAAATCTGGCATTCAGAGTGGCCTGTGCTAAATGCTCTACAAAGAATTAAGTAATAACCGCCCCCTTTGCAACCCAGTGGAAGCAATGCCACTGATTAAGCAATATCAGCCCTTGCCTGCATCTGAGACTGGTGTTGAGCCAACTCCAATTGCACCAAACGCCTCCTCATACATCTCAGACTTTGCTGTGATGTTCTGCACTCAGGCATGATGAGTCTGACCCAGACACAAATGAAAGGCTCTATGTGTAAAGCACTTAGACCAGTCCCATTCTCCCTGCCAGCGACTGCTTGAAAAGAGTGCAGATGACTCAGAATACGACCAAGGAGTATCAAAATAAGGTTTCTAAGGGCATTTGTAGGAAAGATTCTTTGTTTGGGAAAGTAAGAGCAGATGTTCTCTCACTGGGCATGATTTGGTCTGAGTGTGATACCTGGAGTTGCTACGCTTGTCTTGAGACAGAGCTGACATCAGCAGGGCAGGGAGACAGAGAATCTGGGTCATGCAGGGAATATATCAGTTCGGGCCCTTCACTGTCTCAGGAATTACTATAAAGATGAACACTAAAACAATCCATAACTGGCTCCTCCCTTGCAGTCTGCTCTTGACCTGTTGCTGGAAGGAGCAGCTAAGAGTCCATGGCTGCGAATCCCATTTGGACATAAGTCCAAGTCTTTACAATAGTTCATGGGATCTGCCTGTCTCTCCCTCTATCCCTCACAAATCCCTCCTTTGCTGGCTCAACTTCAGGCACATTGGCTTCCTCACTGACTGATGGCAGCATAAATGAGCTCTTGCCTGGGAGTTTTGCCCTCTTATCGGGAATTCTCCTCAGACATTCATAACACTCAACCTCTTGCTATCTTCATATAAAATCTTAGGTATCCTATTTCAAAGAGAACTCTATGCCTTACATCCCTTACTGCTTGGTTTTCTCCATTGTATTTACCTTACATTTTTATACTCATCTTATTAACCCCTAGAGTTCCGAGTATAAAGCAGATGCTCAGTAGGTGTTTGCCAAACTTGATAAGAGATAATAATCCCTTTTGTTCCCAGGTATTTTGGTGGGAGTTTTCTGTTGCAGCTTGAAGATTCATTCATAGTGTACTGTTGAGCTGCCAGCATCTTCCCAGCAGCAAACTGGTCTTAAACTCAAACTGAGTGTCTCTAGAGCACGCTCACTCCAAGATGGTACTCTGTATTGTGCTGTAGAATGTGGGCAGCAGACAATTTGCTAGTGTAGAATTAAAAAAACTGCCTTTGTTGTCTATTAGATTTTGAAAAGTGGACAATTTATCTCTATGCCTTGGAACCTTTTTGCTTCCCATGCCGATGCTTTGGAGCCATTACCAAAAAAAATGTAAGGGACACTTGTACAGAAGCACTGAGGTACCTCCACAGAAGACCTGGTGACTGCGATGACTGCCAAATGACTAGTGAGTGGGTAGCATACACAGGGCGGATATGCTGAATAATTTCTAAGTGGGATAGAGTGGGATAGCATGAGATTTCAGCTTGCTATTCAGAAGAACATGCAAATAAAAATCTATTATTTCTGGAAAATTTCTCCTACATATTTTTGGACCGTGGTTGACCATAGGTAACTGAAGCCATGGAAAGTGAAGCCATAGATAGAAGGCAACAATGGTACCTATTTAACAGGCATTCACAAAGCCCCTGGATGGTTCCAGAATCCTTTTCAGGAAAGTTCTATAAGAGATTAAGAACACCAGTTCTGATGTCAAGTGAGTGTGGTGCTGGGGTAAGCAGATAAACTTTACGAGCCTCAATTGTCCCTACTGAGAAATGGGGTAAACAGCTGGCCAAAACAGTATATTGAAATAGCTTTTGCAGATTCTGCCCTATGAATAGAATTTTTATTCATTTTACTCTGGTACTACACAGTGATCTCAAAGATCTCGCCCATCCTCTACAGGAAGTCTAGACAGGGAAAGTCATCAGCTAAAAATGAGGATAGAGCAGTTACCTACAAGTCCTGGCTAATTCTTGTTCTTTTGTAGGTACCTGATCGAGTCCTGATCGTTCAAGGGAGTTTTTGCTACTTTCTGACCCAGCTACGAAGTATTAGGTGGTCCATTGTTTTCCAGAACATTTCACATTCACTTAGATAATAACTGAACACTACTTGTTGGTATCCCCAGGAGGGCACAGACTGCCTCTACAGGAGTGAGTACCTGTAGGGTCTTGTGTATGACAATATCTTCATTTTCCTTCTCTGTGCCTACCATACACTAGGCCTTCCAGAATTGCACTATAATTATATTAAATGTTTTACCTATTTAGCATTAGGGAAGGAGTGAAAAGAACATTATGAAGCCTTTTCCCTTTTCTTCTTTTCCCTTCCCTTCTCTTCCCTTCTCTTCCCTTCCCTTCCCTTCCTTCCTTCCTTCCTTTCCTTCCCTTCCCCTCCCTTCCCTTCCTTCCCTTCCCTTCCTTCCTTCCTTCCTTCCCTTCCTTCCCTTCCTTTCCCTTCCCTTCCTTCCCTTCTATCTATCCTCCTGTGTTTCTTTTTCATTTGGGGAAATGTAATTAACTAACGTAATTTTTATAAGCACACATAGTGTGTGGGCTGAGTGTGGCACAAAGAGCCTGCTCACTTCCTTTACAAAGTCCGCGTCTGGGCACCTGCTGTGGTCTGTGAGCCCTCTCACATCATGACACCCCCCTCACAGCTGAGAAGAGGGCTTTCATCTCATGGCAAGTTGTTCATAATCAGACCAATTTTGCTTCCAGCTGAGTGAAGCCCCAACAAAGCGAAGTCACATAGGAAGTTCCTTTGTAGACTCCTGGGTGCTGGGAGAAAACCCCAGGCTTTGCTTTGACACACAGAGGAGAGGTTTTCACCCTTGTCACTGCCTGAGGCAGACAACTAGGCTGAGAACTAACCTCTAATTTCTGGTATTCTGGTTTCCTTTGAAAGTGCTCAAAATACATTCAGATCCTACATCTGCTTTGCTCCTGTAGGAGCCCTCTGATGTAAGGAAGGAAGGAAGAGGATTTCTCAGTGTGTCTCTTGGATCAACCTGTGTTAGAACTACTTGGGAGGGCTGCGGAATAACACACACACATTGGCCTTATTCCAGACTTTATAAATCAGAATTTTCAGTGCTAAGTCCTAGGAAGATGCATTTGATGGCCTTCCCAGGTGATCTGTATGCAGTATGGGGTTTGAAGATCTGCTGAGGTCCTGTCGAAGGCTGCTACTTAGAGCGAGCCAAATTTAAAGCTAGGATAGTCTGCCTTCAAAGTAGCCTGATTACTAAGCCCTTGGAGTAGTCGATTGTGAAATCTTCTGTTCAAAAGACAAGGTTTCTTCTTTCTGAAATGGTGGGTCCTATCAGAGCCTCCATTTCACCCCGAGACCAACAGAAGAAAGCAGAGGGAAGAAAGGCTCCATTTAACAACTTTCAGGCTCGGGTGTGTAGGGTGAAGCCACAATCATCCTGAGACACTGACGCTGCTAAACATCTGGAAAGGTTATTGTCAATCACCGGCTTCTTTTTGTGAAATGGGGGCGAGGCCTCAAGTGTTCACATTGCTTTGAAACATTCCAATCAGTACTTTTCTTCTATGGAGTCTGGCACAGAGTAGTAATCACTGAAAGATGAAATGTGTTTCTACCGACTTGAGTCTCAAACGTCGGTGCAGAGCTAAGACAGTCTTGCCTACGTCATCAACAGAAGACACTCCTCCACTGGACTGTCACTTGCAGCTGCCCCCCTTTAATTAAGCCGTGTGGAATGCAGCTCACATCAACAGGCAAACCAATGTATATTTTTTCTTCCTCATTAGAAATCTGAATCAATAGAACACCTCATCCTTCCTTCCACATGAGAGATCTTTTCAGAGGAAGGGAAAGAAAACACGTTATCCCCATTTAGCAAAACAGAATAAACACAATAATTGCCCATGAATAAAATGAAATGGCCCATGTGGACAGACATTAAAGAACAATGAACAAACAAAAGGAAATCAATTGCATATTGTATCTGGAGAAGGGAGACCCGCAAACTCTATCTAATGAGTCTTGAGTTTTGCTATGCACAGAATTAGATACTGAGTCTCAAGATAGTGTTTGATGGCAAAAGCCAGCTAGGCCTGTCACAATAATACCCCATGACCAGTACCAATTTGTCTTTATTTATATTGTTGTGATAAAACACCATATCCAAAGGCACATTCCTGTAGTTCTCATGGGGCCCACAACAAGTGCAGATTCTGTAATGTGCAATGTGGAAAGATCTAGTGACACTTTTGGTTTCCTGGTGTTAAAACACTTTTTAAATGTGACTCACCCAGCTTACACAGTTTTTCTATAATACTTGGAGTTGACCTGCCTAGCATGCATATTTCATATGGCAAATCATTTAATTCCATAAAGTTTTATACTATCATTATAACTGTGACGTCATTTTGTGAGGATTATGGTAGCATTTGAACTTTGGAATAGAAAAGCCATTGAGTGTTGAGATCTCAGCACGCTGCTGCGGGGGAGCCTGGAAGATAAGAGTGTTGAGAAAAATTCAGACAGACGATGCCGGCCTGCTTTCTTACATTTCAGAGGGAAGTTTGAGAGTCCTTTAAAGACTCTAGGGTCCATCAGATATTTTGTGTTAAGACTTTGTGGTTCTGTTCGGCGAGGGCTGAAGTTATCAAGAGACCATTATCAGAGGCAAATCTAGGAAGTACATCCCTTGAGTCAGCACACAGAAGCTGTGATCTATGGAGGGCTAAAGCTTACCTCATTCAGGCAGCTGAGATTGGTGATGTGTAAGATTCTCCCAGGTGGTCTGGTTTTGAAGGGATCAGTGATTGTAGCTGAATTTTGGTGCTGTGAGAGGTCATTAGTGAAGACACGACCTCAGTGACAGTAGAAACCCCAGTATTGAAGTGACCATAAAAAAGAGTTGAGGCTTGGTACCACGTGGCAGGGTCAGTCCCTGAAGAAAGCCCAGGAGAGGGTACTGGTGAAAGCGTAGCAGCCCAGTTGCACTGCAGAACACGGGATTTTGGAGATGCTAGTACCATGGATGTCCACCAGGAGAGCAACAGCAGTGGGGAAGCATCATCCTGAGCCTAGGAGACAAACTGTTCATCCTTTCAATGGCAAAGCTGGCTAAATGGAACTGAAAGGCCCTTGGGAGCCCAGGGGATCATAAGTGAACGTTTTACCCTGTTGAAGTTTGGTTAGATGTGATTGGTGATTATGACTGCTACCCAGTTTTCTGTTTTGAAGACAGTAGTTTTGATTTTATAAGACCCTGTAAGTGGAGACTTTAAACTTTCAAAGACTTTGGATTTTAGAGAGATTTTGAATATTTTAAAGAGACTTTTGGAATTTTAAATGTTTGAGTTTTTAAAGACTTTTAAAAGTTCGAATGTCTCACTAGATATATTAAGCATACTTAAGGGTAGACCCCCATACCCAGCAGTAGATGGCCAATACAAAATGAACTCAATGGTATTTTGTAGACGTTTTGTTTCATATTGATTAATTTGGGCATTTTTTTGTCTTAGTGGCCTTTTGTTTGTAAATTATGGTTTCTGGCTTTGTTTTTGGATTTTTTGGATTTGTTTCTGTGTGTGTCTCTTATTCTTTGTTTTTGTTATTTTTTGTTTGCATGTTTGTTTTCTGAAGAGAAAGATGATGTGGTGTTGGGTGGGGAGGAGCTGGGGGAGCGGAAATTGTGACCAAAATACACTGTTTGAAAAATATTTTCAATAAAAATTGGAGAGTTTTTAATTGTGTTATTAATATTAATATTCCATTTGGGGAACAAATAAGAAAGGAGAGGTTGTTTATAGTGGTATGTGTGTCAAGTTGACAAATGTCCTGGTTGTTTTTTGTTAATTAGCCACAAACCTAGACCTATCTGAGAAGATGAAATTTGAGTTGAAATAATGCCTCAGTAAGACTGGCCTGTAGGCCAGCTGGTGGGAACATTTTCTTAATTAGTGATTAAGAGTTATGGTGGTGCCACACCTGGGCAGATGATCCTAGAGGTGTATAAGAAGGCACTGATGAAAAGCAAGCTATGAGGAGCAAGCCAGTAAGCAGTACTCCTCCATGGCCACTCATCTAAGGACATGAGTGAAGTAGACTCATGGCCCTCACTGCAAAGGATTCAGTTGGAATCGTGTTTCAAAACCCTGAAGAATGGTTAAAGAGAGGGAGCTTAGGAGTCCTTAAGATGGGGTTTGTGTCTTAGCTCACCAGTTTGTTGGAGAACCATTAGCAAATTAGTTAATATCTTTGTTTGTGGAAATTCTGAACCCTTATAAAGTATAAACAAATACACCTGCATCTCAAAATTTTGGTGAGGACTAAATTGCAGTCAGAGCCTAATTACAATGATATTTGTAATAGTACTTTGCAAATAATACTTGCAAAGCATTATTATTATTCTGTAAGCATTTAGTATGATGGTTGCCATGTGGGAAATTGTCCATTGAAAAGAGGTGTAGCTAGATAGTCAGAATGCTAGACACTGGGGAGAGCATGTAGAAGACACCCATCTTTATATGTATAAAATTATCATAGGAGATCCATAGCTATTTTTTGGGGAGGGAGAGACAGCACTGGATTCAGTAGTTCATGGACTCTGAATTCTCCAGAGCAGAGGGACTATCTTGAAAGTAACCATGCTGTCTCAGCTATTTTTATTCTTCTGAAGCTCATGCTAGGGCTGCCTCGTGGGTGAGAACAGAGTAAACTTCCCCCCCAAAACAGCAGAAAGCAATGATTAATCCACTCCATCTCAGAAGGCTCTTCACAATGGAAAAAGAAAAAACAAACACAAACAAACAAACAAACCCAAAAAACTAAACCAAACAACAACAACAACAAAAACCTTTTAAATCTGAAAGCAGCACCCTCTCCCCCAGAAGGGGTGCTAGGGGCCAGGGGAGCCTTCTCTACCTTCTGTACTTCCAATATCGATGGTGTCTTTCCCTTGGCTGAAACAGCATGGAGTACCTGGATGAGTGCCCCAATTCCTGAAAGCCACACAGGGAGACATGGTATGTTAGGACAGTATAGGACAAGAGCCAAAGCCTATAGTGTAACCCATGCATTTCCAAAAGGAGGCTTGCGTACCAGACATCATCTTCAGAGAAGAGACCTAACGAATATGCAACCTGCCTGGGAGAACGGTTGGTCAGTCTCTGGCATATCCTGCCCCATTGATTCACTGCTCTGTCTCACACCTCTTACCACACCAGGGATGCTCTGAACGTGAGTGATTGCGGTCTGCCTCTTCTCAAGCCCCGACAGCGGTCTAGAGCTGTTGCGACTTTCCACCTTGTGTGACTGGCCTTTTTCATGTCAACACTAACGCTTTCTATTGTCTTTTTTCGGTGCTCAGAGGAAGCAAAAGACACAGCTCCCTAGAGGAGTGAGAGGAAAAGAAAGGTGACTTTTTTGTTCTTTAAACGGAGCCACACAGCTTGCACGATTGGGTGGCCAGTGAGTTCAGATACCGGTTTCCTTGTTCAGAGTCAGCTTTGAGAGGACTCAGCTGTTGCCTCCATATAAAGTCATAGATAGCTGATGGTGTTGATACAGGGAGAGGTTATGTCACGCCATCTTCAACCTAGATGTGATAACAACAGGGTCTGAAGAGATGGCACACTTGTTAAGCACACTTGTTGCTCTTGTTGAGGGACCTGAATTCAGTTCCCAGCACAGTGGCTGACAACCTTAAGTTAACTCCAGTTTTGGGGATCTGATGCCCTCTTCCGGTCTCTATGGGCACTGTACACATGTTGCATGATAGCTGTAGACAAAACACACAAAAGACATCAGTAAGTTTGTAATTTTTAAAAGGTGATAGCAAAAGCTGGAAGCATAGATGCAGCGATGTGTTGGGATGGGTATTAGAAAAACTGTTCAGGAATTGGGTATTGAATGAGTTACAATGCCCTGCTCTCAGGAGTGCTAGGCAGAGTAAAAGGACTCACTCTATTTCCACAGAGAAAGAGCTATTCCATGCCACCTGAGGATTGCCATGGAGGATTTCAGTCCAGTCCTTGCTGATTGACTTGTTTTCATTAGAAGCCAGAAATCTTTATTGTATTGTGAATGATCCAAACATTTCAGTAACTCCAAGTGTGTGTGTGTGTGTGTGTGTGTGTGTGTGTGTGTGTGAGTGAGTGAGTGTGTGTGTGTGTGTGTGAGTGAGTGAGTGAGTGAGTGTGTGTAAATGATAGGTCAACCTCAGGTGTTGTTCCTTGGGAACACTACCCATCTTGTGTTTTCAAGCAGGATCTCTCACAGGCTGAGAACTCACCACATAGGTTAGGCTGGCTGGCCAGTGAGCCCTGAGGAAACTTCTGCTCAGTGTGCACAAGGGAGCACAACCACACCGGCTTTTTCATGTGATTTCTAGGGTGCAACTTAGTTCCCAATGCTTGTGCAGCTCCCAGTGCTGTTTCCCCAGCTCATAACTCCAAAAATTTACTTAGAACACTTGTGTAACATGGGTCACACAGCACTGGACAATTGCAGCACATCCACAGGCTGGATGCGTGCTTTGAGCAGCCAATTTGCAAATCTCCAGCTAAAATGTTTATGATGAATGACACCTGACTTAATACTTCCCTCCTCCACACTATTTTATATATCAGAAATCAGGCCCAATTAGAGAATAATGAATAGCATAGAAAAGTTACTCCTGAAGCAGAACTATCAGAGCTACCTGTTCGAGGGCCAGGTGAGAGAGTTATCTATATTTAGTATATGTTCTTTTGGGTGATGCATTAGATTGCTAATATGTCTGGCTGAGAGAATTAAGACAACATAGTGAGAAAGAAAAAAATGTTTTTCTTAAATTACAGCCCCTGACAGCTTCCTCCAACCCCAGTGCCAAATGATATGCCAGTTGCTATGGCAGCGGTGTCAATGAGTGACATTTTCTACCACAAGGCTGGTGATAATTTAATGGCTAGACATCCTGGAAGATGTGTGTTCCTTTCTTCTCTGATTTGGTTCAAAACAAATCCAAATCTCACCACACGGCAAGAGTGTCAGCTCACTGATGATACCCACCTTTGTTTCTAGGATTGTGTAATGTCTGGCTTCTGAATCTGGTCATGCATTTGGTCCAGTAACCTTACTTTAAGTAGAAGACACTGAAGTCTAGTGGATGGGGCAGGGCATGGCCACAGCATTAGTTTATGGCACAGTTAGAGCCAACCCAGGACTCTAATGTCCTACATAGGTCTTCACGGAGGCTGGCCTTTTTGCTGCCTCTTTTATGCCAACTCAACTTTGTGAATACAATGAACATAGGGTGTAACATACAGTCAGGACACCTCCTCATTGTTGGGGACACTACAATAAAAAAGTTCCTTTCATGAGCCTGGTGCTATGCAAAGAGGCAGGGGAGAGAAAAAAAAGAGGTAGGCAGAGGGTCAAGACTAAGTAGCTTTGAAATGCAACGCTATAGGCTGTTGATGCATAGTCAACTATATTAAAAGACCCTACCACGGGGCAATCCTGTGAGTGTGTTGTTATGACAATGCCATGATACCCTAGATATTCCATGCTTCTGTGTATTTTGGTACCAGCCCCAACTTTCTACATAGGATGACGGATCTCTAGGTGACAGCTATGGGAAGTTCAGACATTGGGCTTTACATTGGATTTTCTACCTCAAAGCTATATATATCACTTGATGTTAGCAACTGCCCCTGGGCTTAGGAAAGACAGGCCGTATCTGCATCCCATCTTGCCAGTGAGCCCATAAGAGCAGGGGCATGCATGATGGTGAAGTTCCGGGTTCTAAAATCGAACTTTTCTTCGTGTAGGAATGAATCTGCCACTTAGGAAGATGACAGAGAAGCCACCTTCCGATCAATTTGTGGGTCTAATTCACTGTAAGATTCCACTGGCAATCAAACAAATTGCTAATTGACTACACTGGCCATCACCACAGTCCATCTGGTGGAAGAAAGGGAAAGAAGTGGAAGGAAGCAGCTACCTCCCACTGACTATTAAGAAGGTAGAATCAATTAGGGAACCATGGTGATGGGACATGCAGGGACTAGGAGAAGCCGAAGAAATCTTGAGCCGGTGGAGTGTCTTGCTTCTTATTGCTGTTTTGATCTGAATATTTATTTGCTAAAGAAAAGGGAAGACTGCATTTTTATATATGAAGAAATTATAATGGTGTAAGGTATCTTACTGGAAACCACACTCATTTGCAAATTAAGGGAAATAGAGGTGCCTAGCATTCTCCAATAGATGGATAAGGTGGTGGTGTGTATTAGAAGTTGGCAAAATGATAACACAGTTGTGTATTTTGCTTGAAAAATCCCAACATGTGTGGTGAATAAGGAGTCTAAGGGCTAGGAAGATGACTCAGTTGGTGAAATGTATAGTATGCAGATTTTGAAACCCAAGAACTCACATAAAAAGGTGGGTATGGTGGCCACATTACTGTAATCCTGAAGACGCCATTGTGAAGGTTAGTGTGGTGGACACATCCTTAATCTCAGATACGCAAGTGTGGAGAGGACAGACACATGCAGATCCGTGAAGCTCATTGGCCAACCATTCTGAGTTGATGGGATTTAGGTTCAGAAAGAGAGCACACCTCAAAAAACAACTGAGAAGTGATTGAGGAAGTTATCCAGTGTTGGTCTATGGTCTCTACATGCATGAGCACACACACACATACATGGAGACATCCATACTAATAGGTAGTACATATACCACACACATAACTCATCCATTCACACACATTCTGCCACACTCACATGCACTCTCTCACTCATACACATGGATACATCTACACTAACAGATAGTACACGTACCACACACACACTCTGACACTCACACACACACACTCTGACACTCACACACACACACTCTGACACTCACGCACTCACACACACACTCTGACACTCACACACACACTCTGACACTCACACATACTCTGACACACACTGTGACACACACACTCACACCCTCACACACACTCACACACTCAAAGCATGATGTTTTGTTCATATTTTACATAATGCAGCAACCGTCTTTGCAATCATTTACTAACACTTAGAGAAAGGGTTTAATAAATGAGAGTTCACGCTGATAAATTTTGAGATGTGCAGACTATCTCCTTTAAATGGTCACTCCATCAATATAAAAATCAGCCTGAGCTCCAGATGACTCCCATGCCTTTAGCAATCCTGAATTCTTCTCCTGGTCCCCAGTCCTAGGCACTTCTCATATGCTTGGTGGTCGACACGTTGTGTGAATACGTTGCTGCGGTCTCTACTCTGTCATCTTTCTCACTCAGTTTAACGACTTTGAGACTAGCAGGAGCTTTTCATGTACCAGTAGTTCTTTTCTCCGGACTCATGGGAGCATTCCATAACATGGCTATACCATAGTTTGCTCATCTATTTGCCTGCATTTGGTTTTTGCCATTATAGGAATAAATGCTAGAAATAGTTGGCTACAAGTATTAGTGGGTTCCTAAATTTTTCTTGTAACATCCCAACAGTGGAATGGCCAGGCCACATGGAAAGCAATATTAAGCAGTTTATGAAATGCCATGGAGGTATGCCACTAGTAAGCCTGCTCCTCCTTGCTCTTGCTGGAGGGAGGGATGCCCAGATGCGTTCTGTTGTTCTTTGGTTTGTTGGTTTTTGAAACAAGGTCTCTGTAGCCCAGGCTAGCCTCAAACTACACATTCCTCCTGCTTCAGCCTCTAGAGTCTGGGATTACAGGCATGTGCCTCCACATTGGGCCAGAGTGCCTTATACCCACTCTGGTACTAGGAAGATCCTAATATGTTGTGTTTTATAGTTTTTCACAGAAGGTTGATTTCTGGGAGTTGAGGAAACCGTAGAACTCTTTACCTTTAAGTAAGATATTAATTGTTGATTTTCATCGACTCCTTTAGCCATTCATCAGGGTAAGGGTGTTCTATTTCCTTCCTACTGTGCTCTCCTTTAAGTTTTTGATTTTTGACATTCTATAATATATATGTGTACCTTAAAGTTTTTAGAAATAAAAATAATTGCAGGTTATATAAATATTTAACTTTATGTAATAAGATACTTAACCTTTTTAAAAAATTTGTTTCCACAGTGATCGCATTTGTTTCTATATGTTGAAATTTTATTCTTCACTATAGCCATTATACATATTAGTCTTTTGACATATTGCTAGGCTGGGTTTGTTAAGATTTTGGCTTAAATGTCCACATTTATACTTGTCTTAATTAGGGTTTCATTGCTGTGAAGAAATACCACGGCCACAGCAACTTATATAAAGGAAAGCATTTAATTGGGTCTGGCTTAGAGTTCAGAGGTTTAGTCCATTATTGTCAAGGTGGGCAGCATGTTTGCACATAGGCAGACATGGTCCTGGAAAGGTAGCTGAGAGTCCTATATCCGGATCTGCAGGCAGCAGGAAGAGAGGCACTGGACCTGGCTTGAGCATCTGAAACCCCAAACACAGGCACACACTTCCTCCAACAAGGCTGTGCCTCCTAATAATGCCACTCCCTGTGGGCCTATGGGGGCCATTTTCATTCAAATCACTATAATACTCATGAGAGAAATGGATATCAAGAAGTACTAACCCCTGAGGATCAGTTAGCGATTACTGCATCCTGTGCCAAGGGAATGAAGATACACAGAAAAGCCGGGATCCTGTAGGCTGTGCTGAAGAATTTCAGCATGTTTATAATACACAGCCAAGAAGAAAGTCAGATTTAGCTAATCTATATAGGAGCAGGCTCTGTGGGATAGCAGGGTTGAGATGGTAAAAATCTGTGAAGAACATTTACTGTTCACATTGTTAACATCCAATGCTCAAACCCATGGGAGACTTTGCCATCCCTCTGAGCCTCACGGGGACTGGGGGTGGGATGGGTGGGCGGAGAAGGCTTTAACACCCCTATTGGGGCTAAGACATTGGTCTTTGACATGACTACATTCAGACCAACAATACACATTCACTTAGGACTTCACTAGGTATGATCCACTAGGTATGTGGTTTTTAGAATACATATACAGTTTCTTTATGGGGCATTGTGTTAGTCAAGTTATCTATTTTTTTTCTTGAGTGGCTTTAATAATTTGAGTAATTTCAAGCAACTTTAAAAACATATCTTCTAAGTTGTCACGTTTACTGATAGTTTGTTATTTATAATGTTTTCATGTGCATTTTATACCCAAAGGAACTGCAGGGTTGTACACATAACTGCAATACTGGCACAGTGTTCTCTTTTTGTTTCCATTCAAGTGGTTAGCTTATCCAAAGGAGCAAGACTGTTGTTCTGTGTCTGCTTTCGTTGGAGGGATGCTGAAGTCACATCTTTACTAACACAGGCATTTGCCATACTTTGGATACTGTTCAGCATCCAAGGTTTCGTGCTTGAGAGTCCTGCTGCCCAGCATAACAATGTAGAAATGGCAAGAGCTTTGAAGGGGCCCTAATGCAATATAATAATTGGTTCACTGTCCTTGGAATGCAGAAAGTAGCTCTTTTGGAATCCCAGTTGGCTTCCTTCAAAGGGATGGTTAAACTGGAGCATGGCCACCACATCCCTGATCACCTCTCTCACTGAGTGACCTCTTTCACTCACCTGTGTTCCCATGGCAACATCATCTTGCGGTGGAGGGGCCTCCCCAGAGCTAGTGCTATGCAGTTTAAAGTGTGAGCCTTCAACACCGTGAGATAAGCAGGTTGTTCTTTTTTTTATGTTTTCCTCGGGTGGGTATAGCAGTGGAAAACAGTCTAAATCAATGCTGAAAGAATTTGTGATGTACTGTTTTAGTATGTATTGAAAACTCCAATATGTTGAGTTTTCATTTTAATTAATTCAAATTAATTTTTAATTTCCCTTTTTACTTTTTTCATCAGCTATTGACCTATTGGCTGATATCATATTTAGTTTTGAAATCTTTGGGATATTTCCCAGAGATACCGCCAATATTGATTTCTAATTTAATTTTCGGAGTGAAAATGCTTTATTTGGATTTTTTCCGAGCTTGGAGTGGAATTCAAGGCTAAGTAAGCATTTTACCACTGAGCTGTTATCTCAGATCCTTGACTTGATTTAAATCTTTTCAGTTTTATCTAGAGTTATTTTCTGGTCCAAAATATGGCCTGTCTTGTTAAGTGTTCCAGGTACACTTTAAAGAAATATATTCTGCTATTGTTGCATGTTTTATAAATATCAGTCAGGTCAAGTGGCTTGTATTGCTTCAGTATTCTGTGTTCATATTAGTTTTCTGTTCTACCAGTTACTGAGACTCCGTTGACATCTCTGAACATGACTGTGAGCTTACCTATCCCTCTTTCATTTATTTCAGCTAGATTATTTTCTTTCTATTTTTCAAGTTCTATGGCTATGACATACTGGCATTTGGGATTGTTATTTCTTCTTAGTGAATTTCTCCCTTCATCATCACCAGACATCTTTTCCTTTGCGTTAACTTGGAGTGCACTTTTGCATCCTTGAAATTTTGTCCTAATTGTGTTTACATTTAATTTATGTTTCTTGTGGAAGTCATGTGGTTGGATTTTTAAAGAATATCAAATTTACAAATCTCTGGCTTAAGTGCAGTGTTTATGCTACTCACAATTAATGAATTTTCTGGTGTACTTAGGTTTAAATATGTTGTTGTTTTGTTTTTCTCATTCATTTTTTGTTCCTCTAATCTAATATTTTAGTGCCTTCTTCAACGCTGGATATGTTTTATCACTTTATTTCACCTTTCTTTCTGAGCACCGAGCTACCGCTCTCAGCTCTGTTGTTTTGGTGGTTGCTTGGGATTTGTGGAATGTGCATTTAATGTATTACAATCTGCCTCTTGTGATCTTATGCCTTTTCATGCATGTTACCAAAATGTCATTAGTAGGATTCCACTTTCGTCTGTCAGTTTGTGATGAGGTTTTCACACATGTCACACGCTTCTTCTGCATACCACACTGATGCTGTTTTGTGTGAATAGTTAGTAAAGTCTAAAAGAGATTTGAATAATACCAATGAGGCTTTTATATATGTTCATATTATCACTATCATGGATGCCCTAAGCTTCTTACCATAAACACATTTTCTATCTGCTATCATTTTATTTCTTTTTAAGAAGTTCCTTTGCTATTTCTTAAAACGCATGTCTTTGGCTTATACATTATTTCAGCCTTTATATGACTCACTGACATGGGGCTGTATTCCTATTAGCACTATTACTTTTGACAATAAATCAGGTGTCGACTCTGTGTGTGTTCTGTATGCATGTATCTTTTTGATTCTGAGCATCTTTACAGTTTTTCTTTTTAGCCCCAGTTTTGTGATGCTCAGATGTGTATTGAGAGGAGCTGTGGGCTCATTTTTCATCAAATTTGGAAAAAATAACCATGAATTCTTCAAGCACTTAGTTCTCCAAAGGTTCAGCAATGCTCTATCCCACCTTTAAGATTCAGTTTCCACTCCTTTACTTTGGACACCCTGTATTGTTGTTTTTAAGTTGATTTTTCTTTTTCAGCAGTGTCTAATGCTCCACTAAGTATATTCAGTATGTTTTTTTTTTCATTTCGGTATTTGTGTTTTTTTATCTCTACATTGATCTTAACTTAAACATCTTCTTTATTTCTTTTATGGTTTTACTTATTTTCTGCACCTTTGTAGCACAATATTGTTGACTACTACAATGACTCCTTTTCATGATGGGTGCATGTTTAAGAGTTGACAGGCACTGTGGAGCCACGGTCATTTCCTTACACTTTGGGGTCTTAAAAATATTTTCTAGCTTGTGTTTGGTGGAGTACTTGCTCCTTAAAAACAGTGTGATCTCTTCATGTCTTGCTATTAAATTTTATTCAGTGAAACCAGAATTCTATTCAGTCCAGAAAGAATGATTCTTGTCCCTAAAGACTTAGAGTTTAAGTACCTTACTTCGTACTCCAGTTAGTCAGAATGTTTCAAGCTTGGTGGAAGAGATTCTGTACTGTTCCTGGCATGGAGCAAATGCTGGTCAGTCTCTATGTGGATCCTGTAGTTTCATCTTGTCCCTAAGGCAGTCAGTACCCTGTGAAATAGATGAGAGGGATCCTGTGCATGTCAGAACACTCTGTCCATCTCTTCTTTCCAGGACCACGTTTTTCAAAGCAGCTGACTTGGTCTCTCCTGAGGGTCCTGCCACTCCCAGCCCCATCTCCTCCAGTTAGGGGACCTCTTGGGATTTAATGACTCCCCTCTCTTTTGATCCTTTCATGTGAGCTGGGCAATTAAGAAACCAACACCCTCTTTCCCAATCTGTGGTGACTTGAATGAAAATGACCCCCATAGGTCCATAGGGAGTGGTACTATTAGGAGGTGTGACCTTATGGAAGGAAGTGTGTCATTGTGAGTGGGCTTTGAGGCCTCAGGTGCTTAAGTCACCCCCAGTGTCACTCTGTTCATGATGCCTACCAATCCAAACTCCTGGCTCTTTGAGCACCATGTCTGCCTGCAAGCCACCATGCTTCCAGCAATGATGATAATGGCCTAAACCTCTGAACTATAAGTAAGCCTCATTTAAATATTTTTCTTTGTAAGAGTTGCTGTGGTCATGGTGTCTCTTCACAGCAACAGCAATCCTAAGTCACTGTCTCTTGGCCACCACTGTTCTTCACTGTCTTATGTCCAATATCTTGGAAGACTTTGCTTTATGTATCTGATCTCCATCTTCCTTTGATTCAGGAAGCAGAATGTATTCAGTCTCCACATCTGACCTTGGTCAGAAGCAGAAGCTTAATAAGCTAAACTAATATTGATCAGCACTCCCATAGGTCATACAGTCTCTTCCTCAATAATCCTAGATTGAGCTGAAAACTCTGGTTGGCATTTACCTGCTCTTTGTAGTCTCTTTCTAACTTTTGAAAATGTCTTTCCCATTATTACTGTGTGGTTAAAAATATGCTGGGCTCCTCTTATCTTTCACACCCTTTGTGCTTTTACCAGATGTTTTCCACAATTACTTTTCTGCTTTCACTCCCATCTAATAAAAGCTCTAAATCTTAAAAAGTTCCTGCTTTCCCTGGTGAGGAGGTTTGAATGAGAACACTTTCTACATGCTCATGTATGAGAACAGGTGATCCTCAGCTGATGGCATTCTTTGGGGAGTTTGGGGGTGTGCCTTTGTTGTTGGAAGTACATCATGGGAGGTGGTCTCTGAGAGCCAAAATACTGTGTCATTCCCGCTAGCTCTCTCTGCTTATTGCTTATTGTTGAAGATATGGTTGAACACTCAGCTCAGCCAGGAGGACCTGAGCTTCCTTGGGTAGTGCCTGCTATTTGTTGTCCTGTCTTTTCTCACAACATCATGGACTCCTATTCTTCTGAAATTGTAAGCCCAAATAAACTCTCCTCCTTAGGTTGCCTTTGGTCATGGTATTTGTTACAGCAACAGAAAAGTAACTGAGACATCTGGCTTCCTTCTAAAACATCCCATCATCTCTATGACTTGCTTCTCAAATGTGTCTTTTGTCCCGTTACACAGACCAGGCTTTCAGCTTAAGGCAGTGTTAGCCAGTAAAACCAATTGTTCTAAGCCATGAATCACTACTGTGTTACATCTTCTAACAGCAGTTCTGAGACTAGTCACTCACAGGAGTGACTTTGGAATCACATGACCAATCAAAACCATTCATTTGGCTTTGATTTATAATATTGTTTCCAATTCAAGATCCAGTGCTAGAAACACATCCCAACTCCCTACATGGTTTATAATTCTCTATTCTGCAATTTCTCTTTACTTTGTACAGAGAGTAAAATGATGCCAGCCACACCTGCTTGTTTCCACAGAATTTGTACTTTCCTTTGTGTCTTACTAAGTGATTTCTCCTTTTGTTCAGGACTAGCTACCAGTTGCACTCACCCTTACACAGACCCTCTCCTTAAATAAAAGAGACTTGTAAGCTCAGACTCCCTTGCTGGTGTGGGTCTGTGTATCAACCTGCCCCTGCTAGGAGCAGCTGCAAACATTTTTGCTCTTCCAGTACAGACTCTACTGTCTCCTTTCATGTGCCTTTGCTCCTGTTCTCATCCCAGAAACAGGAGGTAATGATAGGAGCTACTGTAGACTCCTGGCAGTCCAAAGAGAGGGGGGTGGGAAGAAACCACTGAGATCGTGGCCCTGGTGTCTTCAAGTCACTGAATCAAAACAACAGCTGTCTGTCTTTAGTTATTCAGGGCACACATACACACAAATCTCAAGGAAAACGCTGCTTAAAGTCACTGTTTAGTCACAGCTAAATCAAAAGTCCCCTGTACAAGTGGAGAAATTAAATGTTTTCTCTGTGTAATTTAATCAATTTTAATTCTCACACATCAAAAAACAGTCCTTTTCTTAGGAGAAAAATTGCTTTTAAAGCTCCTCTGGTCCATCACTTCCAACCTTTAGCCATCAGGTCAGAATCATGGACAAACAGCACCACATTATAATATCTTTACACTCTTGTTTGTAGATTCTGATTTCTGTGAAGACGAGACCTGCATTTTCTCTATCCTTTCACATTTAGAGCATGATACCCCCATGGAACCTATTAGACCAGTAAGGGATTATTTGAGTTAGAACAGGAATAGCAGCCAAGCTTTAATCCTATGGTGGAAGACCTTCCCACAGGACAGAAAGCAATGCTCAGGTACCTGTTTTGAGAAGCAAGCAGAAGGGAGCCAGAACACAGGCCAGTTCTGCATCACACTCCTTATAATATAGAAAATACCATGTGGCTCTCCGAGGACACAAGGGTCCTCTAACATCCTGAAGCCTTGTACAAAGAATTCTGCATAGAGGCTGGGGGAAATATGCCTCTATTTCCAGCATCTTCTGTCCTATTACATTTTACTGAAGAGGGCAATACGATTAAAAAATAGCTATGATACTTAATGAAATGTATGCTTTAAATAGATGGTGAGTGACAGAAAGTCAACAGTGGCCTGAATAGCTATGTGATTATTGATCATCAAATGTTTTGGATGTGGAGGTACGGTATTCTCTACTCCATGGAGTCAAAACCTGACAGGAACCAGTGACAATTCAATTGGATTTCTTCTCATGCTTGTGCATAAAGGCTAGACAAGTCATCTTGGCACGAAACTCTGAAAGCCTGAGTCACAGACAACAGTGGGTATCCGAGGGTGAGGTCATACTTATGCTTCAAGGCAAGAGTGTCTTCTGGTTAGTGTCACTCAAGTGGACAGATGAGATCTGGCCAGTAGGATGAGGTGACTTTGACATTAGAATTGACATTCCACTATGGTTTTGCATATTTGAAGCCTTTATTTTTAATGACATAGACCTAAGAAATATGGCTAGAGTATTTTGAATAGATCAAGTAAAGCAAGGTGGAAAAAGCCAGTTTTTCCCCAAGTTAAAGGGACAGATTTACAGAGAAGATTCTAAGAATGAAGGTAGAATTTGCCATCATTCTTTTTTTTACAGACATGGTTAGACCAACTGATAAATAATACATTTGTATTATGCTTGTGAAATATGCAAATGGAATCCAATTTGCAAATAAATGCCTTGAAGAATTTTTATAACTTTGGGGGTGCTCTAAACCTGGGATTTGCAGCCTTCTTATTTCTGAGACCTTTATTTTATTTTGTGACAGCTGCGATCAATTTAATTAAGCTATATGGAAAATGAAGTTTGGGGAGATGTTTTTTGGGTTTTTTTTCTTGCTGAAAGAGGAAAATGGTCAAAAAGTTGGCAAGATGGGAAAGACCAAGCCCATTTGCAAATAGGGAAATAGAAGCCTGCCACAGAAGACGGGAGGAAAGCCAGCCAGTTAGGCAGGCACAGCTCTGTTGGCCATTCCCGTCCTTCACTCCCATTCTCAATATCCTCTCCTTGCTGTGGACGTGAAGGACATACAATTAGAAGTTCCAAATTTAGATGCTAAAATAGAGTCTGACAGAAAGCAGAAGCAAGAAGTAATGACCCAATTTGCAAGCATGGGGAAGCCCTGTAAGAGACGTCTATTCCACGTGCATTGAAGCTAGAGAAGAATGGTAGGCAGAGTCCGCACTGCTTCCTTGTAAAGAAACGATGCCAGTCCCACTTGGTATATGTAGCTGCAGTAGGGAAGAAAGAGCAGGGTCACATATGGAGAAATGAACAAACCTGCCAACCTCCCCTTAGACGTGTGCTTTTAGCTCTCTGTTAAGGAATAAGTCTCTAAACAACCACAAGAGATACAGTGCTCTCAAAATCCCCAGAGCTCAGCTGTTAAGTGGAAAGGAAGCACAGAAGGTTCTGAGAGGCTCACCAAGGTCAGAGAGTGGAGTGTGGCAAAGCTTCATTCATTCACATCATTCATTCTTGATTCAAAGCCTCTGTGCATCTCATATCTCCACTGGGTACCTCTTTTGTAAGCAGCCTTGTGAAGCTGCTATGACTCCTTTGTGCAGGAGAGGACTTACTGGTTAAAAAGAATCTAAGAAAATCTACTACATTACTAAATGTAGAGTTTAATTAATCTTAATTGTCAGCTGGATGAGATCTAGAAACACTGGGAGGCAGGCCTTTGGGCAAGTCCATAGGGGATTATCTTGGTTAGGCTAATTGATGTGGGAAGACCTACTCACTGTGGGTGGCACCATTCCCTAGGCTAGAAGCCTGGTCTGTTTAAACAGAACAAAGTGAATGGCTGAGCACAAGCACTCATTACTGTGCTTCATGGTTGTAGACACAGGATGACCAGCTGCCTCCTGCTCTATCGGCTGTGATTTCCCTGTCACAGAAACTGCACCCTGGAACTGTAGGACAAAATAAACAGTTTCTCCCTTAAGTTGACTTTGTCAAGTTATTTTTATTATAGCCACAGAAAAGTGACTAAGACAAGCACCTATCACAAAAGTGGCAATAAAGAGGAACTCTGTGCAGGAAAAGGCAGTGGCTCGTTTTCTTGATGGCTTGGAGTTCTGCCCTCTTGTGTCTCTTAATCACAGCTCCCACATAGCAGAAGACCTCTTCTCTGGCTAGAGCCTTGGGGGGCTAGAAAGAAACAAAGTCAGGGATAGGGGGAGCCCTCAAAAGATAAGAACTATCTGGCTCATCTGTGGAATGAACCCTGCTGGTGCAGATTTAGATGGAACAGAAAAGGGATACAGTGCAGGGCCTAAGCCACATCTGACTCCTGTCCACAAAATGTGGGAGTCGCAAGTAGAGGGAAAGACAGCTTGTTGTGGAAGGAGAGGTGAAAGGGGCTGATTGCCATTGCAGACGTGGTCTTTCTCTTAGCTTCCTGGCTGGGATAGAGTTGTGTCCTCTCACATCGTGTATTCATCTAATACATTATTCAGCAAAGACTTATGGGGGAAAGGTCAGGGGAAAATAAGATACAAGACTGCTGTTGTCATGAAGCTTTCACTGTAACGGGTGGGAGGGGCGAGAGTAATGAAATAAATAAATGTGCGGATGGTTAGGTAGCTACACATTCTAGGAGTCAAGGGGAAAAAAGAGCAAAAGGAGGTGTTTAAATAACAGCCTAACACACATCAGCAGATGTCGGTAGGAGACACGACAAGCTTCCATTCCCACCACACTCCTGTTGGGGAAGTCCTGTGCATTTGTCAATAAAGCCTTTTATCTCTACCTTGTCCCCGCCCTGTTGGGCGGATAGCTTTGTGGGACTCACTCCTACAATTCCCCTTTTAGTCTAAATAGAAGATTTAAATTTGATACAAACTCAAACATATACAACATGTATATGTAGAGGGTGATAATTAAGTTATAATCTACTTATCCTAAACTAAACATATCCATTCCACCTAAATTCTAAACTTATAAAAAAAAAATAACAGCCTAAAAACAAGATCGGACACATTCAGGGTGGTACGGCCTTAGACTCGAGACCTAAAGCAAATGAATGATCCAGACAGGAGAAGTATCTGCAGGACAGCAGCACACTGAGAGCCCAGTCACTCAAGCAAGCATGTGCTTATGTCCTAGAAGCAGCAAGAAGGCTGTGGAGGCTGCCGAGTGATGGCTAAGAGGGGTACAGTAGCTGTGGGCCAAGCAGCTCATACTGGGTTTAAATACTTAGGATACTCTAAGGACTTTTACTTTGTCCTTTGAATGATAAAAAGACTTTGGGGGGGGTGGTTTATGCAGAGAAAACTTGTAGAAGAGCAACAGGGCGGAATGGCTATTACCAAGGAAACAAATGACAACAAATACTGGTAAGGATGCAGATAGAAGGTTCCTTTGTACAGTACTGGCATACAAAGTGGCAGCCGCTGCCACCGCAGGAAACAAAGTGGAAGGACAACCAAGTTGGAGAAACAATATGGAAAGTTGGTACCAAGAGTGGGGCTGTTACTGTGATAAATCTGACTGTATGAGTCTTAGGACTTCAGAACCGGTTTGTAGGAGGATTATGGAAAACACTGGAACCTTGGGCTAGAAAAGCCCTATAATTCTGTAAACAGAGCCTAATGGTTTCTTCTGGTGGGATTTTTAAAAATCAGAATGCCAAGGAAAATGGAGAGATGAAGCCCAGATTGTGAGATCACAAAGGGAAAACTGGCAAGAGGCCATTTGTGTGATGTCTTGATAGAGTTCCTGGCCACATACTGCCAGTGTTCTTCATATCTTGGGAGAGACTGAGGTCAAAAGTTATGCTCTAATTTGTTAGGCAGAAGTAATCTCAAGACAGGATAGCTTAGGCTGTGGTCATGGTTATTATTCACTTATTTTATCCAGTTCTACACCTAGGGAGATCAACAAATGGAGAAAAATGATATGAAAAACACACTGTTCGGGGAAGAAAGGAGGGAGTCTAAAGTTGCAGACAAGGAAGATGCTGAGAAATCAGCTCGAGTGTTACAGAGATTAGCACTGTGAAAGACAAAGAGGAAGTGTAGTTGCTCTCTGGGACAATGGGGAAGGTATCCTGAGGGCTAAACTCTTCCCATAAAGGCTCCAACTTGTGAAAAGCCAAGTTAATTTGAAAGGAGAGTCTAAACTAACATGGAACTGAACAGTTTCCTGGCTCTAAACAGGGACATGGATGCCCACAGAGGTCAGCGCACCCGTAGTCCAAGGGAGTCAGACTGCATCTCCAGTTAGAGTTAGACTGAATAAATTTTGCATTGCAAGAGGGCCATGAATCTATGTGGACAAGGGGTGGAAGGTTTTGGTTTTAAAAGTTATGTTTGGGTATCAAGTTGAAAGGGGTAAAATTGGCATGGTCAATATTGACTGTCAGTACAACAGGGTCTAGCATGACCTGGGAGACAAACCTCTGTGGGGAGGTTCCTAGATTGTTAGTTAGGGTGAGAAGACCCACGACTGTAAGCAGCACCGTTTCATAGGTTTCAGTCTTGGACTGAATAAAAACAAGAAGGCCAGTTGACCACCAGCATCCGTCTCTGTTTTGTAACTGTACAATGCAGAAATACAATGCAAAAATCTATCTCCGGATCTTGCCACCATCACCTCCCCATCATGATGGACTGCTCTCTCAAAGTGTGAGATAAACTGAACCCTTCCTTCCTTCCTTCCTTAAGTTGATTTTACCAAGCATTGTCACAGCAATAAGAAATCTACGCAAGTGCTACGAATAGGGGGCGTCAAAGAGTGATTTCAACATGTTTTTCCCATTAGAAGAATGGTCTTACCATTTACTGAGACAGGAGGTGGCACGTTAGGAGGTGTTTTGTGTATGTTGTGTTTCAGAGGTACATTGGTTATGAGAGAAGCATTGCAGCAGGATATCATCACCCTCACTAGTTGGAGCCCTTTCTTTAGAAATTTTTTGTGTGCAAAGCATTTGCTATTTCTTTCTTTCTTTTTTTTTTTTTTGTTTTTTTACGAGACAGGGTTTCTCTGTATTGTTTTGGAGGCTGTCAGTCCAGCCTGGCCTCGAACTCACAGAGATCTGCCTACCTCTGCCTCCCAAGTGCTGGGATTAAAGGCGTGTGCCACCACCGCCCGGCTGCATTTGCTATTTAATACAATGTTTGACTTGGAGTGACATCTGTCCAGTGCATTCTTGAGCAATGACTACATTTTTTCCCGTGAGTAAGCAACATGAAAAAGTGTCTGACTTGGAGCAAACTGTCAGTCAAGTGGATAAACATAAGTAGTGTACAAATGGATAAATGTGAAGGACTGAACCCTCTCAGCTATCTTTATGGACCTGAGCTGACATCTATTACATCCTGTCCAGATAGATGCCAGTGGGTCCATGCCAGGGTGCAGGGAGAAGCTGGACCAGTGCCTTCTCTTTCTCTGTGACTCAGGCCAGACCTTGACTTCAGTCCAGGGTTCTTAAATTCCAGTATCACTTTAAGGTAAGACTATAAAGAAAAAGCATTTTTTTTACAGTAAAATAAATGCCGTTGCTTTTAGCCCACCATGGTTGTCTAACTTTGAGTTTTCCATACGTATCTATTTAAATTTTTATTGGGTTCCCTTGTGGTCTTCCTTAAGACTTGCCCTTATCCCCACTGTATCTATCTTCAGTCAGAGTAGTATGTGATTTACATTTTTCATCAATAAGCTCCCACTGCCCAGTCCCAGGACACAGATTTAACCAAGTCTTTGTTTCACTCTCTTTATGGACTTTTGGTTTTCATGAGTACTTCAATAAAATAGATTATTAACCAGACTTGGGGTACAGCTCCATGGTAGAGCTTGCCTAACAGGCACAAAGTCATGAATCAAGGCAATGTCGTCAACATTTTAACCTTGTCCAGAATTTGGACTGGATGTGGTTGATCTCTATGCCATGGGGATTGTTCAGAGGCAGGTCTAGGAAGATTGCTATGAGATGGAAGCCAGCATGACTTTCTTAGTAAGGTTGAGGTCAACCTAAGCTACAGAGTGAGACCCTGTTTAAAAAATTAAGAGCCAAAATGGGTTCATTAATGAATCCCTTATTTTACTTTAACATTTTTTCATAGAGTAGTCCCTGTGTGGTTTGCTATACCTAAGAACGATCGGTTCACTTAGAGCATCTCAGGGAAGTTCTCAGTGTGGTCCTGATGAGGCAGCAAGATATGAGGGCAGACCTCACCATTTATGCAGATCACCCAACATGACATGTGAGTGCTGATATCTGAAAAGAGGCCCCATCCCACAATACCACAGATGACATGGAGTAAAGGCATCAACTATGGTAGACATGTCCATCAAGCGTTGCTCCATGCTGAAAGAGGTTGGTGGTATTCTGTTCATATTCCTCTCTAAGATATCAACAGCGGGTATTTGCAGAATAGATGCCGAGAGGGAGCTTAGATTTTTTTAAATTTGTTTGAAACATCTGAGATGTGTTTAATCGTATTTAAAATAGTAGTTTTATGAACTTGCCTTCGTTACTAGACATCATTAGAAGCACTAGGTTCTGGGGAACATAATGTGAAGGACTTCAAAATTTTTGCCCCATCTAGAAGTTAGTATCAGAAGGGTGGTGACACACACCTGTATCCTCAGCTTCATGAGGCTGAGATGAGAAGTTCAAGTAAGCATACAAGTTTACCATCAGCCTGGGTGACACAGTGCAAGCCTATCTCGGTTCATCATAGCATAGGGTTAATTTAGCTCACAGGCTTGCTCTCAACCCCCACTAACCTGCCATATAACACCATGGCCTTATGTGAGTCTCTTTGCCCCTTTGCGATTTTATAAACTGAGGTTCTGATCTAGTTTTAACTGTCATTATTTTACTTGTTAATGCATACAAATCCCAGGATGCAATAAATAGGTTTTCTTTTTCTTCCCTCTAGGTCAGCACCTCTGGTTTAGCATAGTCTGATGCAGTGTCTAAAAGCAAGGAAGTTAGGTTAACGAAGAAGTCAGCCCAGTCCCCTAGCCCATTCCCATTCCCAGATTGTCCCTTCCTCCCTGGGACAACTGGTGCCTGTCATTAACTTCCAGATCTCTGACCCAGTCACAGAAGGCAGAACAGACACAATTTCTCTTCCCATTGCCTCCCGCACATTTATTTTCTCTCCATGTCAGATGTTTGACTTCCAGATGTCCTCTGGCTGCAACCACTCAGGCAAACTCAAGTGGACGGATGGAACAATTACTCGGAAAGCTCTGCCAATGGGAAACAAAACAAAAAAGACAACAAAAGAAAGTGCTTAATAGAGCCCTGCCACTGAGAGGAAAGGGTTGATTGGTTTAAATTATTCCCATAGGCACTGGCATCCATTGCATTTCCCAGGTAATTGCTCAGCTCTCCCGGTTATTTTAGATACTGTAGTTTCACATAGCCCTTTCCTGAAGGAACTGCAATATTTGGTCATGTCTGTCTGAAAGCAAATTTTGTTTGAATCGCTTCTATCAATCCATTGACTGTCTTGCTAAACACAGAGGTGCTGTAGCACCAGGGAAATACTGGTCTCAGGATGGGAAGGCATTTTAGGATAGTGCACATTTTCACCTTTAATTATTTGAAAAGAAATTACAGACAGTCATGACTAATATTTCAGTACTGTGAAGTCCAGCAGCCTGGATTCAATTCTTGCCTCTGCCACATGTTTTTTTTTTTTCTGCTGGACGTAGCATCAATTATTTAGCCCCCAACTTCCAGTTTCTTGGTCTCTCCGCTGTAGATAATAAGAGTACTTACTCACAGAATGATCCTGAAATGAAATAGCAATGTATATACATGACAGCATGGTGCCTGGCACACGGTAAATTTGCAATAAATGGGTTTTATTAATGAATTATTAACAACTAGCCTTATGTTTCAAGCTATAAACATTGAAGTCAGAAAACCCTAGTACTCTAGATGGAAAGAGCAGAAACTTCCACGTTCTGTGGGATTTGGGCATGTTTGACTGATGGCCTGCTGCAATTTCACATCCTCTGGAGCATATCCTTGTTGACTAAAAGTACCAGTGTAGAGGAGTCCATCACACACTGTGAAGTCTGCCTGATTCTCCAAATATGAGGAGATACTCTGGCTCAACCCTAGCAAACAGCGAGACTACGTTTTCTGTAGGAGCAACAGGCCCTAACTGGACCTTCCAGGCAAAGCCAGCTCTCTCGGTGGGATAACAGGGTACCTGTTCTGTGGGGGCTTTTTGACAATAGGTAGGGGATCGTGCTGCAGAATGTGAGTTGTGCCGCATGCTTGTCAGACCACTGCTGGTCTAGGTCAGAAAGCAAAGTAAGCCTTGATGGTTCTAGGCCTGCATTTTATCATCAGTGTAACAGGGCCATGCAAAGAGGTCAAAGACTTCCTCAAAGATAGTAAATTATATAACTAATTGTAACGTATTCTTCTCGCACATTGCCTGGGTCCTGTTTTTGCTTTCATCCCTCAAATAATACACAGGACACTATATTAATTATGTTGGCCTTTGCTATTGTTTCTCATTGGCTAGCTCTGACTTAATTATTGACACATAATTACTAATATATATTTTTATAAGGTGTTATCTTACTGAGAACGCAGACATGGGCCCCCTCTTCCCAGGAATCACATGGCAATGATTCTCTTCACTACATTTCCCAGAATCCTCCTAGACTCCTAGTCCCACCCATATTGCTTCCCTATTGGCCAACAGTGCTTTATTTACATATACACAGGACTTCCTCATCAACTAATGTCCACCATATACTCAATACTCCAAGTCAGAAGCCTATTTGATTTAGCTCCTGTAAGCACCATCAGCAAAGATATTCTGATTTAGCCTATGCCACAAGGGGTTAAGTGGTCTGACCAAATTACCCAGCTGGGAATGTGTAAATATTTCAACCAAAGCCTTCTCTTTTCTAAAGGAACCTTAACTGACTGTTCTGTTTTTTTTCAGGGAGTTAGTGTTGACCTGGGGATAAGTTTCATAAAATCTTTTACCTTGACAAAGATCCATATGACTAGCCCCTGATAGTCTGTAGCAGAACCCCGACTCTTATCCCTGAATCCATCCCAAAGAAAAATAGTAAAGACAATGGATACTCTTCCAACAGTTAATTGTGGCTACTACAATCTTTTTACTAAGTACTGCCCTCCAGGGACTGTGCTCAGTGCAGGTCACCACAGCTAAACCTCCTACAGCTATAGCTGTATTTATCACACCTGTGCTTCAAACACTGTCAAGAGCAACTGAGGACTCTCTGTAAGACATAGAATAAATTCTCTCTCTCTCTCTCTCTCTCTCTCTCTCTCTCTCTCTCTCTCTCTCTTTCACACATACACACACACACACACACACACACACACACACACCATACACCTCTTCCTTTTCTATCTTCCCTTAATTTTCCTGCTTTTAAAATAGAATTTGTTGTGAGGATCAAATAATACAATACAAGACGAAATACCTGGGGCTTAGAAGGTGGCAGACCCCAACGAATGCTAGCGTTGCTGTTTTCACATTTTAACAAGGTGAAGACAGTATGTTTTTAAGAGAAGGCAGGTAGGTGGACTAAGGCTCAGTGTTGGCAAGTCAATAAGATCTGCGCTGGCTTCACTGCAATGCCAGACCATTTTTTTTGTAGCTGGAACTCTGGAACCCATGGTGTCTGTCCCCATAAAGGTCGATGAGCAGAGACAGAGACAGGAATTGCATCTTTAAGTTGCACTATGATGGCCGGTGACCTGAGAAGGCAACAGACTAATAGGTTTTTTTTTGTTTTTTGTTTTTTGTTTTTTGTTTTTTTGGTTTTTCGAGACAGGGTTTCTCTGTATTGCTTTGGAGGTTGTCATGGTACTCACTCTGTAGACCAGGCTGGCCTCGAACTCACAGAGACCCACCTGTCTCTGCCTCTCAAGTTCTGGGATTAAAGGCATGTGCCACCAACGCCTGACCAGACTAATAGATTTTTTAAAAACTGACTTACATCAAATTTACAGCCAGTAGGCTTTATAGGGATTGAAGTGGGGAATGGAAACACAGACAGTAGATCATTCCAGAACTCAGTCTTGCCTTTGTTCATGTGCTTAGTGCTTAGTACATCCTGTTTTTTTCTTTAATATATTGAAGTTTATTTTTTTTGCCCATTTCATACTTGTATAGAATGTATTTCGGTCACACTTAGCATAACCAACTACCCCTTCCCTCTTCACTAAGAAACCCTCTCCAACACAACCCCCTCACTGTTCCATGTCCCCCCCTTTATCTATCTTTTGTCACCCACTGAGTCCAAATTGCTGCCTCCTCAAATGTTCACTGAATGTATTGGCTTCACCTTGGACAGGTTTTGTGCACATATCGATGCTACAGTGAGTGCAATGGCCACACACGTTCTGAAGTCTGCATTTCACACTGGTCTTCTCCATTCTCCAGCTCTTCCATTCTTCTGTCCCCCCTTCCATGGTGTTCCCTGAGTCACAAGGTATAGGTACTGTGGCCGTTCCATTTGGGATTGATCATTCAACTGTCACTCATTACCAAGACATTAACAAGTTATGAGTCTCTGGATTATCAGATACACTTCTGAGACTTGTGATATCTGTGTTATTCTTGTCACCGACTTCCCAATTTGCTGGATGTCTAGTCTCAGGCACTTCTTAGAACACCCAGTGTACTTAGTGTGTGCTGGTATCAACCACATTCCCTCCCGAGGTTTCTAGGCAGAGGGGGTGGTAGGATTCACTTATGATAAATAAATTATTGGTAATGTATACATAATAAGCTATTAGTACCATGCCTGTGCAGATTCTTTTCTACAATATGGAGGAGTACAAATGTGTTTACAACATAGGACACAAAACTATCCACACCCATCTCTTCTAGTTCTCTTCCTTTTGCTACGATGGAGCACTCTGATCAAAAGCAATTGAGGGGATGAAAGGGCTTGTTACACTCACGCTTCCGTATCATAGTGCACCACTGAAAAACTTAAGGGCCTGAGTTTGAGCAGAAACCATGGAGGGATGCTGCTTGCTAGCTCACTTACTGGTTCACACTTAGGGCTAGATTTTGCCAAACTTACATAGGACTGGACACACTTGGAAAGAGAAAACCATAATCCAGGAATCGTCTCCATCAGCTCGACTATGGGCATGCCTGTGGAACATTTTTTTGATTGCTAATTGCTGTAGGATGGACAAGTCCACTGTGGAAAGTACCATCCCTAGGTGTGTGTGCCTGGACTATACACAAAGGAGCTGAGCAACCCATGGGGAGTAAGCCAGTAAGAATCATTCCTCATTCCTCTTTGGTCTTTGCTTCAGTTCCTGCCTCTGAGCTCCTGTTTTGACTTCTGTTGGCGAGGTGATGGACTGTAACCTGCAAGCCAAATAAGCAGTTTTCTCCTCCAAGATGCTTTTGGTTAGGGTTTTATCACAGCTATAGAAAACCAAACCAGAACAGCAAGATTTCTTTTATATTAAAGGATCACATGCCCAGGGAATTGAGCCCTCCTACATAGATTAACAGACAATGCCCTACAGACATGGCTATAAATTGATCTTGTCTTTGACATCTCTTAATTGAAACTCCCTTCTTAGGTGACTCTAGGCTGTGTCAAAGTGACAGTTAAAGTTAACTAACTAGGACACCACCTCTCCAGTCCCTTTCATTTTCATATAGTTATAACTCTCATTCCTGGTCACACACCAAAAGGACATGGATAACTTCATTCAAATTCTGGAACTTTGCAAGCATCCTGGATGATTCCCACTCAGCAGGACTGGACTTCAGATTCTACCATCCAGGCCCAGGTTACTGTCAGCTGCTCTTATTCTTAGCACCAACTTGGAATTCCAGTAACACATAGGGAATGTCCCAGATGTGGGTCATTGCACACACCCTGTGGCTTAGCTGACTGCTATAGTGAAACACTATAGACAGGGTGGCTGAAAAGTAGCCATTTATTCTCTGACAGTGGTAGAAGTTCAAGATCAAAATGGCAGCATAGCCAGTTTCTGGTGAGACCTCTCTTCTGTCTTCCCATTTGATGAAATGCTGAGAATGGAGGTTAAGCTGGGACCCAACAAAGGAGGACCCATTTATTAATTGTCGATCTCAGTGTCTGTGCTGCTTGTGTTATGTTCAGGAAGCCTCTCCTGTACCAATTCATACAAGGGTATCTACCACTTTCTCTTCAAAGAGGTTCAGTGTGACTGGATACATGTTGAGGTCTTTGATTCATTTGGACTTAATTTTGTACATGGGGATAGACATGGATCTATCTGCAGTGTTCTACATGCCAGCATCCAGTTATACCAGCACCATTTGTTGAAGATGCTTTCTTTTTTCCATTGTAAAATTTTATCTTCTTTGTCAAAAATCAAGTGTTCATAGGTATAGGGGTTAATATCATGGTTTTCAATTCTAATCCATTGATCTACCTGTCTATTTTTGTGCCAATACCAAGCTGTTTTCAGGACTATAGCTCTGTAATAGAGCTTGAAGTCAGGAATGGTGATGCCTCCAGAAGTTCCTTTATTGTACAGGGTTGTTTTGGCTGTCCTAGGTCTTTCATTTTTCCACATAAAGTTGAGAATTTATCTTTCAAGGTCTGTGAAGAATTGTGCTGGAATTTTTATAGGGATTGCATTGGATCTGTAGATTGCTTTTGGCAAGATTGCCATTTTACTATGTTGATCCTACCTATTCAAGAACATGGAAGATATTTCCATTTTCTGGTGTCTTCTTTAAATTCTTTCCTTAAAGACTCAAAGTTCTTGCTATACATGTCTTTCACTTGTTTGGTTAGTGTTACCCCAAGGTATTTTACGTTGTCTGTGGCAATTGTAAAGGGTAATGTTTCTCTGATTTCTTTCTCAGCCCATTTATCATCTGTATATAGTAGGGCTACTGATTTTTTAAGTTAATCTTGAATCCTGTCACATTGCTGAAGTTGTTTATCAGCTGTGGAAGTTCCCTGGTAGAGTTTTTCCGGTCACTGTGTAAACTATCATATCATCTGCAAATGTTTAAGTTTGACTTCTTCCTTTCTAATTTGTATCCCCTTGATCTCCTTTTGTTGTCTTATTGCTCTAGCTAGAACTTCAAATACAATATTGAACAGATATGGAGAGAGTGGACAGCATTGTCTTCTTCCTGATTTTAGAGGAATCCTGCTGAGTTTTCATTTAGTTTGATATTGGCTGCTGATTTACTGTATATTGCTTTTATTATGTCTAGGTATGTTGCTGTTATCCCTGGTCTCCCCAGGACTTTTATCAAGAAGGGGTGCTGGATTTTGTCAAAGGCATTTTTAGTATCTGGTGAGATGATCATGTGATTTTTCTTTTGAAGTTTGTTTATATGGTAGATTACATTGAACCATCCCTGCATCCCTGGAATGAAGCTTACTTGATTATGGTGGATGATTTTTCTGATGTGTTCTTGGATTTGATTTGCCAGTATTTTAGTGAGTATTTTTGCATCAATGTTCATGAGCTATATTGGTCTGTAGTTCTCTTTCTTAGTTGTGTCTTTGTGTGGCTTGGGTATCAAGGTAATTGGAGCCTTGTAAAAAGAGGTTGGCAATGACAATTCTGCTTCTATTGTGTGGAACCCTTTAAGGAGTATTGGTAGAATTCTGCGCTAAAGCCATCTGGGCCTGGGCTTTTTTTGGTTGGGAGATTTTGATTATTGCTTCTATTTCCTTAGGGGTTATGGGTCTGTTTAAATTGCTTGTCTCTTCTTGGTTTAATTTTTGTAAGTGATATCTATCCAGAAAATTCTCCAGTTTCTTTAAATTTTCAAATTTTGTGGAGTACAGGTTTTCAAAGTATGACCTGAACATTCTCTGGATTTCCTCAGTGTCTGTTGTTATGTCCCCCTTTTCATTCCTGATTTTGTTAATTTGCATGTTCTCTCTCTGCCTTTGGTTAGTTTGGATAAAGGTTTGTCTATCTTGTTGATTTTCTCAAGGAACCAACTTATTGTTACATTGATTCTTTGTACTGTTTTCTTTGTTTTGACTTTATTGATTTCAGCCCTCAGTTTGATTATTTCCTGACATCTACTCCCCCTGAGGTGAGTTTGTTTCTTTTTGTTCTAGAGCTTTCAGTTGTGCTGTTAATTCTCTACTCTGACTATTCTTCATTTTCTTCATGTGAGCACTTAGTGCTATGAACTTTCCTCTTAGCACTGCCTTCAAAGTGTCCCATAAGTTTGTGTATGTTGTGTCTTCATTCTCATTGAATTCTAGGAAGTCTTTAATTTCTTTCTTTATTTCTTCCTTGACCCAGGAATGGTGCAATTGTGCGTTGTTCAATTTCCATGAGTTTGTAGGGTTTCTGTAATTTGTGTTGTTGTTGAATTCTAACTTTTAAGCATGGTGGTCTGATAAGATACAGGGGGTTATTCTAATTTGTTTGTACCTGTTGAGGTTTGCTATGTTCCCAAGCATGCGGTCGATTTTAGAGAAGGTCCCATGTGGCACAGACAAGAAGTTATATTCTTTTGTGTTCTATAGTTGTCTATGAAACCCAATTGGGTCATAACTTCTGCTAGTTCCTGTTTCTTTGTTAAGTTTCTGTCTGGTGGTTCTGTCTAGTCATGAGAGTGGAGTGTTGAAGTCTCCCACTATAACTGTGTGAGGTCTTATGTGTGATTTGAGTATTAGTAATGTTTCTTTTACGAACATGGGTTCCTTTGTATTTGGGGCATAAATGTTCAGAATTGAGACTTCTTCCTGATGGATTTTCCTTGTGATGAATATGAAATAGCTTTCTTCATCTCATTTGATTGATTTTAGTTTGAAGTCTGATTTGGTAGCTACTAGGATAGCTACATCAGCTTGTTTCTCAGGTTCAGCTGATTGGAAAATCTTATCACAACCCTTGACGCTGAGGTAATGTCTGTCTTTGAAGTTGAGGTGTGTTTCTTGTATGCAGCAGAAAGATAGATTCTGTCTTTGTATCCATTCTGCTGGTCTGTGTGTTTTATAGGCAAATTAAGACCATTAATCTTGAGGGAAATTAAGGACCATTGAGTATTAATCCTTGTTTGTTTTTGATTCGTTGTTGATGGTGTGATTGTCGATTTTTCCCACATTTTCTTTTGGTTTTTGGTAAAATGGGATTATCTATTGCCTATGTTTTTGTGTGTGCAATTAACTTCCTTAGGTTGGAGTTTTCCTTCTAGTATTTTCTGTGTGGCTGAATTAGTGGATATGTATTGTTTAAATCTGATTTTATCATGGAATATCTTGTTTTCTCCATCTATAGTGATTGAAAGCTATGCTGGGCATAGTAGTCTGGACTGGCATCCATGATCTTTTAGTGTTTGTAGAATATCTACCCAGGACCTTCTGGGTTTCAGTGTTTCCATGGAGAAGTCTTGGCCTTTTTCCTTTGCTGCTCTTTATATTATGTCTTTATTTGCCCTGGCTAGCAGGGCACACGTGGAGACAAAGGTGATTTCATAGCTATTTTGCAGGCGACATGTGACTAAGGTTTATCATGGACTATGTGTGAATAGCTACTCCCATGCCTGTGGAGCCAGTGGCTAAGGTGCCCGATACTCCAAGTCCCACTAACAGGGGGATGAATTGGATGGGTCTCTTATGTCTGGGAATAGGATAATCTTTGCTAGGTATTGGAATAGGCTCACTTCCTGGAATAAACTCTACATCTTAGAGAAGGGTGGCTATACATATAACCCTGTCCAATTTGTAGGCAACATAGAATAAGCCATTCCATTTCCACATATATAGAAGTTTAGAAGTTGAGCACGGTCCACATTCTTGAGGATTATAAGGAATACCTGTTGAGATCAATTTTTATTGAGTACAAAATAGCTAACATCCATTTGTCATAAATTATTAGGAAGTAGACCTCGAGGGTTCACTCCTAAATTAGTTACAGATAAATATTGTGGGCACACATTATTGTTTGACAGTTTTGGCAAGCAGTCTCTCTAGCTAAACCAAATTGTTTTCTTAGACTTTTGTTATTTTGATGATGAAGGTTATGAGACCGGGAAGGTTCAAATGAGCTCTCAGGTTACCCACAAAACATGACAATTGCATTTTGAATTTGGTCAAAAATATTTTATCCTGATCATTATCAGTTCCAATGACTGAACTGTCTTTATTAAAGAGCTATAAAAACAATGATTGTCAGTATACAAATTAAATGAATCATTTGTTATAAGTTGAAAAACCATTGCAACAGCTTGTAACTCGTAATTCGACTATCTGAGCTGAAGCCAGAATCGTTTGCTTCACACATTTCTTACTATCCATAACAAGTTTGTAAGTTGTCTTTTCTAATCTAACCTGTAAAGCTCTCTCTAGCTGACAAGACTTCATTTGTATCTTAGCTGAGGTGGCCTAATTTGCATCTATACTGACACCTTTGTGGGTAGGGTCTAACAGGGCAGAAGTTTCCCTGAGGCTCCTTCTCAAGGAGTTTCTTTCAAATCATGCATTAACTTCAATTTTCTAGATTTCCTTTTCTAACCATAAAAATTTAGGAGGATCTCTGTATCCTCTCCTCTGCTAAATTCTATTGAATATTCCCTACAGATTCTCTTGGCTCCTAGGCCATGCTGTAGGCTTCTGCCATTTTCCTTTGACTGGCTCTCAAGGCTCAAATCTTTCATCTTTTCTGTTAAGACATTGACTGACTGGATGCTCTTTTTAACTGTATCCATAGAAATTTAAGTAGCCTTTTAACTATATCTGAAGCAATTTAAGTATCTTTTAAATCATATCCAAGGCAATTTAAGCAGTTCCTTTTGTCAACATTTACGCATTCACAATCACATTCCATACATACCGGTGTGGCCACACCATACACACATAACATGCACACGTCTCTCCTTTTGCCTAGGTTATGATTAGTTAGTTGAAATGAAACATCCTTAATTGAAGTTTCTTGTAAAATAGCAGCTATAGCCAATCCTTGAATTATGAGCATCCAAAATCTGAACAAATCCAAATTTACCCATGTTGGCTTTCTTTTTCTATAAGGTGTTAAACCAGTTTCTGACTGGCTGTATTAATAGCATTTTCTATACATTTGGCTGGGCGACAACCAAGGAGGTGAAAACTTCTGATACTTAGTTACTCTCTCTTTATACTTATCCCAAACTCTCTGCCCTGCATGTTCTTTCTTATGTAGCCGCTCCCCAGTAGGTTTAGGGGCAAATATTTTCTACTGTCCTTTGAGCATGCGAGATTGAGCCTTTATTATCCTAAGCCCTGGCACAGCTCTGATACAGCTGCAGCGATGGCTTGTGCTAGAGGGAAGAATCCTTCAAAACCTTTTAAACTCTAAAATTTTCTGTACTTAGTTTTGCTTTATTTCAACTCTCCTGGCTATTAAAATATACACGAGTAAACATATGATCATCTGGCCAATAATTTTTTGTCTTATATTTCTAATCATATATATTAAGATCCTTGATTTTAACCCCTTACTCCCCGTGTCTTGAGAGACTTCTTGAGTCCCTTAATGAACAAATCTTGCTACTAAATGCTTGTCCCATGGTGTAAGCTTACTTTGCGCCGCTGTGTTACTTCTCCAGATTTGTCTCACAGGTCCGGTAAAGCTGTAGCGACCTCTGCAAGCCAGCGCTATTCCCTACCCCCCCCTCCCCCGGCACAGTGGCTCAGAGGGTGGACAGGTCTGCTTCTTGATATAGCGACATTCCTAGGATTCTTAGGGTCTTTGAGCCTCTTGTCAGTCACCAATTTGCCCTGGCCAGCAGGGAGCAATGAAGGTCTAGCCCACGGGAACCTGGAATGATGGGACAAGAGACAAGAAAAGTGGACAGCAAGACAACTTGACTGATGAAGTTGCAAGATTTTATTTTTTTCAGGCCCGTTATATAGTGGGTTAGGGCAGGAAAACTAGGTAGGGAGGAGTAATCAAAGGAGAGGGATCATTGCCTAGTAACCAGGCCACTGAAGGAGACCAGGTAACAGGTGTTGGCAAAGTTAAATGGTCGCATAGGGAGTGGTTAAGTGAACTAATTATGGAATGTTTCATTTTTTGCCATCAGCTATTCCTGTGAGCCCAAGTTCTATTCATTAGGAAGCTGGGGAGGGGATGGACTGTTCTTTAAAAAGGCTGAAAATATTTACAAGAGGTTCTAAACAAAAATGATCGCTCCCGACATTTATTCTGTATGTTTGATGTTTTAATTATTATGTGCTGAGAGGAATTTTTTGTGATCCACTCTATTTGGTGTTCTGTAGGCTTCTTGTACTTTCATTGGCATGTCTTTCTTTAGGTTGGGAAAATTTTCTTCTATGATTTTGTTAAATATGTTTTCTACACCTTTGAGTTTGGTTTCTTTTTTTTCAATATATGTTTTTTTTTTAAATTAGAAACAGGCATGCTTCACATGTCAATCCCAGCTCCCTCTCCCACCCCTCCTCTCTTGTCCCTCAATCCCCAGCCCAATCCACACATCATTCCCCATGGAGGGTGAGGCCCTCCTTGGGGGATCTTCAGAGTCTGTCATTTCATCCAGGGCAGGACCTAGGCCCTTCCCCATGAGTCCAGGCTGAGAGAGCATCCCTCCATGTGGAATGGGCTCCCAAAGTTCATTTGTATGCCATGGTGAACACTAATCTACTACCCAAGGCCCCAGAGATTTCAGAGGCTTCCTCACTGAAACTACATTCATGGAGTCTGGATCAGTCCCCTGTTGGCCTCTCAGCCATCAGTCTAGAGCTCAAGAGCTCCCCGTTGTTCGACCAGGTGTCTTTGTGGGTTTCACCATCATAGTCTTGAGCCTTTGTTCATCACTCCCCCATATCTGTCACTGGGTTCCAGGAGGTCAGTTCAGTGTTTAGCTGTGGGTATCTGTTTCTGCTTGCATCAGTCACTGGATGAAGGTTCTAGGATGGCATATTAGGTAGTCGTCAACATTATCATCAGGGAGGGGCTATTAATGTAGTCTCTACGCTATTGCTTAGTTTGCCAGTTGGTGTTATCCTTGTAGATCTCTGGAGATCTCCCCAGTGTCAGCTCTCTCCTCCAACCTATAATGACTTCATCTATTATGGTAACTCTCATCCTGCTCTCCTCTATTCTTACCCTGACTCCAACTTCCTGTTACCTCAAGTCTTCTTCTCCCCTCCTCTTATCCCCCTCTCTTTTTCCTGGTTCCCTCTCCCCTCCCCCATGTTCCTAATCTGCTCTGGAGAGCTTGCCTCATTCCACTTCTTTGGGGTATCAATGCATATCTCTTGGGAACATCCTTATTTCCCAGACTCACTGGCACTGGGATTGTAGGCTGACACTATCCTGACCCATGTCTAAAATCCATATATGAGTGAGTACATACCATGTTTGTCATTTTGTGACTGGGTTACCTCACTCAGGATGGTTTCTTCTAGTGCCATCCATTTGCTTGCAAATTTCAAGATTCCATTGTTTTTCCTCTGAGTAGTACTCCATTGTGTAAATGTACCACATTTTCTCTATCCACTCTTCAGTTGTGGGGGCATCTAGGTAGCTTCTATGATCTAGCTATTACAAATAATGCTGCTATGAACATAGTGGAACAAACATCCTTGTTGTGTGAATGGGCTTCTTTTGGGTATATACCTAAGAGTGGAATTTCTGGGTCGTGTGGTAGACTGATTCCCATTTTCCTGAGGAATCTCCATACTGATTTCCAAAGTGGCTGTACAAGTTTGCACTCCCACCAGCAATGGAGGAGTGTTCCCCTTACTCCACATCCTCTCCATAAATTGTCATTGGTGTTTTTTATTTCAGCCATTCTGACAGGAGAAAGATGATATCTCAGGGTTGTTTTGATTTGCATTTCCCTAATGACTAAGGATGCTGAGCAATTTCTTAAGTGCCTCTCAGCCATTTTAGACTCCTCTGTTGAGAATTCTCTATTTAGTTCAGTCCCCCACTTTTTAATTGGATCCTTTGGTGTTTTGGAGACTTGATTCTTGAGTTCTTTATAAATTTTGGAGATCAACCCTCTGTCAGATGTGGGGTTAGTGAATATCTTTTCCCAATATGTGGGTTGCCTTTTTGTCTTGCTTTCTGTGTCCTTTGCCTTACAGAAGCTACTCAGTTTCAGGAGGTCCCATTTATTAATTGTCAATCTCAGTGTTTGTGCTACTGGTGTTATGTTCAGGAAGTGGTCTCCTGTGCCAATTCATTCAAGGATACCTCCTACTTGCTCTTCTAACAGATTCAGTGTGGCTAGATTTATGTTGATGTCTTCGATCATTTGGGTATGTTGTGTCTCCATTCTCATTGAATTCTAGGAAGTTTTTAATTTCTTTTTTTTAGTTCTTGTTTGATGCAGGAGTGGTGCAATTGCGTGCTGTACAATTTCCATGGGTTCGTGTTGTTGTTGAACTCTCACTTTAAAGCATGGTGGTCTGATAAGACACATGGAGGTATTCTAATTTTTTTGTACCCATTGAGGTTTCCTATGTTGCCAAGTATGTGGTCAATTTTTGAGAAAGTTCCATGTGGCGCTGAGAAGAAGGTATATTCTTTTATGTTTGGATGGAATGTTATATAGATGTCTGTCAAACCCAATTGGGTCATAACTTCTATAAGTTCCTTTGTTTCTTTGTTAAGTTTCTGTCTAATAGTCCTGTCTAATGACAACATTGGGGTGTTGAAGTCTCCCACTATAAATGTGAGGGGCTTTATATGTGATTTGAGTTTCAGTAATGTTTCTTTTACAAATGTGGATGCCTTTGTGTTTGGGTCATAGATGTTCAGAATTGAGACTTCATCTTGGTGGATTTCTCCTGTGATGAATATGAAAGGACCTCCTTCATCTCTTTTGATTGATTTCAGTTTAAAGTCTAGTTTGTTAGATATTAGGATTGCTACTCCTGCTTGTTTCTTGGGTCCATTTGATTAGAAAATCTTTTCCCAACCCTTAACTCTGAAGTAACATCTGTCTTTGAAGCTGAGGTGTGTTCTTGTATGTAGCAGAACGATGAATTCTTTCTTCAAATCCATTCTGTTAACCTGTATCTTTTTATGGACGAGTTAAGGCCATTAATATTGAGGGATATTAATGACCTTTGATTGCTCAGTCTTGTTTGTTTTGGAATGGTTGATGGTGGTGGAATTATATGTGGGTTTCCACCACTTTTCTCTTTTGGCTGTTGGTAAAGTGGGATTATCTATTGCCTATGTTTTTCTGGTTGTAGTTAACTTCCTTGGATTGTAGTTTACCTTCTAGAACATTCTGTAGGGATGGGTTAGTGAATATGTATTGTTTTAATATGGTTTTGTTATGGAATATCTTGTTTTCTCCATCTACAGTGATTGAGAGCTTTGCTGGGAATAGTCGGCTGGGCTGGCATCCATGGTCTCTTAGTGTAGGTAGAATATCTATCCAGGACCTTCTGGCTTTCAGAGTTTCCATGGAGAAGTCAGGTGTAATTGTGATAGGTTTGCCTTTATATGTTATTTGACCTTTTTCCTTAGGCTGCTCTAAGTAGTCTTTCTTTATTTCGTATGCTGGGGTCTTGATTATTATGTGGCGAGGGGAGGTTTTTTTTTTTTTGGTCCACGCTATTTGGTGTTCTGTAAGCTTCTTGTACCTTCATTGGCACGTCTTTCTTTAGGTTGGGTAAGTTTTCTTCTATGATTTTGTTGAATATATTTTCTGTCCCTTTGAGCTGAGTTTCTTCACCTTCTTCTATACCTATTATTCTTAGGTTTGGTCTTTTCATGGTGTCCCATATTTCCTGGATATTTTGTGTTAGGGATTTGTTGGACTTAAGATTTTCTTTGGTTGATGAATTTATTTCTCCTAGTGTGTCTTCAATGCCTGAGATTCTCTTTTCCAATCCTTGTATTCTGTTAGTTATGCTTGCATCTGTAGTTCCTGATTGTTTACCCACATTTTCTAATTCCAGCATTCCTTCAGGCTATACATTTTTTTATAGTCTGTTTCAGCTTTCAAACCTTGTAGTGTTTGAATTGTTTCTTGCAATTTTTGGTTTGTCTTTTCTTTTATTTCTTTAAAGGATTTTCTCATTTACTCTTTTACGGTCTCTATCATCTTCATGAAGTTGTTTTTACAGTTGTTCTCTTCTGCTTCATTATGTTGGGATGTTCAGGTCTTTCTGGTGTAGAGTCCCTAGACTCTGGTGCTGTCAATTGGTTTTTTTGTTGTTGAATGAGTTCTTATATTGTTGTCTTCCCATCCCTTCTTCCAGTGGGTACAGGTGGGGTGTCTTCCTCTCCTGGTGGGTACGGGTCCAAGGTTCTCTTCTAATGGGTACAAGCAGGTCCAGTACTCTGATGGGTCTCACATGGGTACAGGCCAGTCTGATACAGTCCCTCTCCTTGTGGGTGGGACCTGGATTAGCACAGTGCCCTCAGCAGTCTGGCACTTGCTTGGTCTACCAGGGTTTATTCAACCTGCCTGCTGTCCCCAGTCCAGGAGATCCCAGAGTTGGCAATCAGAAGCATGTGTGTTTATACACGTATGCACATATATATATATATATATATATATGTGCATTTGGGTGCAATTGTGAAGTGGAATCAGACATTGACATGGATGTCTTCCTATATTATTCTTTACCTCATTCTTTGAGACAGGGTCTCTCCCTGAGCCCAGTCATCTATTCAGCTAGACATGCTGGTTAGCAAGCTCTAGAGAATCCACTCTCTCTGCTCCCCAAACAATGGAGTTACAATTGCCCCATTCTTTTACATAGGTGCTGGGCATCCAGACTTATGCTTAAACGTCATGCTCAGCTTTATTGACTAGTCCCTAGTCCCCTTTGTCCCATTTCATTAGCAATGACTTTGAAAAAACTAAAGAGACTGAGTACTTGTTTGTTGGGCAATATCCCAAAATGGACTCTTTATTTATTCACAATTTTTATTTGGTTTGCTTTCTCAAAAAATATATATGATATCTCTGGGAGACATTCCAGGAGATGCTGACAATGACACACAGTTTACACTTTATTCATGCCCTGCATGATCACTGCTCACACAAATGTGGACATCCACCCTGTAGCTGGGTACTTCATTCCTCCAGCACCGCTCTCTTCTCTGCCCTCCCAAGATTTTGTGGCTAAGCACAAGGAGGGAGCCATCCTCTGGCACTGGCCTTCAGGTGGCTCAGCAGGAACTTAGGCAGTAGCTCAGACACGATGACCTGAATTGTTGGACTCTTCCCTCATAGGGATCTGCTGACCCTATGTGACTAGGAGCTTAATACTTGTTCCCCTCCTTCCAATGAAGCCTGAGTGCAAGTTCCTGTTATTCACCCAACATTATTGCCTGGATGCAAGTTCCTATTATCTGCCCATCCTTATTGCTGGAGAGCCCTGGGATCGTGAACCTCTGACCTTGGTAGTTTTCCACTGTGCCTGCTAACTAGTATGTGTAATGCTCCCCTTTAGTTGCAATACACAGCATTCTCCTTGCAAAAATGACCAGCTGTCTTTCATCTTCATTTCAGTCCTCAGGCCCTTACCTGAATCCTTGAGAAGTGTTGTAGCCTGGGTGCTACACTGAATAGCTTACATTCCCCATGGTGTAGGATAAGGATGATGACACATCAGCAAACAGCTTTCACCAACCACAGTGTGCGTGCCAGGCACTGTTTCATTCAGTCCCCAGATCATCTAATGGGGTGTGGGCTAAGATTTTCCCTTTATGTAGAAGTGGAGAATATGGCTTGAGGGGGAAGATGCTTCATAAAGAGACTCATAGTTTTCTGCCTCTGCCTTTCATCGGGTCTCTGGAAATGGTCCATTAAAATCCTGACACTGTGTCTTAGGAATAGGTTGCCATTAGTAAGTTTTACTCATCTTAATGGGTGGGTATAAAGACATAGCAGATGGAAGTGCTCTCAGTAGATGCAACCAACACCAGTTTAGAGAGGCTGAACCAGGAAAACAGTCTCAGACCCAAGTGTCATCACTTGTGCTTAGCTTATAAACAGAGTTTGACAAACATGCCACTAGGGCACATCTGTAATCACAAGTTCTTGCAATGAACTGTCTGATTTTTGTCACATTCTGGAACTAGATACAGAACCCAAGGATTGATGATAAATTGGAAAACCTAGATCAGCAGAAGGTCTAAAATAATGTTCAGCATATACAGTCCAATTATAAATATCCTTGTATAAGTGATGTTTTCAAATTTCCATTTTCCTGTTTCATGTGTGTTTATCAAGTGTAACACACAGACTTTATTCCAGACAGCATTTAATTTTTAAAGAAAACCCATTTCTCTGGTGTCTATACACAAACTGTAGCATAGCAACTCTCACAAAGTGTCAGTTAAGTTAAAGGAATTAGGATTGACAAATCAAATCTGTTCTCCAAAAACCTCAGTCTGCTCCTTTCTCATTAGCATAGCCTCAGGGCCTCACAGGGCCATCCATCAAGGACCAGGGGCTTGAAACTGTTCTAGAAATGCCTCAGCTGCAGTGGTTAAAGCCATAACAGGTGGACTTTGGTTGAGGGCCACGACACCTGATGCATTTTGTAGATATATATACATATGCACCAGAGAATACCTTTGGGAATGGTAATAGAGGCACAATATTATAGTGATTAAGTGTGCATGTTCTAATATTAGTCAGGGTGGTTTTTAATCTGGGCCTTGTGACCTTAACCCCAACATCCCATATCTCTGTGGTGGCTCTAACACATAAAGACAGCAACTGTGGCCACTTTCTAGGGTTATTGTAAGGAGCATGGTAGAAAAACAGTTTTGTGCCACTTAGGAATCCACTGTAAAATCAGAAGTAAATGATCAATGAGAACCACCACTATTAACACATCAATACTGTCAAAAGTACATTATGTGACCACTGACCCTGTTACTATGAGCACCACCACACCTCCTTCCTACTTACTACCACTGCTGCCCCTGTCACAAGTATGCCTACCACCACTGCTCCCGAGATATGCCTACCACCACTGACCCCAGCTATGCTTATGACCACTGTCCCCCCAACATGCCATGCCTACCAACACTGACCCCAAGCCATGCATACCATCACTGTCCCCAGCCATGCCTACTACCCCTGACCCCAAGCCATGCATACCTCTGCTGCCCACCAGCTGTGTCTACCACCATGCATCTTAATACATTCTTAACATTTTCTTTTCCACTTCCATTTTTCTTGTCTTCTTTTATTCCTTCCATCTATAATGGAGAAGGAAATTGTTTTTCCTGTTAAATGAGTCACTGGAGATGGGAACATTAGTTTATTTGAGTAGACATGTGTCAGTGAATAAAAGTTATCAATATGCCCTGTTGATATATATCATGCAAAGGATGAAGTATAGGTTGTATAGAAATTCATATTTTTGCTCAAGGTCCTTGGAGCCCACTAGCTATGGTGGGATGCCATGCTCAGCTTTAATGCATGGAAAATGGGCTTGGCCTTGACCCAACCTATTGTGTCAGACTTTGTTGCCTTCTCATGGGAGCCCTTAAACATCAGAAAGAGTGGACTGGGGGTGGTCTGTGGGGAGGTGGGGGGCAGGAAGAGGGATTGGAGGGAGAATTGTGGTTAAAATGTAAAATGAAATTTAAAAGAATGAAAAAGAAAGGAGGTAGAATAAAATACTCTGTATATGAGTTATGGGAGTTTTAAAGCATGAAAGGCTAATACGTAATAAAAGAAAATGGAGGTGAGAGTAAGAAGACATAGGGATGGAGGAAGTGGATTCTGACAGTTTGCTGGAAGGAAGACACTCTGGAAGTATTGCACAGTAGCATTTACTGTGTGTAGGAGTGAACCCCACAAAGCTACCCGCCCAACAGGGCGGGGTCAAGGTAGAGATAAAAGGTAGTGAAAGGAAAAGGGGCCTCCCTCTTTTCTCCTGGAAGCCAGCCAAGCTTCTAACTCCTGGTATGTGCGACTCTCTCTCTCTCCCTGATAAATAAATATATTGCTTTTCCCTATATAGCCTCGAGTATCGATATACCTGGTGTAAGAAGTGGGATGAAGAAAAACCTCTAAAGGTTTACAGTGTGTTTAAAAATATACGTGAGATTGAGAGAGAAAATGAAATGACAAAAGCATAAAAAGAAAAAAAACAGCAAGGAAAAGCTTCACTTAACAGAATGGTGTCAGAAGTGGGATCATGAATTTCCACGCAAAATAACAAAAGCTTTAAAGGAATTTTAGAAACAGAAGAACAGAGAGAAGCACAGATTTTGGTAGCAGCATTTTTCTCAGGTGTGCTCTGTTTTGCTAGCCACAAGCCGAGATTCACGCGGCTCACTTACTGGAGTCTTCCTGACTCGGCATAAAAAGAAAAAGAAAAAAAAAACCAACAAGGTTCTTTTAAGAGACTCTGCTAACGATTGAAAGGTGTGTACGTACAGCTGGAAGTGGCAGCTTTTGCTGGAGGTCAGCATGGACTGAGGCGGTAAGCTGGAGTCATGCTTACGCCCGCCATCTTGACGGAAAAACCGGCAGTTTAAAACAGCCACGGTTTTACAAAAAAGACACGTGGCCAGAAAAACATTTACAGTAAAGTCAGACTGGGATGAAGAAAAACCTCTAAAGGTTTACAGTGTGTTTAAAAATATACGTGAGATTGAGAGAGAAAATGAAATGACGAAGTGGTATATAAATACAAAAGCCGGCATTGTGGTGGCGCACGCCGGTAAGATTTACTCCAGAGGCAGAGGCAGGCGGATTTCCAAAGAGAAATCCTGTCTCAAAGAAAAATAAATAAAAGTAAAATAAATAAAGTAATAATAGATAAATAAATAAGCCACTTAAAGATGGAAAATACACAGAGAGTCTGGATACTGTACGCTATTGTGTTTTTCAGTTTTTTGCTTGCTCAGGAAGGAACTGCTACTAAAGTACACTTGATTATAAATGCTGCTAAATTAATACAACTTATATCTTTTGAAAATACCTTGACTTCAAAATTTAAGCATAAGGATATGTTACTCGGAAAAGGAGTTTTTATTTATGTTTCTACAGAATTCTTCCAGGCTTTTGTGGTTTGACGAACCAAGACCCCCGGAAGCAGTGGACCAGGTGTTCCAACAATCGAGACAGCTAAGATGATGCAGTCTTGCAGACCCCGAAAATATGGACTTATACAGGTTTCTGAGTTTTGTCATGATCCCCATGGTATAAACAGCGCCCCCTTCCAGCAGGAAGCAGTTTGGAATGAGCGACGTCCCGATTCCCATCTTGTTTATAAATCTTTGTTTTCATTTAAATGGGATTGTTTATAATTGGCTAATGATCACAGCCAATCTCCTTTTAATGGTAAAAAGGGGAATTATGGTATGGGTATTATTTTTAATTTATTGATACAAATTCAAGGTCAATTTTGTGATGCTTATATTTCTCCTCTTGATTAAGTATTGTGCTTATACTGATCTTTTACAACGTAATGCATAATTGAATACAGACTATAGATAGTTACTTATAATAGAATTTCTAGTTACATAAGTTAGGTGTTCTAGATATACAGAAATATATTTGAGATGGACAGTCTTCAAACCTCTCAAAGACCTTCAGAACATGGCATTTAAAATGGTTTAGGGTTTTTCTTGACAATGAGAAATGTCTGCTCCTGGCAGCACCAATTACGTCTGAGAGGAAGATGGGCATCAAAGAAACTTGTTATGGAGTTTGCTTTCAACATGGCAAGATTAGCCATTTGGGCAAGAAACTGCTCTTGCCTAGACTGTTTGACTATTGTTGTATAATCTGGACATGCAGGACCCATAGGGATGTGACTGCTGAACTCAGTCTTACAGGGTTCCTGCTGCATGAAAGAGTCTACGGGACTTTCTGCAGGACACAGAAAAATGACTGACAGACTGCTGATGCAGATGGACAGTTTGAAATTTCCTGCTTTGCTGAGAAGTGTTCCAGATACATTGTGGCCTATGGGCTGAAGATGGATGCCCCAACGTTACAGAGGAACTTCGGGTGACTGTCCAGGAAGTAAGATATCTCTGTCAATCCTAGTGTTTATATATTATCCTTCTGTGGTCTTTGATAGAGTTGAAGACAGATAGCTATAATTATAGTTTTCCTTAGTTATGATAAGAGATAAGCTACATATAGAACTTTAGACTCACAAGGATGGGATGGATGATATTTTCTTTAGATCTTGCTAAATGTTAATAGACAAAATGTTGTAACTGTGTTCTTACTTGATAACTGTTCTGTCATATACAATTTGACTATGTTAAAGTTAAGACCTTTCTTTTTGTTTAAACAGAAAAGAGGAGATGTTGGGGAAGTCCTGTGTATATGTTAATAAATTACTGCTGGCCAATAGGAATCTAGATAGGTGGGGCTAGGAGTCCAGGAGGATTCTGGGAGGAGAAACACAAGAGAGTCAACATGTAACGCCATTGGGGGTAGGAAGCCTGGAACTATTCTCCGGTAAGAGACATACTTAGATTAACAATTATGGGGTAATTACTTAAAGCAGAGCTAGCCAGTAAGAGACAAACAAGGCCAGCAGCTTCATAATGAATATAGCCTCCTGTGTGTTTATTTGGGACTGATGTGGATCTAGAACCAGGCTGGCGCGACAGAGCCCAGGCGACTGGTGGGGGATAAACCAAAGCGGCTAGCAAAAGAAAAAGCTTCTCTTAACAACTGTGTATCCAAACAGCAAGAAGAAAGGCTGTGGAATTGTTCATCATAAAGAAATGCTAAATATTCAAAGAGATAGACATGTTTGAACTGGTTGAAACAGTATAAGATGTATATATGTATGTATGTATGTATATATATATGTATATATAGACACATCAAGTGGTACACAATGAGTATGTCCAATGATCATGTTCATGTGTAATTTAAAAATAATTGCTAAAAAGGTCAAAATAAAAAAAGAGTGCCAGGTTCACAATGATGTCATCTCTCTTCTCTAAGACAACCACGCTTTCTACTTTGCCCAGGATCTTAGGACTTACCTGCCAAATTAACAAGCAACCTGAAGGCATGTTTTTGTAGCATAAAGATATGGGGCATTTAACACATAACAACCCGTCAAATGATATTAACTTAATTGATACTCTCACACCTGGGCATATTTCCCCAAATCTAGGTTCTGTTAGGGACAGCTGGATCAAAGGCTTCCCAAGAGGTCCCCCAGCTCCTACACCTCTTCATCTCTCCTTTTCCTATTCTTTCCAGGTAGATTTGGCCTTTGTGTTAGGAAGCTGTACTGACAACCTCACCCAACAAGTCCAGAAGAAACATCATGCCTTCCTCCAGCCACTCTAAAACACCCTAGGGCAGGCGGCATTCACTGGTCAAGCTCAGTCACTGGTCAAGCTCAGTTAAGTGCCACCCTGAGGCTATGGTCACATCATCCGTCCCATTTGTCTCATGAGTCCAGCGAGGGGGCGATATTTGCTAACACAAAAAGTGAGCTATGTGTGAAGAAACACTTGTGTAGAGATCTTGCTTGTCCTTTGTAAGCTATAAATACAATAAAAGCTGTGCATACCCATAGCAAGCTGGGAGATGGATAGGATTCTATGTATTACCCTTAACCTAAGTCCTAATCTCTTTCTATTTGAGGCCATTTTAAAGTTTGAATTATTCAGGGTAGCAGGTCCATAAAATCCTAGTGTTACCCTGTGCTCTATCCAAAACCTCAGACAGAAATAACTCCCCACCCCCAATCCTATTACTTTACTGAGCTTGTGTCTGTGCTATGGCACTTGCTATGTGACTCTTTTCTCTTAAGTAAATTATTCAATTTTTTTAAGTCATGGAAGCTTTTATTTGAGAAAAAAAGGAAGAATAAAAAAAACTAAACAAGAATTATCAGCTCACAGAATTTAGTAAACAGGCCGAGACTAAGTGTGTCTCAAAAATGGTATGAGCCACAGTTCTTGACACATCAATAGAAAGAGATTTGTTCATTATTGACAAGGTCTCATCCTTAACACGTACTCCGTTCCCAGCCCTATTGCTCACAAAGTGGCTGCCACAGCTCCAGCTTTTGTCTCCTTTATTACTATTGACAGAAAAAGATCTGTTTTAAGATCCCCATGACTATGTCCTTCCTTCACAAGTTCTAAATGAAGCTTCCGGCTGCTGTGGAATCAATCACTGCCACATTTAGGCAGTGATTGATTCCACAGCAGCCGGAAGCTTCAGACTCCATTTTGCTCATCATTTCAGCCAGGGTGTCTGACTCGTGCATGACACATGCTATGGGGCACTCAATGAAAGCTTGCTAAAACAGAGGAGGAATAACATGACTGACTAGTCTGGCTGCTGCTAATATTTTCATTTGCATCAGTCAGGGCTTTCTTCAAGAATGGAGAATTCTGGAATATGGAGTCATTCATTAGCTTGATTAGCTGTAGCCTGTGCCAACTAAACACTTCCCACACATGCTTTTAAGTTTCCTTCCTTACTAGAAATGCTCCCTAGAAAAAGCATCAGGGAAGAGATAACTCATGCCCTAGTGCTGTGAAACTCTCCCCTCTTGGCCCCTGCACTGAACGCTGAAGGCAGTGAGGGAAACTCTACACACCTTGAGAAAGTTTGGATTAGATGGAGTGAGGGGTTGGAGAACTAGCAGAGCATACCTTGACAGCTGCTTTCCTTTGTTTTCTCTGCTCCATGGCACATTAAGCTAAGAGACTGCTTAATAAGGGCCATGATCTCTGCTTGGGGCTAAAGGAAGATGACTGCAATGCTGAGCTGTGCTTTCTAAGCCAGTGTTGTTGATATGGGACTCAATGTTTTCTCATTCATCCTCAAGAACGCTTTCTAAGCACAGGTGTGGGGCATAGAGCTTGTAGTTTCACAATTGCTGAAGCCATTTAACTCTCCTGGGTCCCACAATGCCCTTTCTCACCTTCATTCAGCAAAGGAAAAGTAGGCTTAGAGACCCACAGGAAGATTAACAAAGTAAATTCCTTCAAAGATTGAATTCTCATGAGGCCAGCACCATATTTCTAAAAATCAAAATTCACTATTTTTCTTCACTATGATTTTCTTAGGTGATCTTGAACTTGTTCTGGTGACTTGTGAAACTGAAAGCTAAGAAAGGCTACACTCTTAAAGGTTCAGCAAAGATAGTTTTCCAGATTCAACATCACTGGTAAAAAAAAAATATATATATATATACTGTTAGGTGGTAGGGAGATGGTTCGGTGGATGAATGTTTGCTGCATGAACCCGACAACCTGAGTTCAACGCCAAGATCCCACATGAACATGGCAGGAGAGAACCAACTTCACAAAGTTGTTTATTGACCTCTGACCTCTATACATTAGCTATGATCCTCACATGCCCATACTCACATAACACACACACACACACACACACACACACACACACACACACACACACACCCCACAGGAGAGAGAAAGAGACAGAAAGATAGACAGGGACAGATCAGAGAGACTATTAATGTGTATTAAGTGCTCAACTATAGAGACATACAGCAAAAACATTAAAACTGTGGAATTTCTTTTTAAGGCAGCTTGATATTATTTGTCAATAGGTTTGGAAACTGGGTCTAAAACTAAAAGAAGCAGCAGGCTGACTTGTGAATAAATGACAAAAGGGAGATGAGGAAAGGGAATGACACGGGAAACGCCCACACGGACATTCGTGGCTGATGGTGCTTCTTCAGCTTTTTTAACTCCACTAGGCAATGGCTGTCACTCTGTACTGAAATATTGTCTGCCGCAATAGCTTTTGCAAAGATCCAAAAGTGTTAATCAATGTTAAGGGCAGAAGGCTAGACCCAACTACAGTAAATTACCTTCCAGCGAGCGGCAGTTTACTTCTGGCTTGATGTGAAGAAGCTAGGAGAAGAATAATGGGCACCATGGGTTTCTCCTGGGACAGAGAAAGGGTAATGAATGTTGTAGTAAGAGTAAGCTGTCTTCTGGATCCAAAGGAAATAAAAATATGCTTCTTTTGAAGTATCAGATTCTGAAGAGAACTACAAACACACTACAAAAAATGGGCTTACTATGTGAATTATACAAATACGATTTAATTTTTTAAAACAACATACTTAATATTCCTGCTTTTCAAAATAAACAGTGATAATTGAGTATGTTTTCTTCAAAGTTAAAGATCCTAAGCCTCATTAGTGAAAACTCGTGACTAAGCAGCATTCTAACATTTTCTGTCCTTTCTTACTAGCATTTATTGTTTGCTTATTGTAAAGGACTTTCAGGGAAATTTTCGAAATTAGAGAAAACATTAAAAGATTTTAAGCTTAATTCTAACTGTACCAGTGAACTGTAACCACTTTTAATGTCTTAATTTATTTGCTCCCAGTATTTTGTCACATATTTTTGCATAGTTTTATGTACAATCTTAACATTTCTTCCCCTCCTCCTCAGATTCAAGTCAGCATTTACTTTAGAAGTTTCTGGGACAAAAATACCAAATACAAGCAACTTAAGGAAGGAAGTGCTCAGTGGGACTCATGGTACGAGGGTACAATCCATCATGGTGGGGAATCATGGCGGAAGGAACTTGAGGCATGTGGTCAAGTGCTGTCCAGTCAGGAAACCGTGATGAATGCCAGTACTCATCTCACTTCCTCCCAGCTCAGGGATGGTGTTGCCCACAGTCAGGGGAGCTCTGCCCACCTCAGTCACCCCATTTAACCTATGTGATCTCCCACAGGTGTGCCCAGACATTTGCTTCCTGAATGATTCTATAACAGATCCTGTCAAGCCCATCATTAATATTAATTGCCAGAAACTCACTCCTGGGCATTTGTCTTTTTTTGTTTGTTTTTGGTTCTCAAGACAGGGTTCTCTGTGTATCCCTAACTGTCCTAGAACTGGCTCTGTAGATAAGGCTGGCCTTGAACTCACAGAGATCCGCCTGCCTCTGCCTTCCAAGTTCTGGGATTAAGCGCATGCACCACCACCACCTGGGTCTGGCATTTACCTTTGATAAGTAAAGATTTATATTTATGTAAGAACCTTGGTCTGAATGTTGATTGCAGCTTGGTTTGTACTACTCAAGGGTTGTAAACACTCAAATGCATTTTAACAACTACAAGATCAAGTGAATACAGACACACATCGGCAATAGAATGGAAACATGGAGATGCTTCGATGAGTATGTTGAGTTAAAAGGTTCAAACTAACTTACATATTGTACACATTCATAAAACATCCAGGAACCTGTAGAGATGGAGAACACATCAGTGGTGGTCATGACATGGTCAGAGAGGTGCCACTATCTAAAATAGAAGGCAAGCATGTTTATGATGGAATTGCTCTGCCTCTTGATGGTGGTGGAGGTTACAAAACATGAATTTGTCTATGACAAAATCAATGACAAAGCCACAAATACATTGAACGAGTGTATTCAAAAGTATTGAGTATTGAGTAGGGTCAGTGAATTGATTCCAATAACGGCATTTCCTTTTGAAAGCAAGTTGTAGCTATACAGGTTGGTGCTGGGCAAGACTAGGTAAATGGTAAAACATCTACAGCAACTCTATTCTTACAATTGCTTATGAACCTACAATGAACTTAAAATGCTCAGTGTGTGACATATAACTCTCTGAAAATGTCCCAATGTGACACAATTTCATGTAAAACAAATATAAAGTATTAAAAATTGTAATAACAACAAAATGAATTCAAATACAGCATGAACATTTTTACCATGTAAGCATAACTTTAGATGGGAAGGTGTATAAACATAACTTTGATGCCTACACAATGTCTTATTACACAAACATTGTTTATCTAATCAACACTCTAACACTGGATATTTAACTGAGCTATGTGCATTACTAGCTATTCACAAATCACAGTGCAAAGACTTGTGTGCATGAAACTCATCTCATTTCAGAATAGCTCCTTAGAAATTGTCTCATAAAGTGAAATGCTGACATTTGCAAGGCAAAGCTAAGGTCTTGTGGTTGAATATATTAGAAATGCTTTTTTCCGTTCTGGGAATTATCAGTCTTTAATACATAACGTTTCATGTTGAGTCACTCAGAAACAATATTTTAACTCCTATACTTTCTACTCTTGTTCTTTAAGAAGTCCATGACAAGATAAAGATGATTTCCAAATACTTAACTCTCATCTCTTCATTCTGCTAAGCTCAGTGTGCTTAAAGACTATTGGAAAAATTAAGTTGTGCACTGTCTAAGCACAAACCTGAAGAAACTGACAGACCCTTTCCTGTGTGTATGTGTGTTTGACTGCAAGTCTGTGAATGTGTGTGTGTGTGTGGCTGTGTGTGTGTGTGTGTGTGTGTGTATGTGTGGTTGCAAGTGTCTGTGTGTTTATATGTGTAGCTGCAAGTGTGTGTGTATATTTGTGTGTGTATGTGTGGGTGCAAGTGTGTGTGTGCACGCAAGTGTGTGTGTGTGTATGTGTGTGTATGGTTGCAAATGTGTATGTGTAGAGGTCAGATGTCAATACTGAGTATCTTCCTCAATTACTCTACTTGTTAACTCTTTAAAAAATTAAAACTTGCTTTTGTTTTAAGTGTATGGCTGTTTTGCCTGCATGCATGCATGTCTGTGTATCACACATGTGCCTAGTGCCCTTGAAGACCAGTAGATGGCATCTGATCCCCTCCCTGGAAGTGGAGTCACATACTGTACTGAATGTCAACTTGACACAAGCTAAGTGGTAACCCTAACTAAGACACATACCATTGCCAGCTGCCATGTGGGTGCCAGAACTCAAACTTGGGTCCTCTGGAAACACAGTTAATGCTCTTAACCACTGATCAATCGCTCCAATTCCTATAGTTTTGGAGACAGGGCCTCTCACTGCATCTGATGCCCACTGATTGGCTAAACTGACTGGCCAAACAGCTCCAGAAATCTGTCTGTCTCTACCCCACAACACTAGGTTATAGACATATGGCTTAGTGGGTAAAGTGCCTGCTACATAAACATAAGGGTCTGAGTTCAGATCCCCATACCCACATTAAAAACAAAACAAAATAAAACAAAGACCTGATCCACAGAACTCCTAGTCCTTTCCAAGAAGTTCCACTAACTGGGGACCAGATATTTTGAGCCAATCTCACTCAAACTACCATATACTTGCAAGCTGTTAGTACAATGTCCAATATTTAGTAAGAGCTCAGCAATAAATGTATCAACCCCATCACCGGACAACTATGGTCATATCATATTAATGAGGACTTTCTACGTTAAAAATATACTTTAAAGGTCACATGGTCATATTTCTTTCCCCAAATTGCACAATATTTTATAACCATTTTGCAGGGACAAAGGATGAGCAAACTTCCTATTTTATAACAAGGTTGATGACAATAAATCATACACTAATAATTTCAGGCATTGTGGGCCAATTTTATCAATTATGCCTCTCCACCATTGTTGCATGAGGATAGTCTGAGGCAATTTATACAGAATGGACAATAACAGACATGGGTTACATTTGGACTGTAGGGCTTAGAAATTTCAACGTGTATTCTAGATGCTAGATCAAGGGAGCATTCATCCAGAGATGTCCTAAAAGCAGCACCATGACTGAAAACCTGAGATTTATCCTTCCAGACAAACTAGATACTTCACTAGGCCTAGAGATAAGTGAAGCTGCAATTATTTTATGTTACTTCCTGCAAAACTGACTGTATCAGCTGCTTCTACAAACTTTAATCAGTAGTGATCTATGCACAAGGCACACATATTCTAGTACTTGGTTAAGCGGGCAATTAGGGAAGTCAGCTCTTTTCTCTTGAAGCAAAAGTGATTTGGATTCTTTTTAAAGCTGGGAGTAGATATTTCAAGTTAACTAAGCAAGATGTAATTACTAAATATAGGCTGTGTGCTTTCACAAAAAAAAAAAGGCCTGTGTGAGCAAAGAAAGGCCTGGGTTTTACTTCTTGTTTTAGCTTCTAACCAGCTATGGAACTTGGGGAAGTCACATCCCCAAGTCTAGGCACAGGTTTAATAATTCCTTCTTTATTTGCCTAATAACATTTAGAAAATTATAAAATATCACACATAATTTATAAACCTTATAATAAAGTTAATGATGTGTCATCTCCAATAAACGTCTTATAGATTGGGATTATGTCTCTTTAAATCCTAATTTATTTTCATTTTTAAAACTTACTCTTTTAAATTATGTGTGAGAGCTCATGTTGTGTGTGTGCGTGAGAGAGAGAGAGGAGAGAGAAAGAGAGAGAGACAGTGAGACAGAGAGACAGAGACAGAGAGAGAGAGACAGAGACAGAGACAGAGACAGAGACAGAGGGTATGTGTATGTGAGTGCAGGAACCTACAGAAACCGAGCGAATTGGATCCCTGTGGAGCTGGAGTTGCAGGGGGTTGTGGAATTCCTAATGTCGATGTGGTGAACCAAACCTGGGTCCTCTAGAATTGCCCTATGTGCTCTTAACTCAAGCAGACTTGATTGGACCACCAACCAGCTCCCAAGTGAAGCCACAGAGACTTATCAATTATGAATGCTCACCTTTATCTTATGCCTGACCCACTAGCTCTTATAACTTAATTTAACCTGCTTCTCTTCATTTGTATGTTCTCCTTTCACTGCTACCTCTGTGTGTGAAGACTCAAGAGCTTCTTACTTATTCTCTCTGCCCACCAGCCCTGCTTGTCCCTCTACTGCCTAACTATTGACAATTCATCTTTTTATTAGACCAGTCAGGTGCCCTGGACAGGCAAAGTAACACATCTTTTCATAGTTAAACAAATGCAGCATAAACAAATGTAACATACCATTACATAGTTAAGGTAATATTCTGCAACATAAACAAATGTAATAATATATCTTTACATAGTCAAAGTAATATTAAACAACACTTAACCACTGATTCATCTCTCCAGCGGCTCCTTGCTTGATATGATACTTAGGCACACTAAGCATTTGATAATTATTCACAAAGTGAGCATCTACATGGATGGGAAAAGTCAGTAAACTCAATGATTGAGACAGAAATTACAATGAAATTCCATTTTATGAAGTCAATCAATGTATTTTGAAAGACTGTTCTGAGAAAGCGTTTCTGGATGTGAGTAATCTCATGGAAACATCATCATGGATTCTCTGCCTCCACATGGCCATGACTCACGGAATCCAGCCATTATTCAGCCTTTATTCAGAGAGTGCACTGATGATTTATGTTGCCCCTATTCTAAATGTAACAATGACCCTTTTTTTGAACATAGTATACATAATTGTCATTTGCAGCCTTTGAAACAGCAGTGATAGGAAAAATACTACTCTTGTAATTTATTCTAGTATTTGTTTTAAGAGTAATACACCTTTGAGAAAGCTAAGATGCAAGTGAATTAGACAGATGTCCAAATAAGCACCTGTAATGTTAATATAGTTGTTACTTTAAGGACACTGTTTAGAAAAAAGATTTGTTTAGCCTTTATAATGGGACATGATGTTTTTTCTTTGGTCAGGATGGCTTCTCTTGAATGAAAAACAGTTTCCTTAGACAGCTTTGGAATTTTCTACCTTTGGACAAGTAGAGGCATTGAAGCATTGTTGCCATATTGTATATAAAGGATGAATAATTGATCAGCAGTTTGCAAGTCAGCCCATCTCCTGAAAGATATTTTTATATGAAAAAGTCTCCATGGGTGTGACTCTTGAATAATGGATATACTTAATGGGCTGCGTGCTACTTTTAATGCAAATGCTGCCTTCTGCACTCCAGTGAGTTTCAGAGTCTTCTGGTGCACGAATGGCATTGGCCCTTATCAGCACTATCTGTGGCCGCAAAGAGTGAACGGCCTGGCTCTGGAACTAAGGGCTGGTAGAGATTACTGTTCATTAGAGTGATCGTTCTTCCTTCTGAATGTGCTAGGAGAGGAACAACACTCCTTTTTCAACTCCTTCATACACAGCAGGACACTGGCTCTCTAAGGGGAAGAAGGTTAGAATTGAACACTATTTTTCTGATGGGTACGATTTGCTAGGGATTTCCATTCTCTTCCTCCTCTGAAAGAAGTAAGACACAGGATAGATTTTCTGGTATTTACATATGTATCAGTGTTTCCAACATGGAACTAAGGGTTCTTGCTCTCTACCATCCTTGTTTATGTGAATTTATATGACTCTGATTACAGGCTGTTTTTACAGGTTTTTTTAAAGTTACATCTAGTTCCCATAAAGAACCTGTAATATAGAGTATATATTGTCCTTTTTCATTGGAAGGAGAGCCAACAAAGAAGGTAAAGAAACCTGAAGGACTCACGGTGATTATAACACAACAGGTAATTTTCTCATTTATATTAAAATTTACTGAATAGCTTGAAGAAACAAAACATAGATACATTGTGTGTTTTCAGTAGATCCTTGTTGGATGTCCCAATCCTTGTTCAGCTATGTCAGCTTTCATGAACTGTGTATTGTGCATCCAGGGGCTCAGATGAGGAGTGACTCAAGGTCTTGTAGCCTAGCAGAAACAGAAGCAGGCAGTACTGCCAATGTATTAAACCAACCAATGAAAATTGCAAGCCCTGTTTCACAGTATACACTTTTCAAATATAATAAGGATGAAGGATTTTTACAGTCAGCACCCTGAGTTACTAAATGTGTTAGTCAAACCCTTTATTGCTCTGACCAAAGCACCTTGGGGAGGAAAGCATTTATTTCATATTAGGCTTTCAGTTGAAGTCCACCACTGAAGGAAGTAAGGCAGAAACTCAAACAGGGTAGGAGCATGGAGGCAGGAGAGTTGCAAAGCCATGGGGTAGTACTGCTTTTTGGCTTTCTCCTCATAGCTTGCTCAGTCTGCTTTCTCAAAGCACCCAGGACCACCTTTCCAAGAGCTGCATTACCTACAGCAGGCCAGGACCTCCCCCATCAATCACTAATTAAGAAAATGCACTGCACACTTGCTTACAAGCCAGTCTTCCTGTGGAGGCATTTTCTCAATTGAGACTCCCTCTCCCCAAATGACTCTAGCTTGGGTCAAGTCAACAAAAAAATTAGCCAGTACATTCAGCTTCCCAACAAACAGAATCAGTAGAACATGCATGCAGATCTGAGATTTGTTGTGAGGATTCTTCTGCCTGTAAGTAGAAGATTAGGAAATCAGTGTTGTGATTTCAGTCCAGATATGAATCGGGGTACCAATAGCAGTGATAAGGAGAACATGGACATTGCAGCAACCAACCAGCATGATTCCCACACTGGCCAAGACAATCTTTTTTCTCATTCTAACTACCTGAAGGCAAAACTGGTCCTCTGTCTACAACTGGGTCACATTTTGAATACTCCATGTTTAAACACACATAGCCTACCACTTAGCCACACTGTCAGAATACATCAGCATGGTCTTCCATAGATAGCAACTTCTTGACCCTCATAATTTCTGGGCCAACTGGAAGCCATTGCTCTCCAATGATCCCCAGCATTGGGCAAGAGTCCTGTAACATATATTGCTAGCTCAAGAAAAGACCAAAACTCAAAATAGAGTTTCTATCAAATTTGTATCGCTTCATACCATCTTATTGTCAGAAAGATAAATTGAACCAGGGGTAGACTACATTCATCTCTGTTGGAAACAGAGGCATTCCCAGAAATCACATTTTGCTAGTTGTCTAGTGTCCCTAAGCTCAGTTGTGGTATCACATTAACAACTTCACACCCATATATTCACCCATCACTAGAATTTTGCTTTATTAACATAACTCTTGTTACATATCCTTTAATGCACTCATCAAATCATTTCTCTTTGACACATTTTAAAATAACTGCAAACACTAGCTACCTCATGGGTATCATTCACTGTGCTTAAATATTTGTTTTCAGTTTCTTTATATGAACTTTGGATACAATAGTGTCTACATGCCTAACATGATACATCTATAGTTTGATGATCTGGGCATCGTGACACATGCCTGTAATCCCAGAATTTAAGAGGTAAAGGCAGAAGCATTCAGAGTTCAAGTCCATAGGATACATAATAAGTCTGAGGCTAATCCAGGATATATAGCTTCTCCCATTAAATTCCTTTAAACACATAGAACACTGCCTTCAAAATATTTTTCCAGGCTCTTCATAGTCAGTAGTCACACATAAACATCCCAGTATCAGAGGCAAGTGCTAATCTATTGCCCTCCTGTAATTTGTGGCGTTTTCTAAATTTTGTCATCTTCCGGACCAAGGTTTAAAACCTTGAAGCAGTTTATCACTTTAATTCTGATCAAGAACTTATATGAATGCATCCATATCATGTGGGCTTCTTATGTAAGTATCATTTTGTTTGGTATATTGTGTCTGGTGAAACAGATTTTCATATCTATCTATCTATCTATCATATATATATCTACCTATCATCTATCTATCTGTCATCTATCTATTATTTCTTTACTTCTAGCTAGGATTTGGTTGTAGGAGCATATCCAAGAGGACTTCTCTGTTGATTGACTCCACAGCTCTTCCAGCCTGAGCTATTATAAGTATAAAAATGACTCAGGCTTCTGCTAGAAGCCTTTAGTGAACATCTATTTTTCTTATTTGGGGGTATGTGTTTAGTTATACAACTGGTAGCATGAACAGTTCCAAAATAGAACTCCCATTTACATCATTGCCAACAGCATGTGACAGGTCAGTTGCTGAATAGCTGCATTAACATTTAGAGTCAGGCATCTTAATTTTGGCCATTCTGGAGGGCACACAGTCATTTCATGTCATTGTAATATGCATTTCACTCATGAATAATAATGCTGAACAGTTTCTCCCATGCCTATTGGCCTTGAATATGTCTATTGTGATGAGTTTATTCAAATCCTTTAATCAATTTTGCGTGGGGGAGTGGTTTTTTTCTAGTATGTGGCTTTTCTATCCGTTTTGCAGTGGGTGCCTTTTGACAAACATTTTTAATGTTGAATACACCAACTTATCTAGTGCTTTTTCCAGAAGGTATCTTACTGTTTTTTTATCTCAGTCCATCCTATGGGTGGCGTGTAGCCAAAGGCAGCCCTGAATACAGACCAGCATAAAGCTATCTATAAATTTACTTAGAACATGAGTTTTGTTTGGCTGCATGGCTCCCAAATGTAAGGCTGGCAGATGACAAAGTAATGTCACAACATCAAAGGACTGATACACCTGGTAGAAGACTGTCAAGTTTTTTAGTAGTTCATGCGGAAGTTAAGCTTCATTTTATTCCATAGGATAATGAATTATTCTCATTTAACCTATTGCCATGTGTATCCTTTTCCCACTTACTTCTTTAAAACCTTCAGGAGATTCCGTGTTGGTCTGTGTCTAGGTCTGTCTATCTGTCATGTTACCTTGGTTACTGAACATGTGTATTAGAAAGCCTATTAGTGTGTTATCTTTCTTTTGCAAGGCTAGTTTGGCTATGCATGGTCTTTGCATTTCTATATGAATGTTCTAAAAATTACATGTTGTGCCACTATGAGTAGGATTACATTTATGCATCAGTCTCTTTGGCTAATATGGACATTTTAATAATGTGCAGATGTTTCCAGTTTATGGATATTTTAAAGATCCTTGAATCCTTTTGTGATATTATTGTTAAGACTGTGTAGTTCAAGTTGGTGTGGGACTCATAAATTTCTTATCCTGGCCTTTCTAAAGTAGAGTTATAGTCAGAATCTTCATGACTAGCTTAAAAAGTTGTGTGTGCTTTATATATAGATGTGTTCCCTATTATTTGTTCAATTTATTCCTTTTTTTTTGTTTTTTTGAGACAGGGTTTCTCTGTATTGTTTTGGAGGCCATCCTGGAACTCACTGTGTAGACCAGTCTGGCCTCGAACTCACAGAGATCTGCCTGCCTCTGCCTCCCGAGGATTAAAGGCGTGCGCCATTAATGCCTGCCCAATTTATTCCTAAATGTTTTAATTCAATGTAAATTGGATTGCTTCTAAATTTTTACTTAAATTGTTCTTCTGGTACTATATAAACATGCAGGTGGTTTGGGTGTGTCAGCCTTGTGCCTCACAAATTGCTAAATTCACTTACTTCTTCTGGCTGATTTTATGCTCTTTAGGACAATCAATGTAAGCAATCATTTCTAACCTACAGATAATACTAACTTTTGGTATTATTGCTCAATTTTTACACCTCTTTTTCTTTTCTTGTCACAACATCATTTCACCTTTCTCCGTTTGGAGCAGCTTATCTAATATTAAAGGATAAAATTAGGTACTGGTTGTTCATAAAAGCCCTTTGTAAAAGTTAGGAAGGTTCCTCCATTCTTAATTTGCTTAGAATTTTATTATGGGCAGATTCACAGTCTCATAATTTGTTTTCATTTTTATGAAAAATATGAGAAACTCATTTCCTCTTTTATTCTACTACTGATTTAACACGTGATAATTGCATAAAATGATTTTAGAATATTAAACCAACACTACATATCTGAGAGAAATTTTAGTAGGTATAATGTATTATCACTTAATATACTTCTTTTTATCTTTTTAAATTTAAATTAGAAACAAGCTTGCTTCACATGTCAATCCCAGCTCCCTCTCCCCTCCTCCCCCAAACCTCACCAACTCCCCAACTGCCCACCCAATCTCCACTCTGTTTCCCATGGAGAGTGAGGAGCTCCATGGGGGATCTCCAGAGTCTGTCATTTCATCTTGGGCAGGGCCTACGTCCTCTCCTTGTGTCCAGGCTGAGAGAGCATCCCTCTGTGTGGAATGGGCTCCCAAAGTCCATTTGTATGCCAGGGATAAATACTGATCCACTACCCAAGGCCCCATAGATTGCCTAATCCTCCTCACTGACACCTAAATTTAGGGGATCTGGATCAGTCCCATGCTGGCCTGTCAGACATCAGTCTGGGGTCCCTGAGCTCTCCCTTGTTCAGGTCAGCAGCTTCTGAAGGTTTCACCAGTCTAGTCTTGACCCCTTTGCTCATCAATTCTCCCTCTCTGCAACTGGCTTCCAGGAGTTCAGTTCAGTGTTTGGCTGTGGATGTCTGCGTCTGCTTCCATCAGCCACTGGATGAAGGCTCGAGGATAGCATACAAGGTAGCCATCAATCTCATTATCAGGGAAGGGCATTTAAGGTAGCCTCTCCACTACTACTTAGTTTGCCAGTTAGTGTTATCCTTGTGGATTTCTGGGAATCTCACTAGTACCAGATCTCTCCTCAAACCTGTGATGCCTCCCTCTATTTTGGTATTTCTCATCCTCTCCTCTATTCTTTCCTTGACTCAACTTCTGCTCCTCCATGTCCTCCTCTCCCCTCCCCTTCTTCCCTTCTCTTTTTCCTCGTTCCCTCTCTTCTTACCCCATGCTCCCAATCCACTCAGGAGATCCTGTCCCATTCCCCTTCTCTGGGGTACCAGGCATATTTTAGGGTCCTCCCTGTTTCCCAGTGTCTCTGGCGGTGGGATTGTAGGCTGGCACTACCCTGATCCATGTCTAAAATCCGTATATGAGTGAGACATACCATGTTTGTCTTTTTGTGACTGGGTTACCTCACTCAGAATGGTTTCTTCTAGTGCCATTCATATGCCTGCAAATTTCAAGATTCCATTGTTTTTTTCCACTGAATAGTACTCCACTGTGTAAATGTACCTAATTTTTTCTATCCACTTTTCAGTTGAGGGACATCTAGCTTGCTTCTAGGTTCTGGCTTTTACAAATAATGCTGCTATGAACATAGTGGAACAGATATCCTTGTTGTATGAATGTGCATATTTTGGGTGCATGCCTAAGAGTGGAATTGCTGGATCTTGTGGTAGACTGATTCCCATTTTCCTAAGGAATCTCCATACTGATTCCCAAAGTGGCTGTATGAGTTGGCACTCCCACCAGAAGTGAGGAGTGTTCCCCTTTCTCCACATCCTATCCAGCATAAACTGTCATTAGTGTCTTAATATACTTCTTGACTGAATTTGATAACAGTTTATGAAAACTTTTTTTACCCTTGTGAGTTCTTGTTCTTTGATTCTCCATGTCTTTTTGAAATATTTATTTATTCACTATATGCATCCATATATGTGTCAACCTAGTGCTGTTTTAAAAGTATTTACCTGGCCTCACAGAGTGAGTTGTAAATAGTTATTTTCTGAAGCATTTTATGTAGTCATTGTTCTAAATCTTTAAATATTTCCTAGAATTTTCTAATAAAACCACTGGGTCCTAGAATTCACTGCATAGGAATATATTTGATAAACTTAGTTTTCTTACTACTTGGATTTTGTTTCATCTGTGTCTGTATGGTCAAATATCATTTTTTAAATGTTTGCCTGATTTCATCTAAGTAGTAGAATTTGTTAGTATAGAGTTCTTAGTTGTTTGAACAGTGTCATAGCAGGTGAGAAGCTTCCAGCACCCACATCTCTTGCCTTCACTAGCCTGTAACTCAGGCTCTAGGAGATATGACTTGATCCAGTGGCATTTTATGGCAGTGCACACACATGGACCTCCATACACATAATTTTAATAAATAAAAACAAATATTAAAAATGGTCATATCCCCTGAATGTGGGTGTCAGTGAGGAGGCCTAAGCAATCTATGGGGCCTTGGGTAATAAATCAGTATTTATCCCTGGCATACAAATGGACTTTGGGTGCCCATCCCACAATGAGGGATGCTCTCTCAGCTTATACTCTTGGGAGAGGGCCTAGGCCCTGTCCTGAAGGAAATGACAGGCTCTGGAGATCCCCAATGGAAGGCCTCACCCTGGGGAAAAGAGTGGGGATTGGATGGGAGGCTGGGGGACCTGGTGGGGGGGGTGGGGGAGGGGAGGGAGAGAGAGCTGGATTGACATGTGAAGCAAGCTTGTTTCTAATTTAAATAAAACAAAAAATGGCTATAGCATCTGTTCATGGTGTTAATACTTGTTCCTTTTTGTTGGTGGTGGCGATGAGTTGTTTTCATTTGTTGATTATTCCAGCAAACCAATAGTCTGCTTTCTTATTTGATCAATTTGTGCATTTATCTTTACAATTTTCTTCTTTCTCCTTATTATCTACTTTCCTTTGTAATGTAAAAACTCAGGTAAGTAATTTTGTATTTTTAAAGTGAGCATTCAAAGCTTTAAATGTCACCCTAATCACCCTATCAGCCATATCTTAGAATGAAACATTTTATTTAATCATTGTTTCATATGTTCTTTAAGTATTTCTTAGAATTGTATAGTAAAACCAGTAGGTACTTGTTGGGGAAGTCCTGTTATTTGTCAATAAAGTACTGTCTGGCCAATAGAAAACCTAGATAGGAGGGACTAGGAGTCGAGGAGGATTCTGGGTAGGAGAAACACAGGAGAGTCAACATGTAACGCCATTGGGGGTAGGAAGCCTGGAACTATTCTCCGGTAAGAGACTTACTTAGATTAACAATTATGGGGTAATTACTTAAGGCAGAGCTAGCCAGTAAGAAACAAGCAAGGCCAACAGCTTCATAATTAATATAGCCTCCTGTGTGTTTATTTGGGACTCATGCGGATCTAGAACTAGGCTGGTGCGGCAGAGCCCAGGCGACTGGCGGGGGATAAACCAAAGTGGCTAGCAAAGAAAAAGCTTCTCTTAACATAATGGTGTCAGAAGTGGGATTGAATTTCCACGCAGAATGACAAAAGCTTTAAAGGAATTTTAGAAACAGAAGAACGGAGAGAAGCACAGATTTTTGGTAGCAGCATTTTTCTCAGGTGTGCTCTGTTTTGCTAGCGACAAGCCGAGATTCACGTGGCTCGCTTAGTGGAGTCTTCCTGACTGGGCATAAAAAAAAAAAAAAAAACCAACAAGTTTGTTTTAAGAGACTCTGCTAACGATTGAAAGGTGCGTACATACAGCTGGAAGTGGCAGCTTTTGCTGGATGTCAGCATGGACTGAGGCGGTAAGCTGGAGTCACGCTTACGCCCGCCATCTTGAAACAGCAGTTTAAAACAGCCGCGGTTTTACAGATAAGACACGTGGCCAGAAAAACATAAAGATTTACAGTAAAGTCAGACTTAAATGAAGAAAAACCTCTAAAGGTTTACAGTGTGTTTAAAAATATATGTGAGATTGAGAGAGAAAATGAAATGGCAAAGTGGTAAATAAATACAAAAGCCGGCGTTGTGGTGGCGCACGCCGGTATGATTGCTCCAGAGGCAGAGGCAGGCAGGTTTCCAAAGAAACCCTGTCTCAGAGAAAAATAAATAAAAGTAAAATAAATAAAGTAATAATAAATAAATAAATAAGCCACGTAAAGATGGAAAATACACAGAGAGTCTGGATACTGTACGCTATTATGTTTTTCGGTTTTTTGCTTGCTCAGGAAGGAACTGCTACTAAAGTACACTTGCTTATAAATGCTGCTAAATTAATACAACTTATATCTTTTGAAAATACCTTGACTTCAAAATTTAACCATAAGGATATGTTACTCGGAAAAGGAGTTTTTATTTATGTTTCTACAGAAAATGAAAAGCTGAGAATTCCTTCCATGTTTCTGTGGTTTCACGAACCAAGACCCCCGGAAGCAGTGGACCAGGTGTTTCAACGACTGAGACAGCTAAGATGATACAGCCTTACAGACCCCGAAAATACGGACTCATACAGGTTTCTGAGTTTTGTCATGATCCCCATGGTAAAAACAGCGCCCCCTTCCAGCAGGAAGCAGTTTGGAATGAGCGACGTCCCAATTCCCATCTTGTTTATAAATCTTTGTTTTCATTTAAATGGGATTGTTTATAATTGGCTAATGATCACAGCCAATCTCCTTTTAATGGTAAAAAGGGGAATTATGGTATGGGTATTGTTTTTAATTTATTGATACAAATTCAAGGTCAATTTTGTGATGCTTATATTTCTCCTCTTGATTAAGTATTGTGCTTATACTGATCTTTTAAAATGTAATGCATAATTGAATACAGACTATAGATAGTTACTTATAATAGAATTTATTGTTAGGTAAGTTAGGTGTTCTAGATATACAGAAATATATTTGAGATAGATAGACAGTCTTCAAACCTCTCAAAGACCTTCAGAACATGGCATTTAAAATGGTTTAGGGTTTTTCTTGACAATGAGAAATGTCTGCTCCTGGCAGCACCAGTTACGTCTGAGAGGAAGATGGGCATCGAAGAAACTTGTTATGGAGTTTGCTTTCAACATGGCAAGATTAGCCATTTGGGCAAGAAACTGCTCTTGCCTAGACTGTTTGACTATTGTTGTATAATCTGGACATGCAGGACCCATAGGGATGTGACTGCTGAACTCAGTCTTACAGGGTTCCTGCTGCATGAAAGAGTCTACGGGACTGTCTGCAGGACACAGAAAAATGACTGACAGACTGCTGATGCAGATGGACAGTTTGAAATTTCCTGCTTTGCTGAGAAGTGTTCCAGATACATTGTGGCCTATGGGCTGAAGATGGATGCCCCAACGTTACAGAGGAACTTCGGGTGACTGTCCAGGCAGTAAGATATCTCTGTCAATCCTAGTGTTTATATATTATCCTTCTGTGGTCTTTGATAGAGTTGAAGACAGATAGCTATAATTATAGTTTACCTTAGTTATGATAAGAGATAAGCTACATATAGGACTTTGGATTCACAAGAAAGAAGTAGATGATATTTTCTTTAAATCTTGCTAAAATATTGTAACTATGTTCTTATTTGATAACTGTTCTGTTATATACAATTTGACTATGTTAAAATTAAGACCTTTCTTTTGTTTAAACAGAAAAGAGGAGATGTTGGGGAAGTCCTGTTATTTGTCAATAAAGTACTGTCTGGCCAATAGAAAACCTAGATAGGAGGGACTAGGAGTCGAGGAGGATTCTGGGTAGGAGAAACACAGGAGAGTCAACATGTAACGCCATTGGGGGTAGGAAGCCTGGAACTATTCTCCGGTAAGAGACTTACTTAGATTAACAATTATGGGGTAATTACTTAAGGCAGAGCTAGCCAGTAAGAAACAAGCAAGGCCAACAGCTTCATAATTAATATAGCCTCCTGTGTGTTTATTTGGGACTCATGCGGATCTAGAACTAGGCTGGCGCGGCAGAGCCCAGGCGACTGGCGGGGGATAAACCAAAGTGGCTAGCAAAGAAAAAGCTTCTCTTAACAGGTACTAGAATTCCATTTGTAGGAATATATGTGATAACAAATTTAATTTTCTTACAATTTGGATTTTTTCATCTGTGTCAGTGTGATCAAATGCTCTGTTTTAAGGTTTTGCCAACCACTCACTGAGAAATATTCTTTTTATTTCTTTTATGGTCTATATAGATTATTTAGAAGCTTACTCTCCAATTTCAAGGTATTTGCAGTTTCCTTGGAACTTCGTTGTCTATAACTTTATATTCTCTGTGGTCAGAGAACCTTCTCTTTTTGATGTCAGTTCTTTTATACTTATTAAAATGTTAGTTTTCTGCCCAGAATGTAATCTGTGCTGGTAAGCACACTTGTGGAAACATTGCATGCTGCAGTTGTGGGAATTCTGTATGGAAGCAACCTGGAACACTTGAAGAGGTTATTCAAAAGATTTGGTCTTTACTGAACTTTTGGCGCAGTTTATTGTTTAAGATTCCAACACCATGGTGTTAATAATTTCTTCCTTTAAGTCTGTCAGTGGTTGTTTACTGTATTTTTAATTCTGTCAGGTGTTCCATGTTCGTGTGACAGCTGTGTATTCTTGACAGGGTAACCTTTTCAGTAGTCACTATCAATCTTTTCTTCCTTCTATTGAGATCCTTGATTTTAAACACTTATGTTTCTGGCATAATTTTAGAGTATGTAGGCTCATTTTCATGGCAAACTTCAAACATTAGTTACAGTATTAGTCTTTGGTGTCACACGTTATGCTTGTTTCTTCTTTACATCTTCATGGGCTTTATTCACATATGACCTACAATTGTAAAAGTGATCTCACATGTTTTTATTATTCCTAAAATTTTAATGAGATTCTTAAAGTTATGCTTTTTCATTTACTTCTAACACAAGAAGTATTGGTTTCTGCACATTTGTTTATTTGTTTACTTACTGTTTTTGAACAACTATTGTGTCCTATACCAGGACAATTTCCCAACATTTACAGGACTGTTTCTGCAGTGTATCTTCCTGTACTAACAAATGCATTCAGAATAATTCTAATAACCAGTACAGTAAACATTTACAATTATTCCCAATTATTCTCAAAATGATTAGGCATAGCCATCTCAATTTTTCTTCAATGTATTAATTTTAGAGCTTTATCTACTGAGGCCTGACTTTGAAAGATAAGGACACTGATGGATTTGAATTTCCATTTTCTATTTCACATTAATTTATTCTTATTAATCCCATATTATTAATATTTAAAATCATTGGTCTCTGTAGCGATTTGAATGAAGCTGTCTTGGGTATGCTCTGGCTCTGAGCTTTTGAATGCCTAGTCCTCAGTTCATGGCGCTGTTGGTCTCCAGATAATAGTGCTGTTTTGGGAGGTTTGAGGGCTACAGCCTTGTTGGAGGAAGTACGTGACATGGGGTAGAATTTGAGACCTTGCTGGTTCCATATTTTATTTCCTTTTCTTTGCCTGTGTGGTTTAAGACATAAGCTCTCAGATGCTTGTGCCTGTTGCCATGTTCTCCAGCCATTTGGGACTCAACACTCCATACTCATAAGCTAAAATAAACTCATTCTTCCATAAGTAACTTGGTTGTGGTGTTTTATTACAGCAACAGATAAGTAATTCACACACTCTTTACCATTAGCTATCTGCCATTTAGTTTTTGGAGTCAATACCTATCCATCAACACATTGCATCTTTTTTTTCTGATTGGATTATGTATGGAGTTTCACAAGCCAGGCTCACAGAGCTTGTAGTTTTTGTTACAGCTCTCATAATAAAGCACCATGGTTGAGTGGTATCCATCACCAAAACTCTTGGAATAACGATGTTGGCACTGTTTAAAAACAGCAAGGAAATTAAGCCTTCCAGGCCCTTATTGATAACCATCTTCTTGTGTCTTTTCACGCCATTTTTCTCTGTGCCTGCTTGTGTTTGTGTCCAAATTTCTCCTTTTATTAGGGACACTGGTCACTGATTTGGTGAGCCTCTTGTTGCAGCATAGGCATAAGTTCATTTTCTTTATTTATACCCCCAGGGGTTAGTTTTACTTATCACATTGACACAATCCAGAATCAGCTGAAAAGTGAATCTCAGTGAGAGACTGTCTAAAATTAGGTTGGCCTGTCTGGGGTAGGCAGGTACGATCTTGATTATGCTAACTGAGGTAGGAGGAGCCACCACTGTTGGTGGCACCATGTCCTAGGCATCTAGAAATGTGCACACATTTACTGCTTCCTGCTCCTGATTATGGATGTGATATGTCCAGCTCCCTCAAGTCCCTCCTCCTGTGACTGTCCTGCCCTGATGGATCATAACTTGGAAATGGGAGATAAAATAGAAGCTTTCTCCCCTAAGATGCTTTAGTCACTGTATTTCCACAGCAATAGAAATGAAAGACAATAACACGGGTCACATCCTGGTGAAATGAGGATTTAGATCTCAGAGGATACATTTGCTAGGGGAAGTAATTCAACATGGCCAGACTTCAAGGCCATGCATGTTAGTAAATATTCCCCTATTAGGCCATATACAAATGACACCTTGGTCTATTTTAAATTTGTGGATAACAGTATCTCACTCCTCTTCTCAGAACTTTGGAGACATGAGTCCACTAATTTCTGAAACTAAGAGGTACCATGAATAAGACTGGCTAGAGATGTATAGTGAACAGTCCGAGGGAATGGATATCCACTGATGTCACTCTATCCCAGTGGTCCTCAACTTGAGCATCTCAACTCCTTTGGAGGTCACATAATATCCTGAATATCAGATATTTACATTGTGATTACTAACAGTTGTAAAACTACAGTTATGAAGTAGCAACAAAACAGTTTTATGGCTGGGGATCACCACAGCATGAGGGTCACAACATTAGAAGTTTGAGAACCACTGCTCTAGACTGAAGCTGGTTATGGCTGAAACCAATGCAATGCAAATGTATTTCTGGTGTTTCTGGATCTGTTCAAAGGTGGTCTGGTGGTCTCTTGTCTGTTAGAAATGAATGACAGGACCAAGTCTACAGGCTTTTAATATGACCAAGGCCAGAAAAATTATGGTTATTTTGTATAACATCATTCTCATGTTTTGATTTTAAAAACTTATGATTAAAAATCATCTCATGGTAGATGGGTCAGCAAGAATAGACAAAGACTGACAGTAACAATTATTATTTATCGTAGTTGGAATTATATGGTAGAATCAGATCTCACACTGAGTTTGTCTGATTTATAGATTCAGAATCTTATTAAGTACTATTTAAGGGACCAAGGAACTCTCCACATGGTTTATCACCATAATTGCTTTATCACAATCACCAGAGTCTAACCTTGTTTTTCTTTAATCACTATAGATCCCAAACAACCAGGATGTCCACTGGGGGTAAATTTGAGCTTTTGTTTGGTTTTGGAGACAGAGTTTCTCTGTGTAGCCCTGGCTATCCTGAAACTTACTTTGTAGTAGACCAGGCTGGTCTATAACTCAGAGATCCATCTGCTTGTCTTCTGAGTGTTGGGGTTAAAGGCATACACCACCACCATGTGACTAAATTTCAGTTTTTAATTCAAGCTACTCAAGTGATTGAAATCTAATAGATGAAGCCTCATTCCATACAGTCTCCACACAAGCTGCTAAAGCTAAAATGCAGTTACTGTATTTCTTGGTTTGAATGTTTAGATTAAACCTTACCCTTCCTCTTGAACCCAAGTTCTTGAAGGAGGAACTGTCTTTTTCTTGGTCATCATTACACCTCTATACTTAGAAAACTGTCAGGAAGGTGGTCTGTCTTGCTCTTTCAGTCAACCCAAAGCATCCCTTCTTTGTTTAACTAATTGATTTGGGGGTAAAAGTCTCAGCATTTCAGTACGAAACACAAGGTGTCCCGCCATCTTCCCACTGATTACCTTTGAAATCTCATTGGAAGTTCTTTCTTCTTGGCTGTTTTTCTTTATCCATCCATTACTCTCTAGGAGCATGCAGAGCACTAGCTCAAGCTGTCCATAAAGGAGCACTTACACGGGTGCTGCTATTCCCTTTTAATGAGTGAGGACACCAAAGTACAGAGTGACAGAGCTTTGACGCCAAGCCATGCTCATTCTCATCATGTCACAGTTCCCCCTGCAGTGTTCCACGCACACTTTTGAGCCCATGACCTCTCAGGCATCTGGAGGAACAATGCCTTCTTCTCGGGACAACTTCCCTTGTTGTGTGTGACTAACTTCTACTCATCATTTGGGAATTAGCTCAAATAGGCCTATAGAAGCCTCTCTTATTTCCCCCATGAGAGGCTGGATTACGGGGCCCTTCTTGTGTCATCTAAACATCTTCTGTGTGCTTCTCTGCTGCTGTATTTGACCCATTTCTGTAAGTCTTCTTTGTTTGGTGCTCTTGTGCCTTCGCCAGCTCCTGTAAATTGGAAACATCGTTTGTTTTAACTCCTCAAGAACAGCTCAGAGCTATGCTGTCTTACTGGGCTCCGTCAACCATGCATGTTTATTGATCACCTGAAATGGAACAAGTCAATATTGAAATGCACTGCTAAATACACATGGGATTTTGGAGGCTTAATATGAGGATTGTAAAATCTGTCAATATGTTTTCATATTGAATACACGTCAAAATGATACTAAAATCAATTAAGCCTATTCACTCTTAGATTTTTAAATGTGTGGCCACTAGATAATTTTTCATGGCATATAATTTTTCCAGGGACAAGGAATAATGTTCTGCAATATCATAGAGACATCAATAAATCTTTGCTAATGAGTAGGTGCTTGAAGGGGTGATTACAACCACACTCCTAGAATCGCCTTATTGGTATTTCTCTATTTTAAAGTTCAGATTGTCTGCTATCAAAGATGGTCTAGTGTGTGTTTTTATATGTGCCCACACTATAGCTCAGACTGTTGATGGCAGAAAGATAGCCAGGACATGAAGACTTAGTATGTAGTTGTAGGCAAGGGACTACCTTGTCTGCTTCATTTCCACTGAAATACAATGGAGATTATCAAAGTGCTGATAAAATGAACTAATTTTGTGATTCTTTTCATGGATCAAATTCTGCTAGGCACAGGATAAACACTCATTGTGTGATGTTGTTTACGTGTGTGCCCTCACTCTCTGCTGATGAAGCTTAGGAAGAAAATCTTCACAGCTCAGTCGCCATCTGAAGAAGGGCAGAATTACTGTCTTTGTGCTCTGGGCAGTGACAGGCTCCATGATGGCAAGCTGTTGAGAGAGCAGAAAGGTCTGAGGCAATCAGGTGTCCTGGGGATAAATGATAATCCAATGGCTTTTCTCGTCAGCTCTGGAGTCTTCACACACAGACAGTCTCCTTTCCCTGGGCAGTAGGAGCCATGCATCTTGAGAGCAGCAAGCTTAATTATTGTTAAGCAAGGGGAAGACAGAAGAAGAAACAGTGGTCATAAGATTGCAAATTAAAATGCAGAAGTCACCATGGGTCACACATTCATGGACAGTTCCTTCTAGCTGAGTTTTTTTGGGATAGGATCACAAATGATCCTTGACCCCAGAGAGCAAGACAGTGGGGGAGGGAACTAGAGTTAGATCCACATGCATTGCACACAACTTCAATCCACCAGGGAGCATTTTCTTGCATTGATCTCCTGTAACTCAGCCTAAATTTATCAATTAAATGCCTTTCCATTCCGATCAGTCTAACAATCAGCTACGACTGCACAATTGTTCCAAGACACTGATGGAGTTTTAATGATGTCTGCTGGCATTCACTGAGTTGAGACTCCTGAAGCCAGCCTTCAGGCGGGTCAAGTTTCAGAAATGGCTGGATATTTTTAGCTTCTCTGCATTCCTACAGCTGTTTCCTGTCTTTGGTATAATTCTCATGTGCACTAGATCCAGTAAAAGGACCATGATATTCCTGAAAACCATGCCAAGGAGAGCACCGGTCCTAACACCTGCCAGCTCTGTACACATAGACCCCTCCCCTCTCTTCTTTAAACCTTAGCTGTCTCACTGCACAGTGGGTAAAAGAATGATAAATTTGCAGAGCAAGGGAGAAAACTAAATGAATAATCATGCTGTCTGGTATGTAGCAGGGACTCAAACTCTCCCTCTCTCTCTCTCTCTCTCTCTCTCTCTATATATATATATATATATATATATATATATGTGTGTGTGTGTGTGTGTGTGTGTATGTGTATGTACATATATGCATATATATATATATATATGGCTAACAGTAACAGAAAACATTATACACCTAGTATGTCCAGAACCTAGTGAGCATAGCTATTTTTCAGTTCTGCCTAACTAGGCATTAAAACCTCATTAGCAGGTATTGTGATAAAACTCTTCTTTTCATTCGATTCTTCAGTGAAAAGCAAAACAAAAACAAGCAAAAAGGCTGCATTCATAAATTTTTCTTTCATTAAAATATTTTGAGATGTGATTATTTTTATTTTATTTGTATGGATATTTTGCCTGCATGTGTCCCTGGGTACCATGTGAGTACAGTGCCCTAGAAAGCCAGAGGAAGATGTTGGAGCCTCTGAGACTGGCATTATGGATAACTTTTAGCTGCTATGTGGGTACTGGGGATCAAACCCCATTCTTTTGGAAGAGTAGTCATTGCTATTAACCCCTGAGCCATCTTTTCAGCTCCTATTTACACATTTCCAAACCTCCTTTTAAAAATTAATTAAATTTATTCATTTATTTTGCTTCCTGACCACAGTTTCCCCTCTCTCCTCCCATACCCTTCTCCTTCCACTCCCCCTATGCCCAAATCCACTCCTCCTCTGTCTCTGTTCGCAAAGGGGCAGCCTTCTGTGTATATCAGCAAAGCAGGGCCTATCAAGTTGGAGTAAGACAAAGCACCTCCCCATATATTAAGGCTGGGAAAGGCGACCCAGTATGAGGAATAAGGTCCCAAAAGCCAGCCAGAGGGACAGCCTCTTCTCCCACCACGAGGAGTTCCACAAGTAAACCAAACTATACAACTGTCATACATATATATGTAGAAGGCCTAGGTCAGTCCCATGCAGGCTCTCTGGTTGTCCATCCAGACTCTGAGCTCCTATGAGCCCAAGTTAGTTGTCTTTTGTGATGTCCTTGACACTCCTGGCTCATATAATCATATAATCTCCCAAGATCTGCCTGATGCCAAGCCTCCATTTAGTGAGGGAAACAGACAGTATGAGCATTTCCTTGTGAAACTTCAAATCAGAGGAATAAATGATGTGTTCCCAATATTTCCTCCATATTCTGATCCATTAAAGCTTTTGTATTTGGAGCACAAATTTTCATCCTGTTTGTTTAATTTTGAGATGTACAAAAGAAGCATTAAAAAAAGACTAGGAATTCACTCCTTTAAAATGTCTCGTTATGTAACTAATCAGGAAAAATAGAGATGAGAGAATTTTCACATGTCATTTCATTCTGTTCACAGTGGAAACGAATTTAGTCTGAGAGCATCTAAGCATGAATATAAAAGAGCTTCAGCCAGGAAGGATTAGCCACTAAAAAGGAGGAATAATAAGATGAATTTCAGACCATTTAAAACTACCTAAACAGCGTTATTTGCTTAATCTTAATGGTTGTCTTTTTTCTTAGGAAGCAGCCCTATAGAGAAGGGAGCAAGGGCATGTATAATTCAATGGTTTTATCTGCATAATTATATCATAATTATAATAACAAACAATACAGTTGATGATAATAATAATGCCTAAAATATCAATCATTCCTTTGATACAAGTATCAAAATGCATACCAATATTAATGTTAAAATAATAACCCAAACCAACAGATAAAAAGTTATGGGGATGGAATCTGGTGGAATTTAACCCTTGTGGGGATCAATATTGATTGTCAATTTCGCAGGACCAAAAATCACAGAGGAGCCAAATTTATGTGCGTGTCTGGGAAGAGGTTTGAAGGCTGGGTACAAAGACTTACCACAAATGTGGGCGGGCCTGTTCCATGGAGTAGCAGGCTGAATATAAAGGAGAAGGTGAGCTGAGTGGTAGCAGCATTTCTCTTTCTCTCTTTCTGCTGCCTGAGTGCAGAGGCAACATGACCAGCTGCCTCGTGTTTCTAAATGCTATGTCCTCCTTACCAAAATGCATTATGCCATAAAACTGTAAGCTAACAGAAACGCTTCCTTAAGTTACATTTATAATGTGTTTTGTCACAGAAATGAGAAAAGTAGCAAGTTCCGTCATTTTCTGAACTTAGATGAATTTGGAAGATGTCCTGTAAATGACACAACAATAAATAAAATCAGAGAAGGAGAATATTGGGTACAGAATATTTAAACTGGGGGCAGGGACAGATAAGGGGATAGAGGAGCTGGGGGGACAGAGAAGAAGATTAATCAAAATCAAGGATATATTTTTTTGACCCCACATGGAAACCTGCTTTGTTGTAAACCAATTAAGTGATATAATTAGTAAGAACATCTGAGGTGAAATGTTGCATATGGCTAGACAATGCGGCTCACAGCAGTGGGTAACTAAACGAAAATCTCAGTGCCATTAGTACATTAATAACATAGGAGTTCTTGATCAGGGAGGGCCCAGAGGTCCCCTAAACAATTCAGGATCATGTCATCCATCTTGGTTGTTCATTAGAACCAGGTGAAACCCTATTGCTTAAGATGCCACACATCACGCATCCTTATTTTGTTTGTTTGTTTGTTTTTCGAGACAGGGTTTCTCTGTGTTGTTTTGGAGGCTGTCCTGGAACTTGCTCTGTAGAGCAGGCTGGCCTTGAACTCACAGAGATCTGCCTGCCTTTGCCTCCCCAGTGCTGGGATTAAAGGTGTGCGCCACCAACGCCTGGCCGATGCCACACATCTTAATAGCAAGATAAGAGATTCAGCTAGAATTGAGCAGAAAGTTTCATCACTGCTGCCTAGCCTTCATAGTAATGAAAGGCGCTATGTGTATAGCTTAGGAAAAACAGCATAAGAGAATTATCCAGTGGCTAACCCTGTAAACCACAGTAAGAACTTGTCAGGTAAGATGTGCCCACTTGTGTAATAGTGGTACAGTGTTATGGAAGTAAACAAGCACTCTCTGGATTGGAGGCCTGGTTTATAGACGGAACTCCATGCCTGTAAACCTGGTAAAACAAACAAAATATGTCCAGGTAGGTCAAAGGCCCTAGGAGGAAACCAACTACTATTGTTTAGCTAAACTGTTATATCGTCAAACTGTCTTCAAAGTATCTATATGTGTAATAGCCACAGACAAATGCTTCTTTCAGCGTTAGAGAAGGCTCTTTGCAATGAGGAACACTGAATGTGCAAAGGTGTGTCTGTCCAAGATACTAAGAAAAAGTCCTGCATGGGCACTATAAGACATGTCTACCACGCCCTTTTGGAGTCCTAGAACGCTGTGAAAGGGGATAGAAAGTATGTAAGAACCAGACAATTAGAAGAAGGATTGAGAAATACTGTCTTCATGGCAAAATATGGCCATAACAATCTGGATTTCACTGTAGATGTAGCCGCCTTCACTGAGTCTGCAAAAAGCAGAGTCACCAACAATAAATCAGGGATTGAGAAGGGACTCAGACTCACAGGGCTCATGGGAAACTACATCTCCCAGCTTCTCCTCATTTACAGGTGATTCTTGGGGAGGGATGGCCATTGTCTTCAGTCATGTACACATCGACCTGTTGATTGTTCCACACCCCTGGACACACAGATATACCTGGTTAAACACAATGGGCCACCAAACAAAAAGATATGAATGTGGGTAAGGATTTTTTTTTATAAAAATCAAGAGTTAGGGGAATACAAGAGAGAGTAGGGGGTAAGACTAAACAGAATGCATGATAAAACAGTACTGCATGGTCTCGCATATGTAAAAATATTTAGATGTGTAAAAAAGAGATTAGAAGGATAGCTAATTGGGATGGGGAGAGAATAGTAGAGGTTCAAAGAATATAAAGCTACATGTAGGTCCATAGGATATGTCTAGAGAACTGGCTTCCAACTAGAGTGCTGTTGTAGATATGCCATTCTGTAGCCAAATTTTTGTGCTAAGGTATTCTCTCCACAAACACACATGAAGCAATAATGGCTGTAAACTTTTTTGATTGCTGGAACCATTTCAGTATATACAAATGTATCAAAACATCTTGCTGTATGCCTTAAATATTATAAAAGATGAAACTAGGCTAGAGATTTCTTCCCTTTTTATCTTTAATTAGCAATGCATGCAGGAAAGCATAACTCTCTCCCTTCTCAAATTAGTGTACAAGACTGCCTCCCTTATAATAGGTCATGAGGAGGTAGACCCCCTCCGTGCCACCAAAGATAACATGATCCACAACGGGGCAATTAGTAACATAGAAGCTTTCACAAATAATAGGTTTAGTTTTCCTCCTTACATGCTATGCAAACTTAGGCCAGTTATTGTAGCCTTTCTGAGCTTCAGTGTTCCCTCAAGTGAAAACAATGACTAGTCGATGAGTTTATTATGGGATCACTATATTTGTAACTATTAGTGAAAAGCTGCTTACAGAACAGGGTCTTAGGAAATGTTAGTGGTATGGTGATACATGGTATACATGACACCTTATACTTTGAAGTCTAATTTGGCTACTAAAATTATATATTTAATTCAGGTATACATCTTATCAGATGCTTAACATTTCCTCAATTGTTGTAATTCTAAAAGCAGATCTAGTGACTTTCCCTTATAATTAACATTATTATGGATGGACAGCTATATTAAATATGGGAATGCATGAGAGCATTCAAAGTTCAGTATTTCACACTGAAATATAAAAAGACAGTGCCAGGTGAGCACCAAGAGTTTCAGTTTATCAAATGTCTCTTCTGCAAGCTTAGCACTAAGGATTCTAGAATGGCTTTACATCACTTATGAAAGACCCCTACCCAGGACCCCCTAGGAAAAGAAAAGCAAGGCCAGGCCATTGCCTAATGAAAAAAACCCAGACCAGGTGGCAGGATGTCAAACAGGATCTGTGGTCACCAGAGCAGTCATGGGACCCGGATAATAATTGCTGAAGTGTGCCGGGGTCTTTCATGAGGTAATACCAGAAAACTTAGTCCGTGGGAACTACCGCTGCCCCCAAGATGAGCCAATGAAATGCCTGTTGCTATGCTGATACTTATGTAACCATTAAAACTCTATAAATATTGTGCTCCCTGCAAGCCCAGTATGCTCTGCACCCGAGTTGCAGTAGCATCCCCAGGAGCCTGTGTACTCAATAAATCACCTCTTGCATTTTCAGCCAGTGGTCTGGCCCCGGTTCTTGAGCGGAGGGTTCGGTTCAGTGCCTGGTGCTTTGATGCCGAGGTCTTTCACTTAAGGATTCCTAAATTGATTCCTTAAGGCTATCTTTGTGTCCATTTTAAAGATAAGGTAACTGAAATTCAGAGAAGCTTAGTGACTTGCTCAAGGTGCACACTGCAATGTGGATGAGTCACTTGAATTTCCTTTCACCTTCCTGCAAAACGCTTGTTTTCCACTCCAAAACTACTGACTTGGAACGACACTGCCTTAAGTTCTGCTTGTTAACCCCTGTGTTCTCTAGGGGTATAGGAACGTAGCATACATGTATAGTGAGCCTCCAGGAACCGAAAGTGACAGAGAAATCTGAGACATTATCTTTAGCGATCTCACATTTAGACTGCATGTCTCTAATATAGGCTGGGTTTCCTGTGAGTAACACTGGATTAATGAAGCTTCATGGTAGTAGGAATTCCTTCCATCAGAATAAACAAGCCAGGAATGTGATGGGCAAGTTGCTCACACTACATACCTGCAGCACAGAGGAGCCTTTCCTTCATGGTCACTCTCCATTTCTCCTTTTTGCTGAAATTTCCCCAGTGCAAGGTCTAGTAAGTAGCTGCTGTAGTCAAGAATTCAGGGCATAGAATTGGGCCAATCCACTCCAGTTCCAAGCCAGACAGGGATTTGACTTTGCTGGGTTCTCCATTTTTATATCTATAAAATGAAAATCAAAATGTTTATCTCTCCAGGATTTATGGAGACTGAATGAACCAGCTAGTCAAGTGCTAGGCACCATCTATGAGACCATAGAAAGCACTAAGTAGTGGTAGCTCCTTCCATTGGAATTTCCTTTAATATAGCAATGGCTCTAATGGGGATATCTACATGTAAAAACTGCAAATAGATAGTTAAAAGGCTAAGCATTAACACTGAAGAAGTGAAATGCCCTATGTGAGCTTGTTGCTTCCTACTGGTTCTCCAAGGCTCTCGACAAGGGTGAATAATAAGGCACAACTGGACACCTGCAGTATTTTTCTTCTATGGCCAGAGTATGTTAACCCTCCCCCAGGTCCTGTCATGGGACCCTGCACAGGCAGCCTTACAAACACAGAACGGGTAGCAGTTCTACAATGTGTGAATAAGCCAAAGAAAGGGATGTAGCTGAAGATAGCGAAGGAAGAGACCCAAGAGGATGTGGGGACACTGCAGAGGATCACCTTCAGAATACCTGGCATAGCATCTCTGTCAGAGAAGGCAGGGAAACTTGGAAGAAGGCCAGGCATTTGAAAGATAGCAATGACTCCTGCCTACCCCTTCACAATTTCAAAAGCAGCCATCAGCCACTCTTTCTCAACCCTCACAGGAGGCCTCTGTGGAAAGGAAGTGGTGACGTTAGCCCAAGCTAAAACTCAAATAAAGAATCTGCTTTCCTGAAATTACTCCAATAAATCAGTAACTCCAAAGTCCACCCATCCTTACGTAGTGAGACTGCATGGATCCATCTATCCCCCATCGCTATTTAAAGAGCCTTTGTTCTGAGGAGAATGAAAATAGTAGGGGCTGCTAGTATTCACGGCCTCTAGTGCTATTAGCTTACCCTGTTCCGCGCACTTTTCTGAGTACATTCCAAGTGGAAACATTTAATCACAATGATGCCATAAGGCAGGTGCTATTTTTATTCTCTGTTTAAGGACGATTGAGGCTCATGGATGGATAATAGCGCAACCATCCAGGTTTACTGAGCGAGCCATTGAGGATGCCCACAAACGGTAAAGGTTAAGTCTTCTGGTTCTGTCGGGCTCAGTAAACAGGAGTTCTGTGGTAAGGCTCCTTTGAAAGGATCCTCTGTCTGTGGCTCACCAGAGAATGCCAGGGGAAGCGGGAACCGTGTGCTGGTGGGGAGGATGGAACTCCGCCAGCCTCTTTCTCTCCGGGGTTGCAGTCACCAGGGGGATGTTTCCCCCTCTTCTCTGTTACCAGCAGATGTGCTCTTTCATTTTGTCAAAACTTTCCTCACCGTTTGAAGCAGGCTGAAAAAAGAGCTGCCCCCCAATCTTCAGAGGTCTCTTTTTTGTCGTCGGTTCTTTTGAGGGACGATTGGAGAGCAAAGAGGAGGCAAGAAGGAAAGCGAATATTTGAGCCTAGATCAAATTCAGACTCAGCTGATGTCCAGCACCTGCCACCCGCCAAACTCTTCTCTCATTTATGCATTCAAAGCCCAGCTCCTCCTATGAGTCACATGACAACGCGTTTGTTTAGTCTTACTTTACAAATGCAGTTGATCACCTATAAGTATTAAGTGTGTGAAAACAATTATTTATTAAACACTTGGTCTTCCGGATCAGAAAGGGATGCCTAGTGAGCCAGTATTACACAAATGGTACTTCTCGGATATAAAGATTCCTCCCGCTCTATGGTCTTGGTGCAGTACACAATGGGTTAATTACTTTAGTCATTCAATCTTTGTTACCCATGCTATTTAATCCAGCTGTAAGTAGTCAACAGACAAACGATGTATGAAGCACACATTTTTTTTTATCGAGTATGAACACGACTGGTGCAGAAATTTCTCATCAGATAATTCATGAAACAAAAAGAGACCTTGTCTGAAGTTTCTGTTTACATGAAACCATCCAGACTCTGCTTTCGAGGTCATTCCATTTCCGGCCCCATTGTTAGCAAGAAGCAGACCCAGCTAGGGATCTTCTTAGCTATGTATTGCTGGTCCTTGTGGCATGCCAAAAAATTATAGCTCTTTGGAAAAGATACTACATACTCAATAGCCTTAATGTATATTTTATAATTTCCTGTGTTGTGCTGGAAAAATTCTCAAGGCCAGCCTCTTATTATGGTTTTTCTGGGCAAATCCTGATGGAGTGTATGTTGGTCAGGGGATCAAGGCTTGCAGTCTTGTCAGGATTATGGATTTGGGTACCTGCTCAGAGGGTCCTAAGTATAATGGGGGCAACTCTGTGTTTCTACTCTAATGTCCTTGCAAAGCCAAAAGAAATTAGTATTATTAACAGCTGGGTTTAAGGATTACACTTACCGAGGTCATTTAGGAAACTCCAGAGATCATCTCATCATGTCCCAGTAGTGACTGTGGCAATGGCTTGATGCTTGCTCGCCAAGGCTGATGACCCAAGTTTGCATCCCTATGGCCTTGGACACAACAACGCAGGCATCTGTAATCCCTGTGGGCTGCTATCAGGAGACAGGGACAGACGCGGACAGTGTATGCAGCAGTGGGCAAGAGACCCTGCCTCAAACAAGGTGAAAGTCAGGGGCTGATAGTCAAGATCGTCCTCTCACCACAACACACCCTGCTACACACACACACACACACACACACACACACACACCACAGCAGGCAGTACACATACACACACACACCACAGCAGGTAGTACACACACACACACATACACACACACACAACACACACACACACAGACACAACACACACACAAAGACACACACAACACACACACACACACACACACACACACACACACATAGACACACCACACCAGGCAGTACACACAATCTACGTGGCCACCTTAACTGAACACACAGCTTGGAGTAGATCCACTTTCCTCCCTGGACATCACTGAATGTAGTGATGAATATAGACAGTGCTGTGAAGCAAATCACTTTATCTCTCTGGTCTCCTGACTTGCCATTTTCCTGCGTAAAAGTGGGGGAATGGATCAGAAGCAAATCTTTTAAAAGTCATTTTGAGATTGTGGTTTCATTAAGAATTCTTTAAGAATGTAGTGAAATATCTGGATCCCTTTTCCTTTGAGATAGGCAGACTATTTGATACCTTAATCTCTAGCCCCCACTCCCCCAAAATAAACAAAAACCAGTAGTAGATAACTTGCCTACTTATAGATCCTAAGTTTAAAAACTCTAATTTATTTATAAATTCAATCCCAGAAATAAGTACTCTTTTTAACAACTGTAAAGTTTAGGATTTCTTATCTAACTGAGCAGCCATCAATTCTTGCTCTCCTATGGGTAATCCTGAGGATTCAGGGAGGCTTGCCTGGAGCTAAGAAGATCCCTCAGGACTTTCCCCAAACACTCATTTGTGTGACAAAAATAACTATTTAGACAGAAGCCCTGCTCTGTAAGGCTTAGAAAAGAGCATAGGGTCCTAACATAGGAACTTCTGTGTGTCTTTATTCAAATAGATTATTTCTAGGAGAGTGTAGTTTACTACTGCCTTCTGTTACTTTCTCTAACATCTTCATTTTGACAACTATTGTTGTTGGAGCAGTTATCTGAGTTTGCATCATTCAGTTAACTCTGTTCGGGTAATTGTTACATGCAGGAACAGGGGAAACAGGAAGTCAAATCATCTACTTTACCTTTAAATATATTAAAAAGAATTATATTTGTAGTTTATCTGAGTTATAATTCCAAATCAAACAGCTTTCTAAATACTATTTTGGTGCTGGCTGTTTCTTCTGGTTCTTTCTTGTGTTGCCTTGTTTCTACACACATGTCAAATGTGTGCATAGGTGTGTATATGCTCATGTTTATGTGTCTGACCACAGGTTCCTGTTCATTGAAAATGCATCTGTAAGGTTTGGTGATGCCTTAGTTTGGATTCCATCCTTTCAGACAGAATTGGCATTCTTCTGCCCCTATGGAGTCTATTGGGAATAATAGGGACTTGTGACCTAGTCCTTGACTTCCAAGGTATTTTGTGTGGTACAGGCTGTGTTAATATGACCCCATGCCCACACAAGGACTGACTTGGAGTTGTGAAGTCTTGGGCTCCTCTGATCTGAGCACTGGGTTGATTTCCTATCCTCTTTTGGTTTGTAGGATTTCAATAGAGACTTCAGATTAGATCTATTACGTTGGGTGGGTTGTCGACTTCATTACCTGTCCCCATGCAACCTTCAGAATGGACATTCCATATCACAACTTCTCTAGAGTGACTTTCTGAAACTATTTCTGTTTTTCTGTGTCCTTCCTTTAACAGCTTCCATGTATTATGCTCCCAGATTCATTTTAAATTATGATAGAACAGGAAGTGATATACTGCCATTTGCATGTATACATAAATTTTCATTTGCACACTAGGAAACTACATTTTGTATTAAAAAAATCTTCAACTTAAAAAACATAGGCAGGGACTCGAGTCTTCCCTCCCGGCAGGAGCCAATGCACCACAGCTTCCTGGTCTTTTTCTCCACCCACTGGACCAGGTAAACCATAGCCTGTTTCCAGGTCACATTTCTGTTCCTAGGAAATGCCACTGCAGCTCCCACCATGGTGGGAGACAACACACCCCAGCATCCTAGTCTCCTTATCCACACATGGGACCAGGACTAGGACAAGGAAGAGGAGAACTACCAGAGTATTGAACTTGCTTATACCCGTTGAAAGGGAACCCTGCTTTCATACCCACCAGGCAGGGAAGAGGCTCATTCTGCACCCATTGGAAGAAAGGATGGGAAGGAGACAATACAAAAACACACTCAGCAACAGAAAAACAAATATGACACCACCAGAGTCCACAGACTCTACACCAACAAGACTCCAACATTCCAATGAAAATAAAGCAGAAGAGAATGACCTTAAATACAACTTCATGAAAATGATAGAGTCCTCACAGAGGATATGGGAAAATCCTTTAAAGGGATGGAAGAAAAAACAAACGAAAAAATGCAAGAAATGGAAGAAAAAAACAAATCAAAAAATTCCAAAAATACAAGAAAGGGAGGAAAAGACAAAGCAAAAATTGCAAGAAAAAAAATCAATAGTGTAAGGATTGAAAGCTGAAATAGAGACAATAAAAAAACAGTCTGAAGGAATGCTGGAAGTAGAAAAACTAGGGAAATGGCAAGGTTCTACAGATGCAAGCATAACCAACAGAATACAAGAGATGGAAGAAAGAATCTCAGCTGCTGAAGATACACTAGGATAGAAAATCTTAAGTCCAACAAATCTCTAACACAAAATATCCAAGAAATATGGGAAACTGTGAAAAGAGCAAACCTAAGAATAATAGGTATAGAAGGAGAAGAAATCTACTTAAAAGGGGCAGAAAACATATTCAGCAAAATCACAGAAGAAAACTTCCCCAATCTAAAGAAAGACATACCAATGAAGGTACAAGAATCTTACAGAACACTAAATAGAGTGGATCACGAAAAAACAAGAAACAAAAACAAAAACTCTTGCCACATAATAATCAAGACCCCAAACATATAGAATAAAGAAAGAATACTAAGAGCAGCTAAGGAAAAAGACCAAGTAACATATAAAAAGGCAAACCTATCAAAATTACACCTGACTTCTCCATGGTAACTCTGAAAGCCAGAATATCCTGGATAGATGTTCTACCAACACTAACAGACCATGGATGCCAGCCCAGGCTACTATATACAGCAAAGCTTTCAATTACAATAGATGGAGAAAACAAGGTATTTCATGACAAAACCAGATTTAAATAATACGTATCCACTAACCCACTCCTACAGAAAGTTCTGGAAGGAAAATTCCAACCCAAGGAAGTTAACTAAAACTAGAAAAACATAGGCAATAGATAATTCTATATTACCAACAGCCAAAAGAAAAAAGGAGTGCAAATCCACATATAATTCTACCACCCACAATCATTCCAAAACAAACAAGAATGAGCAATCAATGGTCATTAATTTCCCTCAGTATTAACTTGTGCATAAAATGACAGAGGCTAACAGAATGGATTCGAAGATAGAATCCATCCTTACGCTATATACAAGAAACACACCTCAGTCTCAAAGACAGATATTACTTTAGAGTTAAGGGTTGGGAAAAGATTTTCCAAACAAATGGACCCAAGAAACAAGTGGGAGTAGCAATCCTAATATTTAACAAATTACACTTTAAATTAAAATCAATCAAAAGAGATGAAGGAGGTCATTTCATACTCATCACAGGAGAAATCCACCAAGATGAAGTCTCAATCCTGAACATCTATGCCCCAAATACAAAGGCATCCATGTTCATAAAAGGAACATTACTAAATCTCAAATCACATATAAAACCTCACACACTTGTAGTGGGAGACTTCAACTCCCTACTCTCATCACTAGACAGGACTACCAGACAGAAACTTAACAAATAAACAAAGGAACTAATAGAAGTTATGACCCAATTGGTTTTAACAGACATATATAGTACTTTCCATCTAAACACAAGAGAATATACCTTTTCCTCAGCACCACATGTAACCTTCTCAAAAATCGACCACATACATCGCAACATATCCAACCCCACCAGGTACAATAAAATTGGAATAACTCCATGTATCTTATCAGACCACCATGCGTTAAAGTTAGAATTCAACAACAACACAAATTGCAGAAACCCTATAAACTCATGGAAATTGAATAATGTGCAATTGCACCATTCCTGGGCCCAAGAAGAAATAAAAAGAAAATTAAAGGCTTCCTAGAATTCAATGAGAATGAAGACACAATATACCCGAAATTATGGGACACTATGAAAGCAGTGCTAAGAGGAAAGTTCATAGCACTAAGTGCCCACATGAAGAAACTGGAGAATAGACATTAGAGAATTAACAGCACAACTGAAAGCTCTAGAACACAAAGAAGCAAACTCAACCAGGAGGAGTAGACACCAGGAAATAATCAAATTGAGGGCAGAAATCAACAAAGTAGAAACTAGGAAAACAATACAAAGAATCAATGTAACAAAGAATTGGTTCTTGAGAAAATAAACAAGATAGACAAACCTTTTTCTAAACTTACCAAACAACAGAGTGTGAACATGCAAATTAACAAAATCAGAAATGAAAAGGAGGACATAACAATGTACACTGAGGAAATCCAGAGAATCGTTAGGTCATACTTTCAAAACCTGTACTCCACAAAATTTGAAAATTTAAAGGAAATGGACAATTTTCTGGGTAGATACCACTTACCAAACTTAAATCAAGACCAGATAAGCAATATAAACAGACCTATAACCTCTAAGAAAATAGAAGCAGTCATCAAAAATCTCCCAACCAAGAAAAGCCCAGGTCCAGATGGCCTCAGTGCAGAATTCTACCAGAAATTCAAAGAACAGCTTATACCAATTCTCCTCAAAGCGTTCCGCACAATAGAAGCAGAAAGGTTATTGCCAAACTCTTTTTACAAGACTCAAATTACCTTGATACCCAAGTCACACAAAGACACAACTAAGAAAGAGAACTTCAGACCAATATCCCTCATGAACACGGATGCAAAAATACTCAATAAAATACTGGCAAATCGCATCCAAGAACACATCAGAAACATCATCCACCATGATCAAGTAGGTTTCATCCCAGGGATGAAGAAATGGTTCACATATGAAAATCCTTCAATGAAATCCATCATATAAACAAGTTGAGAAACAAAAATCACATGGTCATCTCACTAGACCCTGAAAAAGCCTTTGAGAAAATCCAACACCCCTTCATGATAAAGGTCTTTGAGAGCCCTAGCCATCAGGGAAATGCAAATAAAAACAACTCTGAGATAACATCTTACTCCTGTCAGATTGGCTAAAATCAAAAACACCAATGACAGTTTATGCTTGAGAGGATATGGAGAAAGGGGAACACTCCTCCACTGCTGGTGGGAGTGCCAACTCATACAGCCACTTTGGAAATCAGTATGGAGGTTTCTCAGAAAAATGGGAATCAGTCTACCACAAGACACAGCAATTCCACTCTTAGACATATACCCAAAATATGCACATTATTACAACAAGGACATCTGTTCCACTATGTTTATAGCAGCATTATTTGTAATAGCAGAACCTGGAAGCAACCTAGATTCTCCTCAACTGAAGAGTGGATAGAGAAAATGTGGTACATTTACACAATGGAGTACTAATCAGCAGAAAAATACAGTGAAATCTTGAAATTTGCAGGCCAATGGATGGCACTAGATGAAACCATCCTAAGTGAGGTCACCCAATCACAAAAAGACAAACATGGTATGGATTTACTTATATATGGATTTTAAGCATGGATCAGGGGAGTGCCAGTCTACAATCCCAACTGCCAGAAAGTCTGGGAAACAGAACCTTCATCCAGTGCTGAATGGAAGCAGAGGCAGACACCCACAGATACTGAACTGAACTCCTGGAACCCAGTGACAGAGAGGGAGGACTGATGAGCAAATGGGTCAAGATTGGACTGTTTTAACCCACAGAAACAGTTGACCTGATCAAGTGGGAGCTCTTGGACCCCAGACTGACCTAGATCCCCTGAATGTGGTTGTCAGTGAGGGGGCCTAGGCAATCTATGGGGCCTGTTTATCCCTGGCATACAAATGGATTTTGGGTGCCCATCCCACAATGAGGGATGCTCCCTCAGCCTGGACTCTTTGGGGAGGGCCTAGGCCCTGCCCTGAATGAAATGACAGACTCTGAAGATTCCCCCATGGAAGGCCTCACCCTCCCTGGGAAATGGCGTGGGGATGGGGGAGCTGTTGGAGGTTTGATGGGGTTGGTAGTGGAAGGGAGGGAGAGGGAGCTGGGATTGACATGTGAAGCAAGCTTGTTTCCAATTCAAATAAAAAAATCTAAAATAATGAATCCAGTAAAAGTGGAAAAAAAACCCAACAACAACAAAAAAAGAAAAAGAAAAAAAAAACAAAAAGAAAAAGCATAGCCAGGTAGGTATCTTACCTACTGTTCTATTGTTGTGAAGGCACTCGATGCCCAAGGCAACTTTTTTTTAAAGATTTATTTATTTATTACATATACACCAGATTGAATTGTAGATGGTTGTCAGCCACCATGTGGTTGCTGGGAATTGAACTCAGGACCTCTGGAAGAGCAGTCAGTGCTCTTAACTTCTGAGCCATCACTTTTATAACAGAAAGAATTTAAGTGTGGATTTGCTTGTAGTTTCAAAGGGTTAGCCCACTATCATTGTGGTGGGGGATGGTGGGATCAGAGCAGCACTCATGCTGATGGAGCATTAACTGAAAGCTAAATCCTGGACTGCAGGCAGGGACACAAATCTCAAAGCCCACCTCCATTGACACACCTCCTCCAACAAAGTCACCCCCATTCTTCTCAAATAGTGCCACTCTCTGATGACTGAAATTTCAAATACATGGGTCTCTATGGACCCTTCTTATTTCAAACCACCACACCAGGGTTGACTTCCAGAAAGCCCTTCAGCTGCGTTGTGAAGTATGAAAGAGGAATACTTAGCTGATGGCCTGAAACTGTTGGCAGTAGCAACATGTCGCAGTTTATTAAGAAGTGTCCCACCTTGTACCTACTGAATCAGCATTTCTCTAGCCAAGATTCAGGGCCTGTGTTTTAATTTGCTCTTCGAGAAAAAAGAAAGTATCTTTGCCAAAAATGGGGAAAGTTTGAGCAAGGCCCAAGACTTGAAAGAAAGCTATGATTTGTGGGACTAGTATGTCACTGAGTTTAAGGCCATGTCAACAATGACATTCAATTACATTCCTTCATAGTCTCAATATTGGACAGGAAAGTGGAAAGTGAAAGAGACATGACAGTCTTAGAAACAAGCAATAATTTATTTCCTAAAACACATGAAAATAACACAGAACATTACGTTATAATCTATATAGGGGCTGAGAGGATCCATGCAGACTGAGGCTAAGATTAGCTTAAGGCTTGGAATCCTACTGCTGTGGAAAGAGCACATGGAAATGCATTTTCCCAATTCAAATGAGGAGGACATGCGAGCACATTGCCAAGTGCACAGATGCAGAGGATGTGAATTACCCTCGTGGACAAGCACCTGAGGACTCTGTGGGAATTACTACAATGCTGTGCTAACTCACTGCATTTGAATATCAGTTGACTAGATTTCGGTGCTAATATATCTTTATTACACACTAAATCATCAAATTTCTGGTTACCCCCTTCCTCAGAGAGCGGTTCTGACTGTCCCCTTTATTGAATCACATCGTGTGAGCACAGGATTGGTGCCACCGCTATGCAAACAGACTTCTGCAGAAACAGCTCAGGAACAAGGAAGCAATAAATGAGCTGGTGTAAGCAACCTCACCCCTTCAAGGAAATGATGTTATCAAGCTTCTCAGGAAGTCTCATCCAGGTTTCTAATTGAACGGCACCAAGGAGAACCATTTGAACAGCTAAAGGTGGGGGGCTAGGGTGGAAGGGTGGGGGGCATGGGGTGAGATGAAGCGTTGGTAGCCAGTGCTTCCTCCTGTCCTCTCTGCTTCCTCGTAGACATCCTCACATTAACTAACCTCGTCCCTTTGCACCTCTGAAAAGTATAAATAGTTGCAAATGCCAAAGCTGAACAGAAAATGAGCTTAGTTTTTTATATGGTTTATCACATATAAGGCCTTAACAAAAGAAAGGGTTTTTGTTTTTATTATTGATTCAAACATGACCAGCTAGCTCAAGCCACAATCAGACCAGACAGCCAATTGTCGTTGGTTTTACTTTCTCGAGAATGGCTCCTTTTGCCTCTATTGATTACTTGACAATTTTATCTCAGGAAATGACTCCACTAAAATCATATGCCACTAAGGGGACGTGGGCAGTCTGGAAGTCTTACCCTAGGCTAACCTAATGTTTATCATCTATTCAATAGCCCAAACTTGCAAACCATCCTGTTGGATGCTAAAGATATGGTCACAGCTTCCAGGTTCCCAGAGCATTTGCCAATTTCGACCCTTCCAAAGACTGCCTGGCCCTTCCTCTGTCTCCTTTGTTCCTTGAGGTTTCTATTGCCTGGAAACACCCAACTCCAAGTGACAAAGCGTATGAGAATATGAATCATCTCCAGCATCAACTATCTTAATGTCATTGTTTTGTAGAGGAAGAAGTTAGAGCCCAGATCGGGTTATCTCCCCTAGGTCACAGTGACAGGGATGAGACAGCCCTGCTGATTTCTTTTTTTACCATCCTCCATCTTCCATCTTTCAGATAATCTATGGATACTGAAAGAATGCCTAGGAGAGTGATCCTCGGGGTCACAGTGAGTGATGCTCTCAACACTATTAGAGTCACAGCTGTGTCTGTGTCTCATTGTGGGGGTGATGTAGTCCTCATCATTTCCCTGTTGCCTAGTGGTGGAAGTTCCTGTATAAAACCAGAGCCTGGATTTGGCAGAAGGATGATGCTGGCCTTGGTTTCTTTATAAAGGGAACCCTGGAGTTATTCTAGCTATTCAGCTAGAAAGTGTCCTTCCAACGGTCAGCCTCGTGTTCTTTCTCCCTCTTCCATCCTCCCTCCTACCCTCTCATCTTCCCTCTCTGAAAATATGATTATGAATTGGTTTCTCTTAGTATCCATTTCTCTCAAGAGCCTCTGAAAATTTCCGTCTTTTCAGTCTCATTCACTCTCTTCACAATGTACCATTAAGATGGAAATGACTAGGGAATCAACCCACATGAGAGTTTTATAATTTTAAGAACTTGCATGAATAGTAATTGTGGGTGTAACTATCTAACACACCACAGACATCAACAGCTCAGCCTCAAGAGGTAGCACACACCAGGTTCAATGCCAGTCCACCATGACCGTGTGTGAAGGAACAGCAGACTTGTAACATATGCTCAGGCCTCTCTCCCCTCATCAGAAATTAGAAATTATAAAAGTAATATTCATAATGATAGTCAAGCTCATCTAATATAATTTGTACTTGTAACTTCTTTTTAAATTTTGAATATGTGTACACATGTATGTTGGTGTGGTCTATGTATGTTCCTGCACTTATGGGTGCACATGTGTGCATGCATACGGGGAAGCCAGAGGTCAACTTGAGTATCTTCCTGGATCACTCTCCACCATATTTGTGAGACAGGATCTCTCACTGAACATGAGTTTCATCAGTTCAGTGAGGCAGCTGAGGCAGTGAGCCCCAGGGAGTCTCCGGTCTCTGAGTCTCTAGGCTCAGGCTATAGATGCATGCCACTGCTCCCAGCTTTCAAGTGGGAGCTGAACTCAAGTCTTCCTGCTTGTGCAACCAGCATTTTACCTCTGATCCACCTCTCCAGCTCCATATTTCAAACCTCATCTATGTGTGAAAGAAAGGTGACATGTTTACCCAGCTTCTCTGGTATCCAGGCTTAGTCATAGAGGATGAAGCTATATTTCTGGATAGTGGGGCAAAAGTCAAAATCTGATGGGGAACTCTGCCCTTCAAAATACTGTGACTCTTCTCTCCCCCTTCTTGCTTTGAAAGTGGATATGGCGGTAGCTTTGGCTTTCCTTTATAAGGCAATTATCAGGAGAGGAAGTCATCGTCAGTGCAAGGATGCCAGCGGTGACCCATACATTTCTAATTGATGCTGGTGGCCATTTATCTCTCTTTTATTTGTTGTCATAAATATAAACTATGAACATTGAGGTCAAGTGTACTCTTATGAGGTGAAATTTTATGAAGGTGTTGCTGTTTAATCATTTTTAATTTGCAAAACTACAATTTTATATGGTTCAAACTACTATTTTCAGTTAAAGCATTCATAGTCAAGTTGTCTTGCATTGTAAAGGATTACTTCATAAAGAACTGTGTTCCCTGGCACCTATATAATGGGTGCTAGTTAACATACTACTTCCATTTTAAGGCACACTCTTTCATATTTAAATGTTTCTCAAAGCAGATGAGTCCCACAAACAAAATGAATAATTAATGTGATATTATTTTCTCCTGTTTCTTGTGAGCATGTCATATATATGTGTGTGTGTGTGTGTGTGTGTGTAAAAGTTTATTTGCTATAGCATTATGGCAAAGTTATGAAATTAACAGCCACCCACCCCATATTAATCAGTTTACTAAAGTAAGTTTAATATGAGTACCTTCTCTCAAAAATAATTTCAAAATGACTACAGGTTAATTGTATACAATAATGGGTTTTATAATGACATTTCATACATTTCTATAATGTACTTTTATTCACACACTCCAATTACACCCATGACCACCCTCCCCAAACCCCTTTCATGATACCTAATAGTCCACATTCTTTAAAAGTGGTCTTCGTTTTGTAAATTGGGACAGGAGTACACCAAGTGAAAAGACTCCAATGTAGCCAAGAGATTGGAGCAAGGGTTGTGTCCTGGCTTCTGTGAACCTAGACCTTGCTCACAGGTAGTTATAGACACACTCTGGGAGCTTAGGTAGGAATACATTAAGGTAACATTGGCAAAGACATATGCCTGGCACCCCCTTAAGTTCAAGAGTCCAAGGGGACATTAGGTACCAGGCCACCAGTGGATAAGTTAAAAGCATAATCAGAGTTCCCATCTGGGTGGTTTGACTGAGAAAGGTTGAAATATCTTAAAATTCTGTCACTTGGTTCGTGGTGCTCTTTGGGCATGTTATGGAACCCTTAGGATGTTCAGCTTTGCTAGGGGGAGAGGGCCTTGGGGGTATTTGAGACTTTATAGAGTCACTCCATTTCCAGTTTTCAGTTTCTGCTTCCTGCATGTGCATGGAGATGATATCTTCCAGCTTTTAGGGCTAGCATCAACCACCAAGCCCTCCCCACCATGGTGGGCTCTCCCTTTAGAACCTTAGGCCACAATAAACTTCTTCTTTAAGTTGCCTTTGGCCATGGTGTTTTATCAAAAGAACAAAAAAGTAACTAATACACTACCCAAGGTGGACAAGGTGGTGTACACCTGTATTGCTATAGAGTTTGGGATTCTATGGGGAAGGGATCATGAATTAGCTGCCAGTTTGGGTTCCTAGTAAAAGTGTCTCAAGAAAGAATACGAGTCTGGAAATAGGCACCCATGTAAAAATCTGGACATGGCCACTTTCCTGTCTGTAATCCTAGTACTTGGGGAGCAGAGAAAGGGGGAGTGCTGAGGCTTGATGGCCAGTCTAGACAGCACAGTTATCTCCTCATTGAGTAAGAGACCCTGTCCTAAGAAGAAAAGGGACAGTTTTCATAGGTCTCTACATGCACACACATGTACATGCACATAACACATACATACCTACACACACACACACACACACACACACACACACACACATCTAAAACCAACTAAAAAAGCTTAGTAAAGAATAGCTTTGCTCTGAGGCTGGAGAGGTGGCTCAGAGGTTAAGAGCACTGACTGCTCTTCCAGAGGTCCTGAGTTCAATTCCCAGCAACCACATGGTACAGTTCAATCTGGTGCCCTCTTCTGGCATAACACTGTATATGTAATAAATAAATAAATCTTAAAAAAAAAGAATAGCTTTGGTCATTTTTTGTGTATGTGTGTTTAGAACAAAAGTGGCAGGATTTTAGCTTCCTGTCTTAATCTTGGACCTGGTAATGGATATGAGAAGAATTAGACTTTGTAAGATGCACCAAAAATCTGCATTTGAGGCTTTTGTGCTGGAGTCAGATGTTACCAGTGTGGAAACTAAAAAGGGTCCATTCATTATGTCTGGTATTCCACTAACTGGGTCCAAATCACTTTCCCAACATACCTAGGTTTTCCTCAAAAGGCCTCTCTATGCTAGTGACATGTGGCATCTACTGTCCCCAAGCTTTGCCATTCATTCACCACACTTCTTTCCACTCACAAAGGGCTTCTCTTCCTAGAAATAGTAGTGGATAATTGTTACAAACTGTACCCTCTACTGTTTGAGGGTTTAATGTCTTCCAGAAATTGTTTTGGTTGTGTGGTTTGTAATCCATTAGTGGGTCACTGCTAACACTTTTTTGGTTGCTTTTTTTTTAACATCCCAGTGTACCCCGGAGTAGGTTTAGAACTCTGCTGGGGAACAAAACCAAACATGCACATGGCCTAATCTGGGGATTTGGCATCTTGAGACTCCCTGTCCACAGAGCAGTTTCACTCTGCATGCAGGTGATAATCGAAACAAAACCCAAACATCTGCCTGAGAAGAGCTTGGGAAGTCAGTAAAGCATACTTCTGAGTCTGTCTCCGAAGGTATTGGCAGATTAGGAGAAAATGTGGGCAACACCATTTCATCCCTTAGGAAGGGATGAAAGGGGAGCTAGTTAGAGCCCAGGTGTTCTTTCTTTCTCTGATTCCTGGCTGCCATGATGTGAGCAGCTGTTCTCCACCAGAACAGGACAAAGCAGAACAAGACAGAGGCCAGGCTGGATTGGCAGATGAACATGGAGTGGAGGGGCATGGATAGATGGTCTGGGTTATATAGATTTTATGTTCATGCATAGGACTTGTGATCCAGTAAGGAGACACAGACCGCGACTCAACGATCCCACGTGGAGTTTATTGGTGGACGGGGAGGGAAAAGGGGGGGTGAGAGGTAACCAACCCATGCAGAGCAGAGAGAGAGATACGAGAGAGAGACAGAGTAAGAGCAAGAGAGCAAGAGAGGAAGAGAGGAAGAGAGCAAGAGAGAGTAAACGGGCAGGGGTCAGTCCCTTAAAGGGGTCCTTTGCACCTGCCTGGTTCTCACGGAACTCTGGGCTGGCCAGAGTGTTGCCTGAGCGCATCCTGCCAGGTAACAGGGCAGGCCAGCGTAATGCCTGAACCTTTCATTCCCACCTTTATTTATGATTAAAAAGAGATGGGGGTGTTAGACGTGGCAGGTTCGGGATCAAGGACGTTGAGTTCTTAAGACTGCTTCCTGCTGACCTTGGGGCGTCGATCATCTTTGGGGGAACCTGAGAAAGTTGGGGTGTTGCCACGCTGGTTGTTCTATTGTAGTCCAGGGCGTATGGGACTCTCTGTAGTCCAGGCTGTAAGGTACTGTCTGGCGCCTCTGTAGATCTGTTTGGATGGGTCCAATTTGGCTTTCTGGAACTGACAAGAATCCTTTGAGTTTGTGAAAACATAAGTATTAGACATATCAGCAGCATATTTGTATTAGAAAAGACTTGGCTGAAAGCATTAACATTTTAAAACTGACAGATATTTTAGCACAATGAAAAGCATCTTAATTTTGAGCTTATAGTTATGATCATATAGTGGTATAGTTGTTTAGCAATGTCGGAGTTAGATTAGTAGCTTATCAGAACTTTATTTATTAATGTTAAGACTATGAAAAGTAGTATAATGAAAGAGAGAAACCTGGAACATATTTTTTAATGTCTCAACTTAATAATCTTATATAGATAAACCTTAGAATACTCATTCCTGAAATCTGTTTTATGACAGAGCTTTGCCTTGTCTGCTACTTTAAGTTGGCAAAGCTACCAGCCATCAAAAGCATCAGAGTTCTTGAGAAGGGTAAGATTTTACCTGAGATTGAAGAATGAGAAACTTAGTAGCCGACTGCATGGACAGCCACCCCCAAGGGCCTCCACAGTTGTTGAAACCAGAAGCTCCAAGAACACCTGCCTTTTGCTGATAGTGAGATCTGTGGATTGGGACTTTTTAGGAAGACTTTCCTACCGTTGACCCGAGCAACATGGAGAAAGTCGATTCCAGTGTCCTCTTGTTCACAGCCTGAAGAGTCCTTTGAAGCAGTTGAGGTGAAGGGCAGGGTTGCTCAGTGGCCAGCAATGCCACTTTTGTGGGCAGAGTTTCTTCAGTGTCCACCAGTTTTCTTGGAGGAAATGGGGTGGTGCCAGCAGCTGGCCTGTCTCTGTTATAAAAAGCTTTTAAATAAAACATTTAAATGCCATGTTCTCTAGATCTCTGAGCATTTTGAGGACCATTTGTCTGTTTAGTGTATCTTAGTAGACAATATTTATCTTTAGTGACTTGCCTTAAGCACATAGATGGCTAGAGAATAGAAGTAATAGAAGCTTTACCTTTGTAACCAGCTTACAGGAAGGACTGGGTGGTATATTTTCTTAATCTGAAATAGACCCTTATAACTTTAAATGTTTATCATCACTTAAAAGATATAACAATTTAGAAATACTTGATATTTAGTATAGTTAAATTAAAGTTACCTAATTTTTTTTACACATACATATAGATACATTAAACAGGACTGGGTAAAAGTGTTGACCCAAACTTGTAGTAAACAGATAGATTTAAAGAGACAGTGATGAGAAGGAAGATTTATTGTAGATAGAACAGGGAACCCTGGAAAGGCACAGTATTCCATAAACAAGCCATGCACAACAGGGCCAGTGAAAAATGAAATTAGAGACAAAAGTAAAAACAGGGGACCCTGGAAAGGCACAGTATTCCATAAACATGCGCAACAGGGCCAGTGACAGATGAAATTAGAGACAAAAGTAAAAGCGCAAAAGAGAAAAAAAGTAAATGAATTGTACCTGTCGGCCGGTTTTGCCAGCAGAAGCTGGCTGGTCTGAGTGGGCGTGTCTACAGCTAGGTCACGCGGTAAATATGGCGGACTCAGTAAACACGTTTCCAAGCTAGGCTGCATGGTAGGCCGCATGGTTTAGATCACCAAGGTGGTGGCCTCTATAGGCACATTTCCGTCTGTCAGCAGAAGTGGCCTTTTTTCTCCACGAGTGAGGCAGAAAGATGTGTGACCACCGGAGGCCTAAGAAACAAATGAATGGCCCGTGCCAGGGTATAAAACCCGAGAGACCCCTCGTGGGCCCGAGCAGTAAAAAATCCGAAATCCTCAAACCTCATTTGTGGGGAAAAAATGAAAAACTCTGAGTGTCCTGAGTAGACGCTAAACCGGGATCAACAGGAGAGAGACAAAACAGAACACTCCCAGGTGGAAGGTGGTTCCCGCCCTGAGGCAGGTTTAGCCAAGATGGGATGTGGCAGGAAGCCTCTGTGACTGGCGGGAGTTTTTAAAGCTAGAAGAATGAGATTTAGAGGAAGGAAGAATGCTGAAGAGAATGCTTAGGAGAGAGGTAGAGAAAAGCTTGAACATAGGGCAACTCCTTCCATCGACCAGATCACTGGCAGTGGTTAGAAAGATCATATTTACTTTGTTGGTTTGTTATCCATGAGTCCAGTCTAAAGGAAAATAAAACGGCCAGATCAACTCTTCAGAGCTCGTCAGCCCGAGAGTTTAGTTAGGGCAGAAAAGACCACCCGAAAAGGAACCAGCGTCCTAGAGGCGAAGAGCCACCGCAGGCTCAGAAAGGAACCGAAAAACACTCTTCAGAACTCATCAGCCCGAGAGTCAAGAAAGGGCGGAAAAAGACCACCCAAAAAGGAACCAGCGTCCCAAAGGCGAAGAAGCCACCGTAGGCTTCATAAAGGAACGTCCTAAAAAGAAGAAGCCACCGTAGGCTCGGAAAGGAACGTCCCAAAGGTGAAGCCACCACAGGCTTCATAAAGGGGCCGAAAAATTACCAATAGGCCGTGCCCGTGGAAAACAAACCAAGAATGATTGTCAGACGATGGGGGCCAACCGTGATCTTGAAGATCGTAGCTGGATGAATTCCCCACGTTTCCAAAAACACCATAAGGGTGGCAGACGCTCGGCGGTCAGCCCTTAGGGTTTAGGGAAAGGTTTCGCCGAGTTAAAGGGGGGTCCTTACGAAATCATAGCCAGTGTTGCATTTAAAATGTAGCGTTCCGGTCGATGGAAAGTGGGCCGTTGGTCCGATGTTACAGGTTACCTGCATGGTCACCTGCCGGGTCGGCAGGCAGCAGAGCCGCAGGGAGAGCCTGTCCAGGTCAGGGAACCAATGTTGTTAAAATGTTTAGGTTTATCCAGTAAGGAGACACAGACCTCGACTCAACGATCCCACGTGGAGTTTATTGGTGGACTGGGAGGGAAAAGGGGGGGTGAGAGGTAACCAACCCGTGCAGAGCACAGAGAGAGATAGGAGAGAGAGACAGAGTAAGAGCAAGAGAGCAAGAGAGGAAGAGAGGAAGAGAGCGTAAACGGGCAGGGGTCAGTCCTTTAAAGGGGTCCTTTGCACCTGCCTGGTTCTCATGGAACTCTGGGCTGGCCAGAGTGTTGCCTGAGTGCATCCTGCCAGGTAACAGGGCAGGCCAGCGTAATGCCTGAACCTTTCAACTTGGAGTGTAATACCTGACATAGGTGCTAGTCTAGTTTGGGTTTTGTTATTGTGATAAAACATTGGCCAAAAACAACTTGGGGAGGAAGATCTGAGATGGCTTGCAGGTTATGGTCCATCATTAAGGGAAGCCAACGCAGGAACTTGAAGCAGAATCCATGGAGGAAAACTACCACCTGGCTTACTCCTAGGCTGATATTTAGCTACCCCTCTAATACAGCCCAAGTTTACCCACCTATTGACAGTGTGCTAGGCTCTCCTTCATCAATTAGTGTGGAAGAAAAAAATGTCCCACAGACATGTCCAATGTGATGGAGGAAATCCTCAGCTGAGGTTCCCTCTTCCCCTGGCAGTGCTCACAGCCCCTTCCAGCACTGTGATAGCTCATCAGGAGGGATGAAGCTTCAAGGTCAGTACCAGTTAGACTTCTCCATGCACTGTGACTCAAGCATGTGGTATCTTCAGCAGCAGAGTCTCCCAGTCAAGACCTGGGGGAGAACAAAGAGCAACAGTAATAGCCCTAATGTTTGGAGGGACTTTGGGGACCTCACTGGCTAACAGCTCTGAAAGAGGTCACCTAATCCCAGAACTAGGCTTCTTTATTTGCTATCCTGTGGTATCTACTAGGAACATAGCCCCCTACCCCAGCCCTGTTAATGAAAACATGCAGAGAAAGAAATCAGGAAAATAATTCCATTCACAGTAGTCTCAAAAAAAGAAAGAAAAATCTTTGAGTAAACCTAACCAAGGAAGTGAAATATTTGTAAAATGAGACTTTTAAGACACTGAAGAATGAAACTTAAAAAAAAACAAACACAAAAACCTGGAAGATGCTTACAGATTGACAGGATTAATACTGTGAAAATGGCTATCTTCCCAAAGACAATTTACAGATTCAATGCAACCTCAATAAAATTTCACTGCAATTATTAACAGAAATTTAAAAAGTAATATTATAATTTATATGGAAACACAAAAGACCCTATGTCACTGAAAAGTTCTTCCAAGTGACCAACATTTATTGAATATCTACAATGTACCAGGAGCTTTAGATGTTTTATACACATGGGGAACAGGTTTCCTGTGTTCAAATCCTTCTGTTATGCCTGCTGGGAGCCCTGTCCTGCATTTGCCCCCTCTCTTTTCTCTCTAATTCACATGTCTTTACATGCACATATGACACGTACATACATGCACATATCACTCACACATACACACACACACACACACACACACACACACACACTTCCCAAAGCATCAGCAATCACAGAGTTGCTTGCTGAAGGCGTAATAAAGAATAGAGGTGAACTCTTCACTCATTTCATACAGAAAGATTTAAAGAAAGACTTCCAGGAAACATCCAGACGTCAGACGTCTTGACATTTTCTCTTCTTGGCTGCCCTTGGGCTTGCCTTCCTTTTTTCTTTTTCCATTGTGTAGCCTCTAACAATGTCCATTTTAAGCAGTTGAAATTGTCTCCTCATATCTCCCACTTCTTCACCAAGGCAAGAACCCAGAACTCTCTGTGCTAATCTGTACATTACACTTGATCACAACCCACATAGTGTCCATTTCTGCTTGGTCCTCACTCTTACAGCTGTGCCCCTCACTTCTGACAGGCCACCTCAAGGACATCCTTCTCATGGGGTGGGCAAAGGCAGAATGTCACTTGCTAGGTCCATAACACTTCAGAGGTCAGACGACCATCAACTCTGTTGACTCTGGAAGTCAGGGATCAGACAGCCAGTCAAACCCTGACCATGCCATTTCCTTTCTGAAGCTCAGTTGTAATTTGTGGACCGAGAACCTGCTTAGAAGATCACCTATGAGTAGATTATAAGGTCAGTTACACAGCCAAGAAGTAGATGTTGTAAAGCAAAAAAAAAAAAAAAAAAAAGTATGTGTATAAAAACTTCTTGAGATGGTTGGCTCAAAACCTGAGCTTGACATTGCAAAACAATTTTTCCTCTTCCTTTTTGTGCTGACACATTGTTTATGATTTAATAAAGCTTGCCTGAAGGAACAGAACACAAAGCTAGCCACAGCCATAGAAGCTGGGCAGTGGTGGCACACACCTTTAATCCCAGGACTCAGGAGACAGAGGCAGATGAGATCAAGGACCCCTAGGGTTTAAAGTGAATCAGTCTAAAAACATAACAGAGCTCATCTTTTTAATGCCAGCTCTAGGGGGATGGAGACAGGAACGATATGACTGGGCGGAGAGAGGAATATAAGGTGGGAGGAGACAGGAATTCGTGGCAGTCTGCGTGAATCTGAGGAGCAATGAAGTCGAGAGAAGTTGAGGATCGCCCCTTTAGCCCGAGTACTGATAGAGGTAAGACCCATTTAGTGGCTGGCTGCTTTGTTTTTCTGATCTTCAGCTTGAACCCCAATATCTCTGGGTTTTTATTAATCGCATTATACCTGAGCCTGATATTGTAAAACAGTTTTTTGCCTTCCTTTTGTTTTCCTTCGGACACTATGTCCCTACTTCCTCCCACTGCACACAGTTTCCCCTTGAAGCCTGTGCCATGCTTCTACAGCCATCACTAAGGTCCCCTGTGAAGCACGGCCATTTTCCAGCATGAAGACCCGTGTGTAGCATAGCTGCTATCCCAGAGCAGCAGCCTGCATTAGCGTATCCACACACTAAATGCATGGCCTGCACACACTAAGACCACAGAATAAGCAGCAGGTGGGATCTAAGTCGGCCTCTAGTAATTGCAAAGTCTGGAAGGAAAGGAAGGCTCTGGGGAAACGAAACACACATGACCCATCTCATGTGGCTTCAATGGGTATCTGAAATAAAAGCAGACCTCGCTTCAGCATCGTGTTTACTACATCTGAAACACTCTTTAGAGCGCTTTGCTTATCGTTAAGAATTCATTTCCCTAGAAACTGAAGCTCTCACTTTGTGTAGCTTTAGCAATTAAAAGCAGTTTTGGCTGGGCAGTTCTGACTTCCCAGCACGTCTGGGCATGCTCTGTGGCCTTTCCTTGACAATCTGAAAGCACACAGGGAGCGTTGCTGTTTATGAATGTTATTAGTGTTCTGGGAAAGAGATGCTAAACCTTACTCCAGTGTAATAATTCAGGACCAATCTGCAAGGCTGAGTCTAGCAAAAAAAATGAATTAAATATAGACAAGCCATAACTCATGGGTAAGTCCACCCCCTTCATACCACATAGAAGGTATCCTATCAGCCTCCACTGGCATGATTCCTGTTTTCTCTTTCTCTGTGCTATGACGAGAAGTGTGACACACAGCAGTGATTGACTTTTATAGTCTCTGTGTGACTTACACTCCGAAAGATCACGAGATGCCTGAGAAATGTGGTTTCCTTTACAGCGTCCCCACCCCCAGAACGGATGTGCATCCTATCTGACAGGAACAGGACCAAAGGTGACTTTGCTAAGTCACCAAGTGAGCTAGTGTCCTGAGAATAGAAACCTAGCCACTGAAGGAGAGACCCCTGCTGCTTTTTCTTTTCAGGTTGTGCCTGGAAATTGCCACCATCATCACCAATTCTTACTTTACGAGAAAAACACACAGGGGATGTCTTCATCTATATGCTCATTGATGTTCTGATATGTGCTGGCACAGATAACCAGACCAGGCTCCATCATTGTTTTTCTATGAGAAAGTGCCATGCCCTCAGTTGCTGTGGATGCACCATTCCCACATTTCCAGAGGGGAGAGATACTGAGCACACGGGTAATCAGAGTGCTGTCCACAGCACACAGAGATTGGTCTCTAAGGAATGGTCCCTGCGACCCTTTCAATAAAGAAAAACTCTCTTTCCTCTCAAGGGATTTCAGAACTAAACAAGAGAAGGCATTCTTGATAAAAGACAGCTAGTCTTTTTTTTTTTAAGAGTATAGCTTTGAGAGAGTCCTCACAGCAAAACAACACGATTATAAGAAAGGCAACAGACAACAAAGGAAGTACTACAACAAGCTCTGTGTCTAAGAAGCAGGGGTCTTTGAGAGTCACCTGGATGAGGACAGGGCTGTGCTGAATTCTGAGCTGTGCCTAAGGGCCTGGAAGGTAAAAGAGGCAAGGGTTACTCTGAAAGTGATCTCGTCAGAAGTACCAGCGATAGGACACTCACACAGGAACCCAGAAACACCAGTGCCTGCCTCTGAGAAATGCGAGACTCTGGTCTGGTACAAAAAACTAGCAGAGATCAGCACAGAGAATTCAGAACCTTGTGACTGGGGTGAAGACTGAGTTTCTGTCCTGCCTGGCACTGTATCCATTTAGTTCCAAGTAAACACACAGAGGCTTTTATTACTTATAAACTGTTTGGCCAATGGCTCAGACTTCTTATTGGCTAGCTCTCTCTTAATTATTAACCCATTTCTATTCGTCTAAGTATTTTCAAATGGTCTTGGCTTACCAGAGAATACCCGGACCTGTTACTCCTTCAGCGACCTCATGGCATCTCCCTGGTGGCTACTCTCTGCCTTCTTCTTCCCAGAATGCCTATCATCTGGTTGCCCTGCCTATCATTCCTGCCTTGCTATTGGCCAATCAGGGTGTTATTAAACAAATAAGAGAAACATACATTCTCAGCATACAGAGACAGGCCATCCCCCATCACTGGGGCAGGTATGCAGTGAGAAAAACTGGCATTCCAGACCAAACCCTTTTGGTCACTAGCTGGTGAAGAGAATAGCTTTACTGAAAGGCTGCTGTGGGGGATAAGTGGATTAATAAATAAGATAGAAAAGGGCTTTGGGCCATGAAGTAGATACAATACAGCTTGTTTTGATTGTTCAGAATCTAAGTTCATGTGACACCAGCCACCTCAACCGTGCCACCCAAGTATCAGTGTTAAGCCCTGGAGGCACACCAGAGGCAAGGTGAGCACCTCATCTACCTGGACCCTCAAGATCTGTCCCCTGGTCTGCTCCCAAAATCTTGGTGATGATATTGCTAAGGCAACTGGGCACTGGAAATGTCTGAGGATGACAGTGAAATTGACCATTTATAACAGACAGCCCTAGATGGGGTGGTACCCTCGACCTCTGCCCTGATTGTCAAAGCCACCAAGGTGCTCCCAAAAGACAGACAGAAGCAGGAAAACTTGAAGTACCATGAGAAAAATCACATTTGCTTTTTCTGCAGAGACCTTTTAGGAACTATTAAGGAGATCCTAAGTACTGCACAGTCAGTGGACCCTCATAGCATCATAGATGGCATTAGCACTGGTGCAGTGGAATGCTAGTTAAAAAGCAACAAGAGAAAATAGTCCAATCAAACACCATCTGAAAAAAAAGGATGGAAGATTTTGGCATATAATAATTCCATAATAATCCATTGTTATTCCCACCTAGTGATTACCTTCCAAACCCTGTAGCCCATGTGGTGTTAATAACATTGCATTCTAGAGACCTGACAAACACCAACTCAGCAGGGTTTGCAGTCAGTACACACAGAGGTAAGTGGTATCCTCTAAGTGCAGTGATGAGCATGGCACCTCACCTGTGTCCTTCCTTTCTGACTGCTATCTCCAGACCAACCACTTGTAGACACTCACACACATGTCCATAAGAGGGATGTTGGACAAATGTCCAAGCATCATGCTTTAAAACTCTTGAGACCATTGCATGTAGACAAACTCTGAGGGGAAACTGTTACAGCCCAGAGGAGCCCAAAGAGACAGTAGCACAGAGTGTGACATCGGATCCTGAGTGGGATACTGGGACTAGAGCTCCCAGATAAAAAGCCACACCCACGTTTAAGAGCCTACAAGGCAGAGGACCAGCAGGAACTTGGTGACTTTGGAGAATTTTTCAGTTCCAGAGTCAAAATGAATTTGAACACTCTTTGGTCCCCTTAGTAGCTATTTTCTCTCCCACCTCTGTGTCTGATGCAACATCCTTTTAATTATCAAGGGCAATTTTTGAAATGCATAACCTTCACAGACTCCTAACTTCCATCAGCCCCAAGCTAAGAATATCATCAGCTAGCATGGATGATACACCCCACTTACTTGATGTTCCCAGCAATATATCTGGGGAATGGCTTGGTTTATGTTTCTTTTGTTCTGTGACTTTTAAAATTCATAAAATCATGTTTACATTGGGCTCATGCTGTTCAGAACATCATTACTCTGTGTTTGCAGGCCATGGTCACTCATTTGGTTCAGAATTAATGATCTCTTATTTCCTTTGCAGTAAATGTTGTATTTTCTACTAAAAGCAGATGTTAAATTTATAAATAAAACATTACATTTATTTATTTGTGTAGTGTGTGTGTATATGTGTGTGCGTGAATGAATGTGTGTCTGTGTGTGTGTATGTGTGTGTGTGTGTGTTTTCACATGCACATACTTGAGGTTAGGGAATAACTTAAAGGAGCAGTTTTTCTCTTCCTTTCCAAGGTGTCAGTTCTGGGAATCGAACGCAGGTCATCAGACTTGGCAGAAATCACCTTTAGCCACCAAGCCATCTTATCCCCCAGATACTATGTATTAAGTACTCTGAGAACCAGCAGTAAAGGCACATTGCTGCATGGAAAAGTAGAGTTTTATTCCAGGGAGAGTGTACCCTGTTGCTAGTTTTTCCTCTCTTCCTTGCCTTCAAGATAAAATGCTTCCACAACTCATACCTTCCCATTGAATATTTCTGGCAGAGAAGCAGAAAATAATACTGCCAGCATTTACACTGAGACTCAAATTCTCTGTCTGAGAAAGTAACTATTTAAAGTGGTCTGAGAGTTATGTGCACATATCCAACATCAATGCCAGTCTAAACACTTTGCAAACTAATCTCATTTAATCCTTGCAACAGGTGACAGGAACTACTATTGATGTGCTCATGCAGGTGACTAAATTGAGGCACCAGCTACTTAAATCACTTTTTCTTTTTTTTTGCAGAAGGAAGGTTTTATTTGAGGCTTATAATACAGACACATAGAAGTCCATCCTCATCGTGATAAGGAACGTGCACACAATCAGGCGTGACAGTGGGGAATCAGCCGAGAGCCCACATTCTTCCCCACAAATACGAGGTAGAGTGAGTGAAATGCCAGGAGCATTTTGAGACCTCAGACCCTGCCCTTGGCAACACCCCTCCTCCAAAAGGTCACACCTCCTATTCTTTCACAAACAGTTCCAACCACTGGAGACCAAATATTCAAACATATTGATGAATAGGAGTCATTGTCATCCCAACCACTACCCCTGGTGTATCTTAAGCAATCCATTCAACTTCTTTCTTTTTACCCCAGGTGAGTATTATACTAATCTGTTTCTGGTAAATACAAGATGGTTGTTGAATGTTTATTTGATATATTCTATATATGAGAGGTGGTGTTCTAAATTTTACTTTTAGAAATACTGACAAAGCATGATTTGTTATCAAAATGTGTATATCAGGTCACATAGAAACAATTCATACCACACAGACTCTGTTGAGCTACGTTGAAGGGCCATCTTTGTCAGGACCCTGAAAAAGGTATATAATTTTTATTATTAACTGAGTGAGGTTTGGGCTGTAGATATTTCTCTGTGGTTAAAAATCGTGCTGTGTTGATCTGATGATAAGCCCAGATCCACAGAACCTTTATAAAGAGCAGACAAGTGTGGAATCCTTCAAGAACACCCAGACGGGGGCTCCATTGAACAAGTTGGCTAATGAAACTAGCCATATCAATGAGCTCTGGGTTACCTTGCCTCATTGATAGGGAGAAGAACAATAGAGGATGATTCCTGACATCAGCCTTCAGCCTCTACATTCAACATGTATATACAGGCACTGTGAGACTAAAATGCAACAAGTCTCTTACCTCAATAACAAGTGGGCCGTTAGATGATGGACCTCTGATCAGCTCCCCTCTCCCTTACCTGCTGTGTCTGCGTCTCAGGCCAAGACCTTCCAGACACATTGAATCAAGATGCCACTGCTTTCAGTATGGAAATGTGTTTGCTTGCTAGCTGAGGATTGGTTTCACAGATAAATTTACACTACAGGCTTCTGACCTGAAGTTCATCTTCAAGTCGGCCAACTGTTGCTTTATTTCTGACTCTTGCTTTAAGCCTGAGCTTTGGTTCACGATGGAAACAGTAGCAGGGTGGTGCTGCAACCTGCAGACCTGCACTTACCTCTCATTCAGGAGAGCTGGGCTAATTTTCACACTTGTGAAACTATTCCTCAACTCACATAGTCCATGGTAGTACCCGCCATCGTGCTGGCTGAGTAACTCCTGCGTGGTCCCGTTCCTGTAGGTAAAAAGTTGATCAGCAACATGCATTAGAGTGAATCACCACCAATGCAAACACTCTGGCTTACTGGGCATTTCCTAAGCATTGGACTGTCTGGGTTCTTTATAACAAGTACTTGCTGTACACTAACAGACAACACACTCCATTTTACAGTTGAAGAAAGCAGCCTAGAGAATTTAAGCAGTGTGCATGGAGTCACCCAGGTAGTAAGCAGGAGCAAGCAGAGCAGAAACTCACCATGTCCCAGGTTTAAGAGCTTCTCCGCTGCCCACAGGCCCTGTCTTATAGGGATAATGTCTTCCAGTCACACGCAGGGCCTCTTCAAACTTGTTCATGTTTCCTTCTTGGAGAGTCAAGCTCAGGTGTCAACTTTCTCATCTGACAAACACCAGTGTGATCAAGGGAGACTGAAAGGATGCTACTGTGACTGGTACCCTGTCCATCTATCTACCTCACTCATATCCTTGGGGGACAACCATCTGTCACAAACCACTCAACTCCCGAGGGCCTCACTTTGTCTCCTCCAGAATATGTTGCTGGCAGGCCTGCTTATGCAGCATTTTCTGAACACACACTGATAGACGATTTTGACAGGTTTTCCATTCCCAATAATGTTTTGGGTTCAAAACATACTGAAATGGGTAAGAAGTTCATAGTCACTGAGGGTCAAGTGTGTGGATTCCACTTGCCACCAAGGCAAACCTCCTCATGTCACTATCTCATTTGAAGCTCAGTGGCCTTACAGTGTAAAGTTTTATTGGCCTCATTTCACAGATGAAGAGATTGCCCCTTAAAGATGCTCTAAAAGTCTTCCCAATGTAAACCATTAGAAAAAAAACCCACACACTTCTTCAATGGATACAATATATTGTAATATGTTCTAATGGGAAAACGAAATGGACTAAGACATCTGAACTGAACATGTGACAAAGGGCATCAGTACCTCAGCTTCCTGCTGCTTCCCTCTGCTTCCCTTTGCTAGGTTCGAACCCTGGCGTGTCAAACCAGCTTTTCATGCTAGCGTCTCCCCCTTGTAGTGCCTCTCCTCTCTTCTTGCTTGCTTCTCCCCTTCCCACTGTGCAAAACCCTTCAAGCCTTGATGGACGGATTTAAAGCTGCACCTCTCTTCTTCCGTGTAAATTGAGAGTCCCTCTTGGGAGGAGATCTCCTCCCCATCAGGCTTCTGAGTCTGTGGCAAGCTCCTGAAGCTGCACTGCAGAAAAACTGGGACCAGAGTGGGCTGCCCTGCTCACAAATCCAATAAATGCAGCAAGGAATGCAAGTGCCAGCTGCAGAGTTTTTGTTTCACAGCAACATTCCCGACACCAGCCTAAGGCTAAATCAGTATTGGTTTCTCTTTTCTCAGCCCATGTGCTCTGCTGATTCCCTGGGAACACAATACCCATGGCATCCTGTACATGTTGTACAGTCTAGAAGGAGAAAAGCATAAGAATGGGAGTCTGGAGACCAGTTCCTAGCTCAGTTCCTGCTAGGTTTATGGACATAGTGAGTCATTTGGCTTCTCTGAATCTCAGTGTCCCCAGGTATAAAGCAGAACTGGCATTCTTTCTAACACTACACAATTCAGTAATACATACGCCCTACACCTGGAGGCCATCCTAGTTTGCTTCTTCTTGCTCCCAATATTCAGCCTGTCTCAATTCTGTTCACTCATATCTTATGTGTCTCTCAGACTCTCTCTCTCTGTTACTGCAGGGGACGCTTCAGGATTTCCCTAGCAGAATGAGGTCTCATACTTCTTTCTTGCCAGTCTCTGTCCCACATCCGCCACTGACATCAGTCCTCTTCTCTCTGCTGCATGGCTGTCTTGTTGAAGCACACATCCTATCATCCCATGCTGGAGGAAAATCAGCGTCTGATTCTTAGTCATTTGTAAAGTACCAACTTACCAGACATAGATAGGAGCCCAGCATGGCTGACTTTACCTAGCTGTAGAAGCCAAGATTCTTCCATGTTCGAGTAACAGAAGCACCTCTCGAACCAGCTTACTCAAGTAGGACCAGCTAGTGGTTTAGGAAACCGTCATGCTGGGCAGACGCCAAGATTTGTATAGTTGGCCACATGCCAGGCTTGTTTTTGACTTTTGGAGGGTTCACCACACTGATTTTCAGAGTAGCTGCAGCAGGTCATAAACCCATCTACAGTCAATGAGGGTTTCCTTTTCTCCATATTTCTTCCAGCATTTGTTACCTGCTGTTTTGTTGATCTTTACTATGTTGGTTAAGACAAACTCTCGAAGTTGTTCTGATTTGCAGTTTCCTAATTGCTGGGGATAATGAACCCATTATTTGAATGAGTTGATTTTTTCTCTCTGCTTTTAAATCCTTTACATATTGTAGATATTCATTATCTGTGAGATGTATATCTGGGAAAGTTTCTCTCCCAGTCTATGGGCTTCTCTTCACTCAGGATCTTAGTTTTATGAGGTCCCACTTGTCAGTTGTTGGGCACAATTCTCTGGCAAATTGAGTCCCATTCAGACAGTCCTTTCCCACCTATATGTGTTAAGATACTGCCTTCCTTTTCTTCTAGCAGTTTCAGTTTTAACATTTGAGTCGTTCATCCATTTAAGTTGAGCTTTTGTGCAGGGTGACAGATATGGCTCTAGTTTCACTCTTCTACATTCAGACATCCAGTTTTCCTAGCACAGTTGGTGAAGATGCTGTATTTCCTTTATAAAATATTAAATGGCTGTAGCTACATGTTTGGACTTCAATGCACAGTATCTAGATGGGTGGCATGGGATACACTCTTAGGTGGGCGTGGTCACAGGTATGTGGGGGAAGGCAGAGATAAAGGCCAAGGAAGGAGGGGTCAGGCTCTGGCTTGGAGTTTTGGTCAAGGTCGGAGACCAGCAGAGTGCTGACCTCAGTTCTCAGCTTCTCATGTAAGTGATTTCTCTCTCTCTAATAAAGTATCATACAACTTCCCTTCCCTGTATACTTGGTGTGGCTTGATTATCTCTCGTCACATAGTAGCTAAGCAGGCACATCTAGGAGCCTGAAGACGTGTGCAGCCAGGCCTATCTGAACTCCATCTTATAGGAATAAAGTCCGCATATAGATTAGCATGCTTTAATCATCAAAATGGGAGGAAAACAATGCTAGAGCATCTAAAACAAGATACATTTTATTAGTCAGAGGAACTTCTTTCCTACTTCAGCTTCCAAAATTTAGTACATTACAACAACCATTTAATTTTTGTTTAAGATTTAACGGTGGTCAGAAACTCAGAAGGGTTCATCTGGGCATATCTTAGTTGGATCTGCAGGGACTGCAGGGAGATGTCAGCAGAGCCAGACTGTAGGCATCTGGAAATTTAATGAGACCAAACACCCAGGATGGCTCCCCTGTAGGATTGACAGTGGAAGACGAGCTGAGATTGCAAACGGAAGTCTGCCACTGCTTTCCTAGGAGTGGCACGGAGTAAAGCGGCTCCCAGAGTGGCTAGGAACTTCCGCTCTGGCATCCCAGAGGAAAAGGGCTAAGTCTGCACCATTCTTCTGACCTAGCCTTGTGAGTCTTATTCTACAGCATCACTTTGCCGATACAAACTATGCTGTTAGATAAGAGGTGTGCCAAACAATTTATAGCTACCGCCATCTTCCACTGGTTCACAGAAACCTTTTCAGAATGCCATACCTTTACAGATGCACTGCTCTGTCTCGCTTGCCATTTTTTGTTTGCTTTACCGACATGGTAAGACGCACCTCACTTTGAAACCCCTCCACTTCTCTCCTCACAGAAGAGTTCGTTATCACCTTTGGATAACCACACCGTAAGTGAATATCCATCCCTAGAATTATTTTTGAAGATGTACCATAAAACCTTTTGCCTCTTTCCTCATCATAGACTACAAGTACTGTGAAGGTTAGGACCCAATTTGATTTGTCATTATACTCCACATATTAGCTGTCGTTTGTAAGTCCAAAGTACAGGTCTCCTCAATGGCAGAATTAGATTGTACATCCAGAGTTTTTCCAAATGTGAAAATGCTATTCAAACAAAGACTGTCATTATTTACAAGATAATTGAGTCTTTTATTGAGAAAATGTAATAGCTTTCCACCTGACAGATTCTAAATGAATAACCCACTTTGCTGTTAAAAACCATTGAGATTTCTCTCTCTTTCCACAGCTTGAATAACACTGACACCTAGTTGTTCTTTCTTTCTCCCTTATCTGGTCTGGCACTTGGTTCACTGATCCACGGGTCCTCCCTGGGTCCCTACCCGTGGTCTCTTTGATCACTACAGTTATTTTCTGAATCTTTTGTATTTTTGTACCTAGATTTTATCATATTTTTGTGGGTCATCATCTTATCTTCAAAAAGTCTTATCTATTCATTGTACACTTGCTGAATATATGAGGGCCTACTGTACAACACAGATTTGAGAGAGCCCGCAGACACAATGGAAACCGAGTCATAACCCATTTGAAGAGGAAACCTGATGACTAATGGGGGAAAAAAAGAAAATGTCAACAGGAGGTAGCAGATGCTGTCAGAGGCCTATGAAGAGTCTGGGGCCCAACCTTGTCTGGGTTCCTGGACATAGTGAGCCCTTTACAGAGACTGATGAGAGCTAGAATTAATAAATTCCAGCCCTGGCCACTGGGCAATGGGAAGGAGGTGAAAACTTAGGGGTGGAAGGAAGGGTGGTGAGAATTCCCTGCACCCAGTGTGCAAATGTGGAGTAGGTGACAGAAAGTGGGTGACTGCTCCAGAGTTTGCCCAACAGGGTTCTACAAACCCAGAAGTGTGGCTCCAGAAAACGCTTGTTAGCTTGAAAAAAATTAATTATAGGGGATTCTCACCTGCTAAAAGAATCCTAGGCCTACTCACCTTCCTTCTCCCTTGCCTTGTCTGCTGATAAGTCACACTTTTGGTTTTTCTTGGGAACCATACCTGTCCTTCAGTCCACCTGTGGACATGGGACCACAGAAACAGCTGACCTGAACAAGGGGGAACTCAAGGACCCCAGACTGATAGCTGGGAAACCAGCATAGGACTCATCCAGAGCCCCTGAATGTGGGTGTCAGTTAGGAGGCCTTGGCAATCTATGGGACCTCTGGTAGTGGATCAGTATTTATCCCTAGTGTATGAATGGACTTTGGGAGCCCATTCCATACAAAGGTATACTCTCTCAGCCTAGACATATGGGGAAGGGCCTAGGCCCTGCTCCAAATGATATGACAGAATTTGAAGATCCCCAATGGAAGGCCTCACCCTCTCTGGGGAGCAGAAAGGAGGTGGGGGTCGATGGGCGGCAGGAGAAGGGGCAGAGGAGGGGAGGGAGAGGGAACTGGGATTGACATGTAAAACAAGATTGTTTCTAATTTATATTTAAAGAAAGAAAACTCAGCCAATGAAATAAGAGTAAAAAGCTTCCTAATCTTAGGAAAGATATAGATATCAGAGGATTCCATAGACATTACCAAAAAAAATGTTAATGATGGGCATGTTATACTAAATCTTTTAAACCAATCACAGCAATATATCTTCACAAGTGTACAAATATCCCAAAACAAATCTTACAGATCAGGATTCAACTGTCATTCCAAGTTCACAAGCAAAATGGCTACTAGGAATATTGTACCCAGCAAGGTTATGCTTAGGAAGTAAAGGAGATATGACACCTACTATGTTTGATAAATCAATTCAATAAGACATAAGAGTACAAAACCCTATAACTTTGTTATATACCAGTAATGGATTTGCTGATTAATAAAACATGGAAACAATTCTATTCACAATAGCTGTAAAAAGTAAAACTAAAACACATAAAAGTATTCAATCAAGGACATAAAAAAACTCTCCATTGAACATTACAAAACATTGATAACTGAAATTAAAGAAGACACAAGAGAATGGAAAGGCCTATCATGTTCACCAATTGGTAGAATTTTGTCATTTCCCAAATCAATAGATTCAGTAAAATCTCATCAAATCTCCAGTGACATTCTTTATACAACTAGAAAAAAACCACAAAATTCATATAAAGGCACAAAGTATCCTTGAAATCAACATGAGTAACAGCAAGGAAGCTGAAGGTATATCTAGTCTTAAAACATAGCACAGGGCACCAAACAGCATTGCTCAGGATCTAAACAGATACACAGGTTAATGGGACATAACAGACATCCTAGAAATAAACCCATGTATTTAAACTGGCCAACTGATTGCCTACAAAGGTGCCAAAGACATACTGTGTAAAAGGACAGCCTTTAACAATTGATGCTTGCTCATATAACTGGATCATCACAGCAGAAGACTAAGACCTGATTCATCAATCTGTAGCATATACATACATACATACATACATACATACATACATACATACATACGTGAGCAAAGCCTTGGGTGCAAAACCTGAAACTGAAAGTACCAGAAAAAAAAACCATCTGAGTAACTCTGAATAGGCAATGTTCTTCTGGAAGAGACCCCCCTCCAAAGCACAGGAAGCAGTAGATGTACACGACAAATAGTATTACAGCAATTAATAAACAGAAAGGGTAAATACCCTATAGAATGGAGGAAAATGTTTACTCACTATTCATCTCACAGAGGGCTAATATCCAGATTCTACAATATAGGCAAACCATTTGACAGAGGAACTAGCAATCTAATTTTAAGAATTGTTATGAATAGTCATTCCTCCAATAGCCAAAAATACATGAATAAACGCTCTATTGGTAAACAATTAGGGATAGCAGTCAAATACAGTGAGACACTATTTTACTTAGAATGACTATTAGCAAACAAACAGACCAAACCTCAAATTGGTGGAGCTGGTGATATAGGTAGAAAGGGAGGAAATCTTCTGTGAAGTAATTAGGAATAGAACTTAGTACCAGCATTATGGAGTTTTCTTAAATACTAAAACTAGAACCACCATGCAATGTCGTCAGATCACTCTGGGTATAAACTCAAAGAAAGTGAAATCAGCAGGAGACATCCTTGCACTCATGCTTGTTGCAGCATTGCTCCAAGGAGCTAAGATGTGGCAGGGGTCCAGGGGTTCCTCAGCAGGTGCCAGCGGAGTGGAGTGGCGCATGTATACACAGTGGAGAGTTATCAGCCATAAGAATGAAACATCATTCGCAGCAAAACAGGTGTAACTGTAGGGCATTAATGTGAACTGAAATAAGCCTGATTCAGAACAATAAGAACTGCATGTTTTCTCTCATAGTTAGAAACTGAAATAACTGGCCTGAAAGTGGAATAGTGATTTCTCGACACTGGGAAGTTTATTGGAGGAGGGTAGAAAAAGTAAGCTATCTGTATAAATGAAAATAGCACATTCAGCCCCATTTATGGTCAATAATTTGTTTCATAAAAGAATTAAAATGTATTTGACAAAACATATAATATATTTTCTAAAGATATATTTCTAAGGAAAGCCATGAATCTTACTAAACAGTTAACTAAGTTTTAAACAAATTACAAAAAATTGTAAACTTAATAAGTAAACATAATAATTCTCCTAAAGTTAAATCACAAACTTAATTGTGTCCTAAATACAAGAGCATTTAAAAAAATTGGAAACTTCAGCCTTAAAATGTATGTCTGTATAATGCAAAGGTCTAGTTACAAATCTGGCATTTTTAAGGAAAACCAAATGTGGAGATTCTTATCAGCAATAGTTAAATCTCATTAAAAGCTATAGAAATTAAGGTGGCATTAGTGTATTTGAATAAGTCAACCAGCTGAGGATAATGGGAAGCCTAGCCATGGCTTTGAACAGATTCAAAGCTCAGGCTAAGTCACAGCAGGTACTATAAGTCAGCAGAGGACAGAGCCTGTCTCTGCGGTGGGTACACTGTGGGTCATGATAACTAAAGCCTGCCTACATAAGAAGGATGGCAAATTTCAGTTATTGGTGCAATAAAGATCTGAATACAAAGAACATAACCCCAGAAGATTAAAAAATAAACAAGAAACTGCACTATACTGGAGTGTTCATTAATGACAATGACATAACCCACAAATACATAAGACTAAAGATTTAACTATATTAATCCTAAAAACTGTCTGTCAAAAGTATATAAGACTCTCTCTCTCTCTCTCTCTCTCTCTATATATATATATATATATATATACATATCAGAGATAAAAGAATTTTACTAACAAAAGATTGGCATGTGTATAACATGTGTACATCTCACACATATGCTTACATGGTACCAATAAATTTGAAATGGATAAAGTATTGGTAAATAAAAGTCCAAATAACCCACAAATATGATATTGCTCTCACTAGCAAGTGTGAAAGTGATCATTAAAACCACACAGCAAAACCCTTTCAGTCTAGATGGCTATGGCGGGTGACGAAGAAGTAAGATATTTAAATGATTATGGGTATCAGTTAACACAACTCCCTGGGAAATACCTTGACAGCCCATGACTAAAGGATATTCATGTCACAGTATTATTATTTCCCTTCTGGTAACAGAGAGCTTTTTCCAAACACTCAGACCTGCTGTAGGCATACCCAGCAGGATAGTTGGACATGTTTGTAAAAGGAATGCTATACAGCAATGAACATAACCGAAGCTACAGGCATCATCACAACAGAGTGATGGAAAAAAAGGGAAGTTATAGAAAAGTACCAAATGATAATATTCATATAAAATTTGATAAATGTGAAACAACACTGAAAATACTTAAGTTACATAAATGTGTAGTAAAAACATATAGAGCTGATAAAATTGATAGACACCAAATTGAGATTTGTGGTCATTTTTGTAGAGGAAAAGGAGAATCAAGCGGATTGGGTCGTGACCTTCATTCTTAACTTGTCCTCCCTTTGGTTATTCTCTTCTTGGTGTAAATGTCTAAAATATGGATTCATAATAATTAATAAAAGTTAATCATAAAAATCTTACAGTCACAAAACATATTTGGAATAAATGTAAGTAAACAGAGTAAAAAAAACATATGAGCACACGTACATACGTATCACACAGTAAAACTGTCGACTCCACATGTGTTTGTGCTCTATTTTCCCTGATGAGCATGATTAGCGCTCTCTCCTCTCTCTCCGTTTCTGTCTCTGTCTCTTTCTGTCTGTCTCTTTTCTCTCCGTCTCTGTCTCTGTCTCTGTTCTCTCTCTCTCTGTTTGCTTCAGCTTTTTGAGGCAGGGTTTCTCTCTGTGTATCTTTGTAGACCAGGTTGCCCCTTGAACTCACAGAGATCCTCCTGCCTCTGCCTCCCGAGTGCGAGGGATTAAAGGCGTGCGCCACCACGGCTCCTAAATGAGGCTGTGGAATTAATCGCCAGGTATTTTTGGAGATGGTGGTTGTAATAAACAGTGACGATCCATGTTTGTCTTTAAGAAGCAAACATCTGAAAACCCGAGAGTGGCATCCTTACCCAAGGCTGTATCCCATCTAGTGGAGCAAATGACTTTACAAACACAACATCACCGCAGTCCTCTGCGCATGTCCCAACTCAAAACAGTTGACAGACCCCAAAACCAGGCATACCTACGGGGGCACTCACAGACTGCACGGTGCATGTGCTGCGCTTTGTTATTTAACCATAAGGCCTGGCCTGCTCTGTCTTTTTGATTGCAGAGAGGACCTTCATGCTAGCGAGAGTGTGAAACAGCCGTCCAAACACGTCTTTCCTGCAGTACTTTTTTTCACACCTAACGTTCCACTTTCTTTTTCGAGCCTGTGTGGGCCTGGGAAAGGGATGCAATCTAATGGATGTATGCTAGGACTTTGTATTACACTCACCTCCTTGGTGCAGACACTCGGCCTCCTAGGAGCATTCAGCTCTGTGTGGGCGTGCAGCTCTTGCTTCCTTGGCTAGCTGCCTTGCGAGAACACAGAAATAACCAAAACGTTTCCTGTAGGATCTGGCTCTATGCTCCCTCCTCCCAGCAAGGTGTGGGGGTGGGGAACTGTAGCTCGGGTTATGTAAAAAACAAAACAAAACAAAACAAAACAAAAAACAAACAAAACAAAAACAAAGTGGTTCTGGAGACAAAAACAGTTGTCAATCTAGTTGATCACTTACGAGTATTCTCAAGTGGATTTAGGAATATCTCAGGCAGAGTTAGTAGTTGGTGACTAATTCACTCCACCTGACACTGAAAGGTGAGTAGCATAGCACCTAAATCATATTTGTTCGTCCGTGCTCTCTGTTGTATGCAATGGCTCACATTCACTACCTCGGTTAATGCTTCCCACCTGGCAATTCTGCTCGGTCCCTGTATCTAGTCCCCAGTGCTTAAGCTGTCCACACCCACTCTGAAAACCCTGCTCCCTGCGTCCCCGCATCTCCCTTGTTAACACTTCCATAGCTGTTGTGTGGTTTTTGCAATCGAGTCTCTGAAAGTTCAGATTACCTGAATGAAAAGCCCAAGCCATCTAATTTCAAGATCCGTGGGTTCAGCCCTAGACCACATTCGTCTTAAGGGACGTGCTTACTCTGACCTGTGAGCAGCCGTAGATCTCACGTTTCTTACAGGCTTGTGTGCAGTTGAGACTCACGCCGCTTTCTACGTGAGGCGCTGTGGAAAGTGAGCATTGTGGCGATCCTTAAAACTCACCCAACCTCATCATATAAATGAATCTGACTCGGTGAGCTGATGATTTATTTCCAAAGGTCAGTGAATCGCTAATGCAGGACCACACAGTAAACCAGGATTCGGCTGTTTGTCTACAGCACCACACTGCAGGTTGGACAACACCGTCCTGGATATCTGGGGAAGTTCTAGGCGTTTTTAAACGAAAAACTCAAAACGTGACAGTTATTAAACGAAGGCGAAGACCGGAACAGCAGCAAGAAGTCATGCGGGCTGCAGACACCTTCAGAAGGCAAGCACGGCTTTCAGAAGCAAACCCTGACGCACACTGCCCCCTAGTGGGAAGGAGTAAAAGTGTCGCCTTTCAGCCCCAGACTTTGAAAACAACAAAGGTGTTCAGATTCAAGTGATCCCTTGGAAGAGGTACATATTTAAACCCTATGCTATCTTTGCAAGGACAATGGTAACGTGAAGATGGGGATGAGATGTTCTTTTAGCTAAACTGCCGGTTAGTTCGCAGCTCTGGGATGCCCGAGAATTTATCCGTCTTTCTCCTCATCTGTAAAATAGACACGATAATAGACACCCCTTAAAGAGTTGTGAAAATTCAAATAACAAAGTTTACATGAGAGTCCTTAGTTGAGTGTATCTGAGTAAGAGATCGATATAAAAACTATTTTTTGCTGCTTTCTTGAAAGATTAATTTGTGTGTGTGTGTGTGTGTGTGTGTGTGTGTGAACTCGACATGTATGGGTGCCCAGGAAAGCCAGAAGAAGATGTGGGGTACCTTAGAATTGGAGATACAGGTGATTTTGAGATGCCCAACGTGGATGCTGGGAGTTGAATTGGGTCCTCTAGAAGAGCTACAAGCACACTTCAATTACTGAGCTGTCTCTCCAGCCTTGTGATATTGATTTTACTAGTGCTCTCAGTAGCTCTGAAAAAAAAAGTAAACATAAAATGTATGAGTAACTGGAGAAAATATCAGGAAAGTCCCTTGTGACTTGAGTAAGAATGCCCTCCATAGGCTCAGACATTTTGAAACTCGGTCACTAGTAGGTGGTGCTCTTTGGAGAGGTTTAGGAATCACAGGGCCTCCAGTGTTTACAGTATCACTCCACTCCCTTTTCACTCTGTATGTGTCCTGCTTGGGTTTGAAGATGTGAGCTCTCAGCTTCTCGTTTCTGCCTAGGTGACTCCTCCACTTCTGGGTCAAGGAAGAAATAAAGAAAGAAATTAAAGACTTCATAGAATTCAATGAAAATAAAGACACAACATACCCAAACCTATGGGACACTTTGAAAGCAGTAGTAAGAGGAAAGTTCATAGACATAAGTGCTCACATGAAGAAACTGGAAAATAGTCACACTAGAGAATTACAGCACAACTGAAAGCTCTAGAACAAAAAGAAATAAACTCACCCAGGAGGATTAGACACCAGGAAACAATCAAACTGAGGGCTGAAATCAATAAAGTCGAAATAAAGAAAACAATAAAAAATCAATGTAATGAAGAGTTGATTCTTCAAGAAAATAAACAACATAGACAAACCTTTATCCAAACTAACCAAAAGGCAGAGTGTGAACATGCAAATTAACAATATCAGGAATGAAAAGGAGGACATAACAACAGACACTGAGGAAATCCTGAGAATCTTCAGATTATACTTAGAAAACCTGTACTCCACAAAATTCAAAAATTTAAAGGAAATGGACAAATTCCTGGATAGATACCACTTACCAAAATTAAATCAAGAACAGATAAGCAATTTAAATAGACCTATAACCCCTAAGGAAATAGAAGCAGTCATCAAAAGTCCCACAACCAAAAAAAACCTGGACTCAGATAATTTTAGCACAGAATTCTACCAGAAACTCAAAGAACAGCTAATAACAAATCTCCTCAAAGTGTTCCACACAATAGAAACATAAGGTCCATTGCCAAATTCTTTTTATTGAGGCTACAATTACCGTGGTACCCAAGCCACACGAAGACACAACTAAGAAAGAGAACTACAGACCAATATCTCTTATGAACATTGATGCAAAAGTACTCAGTAAAATACTGGCAAATAGAATCCAAGAACACATCAGAAAAATCATCCACCATAATCAAGTAGGCTTCATCCCAGGGATGCAGGGATGGTTCAACATATGAAAATCTACTAATGTAATCCACCATATATACAAACTACAAAAGAAAAACCACATGATCATCTCACTAGATGCTGAAAAAGCCTTTGACAAAGTCCAACATCCCTTCCCTTCATGGTAAAAGTCCTGGGGAGATCAAGGATAACAGGAACATACCTGAACATCAAAAAAGCAATATACAGTAAACCAACAGCAAACAACAAACTAAATGGAAAGAAACTCAGCGTGATTCATCTAAAATCAGGAAAAAGACATGGCTGTCCACTTTCTTCATATCTGTATAATATTGTGTTTGAAGTTCTAATTAGAGTAATAAGACAACAAAAGGAGATCAAGGCGATACAAATGGAAAAGGAAGAAGTCAGACTTTCACTATTTGCAGATGATATCGTAGTTTATATAAGTGATCCAAAAAACTCTACACAGGAACTCCTACAGCTGATGAACACCTTTGGAAAAGTGGCAGGATAAAAGATCCACTCAAGAAAATTGGTAGCTCTACTATATACAGATGATAAAAGAGCTAAGAAAGAAATCAGAGAAACATCACCCTTTACAATAGCCACAAATATCATAAAATACCTTGAGGTAACAGTAACCAAACAAGTAAAAGACCTGTATAGAAAGAACGTTGAGTCTTTAAAGAAAGAAATTAAAGAAGATAACAGAAAAGGGAAATATGTCACATGCTCTTGGATAGGTAGGATCAACATAGTAAAAATGGAAATCTTGCCAAAAGCAATCTACAGATTCAGTGCAATCCCCATCAAAATCCCAGCACAATTCTTCACAGACCTTGAAAGAACAATAATCACCCTTACATGGAAAAACAAAAGATTCAGGATAGCCAAAACAACCCTGAACAATAAAGGAACTTCTGGAGGCATCATTATCCCTGAATTCAAGCTCCATTATAGAGCTATAGTCCTGAAAACAGCTTGGTATTGGCATAAAAATAGACAGGTAGACCAATGGAATCTAATTGAAAGCTCTGAGATTAACCCATATATGTATTAACATCTGATCTTCAACAAAGAAGCTAAAAATACACAATGGAAATAAGAAAGCATGTTCAACAAATGGTGCTGGCATAACTGGATGATGACATGTAGAAGAATACGGATAGATCCATGTCTATCGCCATGCACAAAACTTAAGTCCAAATGGATCAAAGACCTCAACATAAATCCAGCCACAATGAACGTCTTAGAAGAGAAAGTGGGTGGTACCCCTGAACTAATTGGTACAGGAGCCAGCTTCCTGAATATAACACCAGTAGCACAGACACTGAGGTCAACAATTAATACATGGGACCTCCTGAAACTCAGAAGCTTCTGTAAGGCAAAGGACACAGTCAACAAGACAAAAAGGCAGTCCACAGAATGGGAAAAGATATTCACTAACCTCACATCTGACAGAGGGCTGATCTCCAAAATGTAGAAAGAACTCAAGAAGCAAGTCTCCAAAACACCAAAGGATCCAATTAAAAAAGTGGGCTACAGAACTACATAGAGAATTCTCAATAGAGGAGTCTAAAATGGCTGAGAGAAACTTAAGAAACTGCTCAGCACCCTTAGCCATCAGGGAAATGCAAATCAAAACAACTCTGAGATACCATCTCACTCCTGTCAGAATGGCTAAAATCAATAACACCAATGACAGTTTATGCTGGAGAGGATGTGGAGAAAGGGGAACACTCCTGCACTGCTGGTGGGAGTGCCAACTCGTACAGCCACTTTGGAAATCAGTATGGAGATTCCTCAGAAAAATGGGAATCGGTCTACCACAAGACCCAGCAATTCCACTCTTAGGCATGTACCCAAAAGATGCACATTCATACAACAAGGACATCTATTCCACTATGTTCATGGCTGCAATATTTGTAATAGGCAGACCTGGAAGCAACCTAGATGCCCCACAACTGAAGAGTGGATACAGAAAATGTGGTACATTTATACAATGGAGTACTACTCAGGAGAAAAAACAATGGAATCTTGAAATTATGTAGGCATATGGATGTCACTAGATGAAACCATCTTGAGTGAGGTAACCCAGTCACAAAAAGAGAAACATGAGCCTCCATCCAGTGGCTGATGGAAGCAGAGGCTGACACCCACATCTAAACACTAAACTGAACTCCTGGAACTCAGTGGCAGGGAGGCAGGAGTGATGATCAAAGGACTGGTGAAACCCACAGAAACAGCTGGCCTGAACAAGGGGGAGCTCTTGGACCCTAGACTGATGGCTGAGAGGCCAGCATGGGACTGATCCAGACCCTGTGAATGTGGGTGTCAGTGAGGAGGCCTCGACAATCTGTAGGGCCTCAGGTAGTAGATCAGTATTTATCCCTGGCATAGGATTGGACTCTTTCAGCCTGGACACTGGGGGAGAGCCTAGGCCCTGCTCTGGATCATATGACAGACTTTGGAGATCCCCATGGAGAGCCTAACACTCCCTGGGGAGCAGAGTGGGAATTGGGGCATGGGGAGGGGCTGGAAGGGGAGAGGGAGGAGGGGAAGGAGAGGGAGCTGGGATTGACATGTGAAGCAAGTTTGTTTCTAATTTAAATAAAAAAGGAGCACACACACACACAAAAAGAAAGCTAATTCTCTACAAAGTAATTTTTGAAACCACTATCAGGGTATGGACTTAAACAAAAGTGAATTTCACTTGTACCTGATCTCATCCCCCAACACATCTCTCTCTCTCTCTCTCTCTCTCTCTCTCTCTCTCTCTCTCTCTCTCTCTCTGTCTCATGCACACACACACACACGTCTGAACTCTGAAACAGTTTGATCCCCAATCATTCTGGAAGGTGGGGACATTGTTATGACTGACGTCTCCATATTAAAAGTTATCTTTACAGATGAAGATACAAGCATCTCATCTGGAATGATGGTAACTGCAGGCCAGCTTTCCTCTTGGTACCATCATCAGTTAAAACACTAACATGTACAAAAGCAGAAACTATTTATGAAATGTGCACCTTATTCTTTACCTCATGGGTGGAGTCATTATATACAATGAATTAATCCTTAGAACTTCAGGAATTCCTTTATTTTACCCTTTACAGGTGTGGAAACAGAACTAAATTTGTTCCCAGTGAACATTGTTTTTAAATTGGTACACTATCATTTGAACTCACATAGATCAGTCCTGGGTTAATAAATTTAAAAAACCCAAGCCAGTTTCTGCAGACCCTCAGGGAGCACACAGAACATTTCTTTATCCTGAAGTTTACTCTTTTTTGTAATGTTTTTATTTAAATTAGAAACATGAATGCTTCACATGGCAATCCCAGCTCCCTCTCCCACCCCTCCTCCCTTGTCCCTCCACCAACCCCTCAGCCCCCCACTCAATCCCCACATCATTCCCCAGGGAGGGTGAGGCCCTCCTTGGGGGCATCTCTAAAGTCTGTCATTTCATCCAGGGCAGGACCTAGGCCCTTCCCCATGTGTCCAGGCTGAGAGAGCATCCCTCTATTTGGAATGGGCTCCCAAAGATCATTAATAAACCGTGGTAAACACTGATCTACTACCCAAGGCCCCAGTGGTTTTTGTGGCCTCCTCACTGAGACTACATTCATAAAGTCTGGATCAGTCCCATGTTGGCCGCTTAGCCATCAGTCTGATTCAAGAGCTCCCCCTTGTCCAGTCAGCTGTCTTTGTGTGTTTCACCAGCACGGTCTTGACCGCCTTGCTCATCACTCCTCCATCTCTGTCACTAGGTTCCAGGAGTTCAGTTCAGTGTTTAGCTGTGGGTGTCTGCCTCTGCTTCCATCAGTCCCTGGATAAAGGTTCTAGGATGGCATATAAGGTAGTCATCAACCTTACCATCAAGGAGGGGCATTTAATGTAATCTCTCCACTATTGCTTAGTTTGCCAGTTGGTATTATCCTTGTAGATCTCTGGAGATCTCACTAGTGTTGGCTCTCACCTCAAGCCTATAATGACTCAATCTATTATGGTATCTCTAATCCTGCTCTTCTCTATTCTTACCTTGACTCAACCTTCCTGCTCACACATACCTTCTTCTCCCCTCCTCTTATCCTCCTCTCTTATTCCTGATTCCCTCTTCCCTCCACTGATATTCCCAATCTGCTCAGGAGATCTTGCCGCATTCCACTTCTTGTATCATGCATCTCTCTTGGGAACCTTCTGTTTCCTAGACTCACTGGCACTGGGATTGTAGGCTGAGACTCCCCTGATCCATATCTAAAATCCATATATGAGTGAGTACATACCATGATTGTCTTTTTGTGTATGGGTTACCTCACTCAAGATGGTTTCCTCTAGTGCCATCCATTTGTCTGCAAATTTCAAGATTCCATTGTTTATTTTTTCCGCTGAGTATTACTCCATTGTGTAAGTGTACCACATTTTCTCTATCCACTCTTCAGTTGTGGGGGCATCTAGGTTGCTTCCAGGATCTAGCTATTACATATGATGCTGCTATGAACATGGTGGAACAGATGTCCTTGTTGTGTGAATGGGTATCTTTTGGGTATATGCCTAAGAGTGGAATTGCTGGGTCTTGTGATAGACTGATTCCCATTTTTCTGAGGAATCTCCATACTGATTTCCAAAGTGGCTGTATGAGTTGGCACTCCCACCAGCAGTGCAGGAGTGTTCACCTTTCTCCACATCCTCTCCAGCACAAACTGTTATTGGTGTTATTGATTTTAGCCATTCTGACAGGAGTAAGAATGCAACTCAGAGTTGCTTTGATTTGCATTTCCCTAATGGCTAATGATTTTGATCACTTTCTCAAGTGTCTCTCAGCCATTTTAGACTCCTCTATTGAGAATTCTTTATTTAGTTCAGTCCCCCACTTTTTAATTGGATCCTTTGGTGTTTTGGAGACTTGCTTCTTGAGTTCTTTCTACATTTTGGAGATCAGCCCTCTGTCAGATGTGGGTTTAGTGAATACCTTTTCCCAATCCGTGGGGCGTCTTTTTGTCTTGCTGATGGTGTCCTTTGCCTTAAAGAAGCTACTCAGTTTCAGGGTCCCATTTATTAATTGACGATCTCAGTGTTTGTGCTACTGGTGTTAGGTTCAGTAAGTGATCTCCTTATCAATTCATTCAAGGGTACCTCCCACTTTAGACAGGTAGACCAATGGAATCCAATTGAAAGCCCTGAGATTAACCCACTAATCTATGAACACCTTGTTTTTGACAAAAAAGCTAAAAATATACAATGGAAAAAAGAAAGCATCTTCAACAAATGGTGCTGGCATAACTGGATGCTGGCATGTAGAAGAATGCGGATAGATCCATGTCTATCGCCATGCACAAAACTTAAGTTCAAATGGATCAAAGACCCCAACATAAATCCAGCCACACTGAACCTCTTTGAAGAGAAAGTGGGAGGTTCCTGAAGTTTTCTAAATCCTTTTATTTTTTTTCCACTCATTTCTAAATTCAGTGCATGAGCTCACATCGGTTTTTCCCTTCACATGGGCACATGGTGGTGCCGTTTTAGTTATCACTGTCTCAAGAGAAGCAGTGGTCCCACTGCCTGGAGGCCAAATGCATGGCCTCCCACAAGGAGATCTTGATGTTTTCGGTAGAAGACTTCTGGTAGATAAAGTCATCATGGCCCACAGCACAAAAAACAGCTGGAATGGAAATCATCATCGTATTTTTATCTCTGCTGTGAGTGAGAGTTTAATTTCTGTAAAATGAGGCCCGTTTTCTCCACTAAATCATGTTCATTTGAATTTTGTCAGTTTTCTTTGTTTAATTTACAGACATATTTTGGTTTTATAGTTTCATATGGGTTGTAAAAATAAAAACATACCTAAATTTATGTTTACACTTGTAGTAAGCAACACTACAATAAAAACAAGGTAAGTAAGGCTGTGTAGGATTTCTTTTTTTCTGTCTAGAGAGAATGTTTGTCTCTGTAGTGTTCCTCAGAGTCAGTGAACATAATGGAACCCTTATGGTTGGGGTTCTAAAGTTGCACCACACTTAAGACGGAGTCTCAACCTCAATTCCTATCATTTGTGTCACCTCGGTCAAGCCACCACCATCACCACCTCACCCCCACCCAGTTCCCTTAGCCAGGATAAATTTCATAATCTATGAAGTGGGAGCAATAGAGCTTCTGGGAAAAAAGCACAGACACAATACTTATTGCCGCAGGACTGCCTGGTGCTAAGGGCAGATTATTGGAGCACATGAAGCCAGTTGGTGTGCGGTGAGTAAGCGGGTCTGTCTGTAGAGTTTTAGAGGTCTTGGCTGCTGTGGCTCTGCACTGAGAACTTACAAGCTGGGTGGGTGATTGATTTCCCGGATAACAGAGCCTGTCATTCTTGAGATGGGCGGGGAAATGGCTGGGGCTTACAGGCAGCCTTTCAATTTCTTAGAACATGGTCCTTTATTTTACAGAGTAAGCTTCACAAATCTGGGATAGCTTCCAACTGGGCAATTAGATTGCTTTCCCAGAATTCACTTCTTATTCCCAGATAAATGCATTATTGTCACACCCATCCTCCTTCTGTAGACCAGAACAAAGGAAATCTACTACAGAGATTGCTTTATTTCACTAGGGACAGGACATTCAATTGACTTGTGGTTGGGTAAGTCATTGGGAATGCTTTTTGTGGAAGAAAGAAATACATTTATTAGAAAGTATTTGGTTCTTCAATACTATTAATATTTATCTGAGATTTGATTGTGCCTTAAATAATTATGGGATAATGTTAACCTCTGAGCTGTGAGATCCTATCTTCACTGATATAAATCTGCCCTCTTACAGCCAATGCTGTTCCCTGAATCATTTGTGACTTTTAGAGCTGACAGACGGAGGTTTGAATCGATCTTGACCTTGCCAGCTGGTGAGGTTTTATCTTCCTTTAGAAATATTCAGAATGTAGTTTCCATTTGGAATGAGTTAAAATTGTGGGTTATTGTGCAAATAAAGCTCTTTAACAGTGAATGGACCATTCATGGATGGAGACGGCTATGGAAGTTCCTTGTTTTGAGAAAGCTGAAAGCTGGAGAGAGAAAAAAATCCATTGCATCTGTGAGCATCCAAGGGAGGAGAGCCATGGTAGATGTCTTGTCAAACAGCAGTGAGCAGTGAAGGACTTGGGGGGAGAACTGAGGACCAGTGAGCAGACCAGGGAGGCTGCAAGTGCATTAAGCATAGGAGTCAGGGACAAGCCTAGTGATCTAGACCACATCAAGCCACATAAATCACTGCAGTGAGTTAGGGATCCATTCCAAGCAAAACAGGCAATCACCAAAGGGCTCTAAACAGTAGTGGAGTTATATTTTTATTAACTGGTTGCTATGTGGGAAATATAGTGTAAGGTATGAAGTCAGTGTCTTAGTCATTTCCTGATGCTGTAACAATATGCTTTAGACTGGGATTTATGAACCACAGATATGCATTTTTCAAAGAGTGTGTGGGATGGAAGTCTAAGACCATGTCTGGTAAGGGTGGGGTCTTTGATCCCTAGATGGTGCCGTGAACACTGTTTCTTCCCAAGGATCCTCACATTGGGATAAGTATGGAGGGTTAAAAAAGAGCCTGAATTTCTTTCCTACTGATGGGAGCAGGGCCTGCATGGGGTAATCCCCTGCTTCAAAACTCCTTGAACTGATACCACAATAAGATTAAGTTGCAACATGAACTGGGGGAGGACACAAACATTCAAACTGTAATAGAGGGAGGTCAGCTAGGTGACACTCATGGCTCAGATGAGGTGATAATAGGTTGACTGAAGTTATGTAAGAGAAAGTGGAGAGTAGAGTTAAGGAGAGGTGAGTTCTACATGCATTTTAGAGGTTAAATGCACAGAATCATTATGTCATATTAAACATGTGACTTTTTCAGTACCTCCAGGGTCTCTGTTTTACAAGTGATTGTTCATGATTTTAATGCTCCATTGTCATTACCTATGATAGAGACACCCAGAGGGGCCCTGCTAAGTGCACTCTTATGACATGACTGAACATGCAAAAACTTTTTCCCCAGGTTTGGAAACTTGTTCCTGCCTCAAGAACCTTATATAGGAAAACAAGCACATTTACACCAGGGGAAAAAGTCACACAACATGTTGTCCCTCCAAACATTCCCCCTGCCGCAAATGAAAAAGGAGAAAAACAGTAAGCTAAAAAGGCAGTTGTATTTGTTCATGTTTTATTGTAAAGAATTTGGGGGACCATGCCTTGTGAAGCCATTATGTTGGTAGAAACTCTGTTTACTTAATTCTTCAACATCCTCACTTCCTTATTATTTTGTATAAGAAGTCTACATGCCAGCACCAAACACGTACAAGGGCAAAAGCTGATGGGGTGTTTTGTGAATAAGAAATGTTACTCTTATTATATTGAATAAGAGATTTGTGCCAGCTCCACACAGGCACACACAAGGGCAAAAGGTGACAGAGTGTTTTGTCCCTGAACTGGCCTACGAGGACAGCAGCCCACAAACAACACTTTCAAAAGATGTCACTGACTGTCACCCACCTGCAGGAAAGTGTCCCCACCTCCTCCTACTACATAGATAAACTAAGACATACACAGAATAAGGAGTAGGAGTTTTAATTGTGTATGGCATTTTCCCCCTTTGTAGGTGAGAAGAACCATCAGAAACAACTGAGAGACCAGGAAGTGGACTTTTCAGGGATAGCGAGGCATAATGCCAGATAGCATCTCTTAAAAGATTGTTTAATTACATTTTTGAGTGAAGAGATCAACTCCAATATGACGTTTTCTTGCATGTCCTTTGTTCATGTTCACTCCCGCACACGGCTCTCCCTGTCCCCCCTAATTCTTAATGCTCCCCTACCCTTGTGCCTTCAAGCTGCATGAGGTTCTGACTCTAGTCAAAGCCACTTTCCATCCAGAGGCATCAGAAGTAGTGGTTATGAGCTGAAAACGCCATGTAGTCCCCTCCTGAGCCCAGTGCCAAGGACTAGATCCAGGGATGCGCATTTCAGTTGGTTTGAAAAATGGCTTCATTGCCTATCTCAAAGAAGGCGCCTCATGAATGAGCCCGTTCACTGTGATTAAGGGGGTCTAGTGTTCGTGCATAACACACTGTTGCTTTTATGTCCCTTGGTGGATTTTCATGGAAATTGCTTGACCTAGGAAAGCTGCTCAGAACTCATTCTGCTCTGGTTCTGCTGTGATGTTCTTTAAATGTTCAGTGAATCAGCTCATCAATAAGACCACTGGCACAGTTTCTGCTTAGCATCTATTCATCCTGTCCTTGATACCTGGCCATGTAGACACATGGCACAAGCTAGTCCTTGTTTGGGACATTCTGGAATTTTCTATTATAATTGATTCCTCTCTCAATGTGTCAGCAGAGGATACTTAGAGAAGGCATCTGACGGTCAGAGACAACACATTGTGGTGCTTTGGTCAATGCAGACATGAGCCTTTGGTCCTGAGTGTCAAGGGTGGGAACAAACTATTCCCATTGCATTCTTGTTAGTTTTTCCTCTTCTGTTATGAAGAATCAAACACAGAGCTCCAGACATCACAGGCGAAACTCCATCACTAAAATACATCTCAAGTTTAGAAATGTATGCCTGAAACCCTGTATCACAAGAGTGGCCAATACTACACCATAAAGCCCATGACAAAGATGTTGGTCCAGATGCAGAAGCAGATGTTGTCAGAAGGGTAAAGTGTCTTGCTGACTCTGCCACCCACTGAAAGCAGCAAATCAGGGATGAAATCCACTCTTTACAATTGTACAATCTTTCCATTATGTCTTATTTACCTCTTTAAATGCAAAAATCTTCAAGGGAAAAAAACTTAAAAATCTAGACCCTGAGTGGTCTTTGGAGATTAATACTTGTAGGCTCATGGTTTTTTAGCTTTCAAACATGAAGAATGAAAACTTGCATGGTTAAGAATGCAAAGGATTATGCAAAATCATCTGTTAGTTCATTTTTGTATTCATCATTTTTCTTCAGTAACTGGGTGGGAATTAATTCTATCTTAGCTATTGGTTTTATAAACTGAGGCACTGTGTACCAGGCCTTTTCTCTTAGGCCACCAACCAGCTGTCAAATCATGACACAGAGACTTATTGTTAGTTTTGAATGCTGGCCTAGGTTAGGCTCAATTCTGGTTAGTTCTTTTAACTTAAATTAACCTTTTTCTCTTTATCTAGTTTTTGCCTCTGGGCTTTTTACCTTTCTTCCTTCTGGGTCTCTTACTTTCATTGCTTCTCACATCTGGCTGGCTGACAGCTGCCTGACTTTTGCCGTGGGTATGGCCCTCGCTTTCTCCCTCATTCTCTTCTCTACCTTTATTCTCTCTCAAGCCTAGATTTCTCCTTGTGCTTACTTTTTCTGTCTTCCAGCCCAGTCTGTCCTTTCTCTGCCTAGATTTTGGCTGTTCAGCTCTTTATTATACCAATCAGGTGCCTTAGGCCTGCAAGGTAGAGCAAATGCAGCACATCTTTACATAATTAAACAAGTACAGCATAAACACATGTAACACTCCTTTATACAGTTAAAGTGGCATTCTACAGCATAAACAATGTAACACATCTTTGCATAGTTAAAACAATATTCCACAATGATCAAGGTTTGTTTCCTCTTGTAGTTCCTCCTCCCCCTCCTCCTCCTCCCCTTCTTCCTTATTCTTCCCAGTTGTTCTCCTCTTTCCTGCTGTTTTCTTTCCTTCTGCTTCTTCCCTGATGCTTACCTTCTACATCTCTTGTTTTTCTCTTATCCATTTTATATGTCCTAAGAAAGAAATATCTATGCAAGAAAAGATTATCTCACAACCACACATTACATATTTAGCAAAAACAAATTTAAATCTTTACACAGGAAGAAATCACATTATGATCACAAGTTGCATGTTTATATTAGAAGTCGAAAAGTGAACATTTTCCTTTGTATTAATTTTCCCACCATAACATCTTTAGCCTAAAACAATGATTCTCTTATAATTGACTAGTAAACTTTTCAGTATATTTCAGTCAGTAGTTCCTTTTGTACTGGCAGGTAGCTTTTTGCAGTTACAAAAAATGAATCGTCATTTTATTACTTATCTCAAAAGGTAACCTTACTCAGGAGATCCTGTCCCTTTCCTCTTGGGGGTGGGGAGGACAATGTACGTCTCTCTTAGGGCCCAGCTTCTCTGGTGGTGTGGATTGTAGGCTGGTAATACTTTGCTCTATGTCTAAAATCCATATATGAGTTAGTACCCACCATGTTTGCCTTTTTGTGACTCGGTTACCTCACTCAGGATGGTTTCTTCTAGTGCCATTCATTTGCCTGCAAATTTCATGATTCCATTGTTTTTTTTCCCACTGAATAGTACACCATTTTGTAAATGTGCCACATTTTCTCTATCCACTCTTCAGTTGAGGGGCATGTAGGTTGCTTCTAGGTTCTGGATATTACAAATAATGCTGCTATGAACATAGTGGAACAGATGTCCTTGTAAGAATGTGCATCATTAGGGTATACACCTAAGAGTGGAATTGCTGGATCTAGTGGTAGTGATTCCTGAGGAATCTCCATACTGATTTCCAAAGTGGCTGTATGAGTTTGCACTCCCACCAGCAGTGGAGAAGGAGTGTTCTCCTGTCTTCACATCCTCTACAGCATTAATTGTCTTTGGTGTTTTTGACTTTAGCCATTCTGACTGGAGCAAGATAGTATCTCAGAGTTGTTTTGATTTGCATTTCCCTCATGGCTAATGATGTTGAGCACTTTCTTAAGTGTTTTTCAGCCATTTTAGATTCCTATTGAGAATTCTCTATTTAGTTATGCACACCACTTTCTAATTGGATTATTTTTTGTTTTGGTGACTAGTTTCTTGAGTTCTTTGTATATTTTGGAAATCAGCCCTCTGTCAGATGTGGGGTTGGTAAATATCTTTTCCCATTCTGTGGGCTGCTGTTTTGTCTTGTTGGCTGTGTCCTTTGCCTTACAGAAGTTTCTCAGTTTCAGGAGGTCTCATTAATTGTCCATCTCAGTATCTGTGCTACTGGTGTTATGTTTGGGAAGCAGTCTCTGGTACCAATTTGTTCAAGGGCACCTCTCATTTTCTCTTCTAACAGGTATGACTGGATTGATATTGAGGACTTTGATCCATTTTGACTTAAGTCCTGTTCATGGTGATAGACATGGATCTATCTGCAGTCTTCTACATGCCAGCATCCAGTTATGCCAGCACAATTTGTTGAAGATACTTGCTGTTTCCATTGTATATTTTTAGCTTCTTCATCAAAAATCAAGTGTTTATAGGTGTGTGGGTTAATATCAGGGTTTTTAATTCCATTGGTCTACCTGTATATTATTGTTCCAGTACCAAACTGTCTTCAGGTCTTTAGGTTTTCCATATAAAGATTGACCAGCCTCCCTGTTTTAGCAGCCATGACAGGCTAACATGTACTTGCATGACCTTGCCCCTCCTGTCCTGGTCACTAAGGTCAGATGCCCTCCTCATGGCAAGGAACCAATCAGAAGTTAGCTGGCAGGGCTGTGCTTTACGGCTCTGGGTGTGCTTTATGGACAGTGCACAACAGTGACATGCAGAACATAGCAACCACCCTGGGAGGGCCTATGGGTCATAACAACCAGTTGACCAATCAACACAGAGCAGGTCATCCAAGCCTGGAAGCGCACCAATCCTGAGACTGTTTCATACCCCTAAGCATTCCTCTTATGCTGCCTTTTAAGATCCCTGCCTCGTGATTGCTCGGGGTCTTTCTCCAGCCATTCGCCATGATGGATGGATGAAGGGCCCAGCTAATGTGTTTAGCTCATTAAATAACTTCAATAAAAGACTCTTTTCTTTTGCATAAAAATGGGCCTCTTGTTGATCTTGGGGTTTAGAATTTGGGCACAACGAGTTGATTATTGCTCTTTCAAGGTCTGTGAAGAATTGTGCCAGTATTTTGATGGTAATTACATTGAATCTGTAGATTGCTTTTGGCAAGATTGCCATTTTTACTATGTTGATCCTACATATCCTAGAGCATGGGAGATCTTTCCATTTTCTGGTATCTTAAGAGAGACATACATGGTCCCCTGGAGAAGGGGAAAGGGACAAGATCTCCTGAACTACCTGGGAGCATGGGGGAGGGGAGAGGGAGTTAGAAGAAAGAGAAGGGGAGAAGGGGGGAGGACATGAGGGGGCAGGAAGATTGAGTCTGGGGAAGAAGAGGAGAGCAAGAAAAGAGTTACCATAATAGAGGGAGCCACTATAGGTTTAAAGAGAAATCTGACACTAGGTAAATGTCCAGAGATCTACAAGGATGACACCAGCTAACAATCTAATCAATAGTGGAGAGGCTACCTTAAATGCCCTTCACTGATAATGAGATTGATGACTACCTTATATGCCATCCTAGAGTTTTCATCCAATAGCTGATGGAAGCAGAAGCAGACACCCACAGCTAAACCCTGAGCTGAACTCTAGTATCCAGTTGCAGAGACGGAGGAGTGATGATGAAAGGCATCAAGACCAGGCTGAAGAAACCAAAAGAAACAGCTGCCTATACAAGGGGGCTCATGGAACCAAACTGATAGCTGGGAAATAAGCATAGGACCCATTCAGGCCTGATGAATGCAGATATCAGTTAGGAGGCCTGGACAATCTATGGGGCCTCTAGTAGTGGATCAGTATTTATCCCTAGTATACAAATGGACTTTGGGAGTCCATTCCACATAGAGGGCCCTGCTCCAAATGACATAGCAGACTTTTAAGATCCCCCATGGAAGGCCTCACCCTCCCTGAGCAGCATGAAGGGGATGGGAAAGAAGGTTGGTACGGGACAGGGGGAGGGGAGAGAGAGGGAACTGGGATTGGCATGTGAAACAAGCTTGTTTCTAATTTAAATAAAAAATAGATAATCTCCATATGGAAAAAAGGTAACTTTACAAAAATCTTAAAAGAATTAACAGATCTCAACTTTTGTTGTGCCCAAAATCTGAACCCCCAAATCACCAAGAGGCCCATTTCAATGCAAAAGCAAAGAGTCTTTTATTGTATATGTTTAAGGAGCTAACACTATTAGCTCAGGCCCTTCACCCAGCCACCATGGCGAATGGCTGGAGAAAAGACCCCAAGCAACCTCGAGGCAGGGATATTTAAGGGCAGCATAAGGGGAGTGTCTAGGGGTATGCAACAGTCTCAGGATTGGTGCGCTTCCAGGTTTGGGTGACCTGCCCTGTGTTGATTGGTCAACTGGTTGTTATGGCACATAGGCCCTCCCAGGGTGGTCGCTATGTTCTGCACATCACTGTTGTGCACTATCCGTAAAGCACAGCACTGCCAGCTAACTTCTGATTGGTTCCTTGCCAGGAGGAGGGCATCTGACCTTAGTGACCAGGACAGAAGCGGCAAGGTCATGCAAGCACATGTTAGCCTGTAATGGCTGCTAAAATGGGAGACTGGTCACTACACTTTTATCTGTATATAAAAAAAGTCATTTTTACCTTAAGTCCTCAGAATGCATACTCACTCATGAGCAATTTTTTTATTAAATCATATCAGGAATCCAAGGGCAAAAATGGGTACAAGAAAGTAATCATCCCCTTTGGTCACCAACTCTAGGAAGAAAGGTACACCAGCTAGCAATAACCAGGGTACCTTTGTTCTTGTACCTTGACCTCAGTGACTCCACACTCAACTATTAAAAGTGGGCCTTCCTAAACTTTAAATTGTTCCCCAAACCTTTTTTTACATTAATAACAAAAAACATCTTAACCTAATTTTATTAACAATCTTCATCACTAAATTCTTTCTAAGAGTGGTGCTTGAATCATTAATCTGTTTTAGCAGCAATGCTTGGAAAAAGTCAATCACCACTATTTTAAGTATCAGTGGCCTTGCCTAGTGAGGGGCTAGAAACTTCCTTAGAGCTTTCATACAACCCATAGATTATGAGGAATATGGTAAACAAGAGGGCAGTAAACAGAGCTACTCTCAATAATAGCATGAGGGCCTCAGGACACGTAGTCTTCAGGGCTCTGCCTCTCCAAGTCTCACCCACTGTGTTATGCTAACTGAAAAACTATTTTCCATGAGTTCCACAGCCCCTTGCTCTTCCTCTGGCACGGCCCCCAACACCCCAGGCTTGATGGCTTATAAAACCAGATACTCATGGTTCTGGAGGACCTGAGTCTGAGGCCAGGGAGTCATTGCAGGCAAATGTATGTGAAGATGGTGTTGCAATGTAAGAAAAGCACTGTGACAGGGTCCAAGCAGAGGTGTTCTTTATTAAGGAAAGGGATTGTGAGGGGGACCGGAGAAGCAGGAGCAGCAGGAGAGAGGGGAGAAGGAAGAGGGAGAGAAAGGGAGAGAGAAAGGGAGATAGAGGGAGGGAGAGAGAAAGGAAGAGGGAGGGGGAGAGATGGAAGGATGGGAGGTGGGCAGGGCCCTTTTAATAGGTAACATAGTGAATATGCACAGGTGGTGCTCTTAGTGGCTACTCTGAGGGCGTATCAGGTCAGATCTCCAAATACAGGCCAGTACAGATACCTGAATGCTAACAGATGGTCTTGGAGGTGCAGACACTGACTTTTGTTTGTACCTTCCCCCAGTAGGCCAAGGAGAGCAGAGAAGGAAAGACCAGCTCATTTCCTCTTTTTTAAGAACACAAATCCCATCCTAGGACCAAATTTTCTCTCCCTGTCATCTGATTTGGGGATCTGGATTTGATTTCATCCTCCGGATTTGGATTGAGGACACAAACGTTCATCCCATAGTAAATAATAAAAGGAGCCATTCCTCTTGTACTGGCAGCAACACCTTCCATCGCAACAGCAGGCCCACAGTTGTGCCTCCGTGTGTCTCTTAAAGAAGGGGTTTAAGTTCCTGTGCCCGCTGTTGCCACAAGAGTGGCCAAGATTACTAAACTGGCATACGGGTTCCAGGGCTTGTGCTGTCCACAGAAAGACTCTAGGTTGTTCCAGCAGCAGAGTACTTGGATACCATGACATGGCATGAATGTCTTAAAGAGTGATAGCTGAGGCTCCCCTCACCACAGTCAATGCCACTCAGAAACAGCTAGCACTCTTCTGTTGTCAACCCTGAGCATCCTGGCTCCCACCTCACCTGCTTTCTTGGAGCTGTATGAACTGCCAGACTATCCCTAAGAAGTTCCTGGTGGAAACTGGGGTCAGGGATATATCTGAGGTATGTGTGCTTCAGGAAAGCTCTGAAGGCTACAGGCTCATACTCGATCCTTTGCAAACCATGGCCACGGGACAGTGGCCAGGAGTCTGTTTGACCAACACACGGGCCAGCTAGCCACAGAAGTGAGTAACCCCATACTACAGTTTCTTCTTTTTAAAAACAAATTTAGAGTCATTTACGTTATTTAATGTGTATGAATGCTTTGCCTGCATCATATGTGTGCTTGGTGCCCTCAGATATCAAAAGAGGACATAGGATCTCTAGGACTTGAGTCACAAATGATCATGTGGGTCCTAGGAGCTAAGCTCACCTCTGCAAGATAAACAGTGCTCTTAACCACTGAGCCAGCACTACAGCCTTCCACTTCTCTCTTACTTTCCCCTTTTCTCTGGTTCAGATTTCTAAATGGAGCTACCTGCAAGTTAGCTTTCATGGTCTACTCTGGCAGGGGGCGGGGGGCAGAGGGAGGAGGGAGGTAGGATAAAAAGCTGCTCCACGAAAATGGCCCTAACTTGGTGCAGATTCATTCTTTACTCTGAAGAAACCTAGTGCCATCTAAGCAGCTGCTTCCAGCATGGTAAAGGCTAGCCAGTAGGGTTTGGGCTTCCTGGTCAATGTTAGATTGACTTTTCAATGTCCTGCAGCTGCAGTGTGTGGTGTCTTCAGCAATAAGGTTTTACTGTGTGAATGTTCTGGAACATCAAGGACAATGGCAGTAGACTTATCATTTTGAAGTCTCTGCAGACTCCCTGGCCATAGGGAGGTCTTCTCTCTGCAAGATTCTTGTTTTGATCAAATCAAATGTATATGGAGTCATAGGGCAAGTGGTAAAAATCTTATGTCAAATATTCTTTATTTGGGTTCTAGTTCAGATGTGTTCTTTTCTGCCATTTCTAGAGCTTGCTGGAAATACCAGGCCTCCTACTATCCCTAGTCATTGACTGATGAGCTAGGAACTGAGCAGTGCCATCTCCATCACTTGAAGGAAGAAGAAGCTGCTGCAACTAGATGAAATTCATGGAGAGGAGACATAAGGAGAGCTCGATGATATGGGACATTTATGCATTCCGTTTTAAACAAGTAATAACTTGTATTGCAGAATATCCACACCATTCCATATTCCCTCCTATAGGGCATGTTAAATAGGTATGCCATGAAGTCTCTAGTTGCCCCCACATCTTTGTTGATACATGTCAGCAAGATTAACTCATCCTAACAGGTGTGTTGAAATTCGAATAAATTAACAGAACAACTTAAAGCTCTACAACAATTTAAGATAATTTAAAATGGTTCATTTGTAGATTAAGATTGTGCTATCTACTGAACATGGATATCTGGGCATCTTGATAGTTGCAGAAGACTTTCTTTTTTTGTTAAATAAAAGATAGGTTTAAAATTTTATTTTGACTTGGTTTGGGTTCTTGGTAACAGATTCTCATTGTGTGCTGAAATTTTAGATATGAACCACACTGATCTTGAATTTCTGACACTCTTGCCCCTGGCTCCTGAGTGCTATGATTGTAGGCATGGGCTCTGATGCCTGGCTTTCTTGTTTGCTAGCAATAACCAGTCACCATAGTGTAGCTTATGAGTGAGAGCTAGCAAGTGTGGAACATCATCCATGAGTCTGACAATTTATAGTTCCACTATATCTAATAGTCTTCTGTGTAGGTTCTTTAGTCTACATATGAGAAGACTGAAGCTCACAAGTCACGGGGACATTAAGATGAATAGCAAAAGTTGGCATTTTCCAATATACCTCAAGAGATTTCATTTGTATTTTGATGGTCATTTGTTAGGATTGCTTCCCAAGTTTGGGTAGCAAGGGCAGCTTCGGAACTGCATAGGAGTCCTGTGAATAAAGTCACTGGTTCCCCAAACTATCAAACATTATATTTATTTACCCAACCTTAGAACAACAGATGACAATCAGGTGGATGTGTCTCTGTCCTAGTTGGTCTCGTTATCTGGAATACTACCCATGAACACTGGATTTGACATGCTACTTACATTGTTCCAATGCACACTATGTACTGTGCTATATTTTGGGAAACTAATTTTCACATGTGACTATTGAGACAGCTGGTGTTGGAAGATGACATGTGGGCAATTTCACATGCATTAAATGGTGATGATATTTCATGAGGTAGGGCAAACAAGGCAAGCTTGAACTCGATGAAATAATTGTCTAGCTACATAGTCTAATTTCAGAAGCTGCTTCTCCTCAGAAATAACTTTTTTCTATGATTTTTTTATTTTTATTTAAATTTTTTTAATTTTACATACCAATCCCAGTTCTCCGTCCCTCCCCTTCTCTACCCCACCTTCTCTTCTCATCCCCCCCATTCAATCCTCAGAGGGGGTAAAGCCTTCTTTGGGTAGTCAACAAGGTCTGGTATAATATGTTGAGGCAGAACCAAACCTCCCCCAACCTGCCATCTGTATCAAGGCTGAGCAAGGTATCCCACCATTAGAAATGGGTTCCAAGAAGCCAGTTCATGCACCCAGGATGGGTCTTTGTCCTACTCCCCTTCATAACTGTCACCCACATTCAGAGGGCCTAGTTTGTTTCCATGCATGTTCCCCAGCTGTCAGTCCATAGTGGGAGAGCTCCCACTAGCTTGGGTCAGATGACTCTGTGGTTTTCCCCATCATGATCTTGACCCCCCTTGTTAATATGATTCCTCCTTCCTCTTCAACTGAACTCTAGGAGCTCAGTCCAGTGCTTGGTTGTAGGTCACTGCATCTGCTTCCATCAGTTACTGGATATAGGTTCTATGATAACAATTAGGGTAGTCACTGATCTGATTAAAGGGGAAGGCCCATTCAGGTACTCTCGCATTGTTGCTAGGTGTCTTATCTCAGGTCATCCTTGTGGATTCTGGGATTTTCTCTAGTGCTAGTTTCCTCCCTAACCCCATTGGCTCCCTCTATCAAGATATCTCTTTCATTTTTCTCCCCCTCTGTCCTTCCCTCAACTCAGCATTCTTGGTCCCTCATGTTCCCATCCCCATCCTCTCCCTTCTACACTTTTTGTCAGTTTACCTAGGAGATTTTAACTATTTCCATTTCCTGGGGCTCTCCATGTGTGTGCCTCTTATGGTCCCCCTTTTTACCTAGCTTCTCTGGGGTTGTGAATTGAAGCCTGGTTATTCTTTGCTTTATGTCTAATATTCACTTATGAGTGTGTACATACTGTGTTTGTCTTTTAGGTCTGAGTTACCTCACTCAGAATGGTTTTTTCCCAGTTCCATCCATTTGTCTGCAAATTTCAAAGTTGTTTTTTAACCACTGAGGAATATTCCCTTGTGTAAATGTACCACATTATCTTTATCAATTCTAGGTTGTTTCCAGGTTCTGAGATACCATCTTATACCTATTAGAATGGCTAAGATAAAAAACACTGGTGGCAGCCTGTCTTGAGAAGGTGAGTGTGAATTGAGAAAAGAAACAGTCAAGAAGCAAGAGATAGAGTTGGGAGGGCATCCATTCAGAGTTTTTTATACCCCCACCAAAAGAGGGGGAAAAAGTGAAAGACTTCATTTCTAATGGCACAAGGAACAAACAGAATAATTATCCCTTCAATACCCTAAATATCAAGTAACCATATCCTGACCTAGGTATTCTATTGTTTAGGCAAGACATACAGCAATCACACCTTAGGTTGAACTTTCTGTTGCAGCCACATCTTAGGCAAGACACCTTTGTTGCTTCACACATTGAAAGAGCAACTACAGGCAAAAATTCTCTGACCTTAAATTAAAATGGAATGGAGTCAATTTTGTGGGCTCCCACAATAGCTTATGCTGGAGAGGATGTGGAGTATGGGGAGCACCCCTCCATTGCTGGTGTGAGTGCAAACTTGTACAGCCACTTTGGAAATTACTGTGGGGATTTCTCAGAAAATTGGGAATCAATCTACCTCAAGACCTAGCAAAACCACTGTTGGGCATATAACCAAAGGATTAAAAAATCATACTACAAGGATGTTTGCTCAACTGTGCTCATAGCAGTTTTTTATATAATAGCCAAAAATAACTCTGAGATGTGCCTCATACCTAAAGTGATACCAATATAAATTAATTTCTCTAACTGGAATAATTTCTCTCTTTGTCAAAATATGGGCTCTTCAGGCCAGACATTCCTTCAAAATAGGCCCAGTATGATCTATCTAGCAGAAAGATAAGGTCAGAGTCTCTGTATGGTGTTCCATCAAAAATGTGTTCAAGTATTAGCAGCCTGGTGGCTGGAAGCAGTACTAATTTTCTCATATAGTCCTTTTTTATAAAGCAGTTGTCTTAAGAGATAATAATTTACATTTATATCTCCTTTCACTGGACTCAGGAAATGTGTCCATAGTGTCTCAATCTAGTTTTTGAAGTTGCTACAGAAACCCTAGAAGGTTATCACGAAACAGAAGGTTGTTCCGTCAAAGCTCTGAAGGCTATGGATCCATGCGCTATCAGCTGGTGAGGCTGTTCTTCTACACCCTCACATAGTGGAATGCAAGAGGACAGGAGAATGAGACCCCTTGAGGGAAGCCCTTGCTATAGCGGCATTAACCTGGGAGGGTGGGAACTCACCTCACAATGAAGTAGCTCTGGGAATCTTCTAACACATATACTTTGGGGGACACATGTAGAAGAATTAAATAATAAACAATTCATAACATTGTTTCACTAAAAACCAAATCAATATTTTAACAGAAAATAATCCTGACAAAAGTACTAGTTTCCACATGCTAAAGTCTGAAAAAAGCCCCATCTACAGCATCCAGTATACTGAATTTCTGCCAGGGCTCTTTGATACCACAACACATTCAGGAAGAGGGAACACGGGGAACATACAATTAAAGTCAACAGACTATTTTTTTAAACGTCAGCAGACAAAGAAGTAAATGGGAGCTCAAAGATCACAGAAAGACAATACAATTTGGGTTTGATTATTAAAAACCCATTTTTTAGTCACCAAATAGTTTCTAACCACTTACTGTTGGTTGGCAATTGTGTATACCTAAATAAGCCAATAAACCAGAAATGACCCCACAACTAGATTGAAATATTGGGAATGGCCAATCATAAATGACCTTGACTGTTGAATCAGTGGCTCTGGGCCCCTGGATCCTCCAAGGTGCTGAATCGACCAAAACTTCCCAGTGTTTCAGGGCTAATATAAATATGTGACTATAAAATAATCTTACTTTTATATAGTAAAGGTTAAATTTGGGACTGGAGAGATGGCTTAGTGGTTAAGAGGACTGGCTGCTTTTCCAAAGGTCATGAGTTCAATTCCCAGGAACCACATGGTGGCTTACAACCATCTATAGTGGGATCTGATGTCTCCTTCTGGCATAAAGTCAATAGAACACTCATATACGTAAAATAAATAAATACATCTTTTTACAAAAGTAAGGTTTAAATTTAAGAAACAAGTGAATTAAGAGTCATTCTAATAGTCACATGACATTTTCAGGAGAATTTCAACTTCATGATAGGAGAGATATTTACAACATTTAAAACACAGACACACTGCCCCAGTTTGTCTCTGTGTAGACAGAATTATCTCTACAAAACTAAGTCAGTGAATAAGCTAGTGGTATGTGCTCAGACCTAGATGACTCTAATAAGAGTTAGGTTAGACTCAGTAATGGTTACTTGACCAAGAGGAAGGGCGTTCACCAAGTCAAGAAAAATGAGTTTGGTTTATAAAACCTCAGATGTACTTGAAGAATAGTATAGATATTGTAATTGGGAGAGGGTGGAGTTTACTCTAATTTCAATGAGTTTTCATAATGGTTATAATTTGGGAAGTACTGGGTTTTTAAAAATATAATTATACTTATCTCACAAAACAGTCAGCAATTACACACTTCTAACATAGTTCTTGCAAATTAAGTAAAGTCAATATTTGTTGTTTAGTTTCCATGATTTTAAAAGTGTCAAATAAAGTTTGTTGAAACTTTATGGCAAAAGTTAAAAAAATATATCGTATGTGAGGAAAGAGTTTCAAAAATATAGCCAAATCACAGAATACCAATGTTTATATTTACAGTTTCATTTTTACATGAATATTATATTTCAGTGGCACAATCATTAAGACGTTCTCTTATAATAACATACTACTTTATTAAGTTTTAAACCAACATTTGAGAAAGATTTTTGCATTGGATTAAAGCAGTGACTTCAAACAACTACAACTAGTAATTATTAAATTTTCAGGGTGTAAGAGGGCCATTATTTCCCATAACTACAGAAAAATATCATCCTTCAGTTATTGGCAAATCTTTTACAGAGAAGTCTGAGGGCACACAATTAGGTGGTGCCATGGGGGAGCCAGGAAAGGACAACGAAATTAGTGAACATTGGCAGCCCTGTGTTCTCTCCAGAAAACACGGTGGCCACACTCCCCATTCCTTTGGGATAAAGGGGAGCTATTTATAACACAAAGCTTTCATGCCATATTATTAAGCTAATACACAGTACAGGCAATGAAGTCTTGTTTGGATATCACCAGTAATTTGGAGGGGTATACTTAGTAGATAGTTACAGGCTTTAAGAAGGAAGTGCTGTCTGTGAATAAACTGAAACTAATTGTGGTAAATGAGTGTATCTGTCATAAACCCCTAATAATAATGCTTATTATCATGTTTACATAAGTGTTCCAATTAACTAAGGAATTTCACTGGAACACAGTGCATCATTTATCCTCAGATCTCCTCTAGCAACACACAGTTACAAAGCTTGCTTTATGCCACAGATAAAGAAAGTGTTGAATGTGACCAACACACAAGCAGACTCAAACAGAAACTGGGTATCTTTAAGCTCTGACAGTATTTCAAGGTTTTTGGAATATCCTGCCTCCATAGTTTTCAAAGGCTTTAGGAAACGGGAACAGAATGGTGCTTAGGACTGCTATCTGCCTTTGTGTATTCCATCTCTGGGTAACAGCATCATCTAAGATCAAGCAATGTTAAATTGTGGAAATGGCAGGCATTGGGTACTTGTTGCTATGACAACATGCCTGCCAAGAGCAAAGGAAGGAACGAACGAACAAAGGAAGGAACAAAGGAAGGAAGGAAGGAAGGAAGGGTTTATTTTGGCTCACAGTTCGAGGGTATGGTCAATTGAGGTAGAGGAGGCATGATGGCAGGAAGAAGAGACAATTATCCACAGTGCATCCACAGCCAGGAAGCAGAGAGGGAGAGAGTGGGAGACAGAGGGGGAGAAAGGGGAGAGAGAGAGAGAGAGAGAGAGAGAGAGAGAGAGAGAGAGAGAGAGAGAGAGAGAGAGAGAGAGAGAATGCTGATACTCAACTCTCTTCCTTCTTTAGGGTGTAGAGAGTGGGTTGCACTTGGTACTGAGAGTTGAATATACATGTTAATCAGTGAGTTGATAACCCAGTGAACTGTCAGAAAGCTAAAGCACTCTTAATGAATCTTTACACTGTTTCTTTGCTGTAGGTATCAAAGTCATGGAAGAAAATGTGAAGACCTGGATTTAGCATGCAACTCTGGGTGTTCTAGGGTTGTAATGGAAAGACTCTGTTTCTTCTAAGATGTTCAGCATCTTTCCTAAACACTTGACATAATCTTTGTGAGTGAAGACACTGGCTAAATAGAAATTGAGGTTTTCTATTGTATTGATTTTAATCCACACAAGAAGCAATGCTTCGTATGGCATCTTCATCCATGATTGGCTTTTGTTGACTCTCCATTTGCTCTTTTTCTGTCTGGCCCCTCTTGTCTCTTTCCATCCCCAATAGTCTTTTCTCTGTTTCCCTCTCACATGGGTCCTGTACCCTTTATATGTTTCTATAAAAATTAAGTTCACTGAAAAAAAGAGTTAAATACTAGCAATATTCTAACCCAGCATCTTTTGAAGAGACACTGCAAAATAGTATCCATTCTAGTTAGTCATTAAGTTGGAAAACACTCTTCATGGTTACATTAACAATTAAGTCTAAACTGGGATTAAACAATGCACCTTCATTGAATTGTTCTATCCTTTTTCTTGAATGGTCAGTTCAGGTCTCTGGAGATTTTCTACAGTCATTGTGCTTTGATTCTAGTAAAAGCAGTAACCCACTGCCAGCTGGCAGAATGTTTTGGCAGCTAAAGGCACCTGCTGTTAAGCCTGAAGATGTAATTCAGTCCCTGGAGCCCAAATGGTAGAATGGAGAGCTGACTCCACAAGCCGTCCTTTGACACATGCATATACACACATGCACGCATGCATGCATAAGCAAGTACATAAGAGTAATGTGAAAATTTTAATTCATGTGTATTTACTCCAAAACCTGAAAACACATTTACCCTTACTCTGAAAGCTGAAATAATGCTACAATGAAGTTACTTCCCTTGCTTCAGTGCTTGTATGTTGGTAAGTTGATCTTGTCACTCTGTGTGAGGACAAAGCTAGTAAGTACAAACAAAAGGTCATTCTGTGTTCTTCTTCAGACCAGTGCAGCATTCGCTCATTCAGAGAAACTGGATGTTTCAGCTGATTGAATTGGAGAAGTCGACATTCGTGTGGCACAGACTGATTTAGTTACCCCAGTTACAATCCCAATTTAGACTCAATTGATAACTTGAATTTGTAAATCACACGTCTTCTGAATATCCATGTCCTTATTCTCAAGGCATGGATGATGATAACTACTAGGATGCCTGTCAGAGATCAGGTGATACGCTTCATAGGAAGTCTTTCAAAGGGTGGGTACTCACTGGCTGAGATACTTTCAAATGGATGACAGCAATTAGCTTTCTATCTTCTTCCATAACTCGTGTCCATTACCTTCATCCCCATCAATATTTAATCTTGGGAAAACTGAGTTGGTTAGTCATCCTAATCACAGGTCATATAACATCTTCCATCTTCATAGACCAGCAGCATGAGAAGGTCCATAGAATGAAACTCCAAAGTTCAACATTGTCATTTATCTTTTCAAATAGAAAGTTAAATCAGAGGTGGGTACTCAGTGACATCTCCAACTGCAGAGAAAGCTCCGAGATGTATTTCAGGTCACTGGTGGGATGCTCTGTTCTAATTTCAATTTTACTAACAGGATGAAGAAGGGTATGTGATGTCATGGCAAAAGCTGGGACCCTGATGAAGAACACCTGGGCTCTACCCCAGGTAAGACCCCTGCTTTGGGGCCTAGAGAGATGGCTCAGAGGTTAAGAGCTCTAGCTATGCTTCCAGAGATCCTGATTTCAATTCCTAGCAACTACATGGTGGCTTACAACCATGCATTATATGTTCTGGTGCCTTTCCTGACATGCAATGCTGGCATACATGTAGACAGAACACTTTTTACATAATAAATAAATCTTTTAAAAAGAAGATTGCTACCTACTTTCTTTAAGTCCTCAGTATTGATCAAGTATTGGGCTAGCTGCATTAAATAAGAGTGTGAAACAAGTGTTGAGTGCAGAGTTTGGCACGCAGAAACACAAAAGAGATTATTATTACTATTATTATTATTAACTTGAAACTCAGATTCATCCTCCACTCTATTAATGTAATCCTCCTCATCATAATTATGGTTTGCTACCCAATGAGAGGAGACACACACAACCACAGATAGGATATAGAGTCCATTCGCTGAGTTGTGTAGACTGTGGGTAACGCAAAGGGCAGCATTGCCCTCTTGAAATTTCTTGACATAAGTCATTGAGAACTTGTGTCATGATGATCTGAATAGTGTAAGGCCACCCTTCCTTGAATAGATGTCTTTTGGAGTATGACAAATGCATGGAAATTGCTTTAGTAATTCAGTTTCCAGGCACTCTATTAAGGTTCTCCAAAGATGCTCTTTGCAAAATGCTCAACCTCCACTACTATCCCTCAGCTGTTATAACCACTGCTGATTCCTCAGCCATTCTCTATAAAAGCCAAACTGTGAAAAGCACTTGCCATCCTGAAAAACAAGACGAAATATGTCTGAAATGATTTCACAAGCATGCAACACAATGGGACTTGCAGTACTAGTTTTAGTTGAGAACTAATGCCTCAAGACTAGACCTAGTATTTAGAGGATAAGGACTATTTTGTGATACAAGAAATAAATTCTCCTTCCTCTATTCTTCTTCTTCAACTCAATATTGTGGCTTGTTAAAATATGAGTCACAGATGGGTGTTTCTTGGCGCACGCCTTTAATCCCAGCACTCAGGAGGCAGAGGTAGGCAGATCTCTGTGAGTTCAAGGCCAGCTTGGTCTACAGAGCAAGTTCCAGGACAGCCTCCAAAACAATAGAGAGAAACCAGGTCACAAAAAACAAAAAACAAAAAAATGAGTCACACCTACACCCATTAGTATATAAACTAGTAGATTACAAAGAAGTTTTAGGGCTTGGTGAAACAGCTTAACTTGTTCCAAAGCCTGGCCAGGTGGAAGATCTAGCTCTATAAAGTTGTGCTCTGACTTCCAAAAAAAGCTAGTCTCTAAGGACCACAACATTAGTTCTTGAGTATATATTCTTAATTCATTGACACTAAGATATTCCACAGTTTTCTGGCTTGACTGGTACTCTGAATTATTCTATTTTTGTTGCCTATAAACTTTTTATAAACATTTCAAGACAGAAAACCTCACAATAACTCTAGGTGAAAATTTCTCTAATTATAACTTAAGTGGGACAGACTAAGAAATGTTTTTTGTCTAGGAAGTGAAAATTATTGTTAGAGGAGAAATATCCTTAGAATTTCATTAATACCAATGCAAGTTTGGGGGGACATATACATTAACCCAATATAACTTAATATTTAACCTAAACACATAAAATATACATTAATACATCCTCCTACTTTGATCTCTGCTGCTGTGGCAAAGAGCAAGTGTAGGGAGGAAAGGGTTTATTTAATCTTACACTTCTGGGTTACACTCCATTATTGAAGGAATTCAGGCCAGGAACTCACAAGATCAAAACTTGCCTGATTCTGTAATGAGACACTTTACCTCAAAGTGTCCCATGACAAAAAAACAAAACAAAACAAACAAGCTAATAAAGCAAATTAACTTGAGTGTTATTGGAGGACATCTGATGGGCATATCATCTAGAGGAGACTAAGAATGTGTCACAGAAGAATGGCCTCCAGTGTGGACCTAAAAGTTGAGTACAAGTTAGTCTTGCAAAGAGAAGAGGGTTAACATCTTGCAGAGGGAAAAAGATTAATGATTTAAACTTCCCACCTTTGAAATACATCACAAGAATGTCATGTTAAAGTCTGTACTTTTGCTATCAAAGGGCATTTATAGGATTAAAGCTGTACCACACATGCGTACATGTAGCTATGCGGAAAAGAGGCTTGCACTATAAAATGTGATGTCCCTGGCATTGGGAAACCTCCCTAAGTCATTTCCCCCCATTTTCTATAATGAGAGCAGTGATGCTACCACAGGCTCCATAGACCTCGTGTGCAGGGTGCATTGCTCCCTCACATTGCATTTGAGGTTCATTCTGTGAGTTGAGGCCCGATCTTCCCTCACCTCCCAGCACTCTCTGAAGGCACAGGTTCGCTACAGCCTAGGGTGGTGTCTACATTGTTTCCTCTGGCCGGAACCCTTGTTCTTCATTTCCTCTGGACAACTAGCTAGTACTTACTTTTAAAAGGACCACACATGGATATTCTGTGACAGCTTCGCTGGACACATCCAGACTACACTGAAACTTCAGTTATGTGCTCACAGAGCACCCCAAGATCTTGGAAGGCCTGGTCACCGTGTATTGCAGCTGTCTTTTTCAGTAGCTGATAAATTCTTTTCATAGCACGACTGTAGCATCCAGTGTGGTACAGATGGCTCCTGGCAAGGACCTTTCAAAGCAGGAAGCTCAGCCGAGGATGTGGTGAGGTGACTTATCTTCTACTGGTCAGACATGAACAGGCCTTTGCTGCATGCTAACCCGCTTACTGGGGACCACGCAGCACAAGGCGCATCTTACCTTACTGTATTGACACTGCTTAGTTCGGGTGTTTCTATTACATGCACATCACTCAGTTCAGAAAGCAAAAAGCCTTGGACTCTAAAGCCAGAGGTTCTCAAGCTGTGGTTCGAGACCCCTCGCCCTCCAATGATCCTTTCACAGGGCCTGCCTGAGACCATCCTGCATATCAGATATTTACATTATGACTCATACCAGTAGCAACATTACAGTTATGAAGTAGCAATGAAAATAATTCTATGGTTTGGGAGGTTACCACGACATGAGGAACTGTATCCAAGCGTCACAGCATGAAGAAGGTTGAGAAGCACTGGCTTAAATGTTTGCATTCCACATGCAGCTTTTCAATACTACGTTTATGCAGTGAAACCAAGGATCCTTAGACCTCGTTAATTTACAGCAGCTTTCCTTCCCTCTAGTTTCAGGCAGCTGTCCGAGTATTTCGATTCTATGTTTACCTTTTATGAAAGGCACCAGAATAAAACGCCCCCTTTGTCCTAACTGTGTTTGTTTCTCTCTCTTTCCCTCCCTCCCTCCCTCCCCCCCCTCTCTCAGTGAAGTTGTGTCAGACTCTGGAGGTGAGCAGTAAAGACAGCCTGCTGTGTGTTACTGGCTCAGCAGACCTTGCCTGGCAGAACAAAAGTTGGTTTATCTGTCTTCCTATCTAAAGCTCCTGGCAAGGAGCCCTCCTGACAAATGATCGATACAGCCTAGTGGATAATTAAACAGATAATTAAGGAGTTACAGAATTCATAAAAAGTATTTGAAAATTGTAACATTCAGTCGGTGAAATTGGAAAACAAATGGGAGAATCTCTTCGAGGGCAATGCCTGAAAGAAAACTAGTACAGGAGACCATTCCATGCTGTGTCTCAGGGTGATTGGACAGGAGACCATTCCATGCTGTGTCTCAGGGTGATTGGACAGGAGACCATTCCATGCTGTGTCTCAGGGTGATTGGACAGGAGACCATTCCATGCTGTGTCTCAGGGTGATTGGACAGGAGACCATTCCATGCTGTGTCTCGGGGTGATTGGACAGGAGACCATTCCATGCTGTGTCTCAGTGTGATTGGACCCTGGGAGCAAAAACCCTGTGAAACTCCACAGACAGAGTTGAATTTAGCAAATATCTGAGAACTTAGTAAATATGAGACTGTGCTACAACCTGATTATAACTGTGGAAAACTGGACCATTGTTATAAGAACACACCTTCTAAACAGCATATCAAAACAAGTAAAACAAAGTTTTGTGTTACACGAAGAAGGCAGAATGGCCTTACTCAAACTGAATCTCAAGTGGATCTGGTTTTTCTTCTAATACACCCTGAGGCTTCCCAGCAATGCCCTGTTTAAAAATTCAGTGTTTTTCACACAATCTTTCTTCCCTCAAGGAGTTCCTCTCATCTTTTTGCACACCGCACTGCTAATCCAATAACACCAAACTTTTTATCGCCCCCCCAATATTATGCCCTTACATCTCCCAGCTTGGAGGCTGCTTGTACTTAAGCCACCAAACCCTCTGGGTGAGGCGCAGTGCTTGCTAGTCTTTTCTTTCTTCACACATTGTCCTACAAAGGGATGCTTCCTTCTAGTGGTTACTGCTTTGAGGTACAGTATGGCTTTATTGTGTTTCCTTCCAAGACAAAAACATATATTTTACCGAACACCCCCTATAAGCCAACTGCCAGATGCAATGATGTACACACAGGGATAGGCAAGGCAGAGGTCGTTCTTGTCATCACGGCGTTACATCCTATCAGGGAAATGAAGAAGCAGCTTAGTCACAAAAGAAAATCATTACAGCAGCTCCTGCTGAGTAATAGCAGGAGAAATCCAGGCGTATGATGGAAAATGGTGGAGGGACCAAGAGAAAATTATAAAAGAGGGGTTGAAAGAGCGTCTAGCAAAAGAAATTCAGCATTGTGGTGGAAAATGAAGGAGAGACCAAGATAGAATTGTAAAGAAGGTGTTGAAGGATCACCTCTGGTCAGACTAAATGTGAGCTGAGAAACTGGTGTGACAGCTGAAGGAAAAGAAATCCAGAAGTATGTCTACAAAGAACTGTCCAAAGTCTGTGGGGGGCAGACTCAGCCCAGCCGGCACATAAACAGTTTGGATGGAGAGAAAGTAATCCTGACTCCCGATGAGTTAGCTGAACAGAGTGGCAAGGACACACGGTTTATGACTGATGGGGTAATGTGGTGGTCTGAAGGAGATTGGCCCCCAGAGACTCCTATATTTGCATGCTTAGTCCCTAGTTGATAATCTGTTTGGGAAAAATTAGGTGTAGTCTTGTTGGAGGTAGTGTGTCACTGGGAGTAGGCTTGCAAGTTTCAAAAGCCCACAGCAATCCCAGTGGGTCTATCCGCCTGACTACAAGTCAAGATGTAGCTCTCAGCTGCTTCCCCTGCCACGTGTGCTGCTATGCTCCCCCACCATGGTCATAACAGACTAACCTGAAACTGCAAGCAAGTTTCCAGTGAAAAGTCCTCTTTTTTAAGAGCTGCCTTGGTCATGCTGTCTCTTCACAGCAACAGAACCGTAACTAAGACAGGTAAAGAACATCATTTTATTTTATCTGCAGTGGAACAGACTATTTCAAGACAAGAGGTATGTGGTTGGAGTTCATGGTATTAAAACTTGTGATGTAAACTATGATTTACTTTTAATTTCCTCACCGCACCCTTGGCTAATTCAATCTCCTCTCCACTGGGGGGCTCCAGAGATTGACAGATGCATATAGCCCTGTTGGCCAAGAAAGGACCAAGGTAGGCTGTGGCAGGCTGCCCTTTCCTCACAACTGCTGGCGCACAAGTGAGCAATAGGAACAGTGGAAAACATGAACAATTAAATAAAAAAAGAGAATAAAGTACGATTATCTCGTTGAAACAATTCTGCTCTTGATAGACAGGATACACCCATAAATTGTTTATTACTTTTGAAACTTCCATACATGTTTACAATGAAATATGATCATCTCACCCCGACACACCCCTTCCAAACTGATAGCCAGCTAAGTGCAGTCGGTGCTGTTCATATGTTGTACAGGGTCATCTATTAGATTATGAGAACCCCACCATTCCTATTGTCAAAAAGAATGATTCTCCCTCTTCCTGCAGCTCTCCACATCCTTGGTATGAGGTGTGTCCTAGAGATTTGTTAGCCCTGTTATGATGGCATGGTGGCTGGCTTGGTGTTGTGCAGATCTTGTCCAGGGAACCACAGCTGCTGTGAGTTCATAGGTCCAAACCATGCACAAAAGGAAGCATTTCACATCTCTCCTTCCCACCCTCCAGCTCTTAACATTCTTTGTGTTTTCTCTTCTTCAATGATCCCTGAGTCTTGGAATTGTGTGGGGATAATTTGTAGATGTCCCATTTAGGTCTTCTGTCTCCTGTCCCCAGGGCCTTAGATAGTCATGCATATCTACATTGACTGCTATTCACTGCAAACAACAACAAGAACAAAAAGAAGCTTCTCTGACAAAGGCTGAGAGAAGTCCAACTCTAGTTATATAAACAGTAATATTTAGAGGCAATTTCACAACATGACTGCTAAGCAAAACAACAATAGCAAGTTCTAGCCTAGGGCCTATGACCCCCCACACCATGGACTTTTTACAAGGATTACAGTACCAGGCTTCACATCCCTCCTGTGACACAGACCTCAAATCCAATCAGAAAGTCATTAGCCTATAACGCTTGTGTCACTATTGCATGGTGGGGCAGGTGGGTATTATAGCATGCCGAGTCCTATGCTGGAGAAGACCATTGATGCTTTCCTCCCCCAGGAACCTTCATAGCACACGCCAACACTATAAAAGCTAGCCAAGTGGGGGGGGGACTTTCTCCTGTTAGTTTAAGATTTGCTTCTCTATGTCTTCAGTGATAGGCTCTTCACCAAGTAGTTATGGTGCGTAACCACGGGAAGTGGCAATAACCTGTGTTGTTCTGAAGACCTCTATGGCCTCCCTGATCAACATACTCATGAAGGTATGCCATGCCTTGTTTTATGTGCATGAGCAATATAACTTTAAAAAATAAAGCCTCTTGTCTGCTAAGATTATAAGGGGCACATGCACTTGACTAAATGGCAGCTTTGTTTTAAGCGAAAGTGACTGAAGCTGCAGAAGAATTGCTTACAGAGCAGGTCTAAGAAGGATGGGGTACAGCCTAATAGTTCTTTTACTGAAATGGCGATCTTTTAAATTTTTCATTAGACTTTAAAATTTTTATTTTCTTTTTATTTAAAAGATGGTCCATAGCCTACAGTACCAATCATTTAGCTACGACTTCATTCTTTCTTTTTCCAGATTTTTAAAATTTAAATTAGAAACAAGCTTGTTTTACATGTCAATCCCAGTTCTTTCTCCCTCCCTTACTCCCATGCCCCCACAAGTATCCTACTCCATCCCCTTTCTGCTCCCCAGAGAGGGTGAGACCTTCCATGGGGGAACTTCAAGTCTAACATCATTTGGAGGAGGGCTGAGAGAGTATCCCTCTATGTGGAATGGACTCCCAAAGTACATTTGTATACTAGGGATAAATATTGATCTACTACCAGAGGCCCCATAGGTTTCCCAGGCCTCCTAAGTGATATCCACATTCACTGGGTCTGGATGGGTCCTATGCTGGTTTCCCAGCCATCAGTCTGGGGTTCATGAACTCCCCCTTGTTCAGGTCAGCTGTTTCTATGGGTTTCACCAGCCTGTGAATTTCAAGATTCCATCATTGTTTTTTTTTCTGCTGAGTAGTACTCCATTGTATAAATGAACCACATTTTCTCTATCCATTCTTCAGTTGAGGGGCATCTAGGCTACTTCCAGATTCTAACTACTACAAATAATGCTGATATGGACATAGTAGAACAGATGAATTGAACAGATATCCTTTTATGAATGTGCATCTTTTGGGTATATGCCTAAGAGTGGAATTGCTGGGTCTTGTGGTAGACTGATTCCCATTTTCCTGAGTAACCTCCATACTGATTTCCAAAGTGGCTGTATGAGTTGGCACTCCCACCAGCAGTTGAGGAGTGTTCTCCTTAAATTTTTATTTTATGTGAGTTTTCTCTGCATGTATTTACATGTACTCATGTGCATGCTTAGTGTCCATGGAAGTCAGAAGAGGACATCAGATCCCCAGAGACTGGAGTAACACATGGTTGTGAAGCACCATGTTGGTGCTGGGGATTAAAGCTGGGTCCCTTGCAAGAGAAAGAAGTGCTCTTGGACCACTGAGCAGGCCTGAAATGGGAACTTTAACAGCTGCTAATCTGCGTGTGTATTCGGTGCTGAACAGGTTTACTATTATGCCTCTCATTCAATCATCCTCTGACAACAGATGTCTTTTCTGACATTGAAAAATTGAAACTCGTGGCCTTTAGGTGACTTAGAGAGCACTCCAGAGATGGCAGTTTGGGCATTTGGCTAGAAGACTGTCTGATTCTACAACTCTCCATGTCAACCTGAGAGATCCCTGGGGACTTGGATCTTGTCTCAGTTCACGTCCTTGCTGTGTTAGTTTCTTGGATGATAAAACAGAACTCAATATGTGTTGGGAGACTAGGAATATATTAATGATATTAATATAGGCTAAGTCAATTTGTAGTGCATGTCCAATCCCTCGATAATCAAGAGTTTTGTTAACTAAAAGAGGCTATACAAAATAATATTATTGGCAGGTACCTACATTTTGCTTTAAAAATAAAACCTTTACCATAATGAATTCATTAAATTTTTACTTTTTCCCCCGGGCTGCTTTTAGCTCCCATGTGCAAGCTATGTCAAACTTCACATTAAATTTTAATTTGTAGCGTCCAATTCCTGTCCAAAGAGGTATTTCATAAGCAACACAAAGATGTAGAAACAAAAAGAGCAGAGAAGTAAGCGCCCCTCCATTCCCACACCCGCCTGTGCGTTCTCAGTTTGGCTGCAACTCCTCCAAAAGTTTAAGCACAGTTTTCCCTTTGGATGCCCAAGGCAAAACGGACACGTGGGTAATATAAAGGCAGCTCCGAGTTTTAAAACACTTGGGAGGAACATAGTTCATGTTTAACTGAGAAAGATTAGGAAAGTGGCTGGAGCAAGGACGGCAAAGTCTCATCCTGAAACATTCATTCCCTTGTGCCCTTGCTGAGGCTTCAGACACCAAGGGCACACTGAGAAGTTCAGTATGATTCTGTATTTCCACTCTCGTGAAGGCACAAGTAGCGCTCTGAAGACATTTTAGTCACAGACACATTCTGTTTTACTAACAGCTTTTAAACAGTTTTTAAAACATTGTTAAAACTTGCAAATGTTTAGAAATAACGGCAGTTTTAATCCCAAAGCTCTCATTTTCGGTTTCTCTTTACGGATCTGAGCATTCGACAGCGCTTATCTGGGATTCCCATATGGCAGGGATACATGAAGATGGACAGAATTTATTGCTGCTTCCAAACTAGATCCCCCACTGCCGGTTTGCTCCCGCCTGGCTGCTGTCCCGCTATCACACGGGTCATTTCTGAAGCAGCTGCACCACTCTTCTCCTGGCTGGAATAGTGTGACCCTGGACTTGGAGGGAAATGACAAGTTACTTCAGCTGTGATGATGACTTGTGATGATGACTACAGGGAGAAGTAGAGGGAACGGCCATGGAAGATGACCTGAAGGCTCTCTTTTGGTCACTTTCTCTGTAGTTGTGGGGATCCCCACTGTTTCTTTCACCAGCAGGTGAGCATACAGAGATGCTGAGAAAGCTGGAGGCCAGGAAGATCTCCCCACAGATGGTTCTGCTACTGTGGGCAACCATTCCCTCACTTGAGCCTCAATTACCACAGCAATAAAATGGGGCAAGCCAAGGACTGTCCTTACGCCTCTGGTACCTGCCACCCGCACACCCACCACCCCGCGGCAGTGCCAGGAGTGGGGTGGGGAGACAGGAGTCCTCTCCACAGGCTGCTTTGGAAGAATCCCCTCCTGCCTGGATCTGAGAAGTTGGGGAGCGCTCAGCATGCGGCTGCTAGAAACCCAGGCTCCCAGCCACGCCCTCCTGCCCTCCTGCTTTCCAGCTCGCCCTCCCGGGGCGCTCGCCGCCGTTTGCCCCCCCTCCCCCGTTCCCCTTCCCTGCGCTAACGACACACAGTTCCAGGGCGACTGGCACGGGTCCAGGCGACTAGCAGTCCGCTCCGGAGGAGGGCGCCGTCTGGGGACGCCCCTGGCGGACTGCTAGGCGCTTCCCTCTTCTCCCGGGACCCGCCCCTCGCTGGGGAGCTGCGCGGCTGTGCTTGGTCCCCTCTGCAAGCCCCAGGTGCCTGGAGCCCAGCACGCAGCCCTGCCTGGCTGCTCCCGCGGTGTCTTCTGTCCCCATTGCTCTTGGCCTGCGGAGTGTGGTCAGCCCCAGCTCCTCGAATGCAAGCATCACCCAGAGGTAAGCGGAAGGGCTGGAGGAAGGACGCGCAGTGGGTGAGTAGAGATTGCACAGACAGAATAGCCCTGAGTGAAGAAGGGCACTGGTGGGAAGCTGAGAAGTTCTAGGGTATGGGGATGAGAAAACACAAAGACGGTGGGTCACAACCAGATGGACGATAGAATCCACCCCAGTTACTGCCCTCATCTGCTCCTCCAGTTTCGCACCACCTCGATCCCAACAAGACTTTAAGAAATGTTCTCTGGGTTGAAATGAGGGAGGGGAGGTTTTCCCACCAGCTTCTTTCATCTAGTTTCAGAAGAACTAGCCCTGCTTTCTGTATGCTTGTCGTCGTCTCCACAAGGTCCCCTGCCCCATCCAAAGCTGAAGAGTTTGAACATTTTCACACAGAAAAGTGAAGAGTGCTGTATTCGCGCTATGGATTGCTAGGCAGCACTTAAAAAGCATACATCAGAGTTGTGAAGATGTGCGTGCTCATACTTAGATCTCCGAAATAGGATGGCTAATGAGCACAGCAGGATGCTAGGTGCACCCCCTTCGTGGTGCCGTTCAGAGGCTTATTTTAAAACACCTCTCCCTTTTAAAAGTGCGGAGGTGTGTGCAGATCCAGGAGCTGTCTTTGAGAGGTGGAAAAGGCAGACTATTTGGCTTGAGGGTTAATGTGGAAATGTTTACTTGCCTGTAACTTCCAATACCTAAAAATCATGAAACAAAGTTGAAAAATACAAACAATTGTTAACGTAGAATGTTGCTATCTTGAATGTTTCCCCTTCTTGCTCTTTCTTGTGTTTCTAGGTTGTTTTTCTCAAATGCAAAAAAATTAATTATGACTGTGCACACACGGTGATAATGAAATCTACACGGTGCTGTGAGATGTTGCAACATCCTTGCATCACACCTGGTGTTCTCCAGTTCTAGGAGTCACTAGGGAGACAGAGCTGATCCGAGAAGCCCACTTCCTGATGGTTCAGGGCTGCAAAGCCACACTTGAGATGCCGATACTGGAAAATTAGGCTACATTTAATAATCTGGTAGTTATGGGCTCAAAGTTGAGTGTAAACCTTTATCCATTCCTGCAAGACAAATCTGTCTTCTTCCCTTCCCTCGCATGGTTGCTGCTCTGCATGCTTAGCTGACTCTGGGACTGGGGACAGGAGGTCAGGGGGAGTACAGGTTTTTATGGGAATCTTAACGTTTCTCCTGTTCTCTATTCAACAGAGTAGGAAGAATGAGTCACTATTTTCTTGCCAGAGAAAGGCCCATTTCTTTCTAGTTATGAGAGATACTTACCTAATTTGGTTACCCACTTGGGGGAGAAAAAGTTAAGACAATTCTCAGCTAGATTATGTGTGGTAGCTACCATGGGGGAAGATGCGAAGCTATCATCTGATACTGTTTACTTGTCCCCTTCTAAACATCATGCAGCGGTTACCTTTACATATACTTTTCTCCCAGTGAAATTGCTAGCCCAGTAAAATTACACACCGGAGAGGAAGTCTGAAATGTGGGAAAACATGATAACATTCCCCACCTCTTTCCTCATCTGACCTGACAAAGTTCAAGGTCAATGCTTGGCATGTCTTATGTATCAGAGAGATGGGCTACTTGAGAAAAACATACGGTGCAAAGACAAATACAAGAGGGGTCGAGTTGTTATGTGATGTGAAAGCGTGTATTCAGATTTTTACCAGACGTGAGTATAGTCTGACTCTGCGGTGTTAAACAACCATTGTTCCTTAAAAGGTATAGGACCAATTTTATTTTTCTAATGTTGCTAGGAGTAGAGTCATTGCTATTCATTTTTTCCTAACTCCACGTAATAATAATCACAAAGGTTACTCCATTCTGTTTCTTAACCCTCCATCAAATGCAATGGGCACCCTACATTCTTTTTCCTCATTCATTGTTCTCTTTTTTTTTAATTTTTAATTTTTAAACTTATATAGACAGTAGTCTCTGTATCTTCCTGGATCTCAATAATCCCACTGAGCTTGCTGCAACCACCAGCCACCTGCTTCAACCCTCTTCCTAACCCTAGCTCATTTAATTGGTCACTTCCTAATTGCTGACTCTTTCTTTGCACTACAGTTAATGATTCTTTCTAAAGACCATAAGGCATTTTGCCAACAGTTGGCATTTAGTTGGAAAAGTAGCAATTCCTTAATGGATCTTCTTTCAAAATGAAATCTTGACTTATATTTTCCTAATGAGAAAATGAGCTTTTCTACTATCCCTAGGAACTCCCTAAGTTCTCTTAAAAATTACTTATCCATAAACCAGCCTATCTTGAATAATGCTTCTAATTCTGCATCTAATCTGCATTTTCTTCATGTGTAAAAAGTCCAAGGGGAAAAAGTATCAAAACAAAAGGTCAACAAGTGTCAACAACTGAAAAATAACAAATGCTAAGGGAATATTGTACCTGTCAAAATAGTAGAAACAAGATTTATTCTTTTCATGCTGGATATGCCAGGTACTTTGTTAATTGCTGCACTTCTATTGCTTTTCTACTTATATCTATAAATCATATTTGTCCAGAGCATGACTTTTTTTGAGCTGTAGAACTGAGCTGAATTTTAAAATCTTCTTTTATAAATCCTGGCTCTTCACCCTGTCTCAGAAGTTCCAAAGATCCCTCCCTGGCTAGGGTTTCCACATAGCAACAATTTCTTCGTCTGATTTCAAGTGCGTTTTTTTAGATTAAGCCAGTGCTGCCATTGTCCTCATAATGCCTGAATGTCCTGTACCTGGTCCGGTTTGGTTCATTGTGTGAACTTCTTGGCACTTAAAGGCATTCCAGCTTGTGACTCCTGGAGGAGGCACTGTTATGTCCCCGTTTCAGTGGCCAGAGGCTATGTAACTGTTTCAAGGCCATGATCATGCAATTCTTAGGACTGAAACCCAGGCATTGCCTCTGCTTAATAGGTTCCAGTATGGCAAGAGTCTTTGCACTTACGTTTTTTAAAGGAATCAATGAATAAATGTACATTTCAAAGGCACTCTTATCTCTTAGCTATATAGCTTAATTTGAACTTTAGGATGATTATCAGTTGCTGAATATATGTACACCATAAAAGCACTTTATTTATTGTGTTAAATATGTATATACATTTGTGTACTCAGTACATAAAGATAAGAGCCAGGGCTAGCGGTAAACAAACCTGTACTCTCCAAATTATTGAGAGCTGAGGTAGCTAATGGGAACTGAAGGTCAGCCTAAGCTTTATAAGAGGATATGCCTCCAAACAGACAAAACTTACAAATGCCACATTCTGATACAACATACCAGTCACATAATATGAATATTCATGTCTATATATGCTATATATTTACAAAGAGTTAAATGCATGTGGATCACATTTAACTCTCCTTTGGGATAAAGACCATTATCATCTCCAAGTTCAAGGAAAAATGTTTGGAAAATGCCTTCTACGAGCTAGTAACATCCAGTCCAGTGTGATACCTTCCAAGGAGCATGGAAAATAAGGCAACTTCATGCTTAGGAGTGAAAATTTTTAAGAATGTTCTTGATCACATGGCAAAAATGTGGAAATATAAAGTTAGTCTACTTTCTTTAAAATATAGAGGTTTGCTAATATTATTTTTATTTTATAGTCACTTAACTGACCTAACCTTAATTTTTTATCTTACTACCTTGGAAAATATTTTGCTTTCCTCCTACTGTTGTAAGCACAGATTGGCTATTGATGACATTCTTCAGTGTGGCTTCCTTCTCCTGTTGGCCCAGCCACTATCATTTCCATTATAATTTTTAAATGGAAATAAAAAAATCTGCTACAGTAATACAAGTTAATGCTTTTGTTACAGTCTACATTGAGTGCATCTGTCACAAACTATATTATAAGGATACCACTTCTTTTTTTTCTTCTTTTCGTAGATACCAGCTGACTCTCCAGAACCTATACTGACAAAGATGAATGTTTCTTCCAGCATACTGTAACTAGAGTGTCCAGATCAGTGTAGACTTGACCATGGGAGCCAACACTTCAAGCAAAGCCCCAGTGTTTGACGAAAATGAGGATGGTAAGAAATGTGCTGTACGCAAAAACGGAATTTTGTGAAATGCAAATATAAGCGTGTGGCTTCACAAGTGAGTATAAGCAGGTTTCTAAGGATAGAGGGAGAATGAATGGAAGGATGAAGCTACTTGCTAATATCTGGAATGCATTGTTTATTTTTATGATGCCTTTGGTAACTTTCTTAATCACTACCATATAGTCTCTTCCCTGTTCCAAAGAGAGCTGTGGCCTATGGTAGATATTTAGATGATTCATGTGTTTCACTTACTGTTTCTTTGACTGTTGAAGTTAATCCTATTGTTTGCTGTGGAATATTAGTTAAGTGTGTGTTACATTTGTTTATGCGGTTAAATATTTGTTTAATGATGCAAACAATGAATGTGTTGCATTCTTTTATGTTGCATTTGTTTAACTCCATGAAGCTGTATTACTTTTCCTACCTAAAACAACTGATTGGTCTAATAAAGTGCTGAATGGTGAAAAGCTAGGCAGGAGAGGGATAGGCATGGTTGTCAGGTAGAGAGAATAAATAAGAAAAAGAAAGGAAAAGGAGGAGAGAAGAATGCCAGGGGCCAGCTAGCCAGCCAAACAGAATAAGAAAGAAAGGAAGGAAGGAAGAAAGAAAGAAAGAAAGAAAGAAAGAAAGAAAGAAAGAAAGAAAGAAAAGATACCCAGGGATAGAAAAAGGTAAAAGCCTAGAGGAAAAGGGTAGATGGGATAATTTAAGAAAAGCTGGCTAGAAACAAACCAAGTTAAGGCCAGGTATTTATAAGAAAGAATAAGTCAGCCAAGCGTTGGTGGCGCATGCCTTTAATCCCAGCACTCAGGAGGCAGAGGCAGGTGGATCTCTGTGAGTTCGAGGCCAGCCTGGTCTACAGAGCAAGTTCCAGGACAGCCTCCAAAACAATACAGAGAAACAATGTCTTGAAAAAAAACAACAAAAAAAGAAAGAATAAGTCTCCGTGCATTTATTTGGGGCTGGGTCGTGGGCTCCTAAAGAGTAAAGAGTGAAAAAGACCAACTACACAAGTTTTTATAGGAAAAAAAACACATGGATGATAATGATTCCTTATAATGTTATAGAATTGAGTTCTAAAGAGTAGATGCCTTGTGAATGTATAACTGTCACGCTTTTGCATCCTCAGCAACTTGTGATGGGTGGCACAGTGAGAATAACCAGTTTCATTGAGGAAAAGGGAAACATTAAAGGCTATCCAGGGTTAATTAGGCAAGAATTACAAGCATGAGTCCTTCTTCTCCATCAGTTTCCAGCAGTGGCATATGGGGATGGGGACCTGGGCCTTGCTATATCTTGTTTTCTTTCCAAGAGACTGCACTTAACTTTCTTTATCAATTTATCTTTTTATGTGCTAGTTTGAAAGTAATTTCCCCCATAAGTACATAGGGAGTGGCCCTATTAGGAGGTGTGGCCTTGTTGGAGTAGGTGTGGCCTTATAGGAGACAGTGTGTCACTGTGGAGGTGGACTTTGAGGTCTCCTGTATGTTAAAGTCACATCCAGTGAGACAGTGTTGCCTGCACAAGACGTAAAACTCTCATCTACCTTCCAACACCATGTCTGCCTGCATGTTGCCATGTCCCACCATGATGGTGATGGACTAGACTGAACCTCTGAACTGTAAGCCAACCCAATTAAATTTTCCTTTATAAGAGTTTTTGTGGTGATGGTGTCTCTTCACATCAATAGAACATTGACTAAGACACTTTATAAGATCATTAAAATTTGAGGAGGGAATGTGTGTCATTGTGATGAAATTACTTTGTATGTGTGTGATATTCATTTGTATACAGGAATTCATGTGCAGATCTCAATCTCATCTTTATTTTAGATATTTGAGACAGTGTAAAGAGCCTTCCTGCCAGCCTGGTTCCAGAGCCACATCAGTCCCAAATAAACACACATATTAATTATGAAGCTGTTGGCCTTGCTTGTTTCTTACTGACTAGCTCTGACTTAACTATTTATCCCATAATTGTTAATCTAAGTATTTCTCTTACCGGAGAACTTTCTGGGCTTCTTAGCCCTATGGCAGTTACATCTTGACTTCCTGTGTTTCTCCTACCCAGAGTCCTCCTGGACTCCTAGCCCCACCTATCTTGCTTCCCTATTGGCCAACAGTGCTTTATTGACATATACACAGGACTTCCCCAACACGACAGGGTCTCTCGATGAACTTGAAGTTTCTGCTGGACTGATTGGCCAGAAAGCCCCAAGAATCTGCCTGCATCTTCCCATTCCTCAGCCACATTCAGGATTACAGCCTTACTAGGTTTTTACTTGGTGCTGGAGATCTGAACTTCAGTGTTGATATTTGTGTAGCAAGCATTTACCCACTGAGCCACCTCTCCAGCCTCTGTTTGTTTTTCAATTCAGTAAATCCTATGAGGTGCCTTTGGCTCTTTGTGCAGTTGTGGACTGAGCAAAAACTAAGGTAGCATTTGATTCCTGTCAAGCTTCTGTCCAATGGGTAGCAATGGCAATGGCCAATCAAATATCATAGTATCTATGTCATTTTTATATCTGTAATTTGTATAAATAATCAAACTGGCCAGAATCTAGGGCACTAAAATGAGCCAATTTAATTACTTAAAAATATTGCAGAGAAGAATCCTTTAATGTGATGAAAAAAGTATTTAACATTTCCTTTAAGTGGTTTCATATTCCCAGCATATAGAGTTGAGAAGAATATTTAATAGTCTCAGACAATTTTAAGGGTTATTTCTCATAGAAAATGGTTTTGTTCACTTTGAAGACATAAGATGGATGGTTATTAGAAGTCCCTTGAGGTGAGCTCTCCTTGTTAGGATTCATTCTGACACTAGCATTATGTGGTGGCTCATCTGATGTCTAATCTTGAAAGTGTCATGCTTCTCTTTACTCAGGTTGACACTTGATGAAAGAAAATGGGAGATTTGGTAGTGAAGAGAATAAGGTTTTGCTTATCTAGTCCTTGTTTTTGTTTTTACAAAGCAGAGCTTGAATGTTTGCACACATCCTTGGGTTACTGTGCAGATTAAGTAAAATAATGCAAGTAAAACACTAAAATGTTCCTCATAAAGATTTATGGGGATTAATAGCAATATTTACTAGTGGCAGAGTTTTTTAGCATGAGTTCTTAGAAGTTCTTCAGCTTCTTAAAACAAATAGATTAAATGCATCTCAGCAGATGTCACAGTCAATATGGCCTACTGGTGGCAATGTTACTTGAATTGGATTGACAGAATGCAGGATTCAATAGATTCTGCAGAGATCTCTTAAGCAAGTTAGTGGATGCTCAAAATTATGGTCTCTCATTTAGCTTGTCTTTTTTTCCCTTGAGAAGACATTTTCTTTCTTCCTTTCATTTTCTTTTGCAGATCCAAAGTGCCCATTAAAATAACTTAATTTGATCAGAAGACAAGTTTTCCCCACATCTAGGGACTAAATACATATTCTGAGAAAAATTACTAAGGTAGAAAAATGCGATATTTGAAAAGAAAATGAACGCAAATGACCTTTGTTTTTAATATTTATATTGTTGTTTTTTAATCTGCCTTAGTTCTTCTAAGAGCAATGGTTTGATTTTCTTGGTTGTGATAGAATTGCTTATTTCTTCAGTTTGTTTTCTTCAACCAATATTTAAAAGTTGAAAAGTATGCAGTGCAACAAGAGAGCAGTGTCCTGCCATGGTCCTGGGTAGTGATGTGTCTCCCGGCACACAGAGAACATAGAAGTGAAAAGTTGGTTTAGTTAAGTCAAGAGACAGCTGTCTTCTGCAGCTAAGCGAAAAAAAATTAGCCTTAGGTTAAAACGTTTCTCCAAAGAGTTCATCAGTGCCCTGAGTTTGCAAAGAAAGCTCAATTATTGCATTCTTCTTTGGACTTGGTGAAAACTCAGTGTTCTTTCATTTGGCAATACTCATCTCCTAGGATATGTGGCTATTTCCAGTTTCCAACATCTTCTTCAGTGACAGAGGCAATGGGGATTCTTCAAAATGTTGGGCCAAGAAAACTGGCCACAGATTTGCAATCCAAAAGAAATAGGAGGATTACTAAACTGACTCCAGCTCAGAAAGACTTTAGAAACTGCTGGTATTTAAACATCCATTCACTGTATGTTTCCATCCAAGAGTGTAGGTCAATGAATTCCAGATTTTCTCCTACAGACTGTAGTAGAGCAATAGTACTTACGTTATATGTATTATTTTAGATTGGAATGACCAGGAAAGTTAAAGGAAATCTCCGTCTCTGAGGATTGGCTTATGTAAATACTTTATGTCATCTTGGGCAGCCTAACATTCAGTCAGTTCCTTTGTCATAAATAACCTCAGGTCCAGCTGCTTGTGCAAACATTTTTAATTTGGAAGTGTTTAATTTCTCCACAAACTGGCGTTGGAATATTGAAGGGGCAAAAGCTAGAGCCAGGAAAGCCAGCCTCAGAGTTTGAGCTTTCACTTCACACTTGAGTGTTGCAGGCAGTCAGTTACAAACACATCCAGGAGAATTTATTCAAAGTTGGGAAGGTAGCACCTTGCCTGCAGTGGTCCATGATCTTACTAGTATTAAAAAACAAAGATTCAGAAATGACCTACAGTATTAAAATCCCAGTCTTCTTGAGATTTTTCTGATACATTTCAGAATTGAAATATTACCTTTATGGAAACTTTTAAATACTCTGTGGTACAACATATTTGTGGGTTACAGTTTAGGCAACGAATGAGAGGTTGTCTTGAAAACATCCTTTCTAGCCATTTCCCCTTCTGGTTGAATGGGAACAGATTTTATGTGAAATATTCTTAATACGATTTGTAGAAGCATAATAGGATTTTCATATTACATATGAAGAGTGATTATTATTCCCCAAATCCTCTTCATAAATTCCTCATTGCAGTGTGATTCATGCTTATTGAGGTTAATGAGGAAAACACACAATAGCTTAGCTTAATTCTGAGATGTTGGGTATCTCTGTTTGAAGGAACAGCTGGATTTGTTTAATTTTAATCTTTTTTATGATTAAGTTACTATCAAGAATATTTTATGAACAAATGAAAGTGAAGTAGTTGTTGATGATAGCCCCTTTTATCATACCCAAGACTAGATTTTTTAAAAAAATATTTTCATCTTATAACTTTAACTAAGGTTTTAGGAAAAAAGTCTTACCTCCAAGAATTCCAAAAAACTATGCCCAAACATCATCCTAAGATATCAACCAAAGTGATGACTACCTGTGCAAACTAGAGAGATACTTAACCATGGTGTATTGAGAAAAGTAACATATAACAAGTCCAATGACTCTGTTTGTCTTTGACGTACTGATATGAGTTTTAGGTATAAGAGGAGAAAGGATTGGGATGAGGGTGTCAGAGGTATGTGTAATTAAATAGTGTTGGTTAATTTGCCTGGTTGATCATAAGGATGGTGGTTGGAAGTTTCTAACTGTGTTACTACTTGAGTGGAGCAGTTTGGTCCCCATGAAGTGATTACATGTGCTCCAGGTTGCAATCTCATTGGTTGCACAGATACTCTTTGGTAGGTGCTTGAGGGTGCATTCAGTCTGAAGTCACAATGCTGTATATCAGCCAGTATGGTTTCTAGAATCAGTGCCAAACCAGAGAGGGCCAGGGGGAGTTAGTTAGGCTCAGAGACCAATCCCCTCATTTAGAACTTTATTGGTGTAAAAACTGAATCTGTAAGCCTGGGCCGGTATGCCAATGGTGTTCAACGAGAATGCATATGAAGACCTTCCTGAAAAGTCAAGTCTTCCTGTTTCACTTGCACATGTAGTGCTAATTACAGTGACAGCTATTAACCTTCAGTTTATAGATTATATATAGTGATCCCAACTATGTTGGGCCATACAACCATTCCTGGGAGTTATGTGTGGAAACATAAGCAGTAAGAAGCCAATAATAGACTACTACACTTATGAGACATGATAGTAAACACAATATAGATAACACATAAACACTGGAAAATTCAAGGTTATAGATTTGGAATTTAACTGCCTGACTCAGACTTTAGTTTTCCTTTTTAACCTACCTTTGTCTCCTCCCTGGAGACACGTTTTCAGTAAAACCAATAAAATTAAGTTCATTTGTGTTTTTAAATTAGTTTGTGAAACTAATTTAGCACAGGGATTGGAAAAGTACTCTGTAATGACCAAATGGTAAATATTTTATGCTTTGTAGGCAACATGGACAGCCTCAGTCACATACCAATCGTTGATAGGTAGCATGACAGATAAAGCTCCATGCCAATACAACTTTTCAGAGTGTGAAATTTGAATTTCCAAATATTTTCAGTTGTCTTCAGATATGGTTCTTTGATTTTTTTCAGTCAATTAAGATGCAAAAGTGATTGTTAACTCATGAAATGTGTGAAAATAGATGATAGTTCAGGGACTATACTGTGTAAATTTTTGTTCTCCAATAACTTGCAGTTATTTAGTACACACCCTTAAATCCTGTGGATTTAAGAGATGGGGAAAAGTGGCCAGAATTTGTTCTTTGACGATAATTCAGCCTTCGGTTACTCTCTTTTACTTCACCCCTGAGAACTAGTGAATTACTTTGAATAATAATCTAGTGTTTGGAAAGATAATATGAACAAATTTGGAAGATGATTAGGTAGATAGATGATAGACAGACAGATAGGTGGGTGGATGGGCAAGGGAAAGAGAGAGAGAGAGAGAGAGAGAGAGAGAGAGAGAGAGAGAGAGAGAGAGAGAGACAGAGACAGAGAGAGAGAGAGAGAGAGAGAGAGAGAGAGAGAGAGAGAGAGAGAGAGAGAGAGAGAGAGAGAGAGAGAGAGAGAGAGAGGAGTTCGGCGATTCCGCAGTCTGGATTCAAGTAAATAATTACAACCTGAATTGCATTTAAAATACGACTAAAGCATAATTTGCTTCCCAATAGGAATATCGATTCAGTTGAAGGACGTCCAATAGTTGGAGATATAAATCATTCATTTTGCTTCATTGTCCTACTTTGTGGTTTCTTCTAGAGTTTCAACATACTTCTCATTTCCAAATAAATTTATGAATTGGGGCCCAGACAGCAGGACACGAAGAAGTGTCCTTTGCTTCGTCTTGGCCCCAGTTATTGGTCACAGCAAATCCCCGCCCTCCTGGGGTGTCATGTCTCATAAAAGGAAGTGCTGACAGTGCACTCAGTGGCAGACGTTTGCCCTGGAGTCCACTTCTCTGGAGAAATTCCATCATTTTTTAAAGGTCTTTCCAGACTCCCAATGCCTTAACCATTTGTTGCCACTTTTGTCTGGGATGTTGCTGGATTGACTATGGTGGACAAAATCAGTTTTTATTACAGGATTGTAAGTGATAGGCCTGAGAGAGTCTCTTTGCCCATAACCAGTATCGAGCTGTCAGAGAACCGTTGTTCCCACACACGTCTATGGACGATTGCCAAGCTGACCAGGTTTTTGTTTGTCTGTGGTAAAAATGAGGAAATTAGGATAAGGTAATAGATTTCTCACCAAGCTAAACCCATTAGAATTTTAATTCTGTTTAGGTCTGTATGCTGGGTTTGTAGTCTTTGAAGTTTGTGAAAATTGAAATTATTTTTCATAGTTAGAACATAAATAAGCAATTCTCTCCAATTGTTTTTTCAATTGTAAAAGGAAGCAGATAATAGTGTCTGCCTCCTGTAGATTTCTGTGTAGTGTAAAGTGTTTGACTAGTGTCAGGTACATAATAAATGTTACTAATTTTCATCATAATTATTAGAGTTATAGCTTTCAGTGCCTTTACTGGGTAAATAAAAAAATAAGTCACTCAGTGTTGGATTCCCTTTTATCCCTTGGGCTTTTTTTTAGGAAGGAAGAGACATAGAAGGTTTTCTGATCTATGAAATTCAAAGTTGTATCAGAAGGTTTATGTATAACTGTTACAAATTTACTTAGGGAATTGAGGTTATATAAAATGATCTGTTTCCATTAGGACCATTGTTATTACATAAGTGCATCATGATGGTGCCAGTACTGACATAATGACTGGAGATGGAGTTTAGAGAAATTTCGGAAACCTTAAAAAACACTGATTTTTTCCATAAAATAATTAAAATTTAGTGCTGTTTTCAATGTGAAATAAGATATAAAAAACAAAAGGAGGAATCCAAATTGTGCTAGCTACTTTTATCAGCCTGACACAGACAAGAGTCACATGTGAATTCTTTGATGAAGGAATTGCTTCCATCAGCTTGTCATTATAAGTAAATCTGTAAGGACATTTTCTTGGTTAATAATTGACATGGGAAGGTACAATACACTGTAGGTGGTGCTACCCTTGGGCAAGTGGTCCTGGGTTGTATAAGAGAGCAAGCTGAGCAAACTGTAGAAAACAAGCCTGTCGATAGTGTCCCTCCACAGCTCTGTTCCCATTTCTGGTTGAGCTCCTGTCTTGACTTCTCTCTATTATTGACTGTTACCTGGAAATGTAAGATGAAACAAACCCTTCCCTCCCAGTCTGATTTTAGTCATTGTTTCACCACAGCAACCAAAAGCAAGTTAGGACACAGCTAGAAGACTAGTGGTGAGTGCAAAATCTAGGCTAGAAATAGAGGCACAGAATTTTATTATTTACAGACTGATGTGTCTTCCTTTAGGAAGAGCAGGGATAGAAAGGGCAAAGATAGTCCCAAATTGAGAAATCGGATAGAGGAGAGCAATCCAACTAAGGAAAGAGCTGAAACAGGCAGATCAGAATGAACAAGTTTTGTCTCAAAATTTAAGAAATGAAAATGTTCAGAGAAATAGGAAGAAGTCCTATATGTTAGATGTTCCTGTGTGGGTGAACGAGTGGACACGTCTATAGGCATGGAAGCAAGGAGGCATCTAGTGCTATATGACATACCGATAGGATCATGCAAGTGTGAGATGACAAGTGGTTAGGTGTGAATGCGAGGTAAGGAAGTGGATACAGCAAATATACATGACGTCTTGAAGAAGTTTGACCTACAAGTAAGCAGAGGACCAGTCAACAGTCAAAGCTGAGTATAGTGATAGATAGAGAAATCCTTCCAGAGGAGTATTAGAGTGTGCTGATACTGATGGGAGTGAGTCTATACAAAGGGAAGGAAGAGGAAAATCAGACTGAGGACCAAGGTTGGCTTCAGCAGTATGAGCTTAGTAGTCACACATGGCCTGGTACTCAAAAAATTGTAACTTTTTTTTAAGTATTACTCTTGAGCTTTGGTTTTCTGTAAGTTCTTGCAAGCTAATGTCTAAGATAATAAGAGTAGTTGATTGGGATAATGGAACTTTCCTTGGAATGAATGCCTTGACTCTTATATATCTTCCTGCTTCCCCTGTTAGGGATAGCGGTTGGCTGCTCATTGGGAACCAAGACATCTACCAGATTCTATCAATAGTAAGGGTTTTTATCCTGATCCAAAGGCAACTGGTGTGTGAGAGCCACTATGACATCCCTAGAAAAGGCATAATAATGGTTCACCACTCCAAGATGGCTATTTATCTGGTGGGTTCCTGTATCTTGGCCCTGTTTCTACATCTAGATACTAAGGAGAGTTCAGAGAAGAAACATAAAAGCCCACTAGAAATAAGTAGCATTTTGGATGTGGGTAGAGACAGCCAATAATCATGGTGTATTTTATCATCAGACCAGATTATAATTTAAACATGCATGGTCTGAACTGAGATTTTAATCTACTGCCTGAAATCAGATGTCTACAGCATAGCCTGAGCCCTCATACAAAATTATCCCTAATTATTTCTGCTATAGATACATCCTCCATGGCAGAGAGATGTGACAAAATTAAATGAACTGACTTGGGGGAATCAGTCTTCAACTTGTTTTGATTTCTGCTCACAAAGAGCTATGAGTAGTTTCATTTCTGAGTGAAATTCATCTTCAGTTCTGCAGTAAGTCACAGTCAGGCCTCATAAACTAGATTATCGCAGATTGGAGGTTCTTCCCTCAAATCAATCATGGAGATACTCTTAGGGTTTTCTTACCTTCCTTTACCCACTTTGATTCTAAGCAGTGTGTCAGTGGCTTTCATCCTGTGTTCCGCTTTATGCTCATCATTCTCTTTAGACTGCTTTCAGTCAACTAAATGCATATGACGCCTGCGACATAACCTACACTTATTTATATAAAATACAGATGCTGCCTTGACAATCTCATTTTCTGCCCAGAGTATAAAATAGAAGGATGACTGTTCAAAAATTACGTGATCACGTGATTGCAGTATTAAAACGAATTTCTGTTTAAGTCTTAAGCTCCTGTGTGTGTCAGTAAATCTGCCTGCTCTCCTCTGGACCTCAGCAAATACTGTAGACATCATATTCTCTACAGGCCCCTATTTTGGGAGATGTGAATACAAAGGTTCATGGACTTTGTGGTGGATGTTCTTAACACATGTGTAACTATGGACTTAAGAGAAAATTTGGTAATTATGAAAGAGTATACCTGAATTACAGAATGCTCAGGAAACAAAATCAAGATCATCATGGCTAAATGAATACATTCAAGACTTTGTAAAGACTGGGTACAGTTATAAGACACAGGTGATATACTTGGGATGATATTATATGTATTTCTGGAACCCTACTTCCACATATATTGTAGCTTATTCAAATTGCCTAGAATTTGTTGATTTGTTGAAACTATAATTTAGTAGTTGTGAAATTTTACAACATAAACATATTACAATCTACCTAAAATAAACATGGTATTAACTGTAAGTGCTAAAATAAGATAAGATCTTTTACATTGCAATGCTGTAATTTAAAAAATGTTTAACCTTGAAAAAACCTTGTTGTAGGAGGAAAGAAATGAGTATCCTGTATAGTTGAGAATTCAAATCATTTACACATGATGCAACAGTATATAAAGGAGTTTGGTTGGTTTATTTACATGATTAGCTATAAATATGAATAATATTTTAGAAATAAGTATAGTCTGTATTTTTTAAATATAATTAACAAGCTCTTAATAAGTTAATGGATGCTTTAATACTATTTCTTTTTCCTCAATATGTTTTATTTAAAATGAAACATGCATGATTCACATATCAATCCCAGCTCCCTCTTCCACCCTTCCTCCCTTGTCCCTCCACCACCCCTCCAGCCCCCCACCCAATCCCCACATCATTCCCCAGGGAGAGTGAGGCCCTCCTTGGGGGGATCTCCAGAGTCTGTTATTTCATCAAGGGAAAGACCTAGGCCCTTCCCCATGTGTCCAGGCTGAGAGAGCACCCCTCCATGTGGAATGGGCTTCATTCGTATGCCATGGTAAACACTGATCTACTACCCAAGGCCCCAGAGATTGCTGAGGCCTCCTCACTGACACTACATTCATGGAGTCTGGATCAGTCCCCTGTTGGCCTCTCAGCCATAAGTCTGGGGTTCAAGAGCTTCTCCTTGTCTGGTCAGCTGTTTTTGTGGGTTTCACCAGCACAGTCTTGACCCCTTTGCTCATTACTCCTCCATCTCTGTCACTGACTTCCAGGAGTTCAGTTCAGTGTTTAGCTGTGGGTATCTGCGTCTGCATCCATCAGTCCCTGGATAAAGGTTCTAGGATGGCATATAAGATAGTCGTCAACTTTGTCATCATCAGGGAGGGGCTATTAATGTAGTCTCTCCACTATTGCTTAGTTTGCCAGTTGGTGTTATCCTTGTAGATCTCTAGAAACCTCACTAATGTCAGCTCTCTCCTCAAACCTATAATGACTCCATCTATTATGGTATCTCTCATCCTGCTCTTCTCTATTCTTACCTCAACTCAACCTTCCTGATCCCCCATGCCTTCTTCTCCCCTCCTCTTCTTCCCCTCTCTTTTTGCTGGTTCCCTCTCCCCTCCCCCCATGTTCCCTATCTGCTCAGGCGGTCTTGCCTCATTCCATTTCTCTGGGGTATCATGCATATCTCTTGGGAACCTCCCTGTTTCCCAGACTCACTGGCACTGGGATTGTAGACTGACACGCCAGTGATCCATGTCTAAAACCCATATATGACTGAATACATACCATGTTTGTTTTTTTGTGACTGGGTTACCGTAACGTGTAGTTTCCCCGCCACCTGCCTGGGCCCTGCCAAGCTGTCTGAATCCCCAAATAACACACAAGACACTATATTAATTATGAATCTGTTGGCCATTTGCTTGGTTTCTTACTTGCTATCTCTGACTTAAGTATTTAACCCATAATTGTTATCCTAAGTATTTCTCTTACTGGAGAAAAGGGTCTGGACCTCTTACTCTGACGGCCTACATCATGTCTGTCTTTGTCTCTTTTTCCCAGAATCCTCCTTGACTCCTAGTCCCACCTATCTTGCTTCCTTATTGGCCAACAGTGCTTTATTGACATATACACAGGACTTCTCCATCATCTCCTCTTTCCTGTTTAAATAAAAAGAAAGGTTTTAACTTTAACACAGTCAAATTATATATAAGAGAACAGTTATCAAGTAAGAACTATAGTTATAATATTTGTCCATTAACATTTAGTAAGATTTAAATCTTACTATCTTATCACCTATCCTATCTGTCTGGGTCTAAAGTCGTATATATAACTTATCTTTAATCCTAACTAAGGAAAACTATAATTATAGCTATCTGTCTTCAACTCCATCAAAGACCACGGAAGGATGATATATAAGCACTAGAATTGATAGAGACCTCTCACTACCTGGACAGTCACCTGAAGTTCTTTTGTAACTTTGGGGCATCCATCTTCAGCCCATAGGCCACAGTGTGTCTGGAAGACTTCTCAGCAAAGCAGGAAATTTTAAACTGTCCGTCTGCATTGGCAGCCTGTCGGTCATTTTTCTGTGTCCTGCAGAATGTCTGGCAGACTCTTCCATGAATCAGGAACCCTGTAGGACTGTTTGAGTTCAACAGTCACTTTCCTGTGGGTCCTGCATGTTCAGATTATACAGCAACAGTCAAACAGTCTAGGCAAGAGCATTTCTTGCCCAAATGGCTAACTTGCCATGTTGAAAGAAAACTTCATAAAACGTTTCTTCAATGCCCTTCTTCCTCTCAGACGTAATTGGTGATGCCAGAAGCAGACATTTCTCATTGTCAAGAAAAACCCTAAACCATTTTAAATGTCATTTTCTGAAGGCCTTTGAAAGGTTTGAAGACTATCTATCTTAAATATATTTTTGTAAATCTAGAAAACCTAACTTACCTAAATATAAGTTCTGACTATTTTAAGTAACTATCTTTAATCTGTATAATTATGTATTATGTTTTAAAAGATCAATGTAAACACAATACTTAAACAAGAGAAATATACATATCACAAAATTGACCTTAAATTTGTATCAATAAATGAGGATCCATTCCAATACAAAGTATTAATTTCTATACCATATTCCCTTTTTTCCTTTAGAAAGAGATCGACTGTGATCATTACCATTTATAAGCAACCCTGTATAAATGAAAACAAACATTTAAACAATATTTGGGAATTTGGGCATTGGTCATTGCAAGCTGCTTCCTACTGGATAGGGGAATTGTCCATAGCATGGGGATCATGACAAAACATAGAAACCTGTATAAGTCCTTGTTTTTGTGGTCTGTATGGATGTATCATCACAGCTGTTTCAGATGCTGGATTGCCTGGACATTGCTTCCGAGGGCCTTGCTTCATCCAACCACAGAAGCCTGGAAGGAATCCATAGCTTTCTATTTTCTGTGGAAACATAAACAAAAACTCTTTTTCCAAGTAAACTGTCCTTATATTTAAAGTTAGAAGTCAAAGCAATTTTGAAATGTATAAGTTGGATTAATTCAGCAGCATCTATAACCAAGTATATTTTAGCAGTTGTTCCTTCCTTAGCCACTGAACAACTGAAAAACACAACAGTATACAGTATCCAGACTTTCTGTGTATTTTCCATCTTTACATGGCTTATATTACTCTGTTTCTTTTACTTTTATTTATTTATTTATTTCTCTGAGACAGGTTATCTCTTTGGAAATCTACCTGCCTCTGCCTCTGGAGTGCTGGGGTTAAAGGTGTGAGACACCAATGCCTAGCTACTCTCTTTATTTATGTTTTTTCAGTATCTTGTTACTTTTACTGTCCCAAGTCTACCTATATTTTTAAACACAATATAAACCTTTTCGAGGTTTTACTTCATCTGAATCTGACTTTATTGTAAAACTTTTTTTTCTGGCCACCTGTCTTATATAGGCTAAAGAACATTCCTAAAATGGAAACAGCTGCTCGCTTCCCAACATGGCGGGTGTAAGTTTGCTGCCAGCTCACTGGGAGCTGTGCTCACCACCTAGTTGGAGATGTGGTCACTGCCACTTTCAGCTGCAGGTACACACTCTCAATTGTTAGCAGGGCATCTTAAAAGAATCTTGTAGTTGTTTTGCTGCTTGTGCTAAGTCAGGAAGACTCTCTAGAGTGAGCTGCGTGAGTCCCTGCTTGTCTCTACTAAAACAGAGTCCACCTGAGAAAAATGCTGCTACTAAGAAGCCGTGCTTCTCTCTATTCTGTTGTTTCTAAAATTCCTTTTAAGCTTTTGTCATTCCACGTGGAAATTCATGATCCCACTTCTGACAACTATATGTAATATAGTTTTACCTGCCAACCACCTGGGCCCTGCTGAGCTGTCTGAACCCCCAAATAGGTTACCTCACTCAGGATGGTTTCTTTAGTGCCATCCATTTTCCTGAAAATTTCAAGATTCCATTGTTTTTTTTCCCCTGAGTAGTACTCCATTGTGTAAATGTACCACTTTTTCTCTATCCACTCTTCAGTTGTGGGGCATCTAGGTTGCTTCCAGGTTCTGGCTATTAAAAATAATGCTGCTATAACATAGTGAAACAGACATGCTTGTATGAATGTGCATCTTTTGAGTATATGCCTAAGAGTGGAATTTCTGGGTCTTGTGGTAGACTGATTCCCATTTTCCTGAGGAATCTCCATACTGATTTCCAAAGTGGCTGTACAAGTTTGCACTCCCACCAGCAAAGGACCAGTGTTCTTCCTCCACATCCTCTCCATAAACTGTCATTGATGTTTTTTATATTAGCCATTCTGACAGGTAAAAGATGATATCTCAAGGTTGTTTTGATTTGCATTTCCCTAATGGCTAAGGATGTTGAACACTTTAAGTGTCTCTCAGTCATTTTAAACTTCTCCATTGAGAATTCTCTATTTAGTTCAGTCCCCCACTTTTTAATTGGATTCTTTGGTGTTTTGGAGACTTGCTTTTTGAGTTCTTTGTAAATTTTGGAGATTAGCCCTCTGTCAGATGTGGGGTTAGTGAATATCTTTTCCCATTCTGTGGACTGCCTTTTTATCTTGCTTACTGTGTCCTTTGCCTTACAGAAGCTTCTCAGTTTCAGGAGGTCCCATTTATTGTTGATCTCAGTGTTTGTGCTACTGGTGTTATGTTCAGGAAGCAGTCTCCTGTACCAATTTGTCCATGGGTACCTCCCAATATCTCTTCTAAGAAGTTCCGTGTCGCTGGATTTATGTTGAGGTCTTTGATCCATTTGGACTTAAGTTTCATTCATGGTGATAGACATGGATCTATTTGCAGTCTTCTACACACCAATACCCAGCACCATTTATTGAAGACTCTATCTTTTTTCCATTGTATAATTTTAGATTCTTTGTCAGGTGTTCATAGGTTTGTGGATTAATATCGTGGTGTTGAATTCGATTCCATTGGTCTACCTGTCTATTTTTGTGCCAATACCAAACTGTTTTCAGGACTATAGCTCTATAATAGAGCTTGAAGTTGGGGATGGTGATGCCGCCAGATGTTGCTTTGTTGAGCAGAGTTGTCTTGGCTATCCTGGTTATTTTGTTTTTCCATATAAAGTTGAAAATTGTTCTTTCAAGGTCTGTGAAGAATTGTGCTCAGATTTTGATGGGGGTTGCATTGAATATGTAGATTGCTTTTGGCAAGATTGCCATTTTTACTACATTAATCCTACCTATCCAAGAGCATGGGAGATCTTTCCATTTTCTGGTGTCTTTTTTAATTTCTTTCTTTAAAGACTCAAAGTTCTTGCTACTACTACAGGTATTTTACTTGTTTGGTTAGCGGTACCCCAAGGTATATTATGTTGTTTGTAGCAATTGTAAAGGGTGATGTTCCTCTGATTTCTTTCTCAGCCCTTTTATTATCTGTATATAGTGGGGCTACTGATTTTCTTGAGTTGAACTTGTATCCTACTTCTTCGATGAAGGTGTTTATCAGCTGTAAGGGTTCTCTGGTAGAGTTTTTTGGGTCACTTACGTAAACTATCATATCATCTGCAAATAGCGAAAGTTTTACCTCTTCCTTTCCAATTTGTATCCCCCTTGATCTGCTTTTGTTGTTGTATTGCTCTAGGTAGAACTTCAAGTACAATATTGAAGAAGTATGTGGTGAGAGGCCAGCCTTGTCCTATTCCTGATTTTAGAGGAATTGTCTTGAGTTTATCTCCATTCAGCTTGATGTTGGCTGTTAGTTTACTGTATATAGCTTTTCTTATATTTAAGTATGTTCCTGTTATCCCAGATCTCACCAAGACCTTTATCATGAATGGGTGTTGGATTTTGTCAAAGGCTTTTTCAGCATCTAGTGAGATGATCATGTGATTTTTTTTCTTTCTCAGCTTGTTCATATGGTGGATTACATTGATGGATTTTCATATGTTGAACCATCCCTGCATCCTTGGAATGAAGCCTACTCGATCATGATGGATGAGTTTTCTGATGTGTTCTTGGATTCTATTTGCTAGTATTTTAATGAGTATTTTTGCATCAATGTTTATGATGGATATAGGTCTGAATTTCTCTTCCTTAGTTGTGTCTTTGTGTGGCTTGGGTATCAAGGTTATTGAAGCCTTGTAAAAAGAGTTTGGCAAATACCCTTCTGCTTCTATTGCATGGAATACTTTGAGAAGAATTGGTATAACCTGTTGTTTGAATTTCTGGTAAAATTCTGCACTGAAGACTTCTGGCCCTGGGCTTTGTTTGGTTGTGAGACTTTTGATGACTGCTTCTATTTCCTTAGGTGTTATAGGTCCTTTTATATTGCTTATCTGTTCTTGATTTAATTTTTGTAAGTAATATCTATCCAGAAAATTTTCCATTTCCTTTACATTTTCATATTTTGTGAAGTATAGCTTTTCAAAATGTGACCTGATGATTCTCTGGATTTCCTCACTGTCTGTTATCCTGTCTCCGTTTTCATTTCTGATTTTGTTAATTTGCATGTTCACATTCTGCTGTTTCGTAAGTTTGGATAAAGGTTTGTCTATTTTGTTGATTTTCTCAAAGAACCAACTCTTTGTTACTAGGATTTTGTGGTGCATTGGCTCTTGCCGCTGGAATGGTAGCCACTGTGGCAGACCCCAAGCACAGGCAGGCGGCCTGGATATGGGTCCTGGTTTACCGTGGGTGGAGCAGGAGACTAGGATGTGTTGCCTCTAGCTGCCGGGATGGAGGCCTCAGTGGCAGACCCCAAGCACCATACCATTTCTTAATGATATGAAATGGCATATTTGCTAGGTGTGGTGGCACACGCCTTTAATCCCAGTGCTGGGGAGGCAGAGGCAGGCAGATCTCTGTGATTTTGAAGCCAATCTGGTCTACAAAGCTACACAGAGAAACCATGTCGCAAAAAAGTGAGGGATTTTTTTAGCATTTTAGAAAAGAAAAATATACTTATGTTAAACTGAACAGTTTAAATAGTTTAACTGTACATTTCTGCAGGATTAAGCATAATCACAATGTTGTACAACGACTACCATCACCCATCTCTAGAGCCCTCTTTCTTTACAATAAGAAACTGGATACCCATTAAATAGCTGAGTTCCTTCTGCCTTCTGCCCCTAGTATATCTCTCTACTTCTCTCCTGTGAACCTGGGTATTCTTTAATCACTCCATGGAAGGAGAAATCTTTAAGACTGTCTTTTTGTCTATTTTACTTCACTCAGGTTCATTACTTCAGTGTGTGTCATAATCTCATTATTTTTAGTTGTCAAATAGTATTACACATATATTATTCATGTTTACTTACAATTTTTGTGCTGTAGTCTTTTAAGATGTCTATATGTTTGAACTATTGAGATAACTTTGCTGTGGATATTAGTATACAAGTATTTGAGTTTCTGTGTTTAATCTTTGGTGTATATTTCCAGGAACAATGTTGCTCAGAGAAAACTCATACAATTTAGCCATTCAAGGTATTCATCATGGAGGACTTACATGTGCCTTACACGAGGATGAAGAATGAAGCTCCTTTTCCTTTCAAACTATTTTCCATGAAAGAACCTTGTAGTGCGTAAATAGCTGGAGTAAGGACCATGCCTGAACCTGCAGCCTGAATATCACAGTATTTGCTTACTCATATGGAAGGGTTAGGTGTTCTGAAGACCAGGGTATAACACATTAATTTCATTCAGAATGTATTGTGCACAGGGAATTTCAGTGGTCAGTTAATTCTGACAGAAATGGTACATAGAAGAAACACATCCTCTTCTCAGGGATAGTATTGACAACAGTGATGTTCCATGATTCTAGGGCGCTCTTACCTAGGATCTTAGCACAGCTGTGTTGCTCTGCTTAATACTTTCTGACAACAATTCCAGCTGTTCTGCAATTCTAGGAGTTTATTATTGGAGTTATTGTTAGCCAATTTTTCCTGCCATGTAGCATTTTATCAAATTAAAAATACAATAACTGGCTAGGCTATTCTACCTATTTTGATATGAATAGAAAAAGTGCATGACCTATCTAAAGTAAAGAGCTTGGATTTTGGAATTACTCATAAATTTTCCCAGCTCCGTACTTGCAAGTATCACAAAGCAGATGGTTTATAAAAATAGAAGTCCATTGTCTCAGGACCATGGAGGCTGAAGTTGTAAAATCAAGGTGTTGATATGGCCATACTCCCTTTCCATTCTCTGGTGATGTTTCTCCCAGACTCATCAAAGATCTGGTAGCCCAGTGTTCTGTGTCTCGAGGATGGGTAAATCCAAATATCTGTGTCTTCATAAAACTATCTTCTCTCTGTGTCCATATTTATATGAATTTTTTCTTTATGGTAAGGAATGCTAATATTCAATTATGGCCTTCTCTATTCCATTATGACATCATCTAAATTGAACTAAGTATATTTGCTATAAAATAATTGCCAAGTAAGTCCATATTATTCATGTGTCAGCGGTTAGAACATATCTCTTTAGGAGACATTCAACTTATAATATTATTTTTTGTTTTATTTTAAAATTCAATTCTCACAAGCTCTAAGACCTTGAGAATGCTACCCACTGGCTTCAAGAGTCACTATTCTATCTGTTTTTAATATAAGATGATTAAATAAAAATAATGTAAGATGGCTAGCACATTGTCCCAGAAACTAAGGGTTCCAACGTGCTAGCAGATTAGATTGTCATTAGTTCTTCAAAACAGTCCTATGTTTAGTGTTTACTTTAGGGTTCTGCTCAAGAGAAGACCACCATCCATTTAGAGGAGATCTGATTGTTAACATGGGATCCATAAACAGAATTCCAGGGAACCCAGGAAGTTATACAAAGCTGAGTTTGTTCTGTGTATTCTATTAGTTTTCCTCTCTGGAGAAATGATCTTTGAGTTCACCAAAAACACCTTGCTATATTGCCAAATTTAAGAATGAGCTTGCACTCCCATGCAGAAGTTCATGATTATCATGGGAGGGAAACTGTATAGGGGAAACGTCAATCTAGATAATTTAGAGCTATCTTGGAGAGAAAGATTGAGAGGTGCCTTCCAAAAGAAGGGTTAGGGCTCAAGGTTTATAAAGGCAAGGCTTATAATGTGGGTCTTTTCTCAACCAGTCTCATAGTAATCTTATTAGACATTATGAGAAAATGGTCAGCCACACCAATGTGCAGAGCAGAGAAATGAAACTCAGAGAAAAACATGTGCAAGCTCATACAACTAGAAAGATGTAGAAACAAAATGCCCACCCTCTTCTGCTTGCCTCCAAGCCCAAAGAGAACACTTTGCATCTCATATTTTCTCATCCTTTCTACTAATTTGACTCTTGACATAATCTTGAGATTAAAAATAAGAAAACTAATATCATTTTCAAAGATCCACTAATCAAAGTCATAAAGCCAGTGAATGGTAAATAAATAGTTAATTCTTACTCGTTGATGTAATTTTTTCAAAAAATTTGCTCTTGTTTAATAAATATTTACTATACTCTATATTTAATATACATTTTTTCACATAATCCCATTGTATAGATGAGGAGAAAACACCCTCTGGAGAAAGAGTGAGAATAGAAAATATACTTGTACTTTCAACTTGTACTTTCATTCTCTCTTTTTGTAATGGTGTGTGTGTGTGTGTGTGTGTGTGTGTGTGTGTGTGTGTGTGTGTGTGTGTGTGTCTCCCTATGTAGCCCAGGCTAGCTGTAAAAACACTACCGTTCTGCCTCCTGAATGTTGGGATTACCTGTGTTCATTACCGTGTCCATCTTGAAAATCTCTAATATCATTTGGTTTAAGCTCTTGTCTCAGAAGCCTGTAAAACATAGCAGAGGGGATCTCACTATTAATAGGGCAGAAACTAGAAAACAGACAGACTAGACTCAGGAGAATCAGATTTAAGTACTGTGAAGAAAGCTTGGTCATCAGCATATTCACCGGGGAATGTCCTGAGTCACTAGAAGCAGAGGTGAATGGGGAAATGTAAAATTGAGAGTATTTTCCAATCTGTTCAGAAATTCATTCCCTTCTAATACCCTGCTAGCCCGGGAAAAAGAAAAAAAAACAAAACAAACAAATAGAAAACAACTGACTATTCACGCTGTTGTGTGGCTTTTCCTCTGAAAAAGAAAATATGCTTAGTGAAGAGACTGGAGTCAGCTACAGAAGACAGAGGGACTGGGGGATGGAAGCTGCCTGTTGTTGCCACTCTCTTGCAAAGTGGTAACTCAACCCTAGTGACCTCCAGAATACGCCTAGAGTTTTTGTAAGTCTGTATACTAGCCATGGCTACATAGATGTTATGTAGAGTCATTTACACAAGATTCCACATGCTTGGAACATCCTAGCAGGGCATTAGGGCTGCACATTGAAATATGATTATTTCAGACACCTGTGAAAGTTCTAGCATGACCTGTTGCACCTAAAGCAGATTTACATGAATAAATAGGAGAAACAACTTTGGGCAAATCATATTAGTAAGACAAAGATCTAAAGCAACATAGGAGAAGAGGGAGTGGGGTAATAGCCAGAAAACAAAAACTAGTTTTGGGAAAGCATCATTTAGAATAAGTGGAAAAGTTCAAAGATGATTGAGAAGACACATTTAGGGAAGTTTGTTAGGAAAATAGAGATAGGAAATACAAAAAAAAGAGAGACAAATCTAAGACAGTTTAAAGGCCGTGTAAGAAGAGTTGTCGTTCCTTACACACAAGGTGAGGAAATGGTAGGTGTGGGAGACAAAGTTGTGTAATCCCAGAGTGTGAAGTGCTAGCGCAGGAGATTCTGAGTTCAAAGTCAACCCGGACTGCATAGTGAGACCATGGTTCAAAATAATAGGCAACAACAGCAGCTACACTGTACAGAGAGAGAGAAAACTAGCACAGAGGGAAGAGGGGACCAATCCTATAATTTACAAAAATGGCGCTGGGATTGGTATCACATACTTACGCCGTCACGAAATTTGTAAATAGTGAACATAAATATGTGGTTAGGTTCTGGAGAAGAAAATTGGGGTCTAGTGAAACAACATGAATATAGCCATGGACTTCTTAGTGACAACATTAAAAGCTGGTCATGAAGGAAAACAGCGCCTTCAAATTCTGAAGGAAAATGCAAATTCTGATACTGATATTCAACACAGAGCCAAACTACTGGTGAGCAAATAAAAAGAGTTTTCACAATATTTTAAAATTGCTATCCGTGTAAAATTTCCTACAAAGCTGCTGTGGGATATGTTTACTGAAAAAATAAAATAAAAAGCAGAACAGCCCTAGGGAGAGGGTGAAGGACAGCTCAGGAGGAGACCTGCCCAACCAAGGAGACGAGCTGACTAGCACAGGTCAGTGGACTCTCGGGGACATCCGTGAGGATGTCATCATGACTGATGCTCTTGAACTCAACCAAACAAAGGGATTAGAAATGAAGAGGGAAAAGCCACACAGACAAGTGAGGACAACTGTGAACAAGACAATCACCTTGGGAGAAAAAGAAAATTGTGTGAATGTGGCACGCATAACCAACCACAATTATGTAGTCAGAAGAATTGATATAAGGACTGTGAGTTAGCTGAGATGAGTAGGTCAGATGCAATTGTATTGGAAAGACGGGATCATGCTGGCTTTAAACCAAAAAGATTGAGCAAATAAGACAATCCTCATCCGTCTTTGAAATTCAATAACTAATGACTAACACTGAGAAGAAAAATGGATGACTAAGGTATATTGTTTTAAGGTGTAGTGGAAATGACCCATGTATTAGCTAAAAGAGGGCAGAATAACTGCTTCTAAGTGGGAAAGAATAGGAGAGAGAACAATGAGCAGCATAAATCCTATTTTTTCCATAAAAACCTTTGGAAATTTTGATTACTTATAAATATAAAATCAACAGATAAAATAAAATTATTTGAAATAAATAAATAAAATATGATTAATAGTTATCTTTAGGTAGTTTTATTCTTATTTCTATTGCACTGTGTTTTATGTCTAAAATATTTTTAAATTAAAAACAATCTTTATTGTAAGCAAAACATTGGAAGCTGAGAAGGGCCAGATACATTTCCTAGCATCTTTTAAGTGGAGGCTGTAGAAGTCTGATGGAACCCTTGCTTGAATCAAATCTTTTTTATCTTTTATCAAAACATTTCACCCTCATTAAAACCTAAGAAATACAACAGCTGTATTTTGAATAATTTGTATAATTGAATAATTTTCAGATGATTCTATACTATGTCAGCTTGACAGTTACTGCTCACTAGGACGTTATCATCTCTCATCACATATATTCTCTCTATCAATCTCTCATTTGATAATCGTACTGCTCTATCATTACTCACTATCTATCTCCTATCTATCATCTGTTTATCTATCATATATCTATTTATCTATAACATCTATCTACCATCTATCTATCTATCTATCCATCTATCTATCATCCATCTTTATCTCTTTCCAGAAAGGTGAGTAAATTTTAATGACACATGTTCTATAGACAAGGTATTCTAATCCTGGTTTGGTGTTCTCAGACTGCTGAATCTGCTCTCCTGTTTATCAGCCTCCTTCCCCTTGGAGATCACAGGTTTCCTGAGGACATAACTGAGTCCAACTCTCCTTTGCTTTCCCTATCAGAGCTTACAGAGTCCCAGTCACCCAGATGCTCACTGAAGGCTTGCTGATTTCAATCTCCAGCACAGCTGTGGCTTCTGGGGGCGTGATTTCGGCTTCTTTCCTGTCTTGCTGTGACTGTCCTAAGAGGCTGTAAGCACTTCTTGCTAAGTGATTCCATTTGAGAAGCAACCCAGCAGATAAGGCACTCATTGGATTCATGCAGAACTGTACATCGGACCTTAAGAACTATCTTCTTAAGTGCTACCTTAAATTTGTCTGGCCATTTTATTCTTTCCCGGATCAGTCATGCAGTGTCCATTCTTGTAAGCGGACAGAGTTAGAAAAGGGGCCAATTCTATCTCTGTTTGGCAGGCTGTGATTTAATTTTGGTGCCTTTCTGTTGCCATAGTGAAATACACTTACTGCTCCTCAAAGATCACGCAGCTCTGACAAAGCAAATGTCCTTTGGCTCTCATGTTAATTACCCTTGGTTTCTGGAGAGCTTCTACCCGTGTCCTCACTAAGGATGCTTGATGTTTATGATAGTGCATGAGGCGCAAAAATGGCAGCTCTCAACATTTTCGACTCATTCTGAAAATAGCTGAAACCTTGAGGCTTTAAGATAGAAATCCGGTGTCTGCTAAAAATCTGTGCGTGTGATGGTGTCAGAAAGACATCTGAATGGTCAAATGTACCTCACTAAGAAGTTAGTAGGTTTTCATTTTATTTGTGTGTGTGTGCATACATGTGCTTATACATACATGTTCATGTGTGTCTCAGAAGGTCAGAGGGCAAAAGTGGGTTCTCTCCTTCCATCATCTGGTTCCTAGAGATCAAATTCAGGCTGGTAGGCTTCGTGGCATTGTCTTTACCTGCTGGCCCAAGGGGTCTTTTAGCAACATGTTGTTTGTGTGACCTCTTAGGAAGTGCATAGTATTAATAATGATGTGCTTAGAAATGATGATCAAAAATTGTTTCATATTTTTCTTCCAAAGTCATTCAAACACCCCAGTACTCGCACATCACTCCTCTTAGTTACCAAGGTTTTATTAAGCATGCTTTCTGAATGGCTCTAGGTGATGTGACATGGGGGGAAAGCCCTACGTGATGTCTTTCTTCACTCTGCCTATATTCTTGGCACAGAATCTCCTTTATCGAATTTTCCATCATTTCACTTAATATTTTGTTAATAAAGGAGTAATTCTGGGCTGATGTCAAGGTAACGTATTTAGTAACAATAGCAAAAATAAAAGCAGCAATACTAATAATTCCTTTATTGGCTCCTGCTCTGCTAAAACACTTGACCCACACCATTGATGTAATATATGTTCCTGCAACTCTGTAATAATTTTAGAAGCTGGACTATATGTGATCAGAATCTTACAGAGGCAGAAGTTGAGATGAAAACACATTAAATACTATGCTTTATATTGCTAGCTCCTAAGCAGTAGCATAGCCAAAATCCAAACTCAGGAGTTCCATGGCTTTGCTAATGTATTCTGAATCTCAGGCTCATTGTAATATTGAAACATGGAGCTTGGGATCATACAAAGTTGGGCTGAAGTCTAAGCCCCTATATTGGGGGATTTCATTCCCTGGGTGTATATAACTTATCAAAACCCTAATAATATTACTATTTCACACTGATTGGGCAAGATTATACAAAATAATGTGGATTAATGTGTCTGGATGATACATGCAGGCAGTGTAGATGTGTTATCAACTCTTTATGTGCAAAACCATAAATCTTCTTGAGACTCAAGATGGGACGAGGGTGGAAATCGAGATGCGAGGCAATAACTTCAATCACTTTTCCCTTAACGATCTCTTCTTCTAGCGATATGATCACTTTATAAGTGCCCCCTCCCTGCTCTTCTTTGCTTGGCTGACTGTAAAACTGCTCCAAGTTTTGGAAAGCCAGATGAGTGTTTCTTTTCTCTGAAACTGTTTTTAATCTTCTCAACTAAGAAGAGACTTTTTTTCAGCTTTAGAAATCTTGTGTGTTTTACTATATAGAAAAATAAATACATTCTAAATAAATAAATAAATAAATCCATGCAGACTTGTACTAGGCAGGTTCTAGCAGAAACTCTGGACTCAAGGGCCCGTTCCCAAGGTGATAAAAGCAGTTAAAATTGCTGAGTAAAGAGAGACTCTCACACCAGCTGCTGCCTCCAGCCGGAGGATGGAGGTTTCCTGAGTTACCTTTGCAGTGATGCAACTGTCTTTGAGTGACAGATACTTCTTTAAGTAATCCCAATCAACTCATTTGGTTCACCAAACTAGACTTGCCTGCGAGTGTTTCTTTGGTTGTCATCTGTACTCTACTGAGATTCAACAAATGTCAGTTCATGTCCCTCTAGACAAAGGGACTTAGCAAATTTCCATGCCTTTTCCTGGTATTCTTTCTGATACTTCAGTTGTTATGGTTTCAATGGGTCCCTGGTTTTCTTGTGCTGGGAAGTCAATACCAAAATCAAATGTTGATAGTCTTTGGAGTGAAGCTTTGGGGATATAACTGAATCATATAAGGTCACCAAGATGACAACATGACAGGACTTGTGGCTTTATAAGACGATGAAGAGAAGATATACCTGGAAGGAAGGATATCATGCTCAAGAAGAGGAGGCAATGTGATCTGGTATATGTGTGCTTTGTGTCACCATGTGACCCTGTGGGCCATGTGACAATCCAATGGAAGTCTAACCACATGACAACAGTAGCTTGCTCTTGGGATTCCCAGCCTCTGAACTAGCAGCTGAGTAAAACTCTTGTTTCCTTTTCTTAATAAATTTCCAGTCTAAGAACCTGTGGCAAGAAACAAATGAAGACTCTAATGCAGCAATGAAATAATGAGCAAAAGTTATAAGAAGGAGATGGACTGGACACTAAGAGCAGTTCCTTCAGGGTGCTTCAGTGGGCTCCCTGGAGTGGTGGAACTTGACTTCTTTGCAGTACTGTGATCTTCTAGAGCAATCCCATCAGCATTACTTTGAATTTGAGTTAGTCTTAATTTTAAAAGTTAACATTTGGTCAGGTGTGGCAAATGCCATTTAAGCCCAGTATTTGGGAGGGTTAGGATTCAAGATCACACTGGGTTTGATGCCAGCCTATACTGCATGAGACTCTGTTTCAAAATAAATCAGATAAACAGATAAAATTAGGATTAATGAAAGAATATTGGAGATACCTTGATGAAAATCAAAATCAGACCTTTCTAAACATGAAGCCAGATATTTCAATTCCATTAGGGTGTGTTCCTATCTTATGATTCCATTGTATGCCATATATTGGCTTTGTTCTGTTGAACTGAGGACCCATTTTCTCTATGTTTAGCCAGTTATTTTAATTTTTCTGGACTTCAGTGGCAGAAAGAGAAAAACATACATTTCTAGGTCAGGAAAACCAGTGTGAGGATATATAATAGAATGGCTATCATTTAGACCAACACCCCTGGCTAGGGATGAGGGATGGAATGATTGATAGTCATCGAATGACTGCAAGTAGTTTGTGGGACATGGCTTCCACCCATCAAAACTACAAGTACCTACTTAAGAAAAGTAGAAACAGAAAGATGTAAGTGCTGTAGGAAGTCACACCTTGGCATACTCAGTGGCTTATTCTATTTCATATGCAAAAGATTGGCAGATATAGTTGATTATGTTTAGTGGAAGGCAGCAAAGAACAGGGCTGGAGGGTAGAAAGCCCATCTGAATTCTCACTCTACTACTCTGCCACTCTGGCCTTGAAAAAATAACTTAATTTCTCTGTTGCAATTGGCCCATCTTTAAAAAAGAATAGCAATTATAGTAGTGCTGTTTTGTAGAAATGGTGGAACGATGGGATAATTATGGTACATGCTTAGAATAACAATGGGTATCCTTTATATAAGGTTGGATGTTGACTATGATTAATTATTTTCTCATCCCATTAGACTGAAAGTTCCAGCAGGCAGACAGACTTCTCAGGGCCTAGAACAGTGCTCATAGCTGCTGACTGGGTCATCAATGACTGTATTTTCATTGAGCATGAGCCCAGTTCAGTGAGCAATGTCTTTGCTGAACTTTACCACGCTTTGGTCTTCTGTTCTCCTGGGAAAGGAAATAAAGGTATTTGCAGGCTGGAGAGGTGTGTGAAACTTATCTTTACAGATCACAGAACTAAATAACACCACATTTAAGTAGAAAGGTTGTGGAAAACTGAGCAGAAACTTTTCCTAGGAACTTATCTTATTTTGGTGCTCTTGACCTGAGTCACACTGTCCTGATTTAATATGCCAGTAACTGGGACCATGAGCCATCAGAAGTTAGCATTGTGCTTTGCAAACAAGCATTCACCCAAAAGTTATCAGCATAAGCAAGATTCAGACGACCTACTTGAAGCCGATAGTCATGCAAAGAACATCAGTGCATCAGCCTTTGAAATGGCGTTAGCATCCACACACACGGATATGTTTAGGTTCTTGAAAACATTGGAATTTAGAAACTTTCTGACTCTGTATATGAGAGAAAAGAACACAAGTTATACATTGTGTTTATATCATAGAAAAATATTTCAAAAGCGAAAGCATTTATATTACAGATTCATGTCAAAACTTTGATGGGCCTGTGAGATGGCTCAGTAGGTAAAGGAACTTGCCTCCAAGCCCAACATCTTGAGTTCAGTGACCCAGAATTGATTTCAACACATCGTCCTCTGACTCTAGTTGTAAGTAGTGGCAGTCTCACACCCTCCCAACCAGAACAAATGGATTCTTTTTAAAATGATTAATTCATAGGCTCTTCTTTCTATAAAAAGCTTTTAATTTAAAATATAGGGACATGTTTGTAAAAGCAATTTTGAAATAAAAAAGACAAACTCAGAAGGGCCAAAAGATTGATATGTTTGACTAAGACCTCCATTACTTAAATGTGTTCAAAGGGATAGCCAAGAAAATTTGACCTGATACCTTATAATGAATTAATTTACTTAAATTTAAGTGCACATGCAAGTTGAAATGACTAACAAGTAATTTAAATAGACAAAATATGTGAATAGGCAGTTTACCGAAAAATATATAACATACCCATACAACTTCACTCATTAAAGACAATAATATATCCATCATTTTGTCTTGTCAGATCAAGGCAATCGTGTGTAGCAGTGTTGGCAAGTTAAAAATTATCTCCTGATGAATAGATTTATGTCAACTTGACACAGGATGTCAACGGAGAGGAGGGAGCCTCAATGAGAAAACACCTGCGTAAGATTGGTCTGAAGGCAAGCCTGTAGGACACTTTCTTAATTGGTGATGGATATGGGAAGGTCCAGGTCTTTGTAGGTGAAGCCAGCCCAGGGCTGGTAGTCCTGGGTTTTGTGAAGAAAGCAGACTGAACAAGACAGGGAGAGCAAGTCAGTAAGCAGCACCCCTCCATGGCTTCTGGATCAGCTCTTGCTTCCAGGATCCTGCCCTATTTGAGTTCTTGTCCTGATGTCCTTTGATGAACAGTGATGTGGAAGTATAAGCCAAATAAACCCTTTCCTCTCCAAGTTACTTTGGGTCACGGTGTTTCATCATTGTAATGGTAACCCTAACTAAGACACTCTTTATATCACTGATATGTAGGGGGGTTGGTGCAGTATCTTGGCAGGGCTACTGACAACATCTTCACATTAGAAAGTTGGCATAAAGTAAGCCTGCAAACATGCACAAAAGCCCATCAAGGATATCTGAGGAAGTGTTACTGGTAGTAAGTAATTAAATCACTTTCAATACTCATCAATAAGTGCAGTAATTTGAGACAATTGAATACAAATGGGCAGCTTAAAACAATTAGATCTCTGTATGTTGTATGAATGGACAGACATGGTAGAGTTGCTAGTTGCCAGTTCTGCTGCCAGAAAGGAACACACACATGCCAAGAAAAACCCTTAACAGACACCTAGCATTTGTAACAGTGGTTGCATTGTAGGAACAGAATTGAAACTTTGAAAATAAGGCCCAATTTCCATTGAGTAATTGCACGTTTAAAAGTGATTGTCATTTTCAGATTTCAGCGGGGCAGACACTGCACTTCTGGCTTACAGTGTCTCATCTTGGAAGCATCGTGCCTGTTGGGTTTAATTAGCTCCATTTTACAGATGGGACATTGTGATTTGGAAAGACTGAGTAACATGTCCAGGGTCACACAGCTGGTGTCCTTGTTCCATCATCAATAGGAAGATTTACATAAGCAGTTTGTGGGACTTGGTTCTCAATAGACTCACATATGTTCACGATTTGCTACTTCCGAAGGCTGGGAATCAAGGTTTTCAAATATTGTTATCTCAAAATATCCTAACAAAGATGTGTCGCTTTACTTTCTAGAACCTCCTTCTGCAAAGCCCTAGTGTCAGGGTATTATTTCAAATTCTGAAAGGGGGTGGTCCTCTTTTCTTCCTTCAATAATGTTAGTTTCACAAAACATTGAGGTTGGGAGGGGTGGAGTAAGAGAAATAAAGAAACTGATAACATTGTTAGCAATGTGTCTTAGAGTCAGCAAGATTCCATTTAGGGAAATATTTAGGGAGTATAATTTGATTCAAACCATTCTAAATGAGAGGGAAAGTTCCCTGTTGTTATCCCTAGGTCTCCAGTTGGAGTGGTTAGATGTGTAAAAACAACACTATGGTGCCTGGGAAGACAGTGGAGGAGCCTGTGTTTAGAATCAGAAAGACAAACACTATATGCCTAAAAAAACACTGTGGGATTTCTGTTGGAAATCCACAATTCTGAATTTGTCTGTCTCATTATGGTAGTGTCACAATGTATGAAGTTTGGTTGTATTTTCAAATTAACTTTCTAACTGATGATTGTGTGGTTAGGCATTTAGAAGGACTGTTGTAGTCAATTTGGAACTTGTCTTTCCATCAGTTAAAAAGAAAAAAAAGCATTTAAAAACACTGGTGTGGGTGTTTTGTCAGTGTACCACAAGCATGCATGGTGCGCGCAGAGGTCAGAAGAGGGCATCAGATCCCCTGCAACTGGAGTTAGAGATTGTGAGCTGCCATGTGGGTGCTGGGAACTGAACCTGGGTTAACTGGGAGAACAGCCAGTGCTCTTAATCACTGAGCCATCTCTCCAGCCTCCAGAGCACTTCTGATCACCACTGCTTTTCTCCCTAGGCTGTATTCCAGGGAGGAGGGGCTTTGGGTGGCCTAGAACTATCTCTGAGTCTGTCCTCTCTTTAATTCATAAGACACAAGATGTGTTTTCTGTCTTTACTTTTTCCTCCTCAGAATTTTCTGAGAACTGACATTTGGAAAGGCACATTAAATTAGGAAGTTTTCTTCCAATATAAAACTGAAGGGACATTAGCTGACTCGAGCATTGGCTCTGGCCTAGCCCTTTTCCCCAATTCCCTCTGCCTTGCTAAAAACCATTACATTGCATTCCTGAGGCTAGCCCACAAGGTTGAGTCCCTTATTTGGCCACTCCTCCTCCTGAGGCTGACTACAAGGATCCAGTATTGAAATGTATCAATCAGAAACCCCCTTTGGCTCACCTAATTAAAATAAATACCCATCCTAGCATGGGGTTTCTCCTCAACCCTTTATACACTGCCATTTTCCTATGTGCCAGGTCTGTCTCCTCTCTATGCAGAGATGGTCCTTTGTTCCCCTCTGGGACAAATACCCTTATCCCCTCTCCTTTGTTCCCTTCCCCTTTTCTCTCATCTGTCTCCTGTCTCTGTCTCTTATTCCCTGCTCTTTGTCCCTCTGGGACAAACAAATCTCCTTTGTGCTGAGAACTTGGCCTTGGGGTACTGCGCTAGTGCTTTTCCTTTGACAGGTTACTGCGTATTTTGACATGTAATCATTTTCTATTTTTGGCTAATGCTTAAAATGATTTAGAAGAAGATATGCCTATGAAATAAATTAATGCCACAATGAGACTTCAAGTCTGGAAATTAGGGACATGGTTAAAGCCTCCTAGGCCACTAGTAGAAACAGGTCATGTTGAGTAACTGGGTTTGCTCAAGATTAAAATCTTGGGTTTGCAGACAAATTCTGATCAATTTCTTATATTGCACTGAGTGTAAAAAAGTCATGATTTGCTCATGTCAATGTGTAATTTGAGAGAAGATGTATAAAGAAGAATTTTGTTAATTATTTTCATGACAGCTCAAGGTAAGGCATGTACCCAAAATTGAATATCTACCCACGTATATAAAATAAATGTTTCAGAGGTGACATTCTACTCATATCCCATTTGAGTAGTTTCTGGTACATTCATTCCATTATATTCCTTTTAAAAATTTAATGTTTCTTACGAATACCAAACCTGCTTTAAACTTATTAACGGGATTTCACTCACAGTTAGCAAAATGTTCCCTGAGATTGCCCAAATGCTCACATTATTCATACTTACAAGACTTAATTGTTTGGGGATTCCTGAACGTCCTTATGACTTAGTTTGATGAATTTCCTGGGAGTCAAACTTGTATAAATCACAATACTAGACTCTGCAGGGGTTACAGAGAGAGTTATGCTTCACCTGCCTCCATGGGTAATATTCCAAGGCTGCAGAGAATCCAGTGTGTGCAAAATGACATGCAGTCTGTCCTGGAACGTATGCTGTGATAGATGAGTCATTCACATAAATAATGCTTCAGGAAGGAAACAGCTTTATTGTACCTTCTAGGTAAACATGGTTTTTGTCTAGATTTTTACTGGGGAGCATTTGGAGAAACTGAGGCTGTTTTTCCTTTCAAATCATATTGCTATTTGGGGTCCAAGTCTAGGCTGAACCATTTGTAAAGCATAAGTCCACAGAAGTAGACTTATGATCTCACATACATGGTTAAATAGGTTTTGTGCTGGAGTGGAGGAGGACGTTCAGAGAGGAAGTAGAGATGAAGTGATTATAAAAATGTACGAACTTCAGAAAACCCAGAGACCTTCAGGAGTCCCTGACCATCTCCTTTTTTCCTTCATGGAGTAAGAAGCTAATTGTTGATGATAAAGACAGAAAATAGCTCTTCACAGGTTGAGAGAAGGCTGGACAGATGGCTCAGTGGGTAAGGGTGTTTGCTACTAGACTGACCAACTGAGTTGCCAGAGAACACACATTCTGGAAAGAGAGAAGTGGCTCCTCCAATCTGTCCCCTCACTTGCACACATGTGCTATGGCATGTTACCTTCCCCATAAAAATTTTAATGCAAACTTTTCTAAGAGATGAGAGACACTTCTAGTGTCTCACACTATTTCCTTAGGAAACCCTTTAAATCTCTCACTTTGAATTTGTGTGTCTAAATCCACATTTCAAAACCAAGAAATACACTTTCTTAAGGTCATCAGGGCAAGAGACCAAAGATTGCCACCTGCCAGAAAGAGTCTGAATTTTGTCCTCATCAGGAATTGTTTTATAAGCTTAAATCTGAAAGATCATGTGTGCTTATAGTGGGTATCTCTTCTCATCGTGAGGCACCGTGAATGCAAAAGAGCGTGTGCAGAGCATCTCATCTTCAAAGCTCACTTCAGTGGACCTCACCTGTAAGCTGGAGATGAGTTCATTCTGTGAACGTACGGGTGTATCATTTTACTACTTGGGGAAACTGAAATCGTTTCGGTACAAGAGAGTGAGATAGGGGCAAAATAGGCAAGCAGAACAAAAGTTGAAAGCATAGCTGCTTTGCATGAAGCTATGAAGCTATGAGCACCTCTACACTTAGTATCACAGAAACTACTCCTTCGGTGTCTCCACATCAGTGCTCTGTGTTCTTAGAGACAGCCCCACTGCCTCTGTCCTTCCCAGGTCTCAGTGCACTTTTAAGTTTCCATTTATCTTTATGAGCACTTCCTTTCAAAGCACTCAATATAATGTCATTAGAATGCAGGCTTCACAAATGTAAACTTTCTATTTTCACCCTCTTAACACTACCTAAGCTTGGTGGATAATGTGATTAGTGGCTAATAAGTCATTTTCAGTGAATAAGTTGGTACTTTAACATAGTTTGCTATGTCATTTTAGACCAGGCATTTTGAGTTAGTCCAATGCTTCTTTCTTCGATTAGTTGTTAAAAGTAATTTATAGTAACTCTTAATATTCTTCGTTCTCTTGCTTTACAGTCAACTTTGATCACTTTGAAATTTTGCGAGCCATTGGGAAGGGAAGTTTTGGGAAGGTAAGAACTGAATTGTCCAACTACCTGCAGAGCTATGGGTCATGGACAGAGTCAGAGAATAGTGCTACCATGATAAAGACAGACAACTCGGGATTGTTTTAGAATACACTTTTGCAAAATTGTCACCATCCAGTAATGCAGGTCAACTATAAGACGAGCCATGTGCTCAGGATTTCATTGTTCAAGTCCAATCTGTCTACTGTCAGGGGCCCTGGAGAATTGTCTCTTTACCCTAAAGTAGGTGAAGATTTCAGATTCTTTTGCAAATTCCTCAGTAAGAGTTATCTTACTAATGTGAGGAGTAATGTTTTCATTGGGGAAAGAAACCACTTGATTTTTTACATTTTCTCTAATTTACCATTTCCAAAAATGTGACCATGAAAAATATATATGGTTCAGCTTCCTGTAGGAATCTTCTGTCTTCAAACTCTGACTACTATTAGTTTCTCCGTGGAGACATACTTTAAGATAAAATAATGATTCCATCTTAAATTTGCTTATTATTTTGAGGAGCTTGTATAGACCTCTAAAAGAATTACAAAACGTGGACAATTGTGGAGCTGTTTCTTCATGCTCATGTTTTTCATTATGTCACCTATGCTGGAAAAAGAAACACTTTGCCTAGTGTGGTTTTTGTTGTATCTTTTTTTAAAATCTTACCTCTCTAGTCACATCTATCCCGGGCACTTAAAGGAGGATTCAGGTGCTATTTGTCATCAGAAGGTTCTTAGCGTGGAAACAGATTTAAATTTTGTCTCGAAGATGCCAGGAGCAAAAGCAGGCAAACTAATATCAGAAAGTAGAGATTCTATTATTGATGTACTAAATACCATGAGGGATGAAAATGAAATCTTTATCCTGAGTGAAATAAGAACTTTAATCCCAGAGGAATGACAAGGGCTCTATGCCATGCTAAGGAATAAATCCTGCTTTGTGTCCCTCGGTCACACTCTTCCTTCTCCCTAACCGTTTGCTGACCTGGGTTCCCATCATCAGGTCTGCATCGTGCAGAAGAATGATACCAAGAAGATGTACGCCATGAAGTACATGAATAAACAGAAGTGTGTGGAGCGTAATGAAGTGAGGAATGTCTTCAAGGAGCTCCAGATCATGCAGGGCCTGGAGCACCCTTTTCTGGTGAATCTGTGGTAAGTGCCCCGCCTGCTCCCCTGAATAGACATTCCTGCATCCGTCTTCAAGCACGGGGTCACTGTCACATCACGACTGCCTGATGTGCACTGGCCAATCCTCATGACCGTTTTCCTTAGTGTTAAAATGAGAAAGAAAGTTTTTATTTTGTTTATCGCTGTGCTGGGTGTCAAACTCGGGACCCTGCACACAGGAGTCAAGCAATCCCCCAGAATGGTTATTTCCCCTCTTAATGCGTGTATAAGATGTGGAGGTGGTGGTGGTGGTGGTGGTGGTGTGTGTGTGTATGTGTGTGTGTGTGCATGTATAATTCATATGTGCCAGTGAGTGTGAGGGCAGGTGTTTGTGCAATTGTACTTGTGTGCAGGTCAGAGTACAACCTGGGAGTTGGTCTTCCCTTTTCACCTTATTTGAGATAATAGAGTTTCTTGCTGTTTACTCCTGTGCATACAAGGCTGGTGGGGCTCACCAGCTTCTAGAGATTCTCCTGTACTCCCCTTTCCTCCTATTGGGCATGCTGGAATTACAGATGTGTGCAGCTGCATCCAGCTTCACATGGGTTACGGGGACCCAAAATCCTATTCACATGCTTGTATAGCAAGCACTTTAGACACTGGCCCATCTCCTCAGCCCAAAGTTGCTGGCTTTTTGTTTTTGTTTATTTTTTTATTTTTTTATTTCCCTAATTTGTCAGGAATAAATACTTCCCCTTCCTCTTGGGGTTAGTGTTTCTTAAATAATTTTAATCACATGGACCAATAATGAATGTACTCAGATGTGTTTGCTACCTCTAAATAGATTTTTCTGGTGAACTGTGGGGCATGAACTTTGGATTATAAGTATGGCTTCCCTCGATAACAAGAAGTTTATCTTGGAATCTCATAGAAGACACTCTCTCCTTAAGAGAACTGGTAACATGCTGATTTCCTTGAGGCATATCTTGGAAACAGTTATAGAAGCCCATGATTTGTTAATGTCAGGCACTGTCTCCTCAGCCAGTGGGTTTAGACAGGCGTAGCACACCATTGGCTACACATTAATGCTCTTGGATCAGTTCTCAGAGCCTTTACCAGAATCTAAGGCTTAGAAGACACTGAGACACTTGTAACATTTATTACCTCTAGCGCTTTGATTTCTTGTGCATCGAGGTCTCTGCTTCCCTCTCATTTGCCAGTACATTTTAATGCATCTATTATGTTAAGAGCTGGATCTTAAAGTTAATTCAGTATGACTGCTATTTAAATATGCACGCCAAGCAGTTCCTACTCGCCAGCAGGAGCAAAGAAAATGAAAGTCTTTACCAAGAGAATGCTAATGGAAAAATAATTGAGATTTCGCCATGTGTTTGAGGACATCCTTTTGGAGGCAGCAGTGCAGAAAGCCTGCCTCCGTCCATCTTCACTGACGCAGACTACATAATCTGTAATGTCTTAGATGCTTCTCAGTTGAAAAGGAGATGGTTCTGTGTGACTTAGAAATAGATCTATTATAATTTGTGCACCACTCAGACCTCCTGAGAGTCTAATTTTGGTGCAGCCTCAGTGTATTTGTTAATCAGTATTTCTGAGTGGCCTATTCAAAATGCTGCCATGTAAGGTGCTAAAATGGATGTAGGCTTTCTCTTGCTTAGCAATCACTGTATCCTCTCTTCTCTCTCCTCCCTAGAAGTGACAAGGGTGCTGTCACTTCACAGCCTCCCTTTGTTCAAAGTCATATTTCTCCTCCTTAAAAAGCTCAGCCAGCTCATTTTCCCCTTTTAGAGCCAAGAGCTCCTCCTAAGTACATACCTAGAACTCTCCTCTTCCGTGCCCTTTCTTCTGGCTGTGTGGGAACAGGCAATGAAACCTGGGCGCCAGGATGCAAGAGGCAGAAAATGTTCAAAGATTCTGTCATTCCAGACCACATGCTGCTCATGGCATGTGCAGAGCTGGCCGTAGCGTGGCAGGCATGCTAGCACAGCGGTTCTCCACCTTCCTGATGCTGCTGCCCTCTAAGACAGTTTCTCACGCTGCAGTGAACCCCCAACTGTAACATTAGTTGTTGCTACTTCATGTTGTGGGGCACAACCGTAAATGTCTGATATGCAACCCCTGTGACGGGGCCATTCTACCCACAAAGGGGGCGTGACCCACAGGCTGAGAATCACTGGGCTGCAACGTATGTGCCCTGTTCTTTTGTTGTTCTCACTGAAACACACGGTGAGATAACGGACACACTCCACTGATGGAAGAGAAGGAAGAGGAAGCCCTGCACCACCATACACAATGCGGAGCTACAATTACTTTTTATTCATGGACAGGTGTGTGTGTGTGTGTGTGTGTGTGTGTGTGTGTGTGTATATGTGTGTGTATGTGTTTGAAATTTTCATCATCTCATCCTCCATTCTTTTCTCTCCTTTCTCCACCTCCCCTCACTATGGGCCTTTCCTTTTCCCAGTAAGTGCCCCTCCTTCTCTCATGTTCCTTTGGAATGCTTGTGGCCCACTGACCTTAATTAGGATTGTTTGTACGAGCATAGACGGGAAGTTATTTAATGGGCATCAGTGCCTACACCAGGAAAGCAAGTGACATCACTTTTCCAAGCTGCCATTAAGTGTCTGTAATCCCTCTGGGAGAAGTGGGGACCTGTGATGAAATATTGACAGGCCCTGTCTTGTACAGGGCTTGTCCTGGCAAACACAGCTGAAACGAATTCACAACTACAGCAGCTGCATCACCTAGAGAAGTTTCTGGTTTGTTTTTTGTAACACACCTTACCATCTCACATTCTTTTCACCCTCTCTCCTGCATTGTCCTCTGAGCTTGGAGCCAGTGATATACAGACATTACCTTTAGCACTCTATAGCCCCGACACCAGCACTTTCTCCGGTTACTGTCTCTGCATTAGCCACTGTGCACTGTAGTAGAAACCTCCTCTGATAAGGTTTGAGAAGCACTAATCTGTGGGTATAAGCACGAGTATTTAGAAGGCAATGGGACTACATGTCCCCTAACAAAACAATAGAGTGTGTTCCCGAGGGCCAGGGATTTCCCCAGTCACCAGCTCCTGAGCAGGTTTACTGTACAGGCATAATTTCCCTCCGTTAGAGTAGGGGTGGAATCCAGTCAGAAAGCCCTTGGCTATCCCATCTCATATATGCTGCTATTGCACCAATGGGTACCTCCTGCCAGGTGGATTGTTTTTTTTTTTTTTTTTTTGTCCCTCTCCCTTTCCCTCCCCTCCTCCCGTGCCCTCCCCGCATCCCACCCCCCCCCCGTTATCCCCTCATTCCCCCAGGGAGGGTGAGGCCCTCCATGGGGGTGTCCATAGTCTGTCATTTCATATAGGGCAGGGCCTAGACCCTTTCCCAAGAGTTCAGGGTGAGAGTGCACCTCACATTGTTCTATGGGTTGTTACTGCAGTTCAAAATGTTTACAGCTAGGCAAGAATACAGGTAAATTGTCTTCCTCAGCAGTCTTCATGGCACCTTCCAGCACTGTTGATGCTAACCATCAGAGAGGAAGCTTCCAGATAAGTTCCTGCTTGGCTTCCCCATCCGGTGACCAAAGTGTATGGTGTTCAGCAACAGAGTCTTACCACGAAGCTCTGGTGGACACCCAAGTCAATATCAATAGACTGCATTGTTTTGGGTACCTACAGCAGCAACCTGATCAGCAATGCAGAAGGGGGGAATCCCACACCTGGAACTCAGAGCTTTGTTTACTGACTTTTGGCTTGTGGGAAGAGCATTATCATGCTGTGTAGGGTACCTTCCTTTAAACTTACTTTTTGAAACTGTATTTTTAATATTTGTAAAGCAGGTTTCCATAAGGCTGTTGCACACGCCCTTAGTCTTGGTTATTCCTCTACAAATCTCCTCTGCCATGACTATCTAATTTCTTCCCCACCCAAACCTTCCATTCCCAGTGCTGCCCTTTCTACCTTCATCTTACCCTGTCCCCCTTCCCTCCCTTGAGTTTTCTCCCACTCCCCGAGGCCCCCTAGCAGAAGCCAGTTTAACCTTTTAACCCTTGAGGTAAAAATCTTCACAGAGGGCCTGTATTTCTTCTCGACGTAGTGCTTTCTGTCCTAACAAGCTACTGTGTTTTTAAATGAGTCTTTTCAGGAGAAATAACGCCACCCCAAAGCTTCTGAGTCTCAATAATGAATGATCTGTCATTTTAAAGCCATGTTGTCAGAAGAAATGTTAAAGTGAGTGACAGGTCGTTTCAGTGGATGAATGGGTTACACAGCATACAGGCTCTTGCCAACTATTTGTTAGCATTTTTTTCTTTCTTACTCCATGCAGGTATAATATTCTAAACATAACAGTCACAGCTGGCCAGTGTGGATGCCCTAAGGTCTAACTAACTTGAAGGATACTTGATTCCAAAGCATCATGGGAAGTGTCTTCAATTCATTCTTTATTAGAGTTGATTTTGATTTTCCACCTTCATTCTGCAAATCAAGTGAAAGTTAATTAAACATTCCCCAAAATGTTATATATAATTCAGATTTATATTCCAACTCAACAATTAGGTTTACATGGCTATTTCCATAGTTTGGAGGCTAATTCCCGAAAAAGCACTGTATAAGATATAAAACTACAGCAATCCTTTCAAAACCCCTGCCCATTTCACATTCTGTTTCTTTAACACGCTTACTACCCTCCCCCCATATTGCATTGAATAGCCTCACCCATGCTCAAGATACATCTAGCCTCTGGGGTTGTACTAAGAAAATTGCACTTTGCAACCTGAGAAAAATAACCAATTTCTCTTAATCACTGTTTGCTTTAATGTTACTGTGTGTGTGTGTGCTTGAAAACTTTCCTGCTTATTGCAACCAATTTGAAAAACAAACAAAAAAAGAATTTTATAGACAAACAAAAGATAGGAGTCTTAACTCCTTCAAACAACCATGTTTTCTATCTTGATATGTGCATCCCAGCAACATATTTGCGTACAGTTTCCTTGTTTTGTCTCGCATCAGTCCCAATATTTCCTTCATTAGTGTGCATATAAACTGAACATCAGAACCAAGCTATATTTCAGGCTGCCATATAAATGTGGGAGGAAGAGTTTTTTGAATCAATAATTTTAGCCTAAGTCCCAAACATCACACAGACACATTTTTAAATTATTCATTATTGAATGTGTCTGGATTTCAAATTCAACTGACTATAGAGTACTCTTATTTGTTCCATCTGGCAGTTCTAATTGTAACATGCACCCATAGTGAGAGGATACAGTGATGAGCAAAAATAGATGGAGCCCTTATCTACACATTCTTCCTACTGATAGGAAACACCAATGTCAATCAAACAGCTCTTGAAATACAAACTGTGAGGAAGGTGGCGGGGGAGGGTGTCGTAGAATGCCCCTGCGTGTGGGCACCTGTGTTGCAGGGACAGATGTTCACCCCTGTAGGACAAGGCGTCAGGGAGGGAAAACATTTGAATTAACATTCAACCTCGCCAGCCGCCTGGCCCTGGACCCAATCAGGAAGGCTCTTCAGATGTAGGGCATGTTATCAAGTGAAAACTGCCAGACAGGGCTGGCATCCAGGAAAAGTAAATGCAGTCTAGCTGTGAGTCCCTCCCTGAGGGCTGTCAACAAAGCCCTGGCAACCCATGGTCAGAAAATAAATAGACCTGCAGCAGCTTCCCCAGGTGGCTTTTGTTAATTGAGATTAAGCCTGCAGCTTCAAGGCACTCTGGGGCCTCGCTCCCTGCTTGCTTGGGGCCCTGGGCCCCTTGAGCAGAAAGGGCTCACATGGGCAGAAAGGGCTCACACGAGCTTTTAATAAGTTAGAGGACAAAGTCATGTATTTTGTGTGGAAGAGACCACCTGTATCTCGAGCATGACAAGAGGTCCTTTCAGACAGCTGAACACACAGCCCTACAGATGGCTGCCTGGAAGCTTCTCCCATGGTCTTCACTCAGTTTCATGGAGTCACAGACTGAGAAGTCTTGGTAACTGACAAAAGTGCCTCTGAATGGTGTCCTATCACTTTTGACTGGATGTGTATTAGAGTCTTTGTTTATCCTAACAAACTCAGTTGAGAGGGATTGGAAGTTCCAGTCTACACCAGGAGAAAGTGAGGGGCTTCCCCAGGAGTTACACAGAGACAATTGTAAGGACCTGGGCTCCCATCTGATAACCTACCCTGGAATCTGCCTTCTTCCCATCTTATACCATCCCTAGCAGACATCTCATGAGACTCCCTTACAAGATGGGTAAGGCAGCAGAATCAATTTTGTTTACTATCTTTCATACCCACCATGGGAACATGCCAAGGCAGGCAGGGACGCATGCACAATTTTTTCTGTGTGTCCTTCAACTCATGCAACAGTGGCAAGCACACAGCATGTGATCAATTAATACCTGTTCAGTGAGAGAACGAACCAAGTAAGTTAGTGGTAGGACCCGGGTGTTAGCTACCGGTTGACTGATCACATCAATACCACTTTTGTACTCTCACAAGCATACTATTGTATAATCGCACCCACACCAGCTCCTAGCTGAGTGTTAATTCCTGTTGTGCAGCTTGGTAACTATGAATTAGGTCAGTTACCCCAGGTAGTTTGCTTGGTTTCCCTATACATAATTGAGAGAGTAGCAATACTCATCTGGATAGCTACAAACGATCAAAACACACACATAAAGTACTGGACACTACTGAGCAAAGCTCCTCATGGAAGTGGAGTTGACTTGCTGTTCCTATCACCAGATACTTTATTTCTCATGACTCTATGGACTGGCCAGGCATTTCTTCTGGTTTCAGAGAACCTGTCTGAGATCAGAGAGTTAGCCATCCAGAATAATCCACCTAGTTCTTAATAACTGGGACTGGTCATCTCTGCTGCTGTCGTCATAGCCGTGAAGCTACAGAATGCTGCCACGCGGTAGTGGAAGAATTCCACAGGCAAGAAAGGACACACTTCATGAGAAACACTTTCTCAGACTCTACCTACTGTCATACTTTCTACTGTCTCCCTGGTCAAAGTGAATCATGAGGTCATGATCACACGGGAAGTCTAGAGAAGCAGGTTCTACTTTGATGGTGGTCATGGCAAAGTCAGAATCTCAGAAGGGCAAGCAGAAGAACCATTTGGTTCACTTAGAAAGCATCTGCCACAATACATGAGATAGTCTTAAGAAATGACCAAATGATCAAGTAAATGGTAAAAACTCATAGCTAGAATTGGGAACTATAGGAGGTAACCAAGTGCTCCTAGCTGTGCATGTCTCCTAGGAAGCATTTGTCTTTGACTTACCTCCCCTTTGAGGGGTCTGTGCCCACACCCAGATGTGTCTTACTGTATCTGATAGTAAGAAGCCCACGTACATGCTCTCAAGTGTGCCTGACTTTCTTCTGTGCCCCTTTCTTTCTCTGAGTCCTCCTGGGTAAGCCTGTATTAAAATATTCTAAATCCCAACGCTGCTCGTTGAAATGACCATTCTTGGGTATGATATACGGACAAGACAAAAGGACAGTTCCTGAAGGACTCAGCAGAGGTGCAGTGTTATTGGGTGACCTGTGTGAAGTAATGGCACCATATGAACTTGATGACTGGACGTCTCCTGGACTAATGGGTTAGTCATCTCCTGGACTAGCTGGGTCTTCATAACATACTCAACTCTTCATTTTCTCATCCTACTAGGAAAATTTCTTTATAGAAAACAACACAGAGATATTAAAAAGTCTCAGCTCAAAGGAAGCTCACTGGGCCCATGAGGGATAACTTAGATGAAGAAATCAAGTCGAGGAGCAGGGACAAAGGCAATTCCAGGAATCCAGGTACAGAGACTAATGGGCAAACACTTGAGGCTGTCTAGCCTAGATGAGTCAGCTCCAACCACTTTCCTAACCTCATGTCAACCACTCAAGATTCAGAGTCCTAGGGAGAAGTCTAATTAGCTCTGTTCAGAAAAGCAGGCCTGCCCCTTAGCTAAAAGTCAGAGGAAAGAATAGCTCCTGGTTTGTTGGCCTGAACCACCTGGATGACAATGTCACTCACAGAGATGGGGAGATCTGAGGAGGAGCTCAATCTAGAGCTTCTGCATAGTGATCTAAATATAGGTTTTGGGTTGGGAGTCAAACCCATGTTCTTAGGGAAGCCCAAACTCCAGGGAGTAGTCAAGCAAAACAGGAGTGTGCACAGCATTGGCTAGTGGCTGCATTTCAGCGACTGGACAGGACCCTCTTGAGAGAGTGCAGGCAGATATCAGGGCTGAGGGCTAAAGGCTGAGCACTCCCTGGTTCTTGTAGAAGAGGGGGGAGCTTCAGGAGACTGGATGGGGAGTGAACCATTCCACAGCACAGCCTCATTTGTTATCTTTCTAGTTATTGTCTGCATTTGGATGTCTGCACTCGACTCCGTGGATTGAAAGGCTAACCTGGCACATGCACGCTCTGTGGTTTCATATCTCACCTATAGCAGTGTAGTTTTGGCGTTACGTTGGCCATATAACTGGATCTTTTCAATTCTATAAAATTTTAGCAAAGTCTTTCAATTTGTACTTTAAAGATTCTGGTATTTATTTGGGGCACTATTAAATTCACAGATTAATTTAAGGAGAATTTGTATCATACTAAAATAGTAAATATTTTAATTCATACATTATGGGTTTTTCTTCTAATGTAGAGAACCCTTGATTTTCTCCCTTTGTTTCTGGTTTTAATGTAACCCCGGTGTGGTGGCCGATTTTATCTGTTTTTAAGATTTACTCAAGTATTTGATGTTTTTGATAATGTTACTTTTATTAAATTTGTGTTTTCTAGTAGTCTGTTGCTTGCATACTAAAATAAAATTGATATTGACATTATATCTGCGAACCCTGCTGAACTTCCTCAGTAAATCTCCCATAGGTTTTCAGTATTTACAACCATGTCATGAGCAGATAACCATAAAGGTAGCTTCATTTCTCCCTCTCTGGTGCCATTCCTTTGTTCCCGTGCAAAGGGAGCAAAGCTGAACACAAACAGTGACCCTTAGAAAGCCATTCTTTCTTGAGTTCCTAGAAGAAGGTTTTAATAGATGTCACATGATGTTTTCCATAAGGTATCCATTGACATAGTCAAGATAAGGAAGTTCCCTTTTGGTTCTAGATCATACTGATTTTAAAATGAATGAGTATTGCAGATTACCAATCATGTAACTTTTTTTGATTGAGATCATTTCTAGTGCATATAAAGTAAATTGATTTGGGACTTACAAATCGACTTCTTAAAATGAACTATATTTGATCACATTACATTCTTATACACTTAAATAGAACTCTGGGTCAATATGAGGTTCATCAACTTGCTAGATTTTATATATTCACCTTATTTGCATATTACTTTTATTTATAAGTTTATGTTTTATTTGGTATTTTTGAGGCATGTATAAACAGGGGTGAATGCCAGAGATGCTAGGGCAGTTAGAGGGAAGAATTGTCAATGAAGGGCAGGAGAGGAATGACTGACAAGTAGACTCTGACAGGGTGTAAATGGGATGCCCCCTAAGTGGAAGATGAAGGTGAGTAGACTAGCCTTAAGTGCGGATGAAAGGGCTAGCCTGAGGTAGAAATGAGGATGCTTCTTTCACTGTACTAGGAGAAAACACAGAATATTAAGCCTATGTGGGGGAGGCAGCAGGTTTGTTGATGGGCATATGAGGAAGTAATGTTCATGTTATTATCTCTGCCTACCCCATGAAATCATACACTGAGAATAAAGGGTGTGGAGACTTTAAGCAGAGAAGCTGAGAAGTAAGTGAAAATGTAAAATTTAAAACTAAAGAGTAGGGTTTTTTAAGTATCCGTTTAAAATTTGTGTTTACAAATTCAAAGTGAATCACATTAGCAATTTTGTGTTTTTCTACATAGATTTCACATAGAAGATAATAGTTTCATAGATTTTTAAAATATCAGATTGGAGTTTAATCATGAAGGATTATCATAGACCCAAGAAGATTCTTGCTGAGGGTGGTGGTGCAGACCTATCACTCAGCACATGGAAGACTTAGGTAGGGGAATTGAGAGTTTGAAGCAAGCTTGGACTTCCTGGTAAAGGACTCATCTTGACAAACATAACAGATGTAGATTCTCAGGAGAAACTTAAGAACATCTACATGGAAAGTAATACAATTTCATATATCATATGAAAAGTGACACAGTTTCATGGTATCTTCATGTCAGTTCCTGTGTGGTATATGTCCGCTTTGTCCCTTGAGGGAAATAAGTAAACTATCCCAGAGCCACACAACCAGTGTTATGACCAATCTGGATCCCATCAATGTTAACTTCCCTTCCATCTTAATATTATGATTATAAGGTATTCACTTATCATACCTTCAACCAAACATTTAAAAATAAATATAACCTAAGAAATAATTAAAACATAGATATCATTTGACATGATAAATAATATATTTTAGTGAAATAAAATCTCTGCTTATTCTTTGAATTACCTAAGTCTGAAGAGGGGATTCTGTACTCGCTTGCCTGGAGGAGTTTTGACTGTCAGGTATCAGAAACATCACTTGCTAGCATATCCCTGCTAATAAAGGACACTGGGCTGCTCCCAAGTCTGCAGAAGATGCTGTAGGTCCAGTTTGGCTATAGGCACTACTTAGTTGAAAGGAAATCAGGTACACTGAATACAGATAATCAGGGAGAAGGACATAAAGGACAAATTAAGAACACTTTTTATCTGTTCTGGGGAGGCCTACCTTCGACCCAGAATTCTTGGAATTTTACAAGAATTGTTTTTTTTTATCAGAGAGAAAGAGGGATGGATAGTCCAAGTATGCCAGATGAATGTTCTCTCTTTACTCAGGAATGGCAGTTGAGCACCTCTGATTCAACACCTGAATCCTGCTAATGCCAATCCAGACATTCCCATCCATTCCCAACCACAAGTGACTATTTCCTATCCCGTCACAGGCCCAGAATCACCAAGTCTGTCTCTGTGCAGTGGTCTGTGATTGTCACAGATGCCCCAAATTATCAATTTATAACACTGTTTTTTATTTTTTCTAACCCTTTGTGTAATGTTCTGATTTAATTGCTCCCCATCAACACCTGAGCATGTGCCCTGGCTTTTCTATTTACATGGGGAACTAGAAGTGTTATTCCCCTTTGCCTGTTTGCTGGTAATCTTATTCTCTAAGGGAACCATCTCAGGAGATGCTGTATAAATTATAGTAGCCAAATTTTCCCCTGGAGAGACTTCATAAACAACATCTCTAGAGCCAGTATGATGAGTTGACAGATCATAAAATACAGAGTTCTGTCCAGAGAAAGGTCAGTGCTTGGAACAGTCAGCTATGACCTGAAGACTTGGGAACATGGTCTGCAGCCTGTTCTGTGATTTAAAAGAAAAACTACACACCACGTTTTTCACTGTGGAAGTTACTAATCTTTGTGCATTTTAATGAAGACCTTAGTTTATGGCTTTCAGTTTTTGTGAGCCTTATAATTAATTTCAGGGCTTACTGTTAATTACTATTTATATCATAGTACTTCCTTTCATATTTCTTGTCAAATTTTCTAACCACTTATTTGTGTAAATATTTATTTTTTAAATGGTTCATTTTAAGAAAGAAGAAAATCCATATTTTTAGGTCACTCATTCAACTGAAATGCATTGTACATGGATATAGATATGCAATAAATATTTGTATAGTGTCATTGAATAAACAAGTATGTATGATACATCAGGCTACATGCCAGGGGTTCCTGGTGGATACAGAGATAAAGAAGGCATAGGATCTTCAAAACTTTCCCTCAAGGGAGGACCTCAAGTTAAATGAATAAATTATGAAAATACAGCATGATTGAGAAGAGCATCCATTGCTAAATCTCTGAAATGTTCTGTAGCAGGCAAGTGTGTGGGTGCTTTGGAATTGCACAGGAGGGAAATAGTAATAACTCCAAGATCCATGACAGACTAAAGTGGAGCTGAGATAAACTCAAACCAAGCTTTTATGTCTCCTAGATGTACATGAAAAGTATTCTTGCAAAATAGGAAGTTTGACTATGTAGTGGTTTTCTCAATTCCATTCTGTTTTAAAGGTCTGCCTACACTCTGAGTCACTGAGTTCATGGATTTCAGTTATATGGCTCTTCAGTCTGGATAAATAGGCAAGAGTGGGTAAGGTCATTTGGCCACTGTTTTAATGAGTGTATTTAAGCTGCATGTTTCCTCAGTAAACTCTGTGAGGCACTACAAGGACAGAAAAATAAGAACTTTATAAAGCTTGGTGCACTGATGACTTTTTCTGAAGTTGGAAAACCCCTGGATTTTGACAATATCCCCTAAAAAATGAACTTGACAAAATCTGTACTGTTACATAGTCCTAGTGGGATTCAAAATTGACACAGACACTGAAAGACAATTTGGTAGTATCTAACACAACTATGTGCGCCTTTGTCTTCTGTTACAGTGAATCCTGATACTAATAAACCTATTCCTAGCAATATAAGATAATGCTAAATCAACCAGACTATAAAAAGACATGTGCATTACATATGTACCAGTTGTATTGCCTGAGTCTCAAACAGTAAAGCTTGAAAACAGCATGCCTGGTCTCCCAGTAGTATGTGCATCTGGTGGGAGACAGCTCACACATATTTTTATGCCTGTCATTACAGACCAACGCCTTCAGTGATGGTGAAAGGACTTATTTTTATGAAAATTAATGTGTTTATTGTAGATTACACTTGATTCTGCACTTGTCTTGTGTGTGTGTGTGTGTGTGTGTGTGTGTGTGTGTGTGTGATAGAAAAGTGAGGGGGAGAGGGAAAAGAAGAGAAAAAGAGGGAGAGAGATAACACTTAGGGCAATCACCTTTGTCTGGAATAGGAATTATATAAGACAGCTAGCATGAGCTCACTGGGACACTTTTGAAAATTGGGTTGGTTGCTTTTTGGACACTATTAGGAAACAAATAATTTTGAAAATCATTGCTGAAGGAGAGATCACTTTTAAATATTTGTTTAATCTTTCCTATCTGAACCACGTCTCACCATACCAAATTAGTTTATTAAATCATTTTCCTTATTAAAGTACTCCATTTAAAACATAAAGGAGAAATGACAGAGTTTAATTTTACCACTCTGAAAGAACTTTAGGCTCTAGATGTATAATGGCAGATAACAGTACAAAGTAGATCTATTAATTATATACATGTTTATTAAAGTTCATAAACTCAGCTATAAAGTAGCTTTGCACTCCCCCAAATAAACAATCCATACAACATGCATTTTAGTAAACCTGTGGACCACTCTATCAGTTTTCACATATACAGATTTGTGAAGCATAGCAGATGCAGGACATGGATGTAATTTGCAGAACTCCAGCCTCTTTAAATACTGCAACAAAAATTATTTGATTTCTTCAACAAAACTTTCGTTATAATATAAAAGATGTTGGTCAGGGAAGCTATAGAATACAAGACTCACAGGATCTATAAAATTTCTTGGTAAAACCCAATTTGACTATTTCATGCAAGAATATCATGTGCTTTGATCAAATCCACCCTTCATTTCCTCCCCTCTAATTCCTCCACTACCTTCCCATTCTGTCCCCCACACTCACTGAGTCCACCTAGTGCTGACCAAATGTGCACAGGTATGTGACCACCACTGGAGCATACATTCTCAATGACTGCATGAAAACTGAGTTGCCCTCCCTCAGTAGCTGTCATTGCCAATGGCTCCTCAGACACAGGTGGGACTTTCTGAACTCCTCCTTCCATGATTAAATTTTAGTTGACTTTCTCTTGTACAGGTCTTATACACACAGTCAGTGTGATAGTGCTTCGTGTGTGGACAGTCTGGTCATGTTATTCACTACCTCCAACTCTCACAATTTTTTTGCTCTCTCTTCCATGATGATCCTTTGGACCTCTGTAAAATGTGTGCTATAGATGTTCCATTTAGAGCTGAGCATGTCACAGTTTCTTATTCTATACATGTTGACCAATTGCGGGATTTTGTTTTAGTCACCATCTACTGAAAAGGAAGTTCATTGATGAGGGGTGAAAGATGCACTAATATATGTGTATTAAGACAAAAACTTAGGGGACAATTTAGTAATGTGTACATTTAGCAGAATAAAAGTATTGGGTTCTGCCATTGGGCCTAGGGCCTAGCTAGACATGTGATTTGTGCCAAATTAAAGGTATTAGACATGTATTCTGTCTTGTGTAGTTGGCCTTAAGTACAATTATATAGTGGTTGATTACTCCCATAACATTCATGCCCATGCCGCTTATGCATGGCTCAGCCTATCATTGTCAGAATATGTGCTATTGTAGCTTGCAGGCTTCACAGTCAGGTAATACTGTTGATTAACCTTCCTCTCCTAGTAGAATTCTTAGACTGTTGGAGAATTATAGAGGCTATCTAGCTAGTACCAGTTTATTTTCTCCATGCCCTATGACTCAAATTCCTGGTTTATCATTACCAATAGGGATTACCATCGAGTTTGGGAGGTAATGTCAATAGCCAGGATTACATCACAGGTGTGTGTGTGTGTGGAGGGGGGATGTCTATGGAAACACATTTACCAATGACTTGAAATTAGGTAATCATACATGTCTCTGGGCTTTTTATTTGATAGCATATGTTGTCTACAAAAAGCTTTTCCCCTGTTATGGCGTGATTCCATCTAAACTCCTTTCATATATGATACCTACATCTATGTTCACGTATATTTTAGGAAGTGTCTACAGTAGTAGTTTTCCATATGACTTTTTCAAAGGTCTTTAATGTTCATTATCTCTCTCCATACTCTCTCCTCTACCCTGACCTCACAGGGTTGTATAGTAATTCGATGTAAGGAGAGGCATATTTGTGTAGTATAGAACTATGGACATTGAGTTTGTATTTGGTGAATATTCCTAAATTGATTTATGCAGATCAGAAGCCAACATGGTTTGCTCCGCAACCAACATTGGATACGAGTAGAAGTATTACTTTCATGTTTGTTTGCATTTCAAAATCAAGTAAAATGCAAAACAAAAAGTATAAATTAAAAATGACACAAATCCTATCATTTAGACAAAGTAAGTTTTGGCAGAAAATTTTATGCATGAATCAGCATTGTTTATTTCCTTTTTATTTTGTATGTATCATGTCTTTTCAAATATATCCAATATATGTACTGTACACATGCATACATGCACATGCATGCCTGTTTTTGTTTGTTTGATTGTTTTTTGGTTTTGTATGTATAATACCACTGTGCTGGTTAGGTTTTTGTAAACTTGACACAAACTAGAGCCACCTGGGAAGGGGAACTTCAGTTTATAAATTGCCTTCATCTGATTGGTCTGTGGGAATATTAGTGAACATATGTCCTAATAAATTCCACATGCATCAGAGCTAGACTTGTTAATGCTAGCATAGCTAGTTAAGAACTGTGCTGTGCTATGACATAGGAAGCCATGGCGACAGAAACCCAGCTGAGAGCCTCTGTGATGTGGCTCTGAGCTACCAGGAAAGTCTTTTATTTAAAAAGTCAGATTATGTGAAGAGCCTAAACATTCAGTGTATCATTAAATTATGTTATGATTGTATGTTTTTAATTAATTTCAGAAAATTAGATGCTTATCTTTTCCCTTTGAAACTTAAGAAACCAAAGTAGGATTCATATGTGATGAGCTGAAGAAGGAAAATTATTTTTAACAGTCAAACTTGGCTTCACAGCTTACTAGCTTTCTATTTCTGCTGGCCAGGGGAGCATGTTGCCTCTTGCCTTGGCCTCTTCTCTCTTTGATTATTAATCCCCTGCATGTTGGAGCACTGTTGATAACTTGTCACAACTGGCACTTGCGTCAGTTTGTTCTTTGGACAGAAATCGCTTAGCTCAAGCCTTAGTAAAACTGTTTGCTTGTTCACACTGAATTTAGCATAAAGAATATTTACACATTCAGTTTAGTGCGACAAAAGGAGAGGCGAGGCCCTGGTGTGTCAGCAGGTCTGAGAGTGCAAGAGCCTGCGAGTACAAGGCGGTCAACAGCAGAGTGTAATGTAGATGTGCTCCATGGGCTAGCGTTCCAGTGGCTTCTCGTTATGTGTATGACCGACACGGGGTTCTCCCCTCTTTTGGTACCCAGTGCCCATTCTCACTCTCCTGACTCCATCAGCAACTCAGCCCTGGAGCAAGAGCAGCCTGAGGTGCAGTGGACCTTGGGTGTGATTACATATTAACTATCCCTGCGTGGCTCACTGAAAGATCGCCAGAACACCGTGAATATAATTAGTGTTGGTGCAGTTGGAAGAATTTCAAGTGGATGTGTCTAGATCCGGCAACTTTCCTAGTGCCTTTTAAACCTGAAGCAGAGCTAGCCAGCCAGCCAGCCCACTGTGGCAAAGAGCATACACAATTCCTAAAGACAATACCAAGCATGCACATCTCAAAGTCTTAAAAATCACATCCCGCATTTGCCTTAATTCCCCAAGAGATTAATTTCTGACATCTTCTCTGTGAATATGGAATTTTGTTTGTTGAACCGGTGAACACCAGGGTTCACCAGTCTTCATTATACCATCACCTCCCTCAGATTACTTTGTTGAAATTCTCATTCCTTGTTGTTTATAAAGCCCCCTTTGCCCTTTAGGATTTGTTCCATCATTGGTGTTCTACAGCTACTCCTGAGCAGAGAATTCCTTACCAAGAATTTACATGCTTCCTCAGCTACTGTTTGCAGGCACTTAGCTCTTCAACATAAATAAAACTTCAAAAATATGATCTCAGTGACATTAGAAAAACAGAAACACATCAAAGCGGTATTGATTTAGATAACTTTGTTGTGACAATCAATCATGCCTGAGCTATGAGCAAACCAAAACAAATTCCCACTGGAGAACAAATCTTTACCAAGGCGCTGTGCGTATTAACAAATCCCCATATCTCTTGCTGGAGGCTCTGTGCATACAGCAGGGGCCCGTGTGGGGCTGTCTGTGTCTCATTCCATCTCCCTATCCTCAGCTCCATGCTCCTTCACGTGAAGAGCTGGTACCTGCTCATACAGTAGGCATCACCCTTGATAGTGATCCCTAGTATCTATAGATTTGTGAATAATTTCCTGTCATATATTTGGCCCATGCATTGTCCCCCAAACTCATGCTTCTCTGCTATCACTGTTGTTGCAGCAATCTAAACTGTACCCCATCCACAATTCTCTCCCTTGTTTGTGCTTCATGATGCGATATTGTTCTCTTTCACATTTCATTTTGTCCCTGGAGAACCCGGCTGTATCATTAGCGTTTTTTTACTTTCCCAAGGCCACTTAAACTTCACTGTTCCCTAATTTCTTCATAAGGAGTGGGAGCATGGCAGCAACCTAGAAGGACTTGGCTCTAGTACTCTATCCCGTAAGTGTAGTCACTGTTTATTTTAGCTTTTTAGTTTTTTGGTTGTCTTTGCATGTGTGCATGTAGATGCATTCTCTCGTATAGGTATGTGTAGAGGCCAGGGTTGACATTGTCTTTCCTCAATTGCTTGTCTACCTTACTTTTTTATTACAGTTTTTATTATATATTTAAATTAGGAACAAGCTTTCTTCCCATGTCAGTCCCAGCTCCCTCTCCCTCCCCTCCACACCCACTCCCCGCCACCAGCCCCCCCCCAACCCCACCCAATTCCCACTCCATTCCATAGGGAGGGTAAGGCCCTCCATGGGTGATCTCTAGAATCTGTCATTTCATTCCTGGGAGGGCCCAGGCCCTCCCCAAAGTGTCCAGATTGAGAAAGCATCCCTCATTGTGGGATGGGTCCCCAAAGTCCATTTGTGAGCCAGGGATAAATACTGATCTACTACCCAAAAACCCCATAGATTGCCTAAGTCTCCCCACTGACACCCACATTCAGGGGGTCTGGATTAGTCCCATGCTGGCCTCTCAGCCACCAGTCTGGGGTCCAAGATCTCCCCCTTGTTCAGGTCAGCTGTTTCTCTGGGTTTCACTAGCCCAGTCTTGACCCTTTTGCACATCACTCCTCCCTTTCTGTCACTGGGTTCCAGGAGTTCAGTTCAGTGTTTAGCTGTGGGTGTCTGCCTCTGCTTCCTTCTGTCACTGGATGGAGGTTCTAGAGTGGTATGTAAGACAATTGTCAAAATCATTATTAGGGAGGGGTATTTAATGTAGTCTCTCCACTACTGCTTAGTTTGCCAGTTGGTGTCATCCTTGTAGATCTCTGGAGATCTCACTAGTGCCAGATCTCCCCTCAAACTTAGAATGGCTCCATCTATTATGGTATCTCCTTTCCTGCTTTACCTTACTTTTGAGACAGGCTGTCTTACCAAACCTGAAACTCATTATTTTGGCAAGACAGGCTGGCCAGACAGCCTGCCCCGCCCCCAACCTCAGATCAGCCTGTCTGGCTCCCAGTACAGGAGTTTCTCACATTAGCCCCCGTGCCTTGATTGTATCCCAGTGCTGGAGATCTGAGCTTTGCCTGCTGAGCCATCTCTTCAGCCCTGATGTTTGTTTCTCTAATGTTACTCCAGGTATTCCTTCCAAGATGAGGAAGACATGTTCATGGTGGTGGACCTGCTACTTGGTGGGGACCTGCGTTATCACCTGCAGCAGAACGTCCACTTTCAGGAAGACACAGTGAAGCTGTTCATCTGTGAGCTAGCCATGGCCCTAGACTACCTGCAGAGCCAGCGCATCATTCACAGGTCAGTCAAGTCCAAGAAGACAGCCCAGGACTTTGATAAGAAGCCCCAGTGAACAGATGTTCGCTTATCACAACATTTACTGTTCACTTAGTTGTTTCAGCAGGCTCTTCTGGGTTGGTTGGTTGGCTGCCCCTGTGGGTAGTTGGCATATAGAGTTTAATTTGCCCAAGGTCACAGTAAATGACAAGACTAAAATGCATCATCAATGTCCTTTGGTGCTTGGTTATAGCTTCGCATGCTTAAAGAGAAGGAACGGTAACAGTTGAGAACTTAAATATTAAGTGAGTTCATTCAGACTGAAGTAGAAGCATGCAGAGGGACAGATAAGAAATCCTCATAGAAGAAAACTTGGCTTAATGTCTTCCTGTCATGGCAACTGTATTAAGTGACTCCCCCGGGTGTTCACTGCTAACAGGAGCAACAAAAACAAGGAGTCCCCTGCACTTAAAGAATTTGTTTTAAGAAAACAAATAAGGAGTTGTAAAGGGATATGTCCAGCAGACAGGAAGGGTTTCATTACAATTGTGAAAAAATTAGTAGCTTTAGTGAGGATCTCACATATTATAACTTATTTATCTCAAAAAGAACCTCAGTAAATGATCAAAGCAGCTACTGTTAGATATGTATTAGTTATGTCAAAATCATGGTTTATAAATATGAAATTATCACCTATTTATTAATAGCAAAGTCATCATCATATCTGTTACTTCTACTGAGGCTTTCTTTGTGCTGGGCACTGGGCGGCATTTTATTACTGTTTTGATTCCTTGAGCATCAACAAGGACTTCTCATTTGATCATAGTGTCCCCATTGTACCAAAGAAGAAAGTGGGTCAAAGAATTGCTAACAGTTGGCACAGGGATCTGAAACTGGATCTCTCCATCCCCAAATGAGAGTGAGAGAGAGCCTTGTTATACAAAGAGCACTAAATATCCATGTGAAATGCATACATCAATTACACATCATTAGATAAAAACCAATGAAGATAACCTTGCTTTAATCTTGGGAGAATTGACTGAGATTTTAGTACACTTGTGGCTTATTTATGTGGCCTGAGTTGGATAGCATGTTTGGCTACTGCACTTATCTGTGACTTTTCTGGATGAGCCCTGAGCCTGTGGTTGAACAGGTACCACCACAATTTGTAGGCACATGAACTAGTCCCCATTTTCTTTTCTGACTTTCAGTGGGTAGCCTTAAGCAACTGCTTAATTTTCCATCTTTGGAGAGGTTATTTGTATTGGAAATGTGCTCTTTAAGTAATAGTTAAATGGAAAGCTGACCAGTTAATCACACAGGATTTCAGGCAGCAATTTCCACACCTGGTGCTTTGTGGGTAATTGGAGATCTCATTTTGAAGGTCAGGCTTGCTGGCTCTCAGAGGCTTTTTTCTGGGAAGAGCTTTATTCAGAGAGGAATTCAGGTGGGAAGTTCACCTGGAAACCAGGGGCTCACTCCCAGCTGGTGACTGTTGTTCAGTCTCTTTCTCCCTCACACCTCCCTATTCTCACCAGATCTGGACCACTTAAATAATGTCACACATGAGGAATCAACTTCTTATTCCTAGCTTTTTACACTCGAACAGTATTTACCTCCTCTCCACTTCTGAGAAGACCTGTTTGTGCTACAACATCTTCTCACATGTAAATGAATGAGAGAAATGTGGACATTCTGGATGCAGCATTGAAACAAACTGAGATGTTGTCTTTCTGGAGTCACAGAACAATTCAAGTGTGTTTCTGCTGCCTGTGTGCCCCACTCACCTCCCAAGCATTGCTGTCGGCCCCACTCACCTCACATTCAATGCTGTGGGCCCCAATTACCTCCCATACATTGTTGTGGACCCCACTCACCTCCCATTCATATTGATGGGCCCCACTCACCTCTCATGCAATGTATTTTATAAGTCACCAGAGAATTTTGCACTTCTGAGAAGCTCTGACACTTTTTGATGTGCAACTGAGTAATTTATTTGTGCCCTTTTATTCCAGGAGTAAAGCCATGTCTGCTTAGCTTCTCGTTGCCTTGCTATTATTTGGTATAACTATGAAGGGATTGATGCTGGGGAAGCCATGTAAATGACTAACTGGAAGCAAATAATGAGTGCACATTTGAAACATGAGGCATTAGAGCCAGAGAGGTACCTCAGTAGGGCACAGCACTTAGCGGAGACTCCGAGATCAATTCTCAGAACCCAAGTCAGGAATGTCACAGCCACTTTTAACTCTCATCCAGGGATGCATGATACCTTTGGTCTTCAAAAACACTGCACTCATACACACACATACCCCCACACTGTCATGCACATACACATGATCTTAAAGAAATATGTAGCACATTAAAGCCAAAGATTTCAGCCTTCCATCATCTTTATGTTGAGCCACGTAATTTATCATTAGAACAGTGTGCTTCTGAAAGCTAAATAGGGTGTTATTAACAACAATGATATTGGGCATGGCTTTCTACACAGGACCTGAGCAGATGATACCAACTGACATTCTAGCATGGAAGGAGAGAATCTCATGGGGCCTCAGCCCTAAAGAAAGAATTGCTAAGGAATACTGAGAGCAGGAGCAATAGTCTTCCCCAGAGAAGAGTCCCCAGACTGGTCATCCAACATCACATGCTCAGTCTTGAAATCATATACATAGAAGTAATGTACAGAATGATCAAGCTGTATCTACATGTTTAGAACTATATACATACACATAAATAGATACATATGTAACAACAACTAAGGAAAATGAGGCCATGAATTTGAGAGCAAATTGGAGTACATAAGAAAGGTATGGGGTAGGGAAGGGAAGAGGAAATGATGTAATTACATTCAGTCTCAAAATATAAATAATATTGCTGAGACGGCAGTTGAAACTCTAATACGTTCTAGTAAATTAAAGACATATTACCAGTGTTAAAGTTCTTTCAAGACAATGGGCCAATAGATACTTTGATTGTCTTTACTATTAAAATGCCAGTTACCAATTCAATGCGTTATCATCTTGAAATGGTGTCCAAAAGCTTTAAAAACCAGATAGAGATTGAGTGTTGCTGGAGCCTGAGGAGGGCACAGAGTAAGGTGAACATGGCCACCTGACTGCAAGCACCCATATCCCAGCTGCACAGACCAAGATGCACACTGAAGCCACAGGTAAGAGGGTGATCTAAAACCAGAAGCTAAACTTTTTGAAGGTGTTAGATAAGGAAACAGTTTTGTAAGATCTCATCAGAGTCAAAAGAGGCTTAGCTGGCCAAAGCAGGGATCCGACTGACCATGTAACAGGGACTGAATAAATTCGAGTCTTGATTCAGGGGCTAGGGAGATGGCTCATTCAGTAGGATGCTTGCTGCAAAAGGGTGAGGACATAAGTTTGCTTTGCCAGCACTCACATAAAAAATGCATACAACTAGAATCTCAGTAAGTGGGGACTGGTGATCCCTGGAGATCACTGACAAGCTCTCCAAACTGAATTGTTCAGTTCTAGGTTCAGTGAGAGACCCTGTCTCAAAATATCATGTGAAGTGTAATTGAAGATGTGTTATTTCAGCCTGTTAATCTCAACAAGTACAGGTATCCAGATGAGTACATACTCTCTCCCTCCACGTGAACACACTGTTTTATTTAGGGTCACTATTGCTGTGATGAAACACTATGACCAAAAGCAAATTGGAACGGAAAGGGTTTAATTGGCTTATATATCACATTATCAAAAGAAGTCAGGACAAGAACTCAAGCCGTGATGGAACCTGGAGGCAGGAGTTAATGGTAGAAACTATGGAGAGGGGCTGCTCACTGGCTGGCTTCTCGTGGCTTGCTCAGCCTGCTTACTTATAGATCCCTGTACTGCCAGTCGAGGAGTGGCCCACCCACAATGAGCTGGGCCCTCTCTCGTCAATCACTGATTAAGAAAATGCACTACAGGCTTGCTGACAGCCCAATCTTATGAAGACGTTTTCTCAGTCGAGGCTCCCTCCTATCTAATGACTCTAGCTTGTGTCAATTTGACATAAAACCATCAAGTACACACACACGTACACACACACACACACACACACACACACAGAGAGAGAGAGAGAGAGAGAGAGAGAGAGAGAGAGAGAGAGCTCATTCTATCTGAAGAAATACAGAATAGACTCTGCTTAAATTTTGTTCTTACCTCGATGTCCCTGCCAATGATGTGTTTCTAAGACACTGTACCATCTTCACTATAAGCTCCATGTGGGATATAAATAGGTCTGTGTCTTATTCTATCAATAGAATTTTTCAATCCATAGACTTGAAATTTTAAATTTCCCATAATATGCAAAATATTGATCTAATTTTCATCAAATTCCAGAGCTTTGACACAGTTGATAAAGGAGTTGCATGATAACCTTAATTTGGTTTATATAATTAGATATGTTTCCTATTGATCAAGAAATACAAATGTTTTCCTGTGCTCACAGATTGAAAACTGACTTTAGTTTTCAAAGTGTGGCAAATCCTATTTTAGTACCCCCATTATTTACATTAAGCCAGTCAATGAAGGTTTTACAGAGTGGCCAAAGTAATCATTTGCTTCGATTAAACATAACAGAGCCCAAATTCATTGTAATTCTTGTGAGGAAAGCAGTATTTGATTAGAGTGCCACACTCCCTCCAGTGACTAATCTGATGGAAACTAATTATTGCATACCAAGAAGGAATTGGTAGTCATTTTCCTGTCACATGTTGAAGAAGACTTAATTACGAATTTAGACTACGGAGATGAACTATATAAGACAGTTAGCAGTAAGTTGTGTCAGATTAGAATAGATGGTTGATTGTATTTTCCTCCTAGTAGAAATAATCTCACTCTAATGAAGTTATAACTTACCATTTTCCAAATTCCTATAGGAATGAGATAAAATACTATTAGGTAATTCATTTAAATAATGACTGCTCAACAGCGAAAATTGTGAAATTTTATCTCCCATGGATAATGGAAATATTGAACAGGGAATAATAGAAAAGTTTTGATTATCAAGAAGAACACTGGATTGTGTTTTCATTTATTACATTTGTCTTAGTTGTTATGGTGAGAGGGGCGGAGGGACCAATAAAGGCCTCCAGCTTCATTCTGAAGCAAGATGCAGATACGATTTCATCTTCAATTGTCAACCCTTCAGACTGATATAGCAACTAGCATCCTTCTCAGAAGCAGTACCTTAACAATGAAAACAAACAAGCAAACAAACTTGGAGACAAGGAGTCTAGCCTAAATTCAAGGACACCTTTAAAGGGCATGGTTATCAGCCAATGTTGCAGAGCCTAGGCTTCAGTGGTAAGCCAGATGAATGCTCTGTTGCAACAGTGATAAAATTGATCATGGAAAAATAGTTTACAAATAAGAAAGGCTTTTAAGTTTGGGAGCATGCCTTATAAAGATTATAAGCTGTTGTGACTCTGTAACAGGCTAGGCCACCATCACTCATACTCAGTTACATCTTCCCGGTGGTCATGGTTATGCTTCTAATTACGACTTCTGAGCCGCAATGTTACTCATATAAGGCTTTCTCTCACACCTAAATGTAACTCCTTGTGGGCAGAGAATGTTTTAGCCATGTTTAATCACCAACGTTTGGCACTGTAATCAACATAGATGGTCACTGAATAATTTAGCGTAAATACATGAGTGAAAACAGCGTGCACACGTGACTATTGGACAATCGTATGAAGTAAATTTACAATGGATGATATTTTCCAAAGCAAATTTTAATTTGCTCTACAAATTCCTACTGTTTGGCTTCAGGAGAACAGATTCTGTGACACCTTTGTCTGGTATCCTTTATAGGAAAGAAGACATTGATTTAACCCTCATTTATTAGCTCCCAGTTTCCTTGGCTTGGAATTACAACTGAGGTTTCTGCAAAGTCGTTGTCTTGTTGGACAGAACTAGATTTTCTTTCAAGATTAGGCAGGATAAATTCACCCAGGAAGTTAGTGGAATTTATTCCTCATGAAGCTGCAGGATTCGTGGCAACTTGCTTTGTTGAGTTAACAAAACACCTAGACTCTAGAGTGAGCTGACTAGCAGCTTCATTATATATTAACAATATATAATATCCTGTAGCCTAATCCCAGTAGTCCCAGCAATCCCAAAACCGTGTTGGTTAGAAGCAAGTAATAGAACTTGTTTACTCAAGGACATAAGCAAGAGGTGGAAATCATGACGGGCAGTGATTCCCCATGATGTCTGTTTTCTCCTGAAGAATTAATTATCCTTTGACACATACCCATGCTAGTTTCCTCTACAACTTCAGGCAGAGCCCTGAACTTCTCTGTCAAGGAAGAGGAGTGGGCGTTGATGGGAATCAGAGGGATTCGTTCATGCATAAGTCTCTAGGCTGGCTTCCTCTTCGCCTTCGCGGGATGGTCTTTAGTGTGAGCTTGTCCTTTCTCTGCTCTCTGCCACACACACACTCCTCTCCAGGAAGGCTATGCGATTGAAGTGAATTGCCTGACGAGCATGTGACACAGAAGTGTGGCAAACAGCTCTTGGCACATTTACCAGACAAGTGCTTGTTTGCAATTCAATTGTGAACCAAAATCATACTTGTTTCAGTGAAGGTCTTTAGCTTATTGCAGGCAAGATCTAGGCCAGGAGGTCACCTTGGAATCTAATTAACACACACAGTAGTATCTTAGCAGTCATGTTTTATTTCCTTAAGGTGATAATTCATAGGTAAAAATGAGGCCGTTTTGGTGCTAATCATTCAAGTGACAGATCGGTTCCTAGTGAATGAACATTCTAACCCAATGACAGCTCAGCTTTGGAGCCTTAGGAATGAGTCACCTGGTGAGATATTTTTTCTCATTCCTGGATATGTTTACTTCTTTTGGTTCACCAGCCTTTTTCCCCAATTAATTTATAGTACAAAGTACATACACCATTGCTTTAATGACTTAACGAGAGTTACTTATTATACACATACCAAGACCTTGCCCTATGGTACTTAGCTTGTTATACACAGTGTCCCGTTTGACTGCCAACGATATTTTGGCAGTTAAGTGTACAGTTAGTGTATGGAGACTAAATTTAAATGCAAGATTATCTAACTAAAGGTTCTGACTGGGTGGAGAGTGACAGAGAACTTGCTTTACTCATAGGGAGCTGTAGTTCAATCTCCATCACTTAAACAAACAAACAAAACAACCAGAATATTCCTGCTCTAACCATAGACTTCCTTAGTTTCTGTGCAGTGCTACTTAGCCAATTGTGAGGTGATTGTGTTTGTGTGTATTGTGTGTTCTTTTGTATTCCCCCTCCCTATTTTGCGTGCTATTATGATAAACTCCATGACCAAAGCCCACTCAGAGAGGATGAGGTTTATGTCATCTTGCAACACTCAGGTTAGTAATCCTTCATTGAGGAATGTCAAGACAGGAACCACGGCAGGATCCTAGAGGCAGGAGCTGAAGCAGAGACCGTGGATAAATGCTGCTTACTAACTGCTCATTCTGGCCTGATCATTCTGTTTCTCATACAGTTCAGACCACATGCCTAGGGATGGCATTGCTTACAGTGGTCTGGGCTCTCCCATAGCACTCAACAATCAAGAAAATGCCCCCATAGACTTTTCTACAGACCAAATAGATGGCAGCAATTCCTCAGTTTAGATTTCCTCTTCCCAGGTGATTCAAGTTCATGTTAAATTAACAAAAAAACTAACTAGCATACTTTCAATAAAAGATACATTCAATAGAGTGCCTCAAGATGCGATCTTTTGGGAAGCAGCATCTTTATAGAAATAATCAAAATTAAAATAAGATCATTCAGATGTGTTCTGTTCAGACATGACTGGTGGCGTTATAAAAAGAGGCTATTTGGATGTGGACAGACAGACACACACACACACTCACAGACACACACACACACAAACATGATGGCCACAGGAAGATGAAGGATTAGAGACATATATATAAATCAAAGAGCAGTAGGCACTAGAAGAGGCAAGAGAAGGTGGTCTCTGTGGAAGCTGGATCTACTGACCCTGTGACTTCAGACTTGAAGCCTCTAGAACTACGAGGCAGAAACTTCCAGCAGCAGACTGGCATATGTTGAAGCTCTCCTGCTTCTCAGATCTGCTTCTTCTTGCCTTTTTTTCTTTCAAGTTTAGTGAGGTATTTCAGCTATCTACAGCATTTTTATCTGACTTCTTTGGTTGAAGGTGTCACCTTTGACTCTTATATATCTGCAAAGGAGGTTCTTTCTCATTTACCACAGCAGTATGTTCAGTCTGAGAAAATCATAAGCCTGAAAGTAACTCTAGATGGCTTTACTACTCTAACTATGTATGTTCTTCTTGAGGTTTGCCTTTCTTTCAGTGTACTGACAACATTTGTTCTTTTGCAATGAAATATTAAATTTAGGCTTCAGTCTAACATCTTCTGTGGAGTGCCTAAAAAGTGGCCCGTCCTCTTTGTCTTATTCAATTTTATCTTTAGAAGATCACAAAGCCTTGCAAGTGCTCTCCTTTTCTAACTTCTGTAGCAGAGAGGCTACTTGAGCCCTAGAAAAAAAATGCAGTGCGGTAATACGGATATTACGTTGCCGTGTTCAGTTCAGCACCTGCTCCCATGCTATCAAATAATGAATGAGCATGAATTACACATCGAGCAAACAGGAGAATCTGTCCACTTGGTGTCATGCATCAGACAGTTGCAAAAGGCCTTTAAAATGTACCGCTCACCTACCCACCTTGGAAAAATCAGGGGAATGCTTGTTTACAGCATTTAACATTTAACTAGGCTGGGCTGAACTTTTAATAATTTCAGTAAAATCAAGAGTCTCATTAATATGTAACCTATGAGCTGCATCAAATACAATTTTCATTTAGTTTAGCATACATTGCAATACGAAGTACAAGCTTTTCATTTAGTGCTAAATAGTATTGCTTATTTATGTAATATGTCAGGGTTATAGCTCTGAGTAGTAGTTTGGGGGTGGAGAAAACTTCCTCTTCTCCTTCTTCCTTCTTCCTTCTTCTTCTTCTTCTTCTTCTTCTTCTTCTTCTTCTCCTCCTCCTCCTCCTCCTCCTCCTCCTCCTCCTCCTTCTTCATTACAGCTAATAAGATGACACAATCAACAAGGATCTAAATTCTGAGGGAGCTGTGGTAGTATTTTAGTATTTTATAGTGAATAAAGATTTGAGCAGGCATGCTTCTGGGAGGTGTGGAGTGCTTTAGCACTATGTTCACAGGCGACCTGGAAAATTGACAGCGTTGGTGCCAGGGCTAGGCAGGCAAACAGCTCTGAGGTTGTTTGGTATGTCCTGGTGCGGAGCAGAGGGCATGTGAACGTAGGAGTGGAGCAATAAGTGTGAGCAGAGCCTAGGTAATTACCACATTCAAGCCAGTGTGCCGGCATAGCCCTGCTTTGTGTCTGTGCTCTGGGGAAAGGCAGAGCCAGCAGGAAAGGGCATATATTTGCCCTTGCTTTTCACTCTGCAGTGTGGGGTCACTAAGTAAGGATGGAAGGATTAGAAAGTGCCTGTCAGCTGGTCTCACACAGCAAGAAAGAACCCACGAACCCAAGAGCTGACCCACTCACCTTCTCATCCTGAAGATACCACATAGACCTACATTCTAGGAAGCCCCAGCATTTCCACCTCAACCCATTACCTCTGCCATAATCAGTGACAGTGGCCATAAGCAGCTTTGACACAAATGGGCATGGCTGTGTACCACCAAACTTTGTCATGGATGCTATGTAAGGGTTTTGGAGACTAACGTAGACTTAAGTATACTTTATTTACTTTGTTTTTTTCAAGGCAGAGTTTCCTTGTGTACCCCTGACTGTCCTGAACCTTGCTGTGTAAACCAGGCTGACCTTGAACTCAGAAATTTGCCTGCCTCTGCCTCCTGAGTGCTGGGATTGAAGGCGTGGGCTGCCTTGCTCAGCTTATAATAAGGGAGTTTAGGCTGTGTTGCCATGTGTGATGAGTGAAACCTGTCACCATTATGATGTCACAATGGTTGGAGGAAGATTGGAAACATCTATTCACTCTTGACATTCTGAGTTTATCCTCAGTGTCTCATGGCCTAGCTCTTCCTGCACTGGACCTTTGTTCATTATTTGTTCGGTGTTTTATGAAATTTAGCTGAGCAGTTACTTTGTGCCAGGTTCTGTGGTAAGAAATTTACATGCGTCCCTTAATTAAATCATCACAACTTTATGATGTAGAGTTCATTGTCATTCATTCTAAACCTAAGCTCACATAGCTTCCAATAATAAAACAAAATACTAGCTCGTAAAACTGCAAAGTCTAGATGTGAGCTCGTCTGCAGATTACTTATTTCACAGTCCCGCAGCAGCAGCATTGACCGAGCTGCTTCTTTCTCTCACCTGCTCTTTCTGTGGCCCCTCCATCCTTAACCTGCTCCTCCATACCGTGCTAAGAAGGTTGTTGTGCTCCATGCTGACTCTTCTGCATCCAATGATTAACATTCCTCCCAAAAACTTTCCTTGGGATACCAAGGAGGCTTCTTCTGTAGCCTCGAATTGCTCTCCCTCCCACTCAGTGACTCAAATTGGGTCATCAGTCCATCCCTAATCTGGTAACTGGAGTCACCATGTGACAGGATATTTCTTAGCTTGTGCCTAGAGTCAGCGCACAGTAGGTGCCCTCAGAGCACATGGAATTGTGTATGTTTAAATAGCCAAGTGGAAACTATAGTAACTATTAAGAGAGTGAATAATGCATGTTAGGAAGGTGATCACATTTACCCATACCCATGGTCCCAGAACTAGGAAGTTGCAGATTTGTGATTTGAGCCCGGCTCATCTGACTATAAAGCCCACATTCCTAACTTCTGCCTCAAGTGAAGCTGGAAATATCCAGGGCTAGATTGAACCATTTGTTACTGCCATCATGTGGCTCTATGAATTAATATGCCTATGTATTTAATTTTACGTTGCATGTGTATATTAGTTATATATATATGCACACATATATGTATGCAAAGCCTGTTAATTGTTACATATATTTATATTTTTATAAAATATATGTATGCATATAAAGTCAAACACTATGAAACACAGTAAAGCCTGCTTGGGGCTTGTGTTTAGTCTGCACAAACTGCTTTATCATCCTGTCACAAGTACATGAGGGTTCCTTCACTCCAGTCAGGTAGAAATAATCAACAGGCAAAGGGCAGCTTCCGCTCCAGTTGAAAGCCTAATACTTTTCAGAACCCGAGACTTACAGAGTGGCCTTTAATTCCAAAGCTCCACATCTTGAGAAGCACGGGCATATAGCTATGACTTTCACTGCCAGCCACTTACACATCTAGGCACACAAGTCAATGGGATACTGTGTCTTCAAAACCAGAATCTTATGGCTGTGTGCCTCGGGAAACAAAGGCTTAGGGCACCCTGCTTTCAAAGCCAGCAAGCAGCTGTGGGTACCCAAGTAACAGCTTAATGCTTTGTGCGTTGACTTATAGTGGCCCAGTAACAGACAATAATACCATTATAGCTTTCAAGCACTCAGTGTCAAGCCCTAAGCTCTTGGCCTTTGGAACTCTTCTAGGGCTGGAATCTGCAGCTCTTCTGTTGAGCACTTCATATCCTGTCACCTCAACAGGCTCCACTGTCAGCAGCGTTCACACTCTGTAGCCCAAGTCTTTGCTTCAGTCAGAGCTCTGGAATTCCTCAACTGTCTCTGAGCTGCTGAGAGTTCTGAAAGCTTACAGACCCAGCAGTTTCCAGAGCTTACACCCCCATAAGTCATTCTCAGGCTGCCTTATGGCTGTTGCTGTTCAGTGCCTGGGACTGGAAGCCTGATGACTTCATCTATTCTTAGTGTAACCAGCTCAGTAGACTTTATCCATCATAAAGATCATTTAAAAAGTAAAAGAAAAAATGTGGCCTAGAGTCAAAGCACAGGGAGGTTGTCAGTGCACAGGCAAACTTTCCTGATGGACCAAAGAAGGCTGACATAGGATGCTTCTGCAGTCAGAACAGAGGAGGGGCAGACAACAGACCCTAGTTTTGGGGCATAGTCAACAGGCTTCATGGTAAGTCAGACTGTGAAGAGCTCCCTACCTAGCCTGGGTGGGGACAGCTGCAAGATGGCATGGGAATAGACTGCAGGCAGTATCTCACCTAGAGGTCACTGACATTTGTTGTGACTTGAGTGACATCTGCCAGAAATACTGCCATCTGTCTGGGGCAAGTGTACCTGGAGAGAAACCAGAATGGAGGTTAGTGACCCCTGATGCAGATGTGGCTGGCTGCAGTGGATCACTGGTCAGCACATCTGGGCTTTATTGTGAAGAATGGACTCTGCACATCCTCACAGCCAATGATATCTTTTCTGTAAGTTAAACTTAAAACCTGCTGCCTTCAGTCCAGATGGCCCAGGAGGTGTGCAGGATTCAGTGGCCTTGTGTATGTCAGCCCTCCCCTCTGCAGTGGGGAAGGGGGCAGTTTCAGAGACAAGACCCACCTGGGCAGAAGTGATTTTGAATTGATTTGATGCCTTTGTTAGAGCTCTGTATGAAAATGCTAATGAGAGAAAGATAGGGGAAGGCAGATTTTCTTCTGACGTCCCAGATTGCAGCTCTCTGAATGAAGCACAAATTCCATTCTTGGGGAGTTTTTGTGTGTGCAGGGCAGTGTGGATGCTGACAGTTGCTTCAGTCCTGACAGCTGGAGTGGAATTTCCTCAGAAGGTCCAGGAAGTACGAAGAGCAGCCAAGCTGCCATGATCACAAGCCAGCTCATTGTCATGCAAGGGGCATCATGATTTACAGCTCCTCACTCAAGGCAGCTGGGCAGAAGAGAAGGGTCTGGCAGCTGTCCATCAAGCAGGGTGTCAGCAGGGTGTCAGGAACAACTTCAATTACCTAAGGGGAAAACACTACGGAGTGTTTACAACAAAGATCTGATGTCTTTCTCATGGAACTTTGTCTAACATTACCGACTTCCATCAGTCAAGTATATGTAGAGAGAGCCCTTTTTGTCTGTCTCAGTACTGGTTACAGAAATGCTAGAGTATGCTTGCCTGATGCTCCTAAATGCATCAACCCAGGATTAACTCAGAAGAGATCCATGAGAGTACCACACCCATGCCCACCACACTAGTCTCCATTCTTTGACCTTCACGAGCATGTGATTCTAGTCATGAAATATTTGAAAACTCATATACTTACATAGAACATTTATATTCCCACTCTACTTAAATCCATTACTCTGTGCTTACATGCAATGTAATCTTCCTAGGACTTCCACTTGCTCATTCAGTGGCTACTGTAACCAGGTTCTGTTGAAGGGAACAGACAAGGGGAGATTTTTGTTAACTTTCTAGAGCCAAACATAACCAGGCTGTGGTGCACCCTCAGGCTATTTGGCATCGGTGGCATTCCAAACTGCCTGATTACGTAGCAATCTCCCTTCTTTCTTGATAAGATAACCCCCATTTGGTAGCAAGGACCCAGCTTAGTGTTCAATGCTTGGGCTAGGTCAATCACAGTGCTTATGTTCCCAACATCCCCACTTCAATATGGGTATGAGTCAGTATGGCTAGTGACTTCTTCAGATATAAAGGCTATTGGCTTCCCCAAAGAAGAGGAGAAACCCAGTTAGTGCTGCGGGGTTCAGCTCCTTTCATCCCTAAAGCTGTCAGCGAAGACTAAAGCTATAGCAATTCTGAGATCAGGAACCCGCAAATCAAATTGCTAATGGGACAGAATAGCCGTATAGAATTCAAAGCTCTGGCTTTGATACCAGTGGGGCATCAACACAGGGGCCTGGGTGCATCATTCCTCCTGAAATGTTTCTAACTGGTTCCTATCTCCTCAGATCACCAGGGACACATTAAGTACATCTGTAGTCTAAAACCCATTAGGTTTCTTGGTATTTGTTCCAAAAAGAAGCTGCAGATGCTAGGGCCTGTGGGAATCTTAGAAAGTGGGAGGGGCTTCAGGAAGGTCTGGGCTCTGCTGGTGCCTTGGTGAGTACTAAGTAAACACCCTATTCATTAGAATAGGGTCCTTCCAGAAACAGTGCAACAACTGATTGGCCATCTTGAGAGTCCTTACTTAGGAACCAGGGTAAGAGAGTGGTCCTGGTCTGTAACTGGTTAAGACACAGGCACCATTTCACAGTTAGCTTTGTGGTTATCCTGGTGCATTTCTGTCATGCTCAGACATGATTACATGGTTGAAGGACTATCTTCCTCTGTCTGCTCTGGTCACAGAGCAGCCTTCCAGTTCAGTGGCCAAAAGCAGAGTGCTCATCACACACGAGCACATCCCAGCTGGCAGCAGTCGAAGCTGCTGTATGCATTTTCACACTCCCTGCATAAACCAGAGAGGTAAGCTTATTGTCATTAGCATCAAAACACATGCAAAAATAAATACATACATACAAAAAACCCACGGCAGTGACTAATATAGGACCTGACCAGTCAGCCTGAACTGCAATTTTGCTCATTTAAGCAATTTGCATCTGTGCTCTCCTCCTAGTTGTAGCGCCTGCCCGAGCAGCTGTTCTATGCGTCGCATTTTCACTATCCTACAGGTACTACTATCTGCCACCCCATTGTTCTGATGTCTGGCTCTCCCGTTCTGTGACCACATCACTCACTTTTCTGCAGTTTTAACATTGCGTATCCACTCAAAATTAGTGGATCCTGCTCTAATCCTGGCTCCACGTCACCCTTCAATAGCTAGGGGCCTACCCAATTTCCCAGTCTCCTCTGAATTCAGTATCACTGTCTTTAAGATCAAAATGATAATACTGTTTTCTGTCAGGGATTTGGTGGAGCAGAGGAGGAAATAATTGAAATAATATGAGCAAGGCACTTAGCATGATTTTCAGGCAAATGATACATAATTGATACAGACATTTCATTATAACCTTGTATGCTTTATAGGACAGTAAAACAAAACAGCTCAGGGCATGGACCAGCTGGTTGTATTCTGTGACTTGTTTCCTAAACAAGGCATGTGCTTAACATACAAATCCTGTCATCCCCAGGCTCCTGGAGTCAGAGTCTGCTCTGGAAAGATACAGATGTTCTTCTAGCTTTGTTTTATTTTTAATTCTCTTGGCATCTGGAGAGTTAATTTGCTTCATTTTCAAATGACAAGTCTATTTTCCCTTCTGCCAGAGAGGGTGCCTTCGTTTCTGGAGTTGAAATACAGAAGATTACTTTTTCTTTCTAATCAAATACTCCTCCCTATCTCCTGATTTTTAAAAGACATCTTCTACTGGTTTCTCTATTATTAATAGACCTTGTTCTCTTTGGTTCCCCTTCTCTTCTAAGATGCCTTCCCTTCCCCAGGCTAGGACATCTTTATCTTCCCCTATGGAGGTGAGAGCCCACTGTGGTCTCAGTGGCTGTGTGAGTTTGTCCTGGTCCCTGTTGCTCTATTAGTTGATGTGTGTGTGTGTGTGTGTGTGTGTGTGTGTGTGTGTGTGTGTGTGTGTGTGTGTGTGTTTCCACCAGAGTGGATCTGAATCAAAGGCGCTAATGGCTGACTTCTGCTAAGCCCTACAGGAGAATCTTCCTTGGGCAAGCATGGTTTCCAGAGATTGCAATTCTTGAACTTTCGTTACTAGGACCATTGTACATGGACATACATCTCAAGCTGGAGTGTCTGTGCCCCCACTTCTGGGAACCTCTGTCATTATCATCCTCCCAGATAACAGATTTTTCTGTACAATAAGAAACTGAAAACCAAAAAATAAATATGAAATACACTTAGATGTATACATTGGTCTACTTTTTGTTGCTAAACCAAAATATTTGTGAGCTGGGTTCTTAGAAAGAAGTATGGTTTATTTATCTTATGCTTGTGGGTACTGAAAGTGCAAATACCTTAGCACTGTGAGGCCCCTGCAGCTGAGGCAAACATCTTGAGGCAGAAAGCACCACAAAGGCAGGAATGCGTGGAGTGGGAGAGGTCACATGACAACATGAGAAGCTGGAGTAATAGCTAAGCAGAACCAGCTTCTCACTAGACTCTGCCTTTTCAGTATCAACGTATCCTAAACTTCATTCATACAACATCTCACCTTTGGCAATGAATCATGAAGTAGAATATATGCATGACTTAACAAATGTACAGTAGGAAAAAAATGACCAAAAAGATACTTGCTGTAGGCCAACTTGAGCTGAACTCATCCTCTGTGTTCATGAAAACACCCCTCTCTTGCTTTAGGAGAAGTAATGAATGAAGATCCAAATGTGATCCAGATTTACATCAGTTTGGGGTGGTGGTTGGAGCTTTGTCAGGTCTTGTATGGAAATCTTGGATGAGCAATGCCATTCTCCAAGCTACCTCCTTTTATTTGTCTTAATGTGGTGACATCTGTAACACAGAGATGTTCTGACACATGAAAGATACTCGTTATCAGATGTTTGATACTCAGATACCATGGCACAGGCAGTAATGACCTCAGCTATATGCATTGTCATTGCTCAGAAGGTAAGACAGGTCCAGATAGTTTTGGTGATTGTCCCCAACATCCCTTCTGTGTTGATATCAGGAACTACTAATCAATCATGACCCTCATTCCCTTTGTCCATGGATACCTTTCTCATCAACATAGGCAGAAACTACCAATTCATTTGGTCTTTAGGGAAGCTAGTTACCTACCATCCTACTTAAAATAGCTAAGCTAGTCATTGAGGAAAAGGCATTCGAGTTAAATCCCTCCTCTGCCACTTACAAACAGGGTGACTGTGAGAATATTAGTAGGTTATTGATTGGCTATCAGCTTTGCTTTGCTGATTTACTTCAGATATGAATCGGGTACAAGAACCGACTGATGGGGGGGGTGCTGGGACTCCTTCAGAACATGACAAGAATGAATCACAAAAGATCAGGGCTCAAAGACGCTGAAGGTCAGCCTGGCTTCTCCACTGTACTCTGAATTAAACACAGCTTTTAGCTAGGTCTTAGTGACAGCTGTGCCACAGCCTAAGGTTTCATGAGTGATCATGCCAGCATTGGAACTGTGGGACTGTGAAGAGGTTCTTCCCCATTTCTTGACTTACTGCTTCTGCTAATTCCTCCAACAATCTTGACTGACGTTCAATCTGTTTTCGCTGAGTGTCCTTCAGCACCTGCTCCCTCTTGACCTCTCTGCACTCGACTGAAGAAACATAGCTTTCGTAGGTGAAGATAGCTTAGGCGGCGAGAAGCTGGAGTAGCAGGAAGTCCTGACATAGATGTCTAATGATGCAGCTTTTGTTTTCTAAAGGGGTATGTAAGCTAAATCGTCAGAAACAATTGGGCAGAAATTCACAGACTATAGGAGAAGCCACGTGAGAGAGGGAAGTTGTTGAGAAGAGAACATGAGGGGCATGATGGGAAAAGAAACACAAATTATTTAAGGCGTGCCAAATGACACTTTCACGGATCCCGAAAACTCCTACCCTCATAATCTTACCATGATAGTGAACAGAACCTGCTTTCTCACCATATAATGGATGTGTTTGTTAGAATGAAACTTAGAAAGTATGGTTAACCTAAAAGAACCATTAGTACCTAAAAGGGATATCAAATATGTACAACATATTTACTGAACACTGGAAATATTCACTGTGGTACTGAGAGCCCACAGTCCCTTTATCTGATCCTCTGCTGATGGTTTCTGTAACTCATCTTCCCTGGCGATGCTGGAGGTGAGTGATGCAACAGACAGTTGGTAAGACAAAGTGTGCGTGTGGGCTCTTACCAGGGAATGCAGTCTTTATTTCTTACCAGGGCTCCACAGTTCTTCCTTACTATGGTGGCTCCCTTACAGAGATTAGACCATGTATGCAGATGATGAAGGGGCAAGTATCTTAGAGAGCTTAAATTACAGGACAAAGTTTACATGAGAAGCAAGGAAGAGAGCCAGGATTGTCGGCAAAGCTTGGGAAGTGTAACCTTAGAGCATAGTCTTTGGTCTGGGACACCATCTGGTCCAGAAAACTCTTTACTCTGCTTCCTGTTTCAACTTAGGTTTTGTTTATAATTTCTTCTCCGATCCTCCCATCCAGCACATTTAATATAGGTCTAGTTTGGGGACCAATCTTTGTGTGACACTCTAAATCTAAATCTAAATCTAAATCTAAATCTAAATATTACACACACACACACACACACACACACACACAGAGTATTTTCCCCTCTCAAGAACATGGGCATGACCCAGCTTGAGGGTGTGCTATACAACAACAAACCAAAACCAAAACCAAACTAACCTAATGCTGGGCAAGTTGATTTGGGTTTGGCTACAAGGAGCTCCTTGTTCCCCACTGTCACACACCGTGTGTGGGATTGCAGGATGAGCAACTTGACTCCAGTGAAAGGATGTAATTAGCCTATTAAACTCTGCTAATGTCTTGTAAAGTCACTCAAGTGAGAATGGCAGATATATCAGTTCCACTTGCACCCTGCCACAGGGAGTATTGTGTTTCTTCCCTGCTATTTAGTCCTTGAAGGTGGAAACAGCAGATTCAACGGTGTCTACAGCTTTGTTGGTTTTCTAAAACCAAGGGCAACAGAGAAGTACCATAGAATGTGTATGTCCCTAGACTTGTACTTTACCACTTTCCAAATTCAAATCCCCTGTCTAAAGTCATAGCTCTCCCTGAACAGAGCTCAGCGTGTCATCTCTCACTCTGATGCACGCTCAGACACTTACTAAAAGGAGTCAGGTTTGCAGTTGGCAGACAGTGAATGCAGCTTGACTGGCATCACAGACCCATTGGGAGCTGTTGTGTTTCTGTTCTGTGTTACAGGGTTTAGTACCAGGACTGATGCAGAATTTCTATGATCAACATTTACTTAAACACTTTACTCTCTTCTGGGCACTTTAATGAGTCCCATTGGCTATAGCATTAAACAAGACACTCTTTTCTCAGCGAACTTTCAGAGATGGACATTATGGGCACATCAACAATAAACCAACTGGTAGTGTTGGTTTTTTACTAACAATAGGACAGGTAGTAACTTTAGGATGGAGTGAGAGGATGTGCCATGCTCTCCAGCCATGGAAGTGGTCAGGAATCAGGTCTGTGAACACACACGGCTATCTGGAAAAGGCGGATAAGGGGGCTGGGGAGCTGGAGAAAGCAAGGCGTTTAGTGGAGTTTGACCTGGGCCAGCACACTACTGTGTCTGCCGGGCAGCAGAAATGGGAGTTCAAGAAGGGAAGACACATCATGCAGTACATAATACTCCTTGCCATATGATAAGAAGATAATAGATATTCAGGAAAAAATGGGGAAGCAGGGAAAAGGTACCACTGCACTTTCTCAGCAGCAGATGTTGGTTGTGTTACTAATACATCTATTGATGTTTAAATTATATAAGACATGAAGCTGGGTCATTTTAAGTGACAAAATGCAGTGACTGCTTGAACATGATTGAAACCATAGCCACCTCACATTCTCAGAGCTGTTGCCCCCACCCGAACTGGAGTTCTGTACCTTTGAATGATAACCTGTCATTCTTTGTCTACCCCAGCCTACAGGAACCACTTCCATGTCCTCCATTTATACGCATTCGGCTTCCCTCCATACCTCATATAACTGGGATCATACAACAATGGCTCCTTTGTCTCTGATCTATTTCACTCAACACAATGTCTTCTAGACATCAATATGTTCGCTAATGCATTTATAAGAGTTTCATTCTTTTTTAAGAGAACAGTTATCCATAGTAAATATAGTTTTTTCATGCATCAATAGTCACCTGGGTTGCTTCTGCCTTTTAGCTGTTGTGAATAATAACACTGCTTTGGGCATGGACAAATCCCTATGCAAATTCCCATTCAAACCTCTGGGATAAAACCTAAGAAATGAAGTTGCTGTATCATGTGATAGCTTCATACTTCATTTCTGGGATATTCCCCCATGCTATTTCTGGTAATTGTGTTTTAAAGGTAGATTTATCAGGAGTTGCTAGGCAATTGGTGTTATGAATTACAAAAGGACACTTTATAGTACAAGATTTTCACCTTTAAAATGGGAGAACTACGGGGTCAGCTCCTGGAATAAGGAATTCTGGGATCATTTTGGCATTGTGTGGGAGAAGGTTATGGTTAGACAGAAAGGCCCTGTGCAAGGAATTGTGTATTTTTCATATATCTTAAACAGATGATACCATCAGACAAGCAATTTTGTGTACTTCTCTGTAATGCCAGGGTAAGCACTAGAAACGTGCTTCACATGCATTATCATTTGGCATGTAAATACTACTTAAATCGTAAGACTAAATGCAGTCATTTAGTGGGATGGAGCTCTGCATAGACTTAAACCTTGATAGAGCCCAACATTCAGAGACTCGACCAAGAAGGTGCTGGCAAAAGAGGCTGAGGAGTCTCTGTGATAGAAGAAACCCAGTGAATGAGTTTTTTTCTAAGTCATGGAAACAAAGTGCGTCATGAGGGAAGAATGATCTGCACCCCTTCCCACCCAGGACAAGAGCATGATGATGGGATTTGGCACAGTGAGGGGAATAGATGTGCCTCACAGAGTCATCTCAAGGCCCCAAGGAGATGGAAGCTGGTTAGTGGTCTGATATGAAAGTAGCAGATGCCATTCCTAATCCCACCTGCCAGCATTCAATTCAGGAGTATCTTCACTAAAGAAAGGTAAGACGCAGCAACGGGAGGTGGTGGCTTCTTCGAGATTCAGTGGTAGCATATTTTCGTAGAGGAGAAGGAAGACTTGACGTGGCGTGCAAGGGCGTTTACAAAGGTGATGTAGGAAGGGAGAGAGGACAGGACTCCAAGTCCCACAGAAGAACTGGTATGCCATAGTCAATGGTAAGTCAAAGGTAGGTGGGTTCACACGGTTCTCTGATCTTGGTGAAGTGGCAGCCTAAGGTCATCCACTGAGAGGAAGCAAGAGGTGAGAGTGTGAGGGGCTTTTAGGGATGATCAAAATGTGAGGTGACCTCAGAGAAGGCAAGTGTCACACACTGACACTTAGCTGGCTGTGAACCACCTGTGTTGTCTCTATCCTGTCATGTGGAGTCTTCAGTCTCGGTCTTTAGAACCTCAGTGAGGATTCTACAGTGGCCAGACTCATGTATGCTCTCCCAACAGTGTGCACAGATCTTTCGCATCCTCAACAGGGTCCACTGTTGGTTGTTGTTGCTTTCTTAATGAGCCTTCTGAATGTGGCTATTGCTTGGAATAGCTCTGGACAGACATGGAGTCTGATGGCTTAGGTCTGAACTGTTGCAGAAAGTCCTCCCTTCTCCAAGCTCCTGAGAGGAACCTCAAATATAACCAGTTCTGTTGACACTAAGTTAAACAAGCTATAAGTGAAGTAATCATCTTAGAAAAAGTGGATTCTTATTCTGGCTTACTTTATGTTACCAAAGTAATTCTAAAGAAAGGAAATGGAGTTGCAATTTAGAACTAGAAAACTCAACTTGTTCTAGTGGGAATTTTAATGTAACTCAGAGCTTCTTTTGAGTTTTTTTTCTTCTGGTGTGTGAATAAACCATTTTATCATACTGCAATTTTCCCTGTACTGACTTAGAAGTTACCTCATTATAGTTTGAAGAAACTGTGGTTAGATTCTAAGCTTGTGTGCCTTATTACAATGACTAAAAATCTACATTTTATTATATTTCCTCATATTCTTTCATTGATGTTGTGACAAGAAAGCCCCTTTACCATGTCATATCTTTCTGGTTTGGTTCCTTTTGTATCTCTCTCATCCTCCCCACCCCTGGGGAACAACATCTCATTTCCCTCCTGGTCATCTGAACACAGTGGTTTACCTACATAGATAAGTGTGGGGAGATGAAATGGACATAAGATTGAAGCAAGAAAGTGTATTCAATCAATTATTCATCTCTCTGATTTTTCCATATTATTCTCTAAGTTTTAGTGGACTTTGGGAAACTTAGTGGACAGAAAAGATAAGAGAGTCCAAAAAGGATCAACCAATACACTCAAGTACTTAATATTGAACTCACAAAATATGAAGTCTGGCTGATTCCTTGCTGTCATAAATACAGGCCAAGAGATATTTATATTGGTCTTGCCAAACTCAACTTTTTCCTGCCTGAGCCTCTTGCTTTCCTGGAAAACAATGACACTAACTGGATACAATCTGAAAATGGCAGAAAGAGCCTGGCATCTGGATTACCCCCAGCTTCCTGCTACAGAGAGGTTTGGTGGTGTACAGTAGCAAGTGGCCTGTACTATTGGATCCACCTTCCTATGTGCTAGAAATTTCCCTGGGTCTCCTTTAGTCAACATCACAGACAGAGACTCTGTGCCGTCCAAGAAACCATCCCTGGCATCAAGGAGGTCGGTCATGAGCCTAAGTGTGAAGAAGAGTTGTACATTAAGTGTGGCACATATTATAGGGGAGTCAAAACCACATCCAAACATTTGTTTCAGCACTGGAAAGTCAGGGAAGGTTTCTTGCAGAAAGTGAGATCTCTGATGCCCAGGGTGAATGTGCTGTGTCCCAGAGTGGTGGCGAGAGGGTCTGATGTAGGCTAAAGTAAGAGGTACAGTTATAAGCAGGCACAGGTTTTCAGGCAATATGTTAGAAGATGTTACCTGTGCACACAAGTCTGAAGCACAGAACAGGATAATGCAATGGCTTCTGTGACATGTGTGAGTTTGGACTTGATGATTCTTCAGACAAAGGGTTTGGAGACAGCTCTGCAATATGACAAGGGTGCTTTGCCACAGAAACCTGCAATTTGAAGTCTGGTTACACTATCTTTCTTGTAAATTGAACCCTGTAGCACACACAAAAAAAGAATCCTGCCACAGAGAAAGGTGATCCCTCTATGGATCCAGAATGAATTTAATGGACTAAGGCACAAAAGGAAATTTTCAGGGTTCACAAGTTAATTTATGCCAGCTGAATTCTGATGTAGTTTGCCCTGACTCTGTTTATAAGTTTATCAATTCTGTCAAATAATGATGATGTCCAGCCTTTGTCTGTCAAAAGATGAGGTCATTTTTTTTTGTTCTGACAACATAAAAGCCACTTGACCAAGCTAATAATGTGTTCCCAAACCCGTTTTAGAAATGTCTTTCCTAATGGTTTTTGAGAATCTAGGATGAAGCGTTTTTAATGGCACATTAGGGAAGGGTTGTGAAAATCTGAGCCTAGAGAATTTGGAGTTGTTATAAACTATAGTGCTAGTCTCTGACTGAAGAGAATTGCCCAGCGTAATCATTTCATAAGAACACGGGAAACACTGTCACCATTAGTCTTCACATTTGTCACCACAAAACTCCATCATATCTAATAACAAAGGTATGTTTTAAAGGTATACAATGTTATGCATTGATAAACATATACATAATAAAATGACTATTACTATCAAGCAGATTCCCATTGCCTACACATGAAAGTACCTTTGTAGCTTGGAGTCGACCATGTCAGAAATTGACCAGCTTGGCAAATTTCCACAACACAATGTAATATATAGTAATTATAGTTGTCATGTTATGCACTAATTCGTAGATGATTTGTCCCTCTTACTACCCTGAGTACAGTAATTAAGCAATTAATGACCTCAAACCATGCATAACTTGGGTTTCACAGGAAGATATAATATTACTCATGCTACTTTATGCAATGTAAATGTCCCCCAAATCTACACTTTCATGGTAGAGCAGTTAAGAGTCTTTGTGAATGAGACAAACCCAGGTTCAGAACCCAGATCTCTCATTGATCTTTGGCCTCGGCTGGATCCTTAGTTTTCTAATCCACACAGCCAATGTTAACTGTCTCAGATCCTTTGATAATGGGATGAAACGCCAGCACAATGTTCCAACCCTAAACAGGATCTGTTGAGCATTTTTGTTTTCACCATATGGTTCTATTTGCTTTATTATGAACAACTTTATCTTGTCTGTATTTCCTCCCCTAGGGATATGAAGCCTGACAATATCTTACTTGACGAACATGGTAAGTAATTGATTTGCTTGCAGTCATCTATATGACAGGTATTCACAACATGTTGATTACCCTAGCTTGATTGAGTTGACATATATATGGATTATATATAAATTTCATCTGTATATAGGAGAGGCGAGATAGGAAACTTTATAACAATGTAATAATCCAATAATAGACTCTTAAATAACATTGAAATGAAAATCACAAGGAGAAAGTCATCCTTACTTCATTTTCCTCCATTATTATTCCTCTCCCAGGAAACGATCTGTTGTTTTAGTACTAGTTTTTCTTACCATCCCTCAGTGAAAGATAGAGCTAATTTGAACGAACAGCATTTGACAGGTAATAGTATCCACCACGTAACTCATGCTTTTTGTTTTTTACTGTATCCTTTCATAGTCTGCATCTCATGAAGGCAAATTCCTCCTGCACGTAAGAGATATCAAGTCTTTTGTTCAAACTTTTCAGTTTAGAAAACAAATGAGCTTAAAGGAAAAATATATAAGGCAGGTAAAAAAATTACTGAGATGAGATAGAAAATTGATAGTGGAAAATGGCAGTAATCATGAAGGGGATCGTGGATGCCTAATGTACAAGAGCACTAGCTTGTTGTGCGTGGCCCTTTAGTCCCAGCACTTGGAGGCAGAGGCAGTTGGATCTCTGTGACTTCGAGGCCAGACTGGTCTACAGAGTGATTTCCAGGACAGCCAGGGATACACAGAGAAACCCTGTCTCGAAACAAAACAACAACAACAACAACAACAAAAAGCACTGACTAAATACAAGATTTTGCCACCATAATGAAATATGCAGTCTCTTCTCGACATGTTTAAATTTTTATTTTATGTGTATGTGTGTTTTTCCTGTGTGCGTGGATATGCACTGTGTGTGTGCATTGACGGCAGAAGCCAGAAGAAGGCACAGTATCCTCTAGAATTCTACTGGTTGATTGCTGTGATTCACTGCTAAGCAAACCTGGTTCCTCTGGAAGAGCAGCAAGTGCTCTCAACCACTGAGACATCTCCTCAGCCTCTCCTCTAACATTTTAAAACATCTTTTTGGACTTATTGGTACCGCATCAGGTCTGCTTGCCTGATGTAAATGGGAAAGCACTGCTGGTGGGTACTTTTGGCAATATGTGTTTCCAGGTTCTTGGCATCTCATTAAGCTAATTGAAAAAGTGCACACAGTGGCAAAGCAGCTTCATTCAAAGACTGCTGCAAAGAAGCAGCAGTCTACTGCAGCTGGAGTATCTGGAAGCCTCAGTTACGGTTTGAGGCTTCCCTTTCATGCAGTCCAGGAGAAAAGGTTGGTTGCTAAAAGGAGTCTTTCAGTTTTGATTGACAGGATTGAGGGATGTAAGCTGTTGTTTACTATGTCGTTTCCCACAGTGCATCTGATCTTGATCACATGTCTGTGCAATTTTGCACAAGCATTAGGTAGCAAATAGGAGATTTTACCTCTCACTCAGACAGCATAGTTGCCTTACTGTATATGAATCCCAAACCAGTGAAGTAGATGGCTGTCTTAGATAGGGTTTCTATTGCTGCAATACACCATGACCAAAAGCAACTTGGGGAAGAAAGGGTTTATTCAGCTCACACTTCCACATGGCTGTTTACCACCGAAGGAAATCAGAACAGGAACTCAAACAGGGCAGGAACCTGGAGGCAGGAACTGATGCAGAGGCCACGGAGGGCTGCTGCTTCCTGGCTTGCTGCCATGGCTTGCTCAGCTTCCTATCCTGTAGAACCGAGGACTACCAGCCTAGGGATGACCCCCACCCACCATGGTCTGGACAATTCCCCATTCATCATTACTTGAGAAAATGCCTTACAGCTGGATCTCATGGTTGTATTTCCTCAGCTGAGGCTCCTTCCTCCCAGATAATTTGTGTTAAATTGACACATAAAGCCAGCTAATACAATGGCTTATTTCTCTTCTTCCCTCATTCCTTACTATATATTAAAGCATGCTCAAATGGATATTGGTATAGGACGGTCAAAGAGCAACTCACTTTATTGTTAAAGCGAGGGGTACCTGCAGACTTATGCGGGGGTAGGGGGTACCTGCAGATTGATGCGGGGGTGGTGTCCTGTGCTACATTGGATGCGTTCTTAGGAAAGCAGTATGTGTGGCTCACGCCATGTGGAGGCACAGGGTGCCCAGCTGCCATTGCCTGACTTCACAGGGGCAGTTTCAGCCTTGGTCCGTATTGGACAGCTTCTACAAAGCGAACCTGAATCTGTGAAGATCCTTATTTATTCACCACTGATAAATAGGATTTGTAATTAGAACTGAAACTTCAAGTACTATCAAGTCCTTATTATTTATTTACTTACTGGAATTGAAACTTGATTTTCCTAGCCCCACCTAGGCTCAGAGAGCCTTTGTTCATGGCCCCTGATCTCAAAGCACAAAGTCATTACTTATTTATGGACTGTCGGAAGGGATTTTCCCCCCACTTCCTTCCAATGTCTTATTTCTTTACAGTTACAGCTTCTGACATTTTGGAACACATTTCTGAGTCTCAGAAATGTGAGCAATGCTGAGACTTAGCATGAAGGTGACCTTCCTGAAAACACCAGCTCTTCCAGCCTTCTATAGGAGGCATGATCCTCCCATGCCTGGCTTAAGTACACTCTATGAATCTTCAGAATTGGAGAGACGGGCAGCCTGTGCAAGCCGCCCTTTTGTTGTTTAGACAGAAAGAAACTCTGTACAGCCAAGATTTCTGGAAAACATGCCTGGCTAAGCAGAACCAGGTTTTGCTCTACTCCTTACCTTCTGTGACAGACAGCTGCCATTAGGCAAGAATACCCATCACTTCATTTGTAAGACTCAGAGAAGTCATCTAGACCTTACCAATGGAAACATTTTCCCCTCCAGTTTCAGTCTTCGTTCTTAGAACATGCTTGATCATGCTTTTACATCATGTCTTCCCATTGTCCTTTATTTCACATTCTCTTTGTTGCCCTCCTCCTCCTCTTTATTTTTTCTTGGAAAATTTGGTGATTATAGATTAGGAAGAAAATGAGTGAATCAATTAATTTTCATGTGTAGCCCCACAGAGAGCCTATTCCCGTGAAAGACTGATACAATGTTATTTAGAGTGTGAATGCCAGAACTAGATTGCTTTAAAACCCTGCTCCCTACTCACTAGCTCTCAGAATTTAGTCAAGTTCCCCAGTCTCTATGCCTTTGTTTCTCAGACAAGAACACTTACATCTTGGGGGTCATTATAAGCACTGAAGCAACACTGACAACATAGGGTGCAATGTCAACCATAAAAACAAACTAACAAGTCAGACAGTGGTGGCTCACACCTTTAATCCCAGCACTGGGAGACAGAGGCAGTCAGATATTTGTGAGTTCAACACCAGCCTGATCTTCAGGACTAGTTCCAGGACAGCCATGGTTACACAGAGAAACACTGTCTTGAAACAAGCAAACAAACAAACAAACAAAAACCGCTTAGGATGAAATGGGAGTGTGACTTCCATGAGATTTTAGAGGCTTTCAAGGACTGTGTAGAGCAGCATGTATCTTATATAGCTCATATCTATATAGACAGAGTCTAGGAATGTTAAGTGACTATTAGTCTTCCCCAGAGAATTACTAAATATACTAAAGATACTCTTTCTTGTTGAATCTTGGGTTTAAACATGCTCATTTAAACTTAATCTTCAAGTAACTCTACTTATTTTTTTCTTATTTAAGTTTTTTTTCATTTTATACACCAACCACAGCTCCCCCCTCTTCTTCTCCCATTTCCTCCCACCATTCAATCCCCCCATCTACTCCTTACTTAGGGTAAAGCATCCTACTGGGAGTCAACAAAGTCTGACATATCAAGTTGAGGGAGGACCAAGTCCCTCCCCTCAGTATCTAGGTTGAGCAAAGTATCCCTCCATAGTGAATGGGCTCCAAAAAGTCGGTTCATACACTATGGATAAATTATGGTCCCCATAGACTGCCAAAGCCATGTAACTGTCATCCACATTCAGAGGACCTCCTTAGGTCCTATGCAGGTTCCCCAGCTGTCAGTCCAGATTCAGTGTGCTCCCTCTAGCTCGGGTCAGCTGTCTCTGTGGGTCTCCCCATAAAGATCTTGACCCCTTTGCTCGTATAATCCCTCCTCCCTCACTTTGACTGACTCGGGGAGCTCGGCCCAGTGCTCAGCTGTGGATCTCTGCATCTGCTTCCGTTGCACTTGCAATGGTCCATCCTGCTTTCCTTCATTTACACAGTTGTCCGAAGTCACTGTTCTTGGCGTTTTCATTCTGTTTCAGACTTTGTGGCTTGGGATGTGAGAGCTGTCTTCCCTGCCTTCCTGAGGGACAGTTTCAGTGTCTCAGAAGCCAGGAAATCTCCAGTGCTCTCTTTCACTTTCAGTGCTTTGATTTAAACTATGGACAACAAAACAAGGACAGCCACAAGAACTGTATTGTAGTCCATTCTAAACTCACCTTCACAATTGTTACTATTAACCAAAGAAGAAAAATTGCTCCGGAGGGACTTTCTGGGGGAGACAGAAGCAGACAAAGTGGAAAGTCTGGGGTCCATCCTGGAAACCCTATCCTGGGGCTCCCTTTCTATAGAAGATAGTTGTGTTGACATCATTTTCACTTAAATTACAAAAAAATCTGGGACTTTGACACTGTTCATGAACCAAAATTAGTCACTTTTAAGTGATTACATTCCCGAGCCTGTCTCCCCCAAGCTTCTGGGTTGTTTTTGTGAGAACCAGCAGAACCACAAACCAATGCTTGCCCTTTGGAGCAGCAGCTGCTCTGATTCCCCATGTTCCTCTTAGAGCCGAAGCTTCACTGATCTCTGCCACCACATCTTCAGTATTTCACCCCTGGCATGGACATATTAGCAACTGCGAAGGGCAGTTGCGTAATTTTTCTTCCACGCCTCCTCCTGTGCCCATCATTCTAAATAAGTACTGCATACATCCTGTGGGTTTCTGTCTTAACTCACCTGTGCTCAGTAAAAGGATGACACTTTGTTTTATCCTCATGATTCATATTGTTCATTTTCACTAATACGTATTGGCATTTATGTGAGATTATACAAAATGAAGACTCTTCACACAGTGTGAATGAACATCTCTAATGACTCAACATTCAACATAAAAAATGTTTTTCATTTTGAGCACTCAAGTTACTGCTCTCCCCAGATAGCTCACTTACACTAATTCAGGGCCAATATGGCATCGGGTCTTGGATGAATCATAGCAAACCATGCTGATGCATATCTTCCCATCCAACCAATTGAAATGGCCAATACAATTCTATTCCTTCCATATGTCTAAATTATTTGTGTTTTGCTTAAGTTAGTCAAGAAGCAAATGCTACATCCTGGGGAACAGTAATATCTGCCTGGCATTATCAAAGACATTGGCAATTATAAAATCATACATAACTTAGCTTCTTAATATCTGTAGTCACAAGAGAGGGAGGTAAAAATTCATTCTTGAGAATGAGAAAAAACGGAGCCTTCTCTCTTATCAGCTTCCTCCATGAAGAGTCCCACCACTTGCTGAAAAATCAAGAAAGCATCCTATTAAAAATGCAAGATAACATATGTGGCCCCAGATAATGATGATCATGTCTTAGCTGCAGCTGAGAGTAGCTAACATCATAGGAAAGTGTGTGTACTGCACAAACTGTAAACACTTGTTTTAACAGTTGTGGTCATTGCCATCTGATTAGAAATGGTGTCCTAGAGAGACAAGACGTTGATGAAAGGGGCCTCAGACTGAGCACACCAACAGTGAGGAAGAATGGAGATGGTGACGACAGTAGTAGCTGAACTCAACAGCCCTGTAAGATGATCCAGTAGAAATTCTGCTACTTCTGCATCCTTACTAAGCTGTCCAAGGTGGAAACTTTCCCCCTGGCATCTAGATCAGGAAGTCCTTAGTCTTGTACAGGAAAGCTTTACACCAAACATGCTGCAATACTGAGGTCAGTGTCAAAGCAAAAACAATGAAAATAGTATCTCTACAGTCCTGAGCTTGAGAACGTTATTCCAGGAGTTGCTTGGAGCCCTGAGTTGTGGAAGAAGGTATAAATTTCCCTCAGACTCAAGGAAAGTCCTAGTTCCTCCCATCAGCATCACAGTGAACCCTCCCCTCTAAAGCACCATGGAAGCTGAGGCTCAGCATCTCAGACGGCACTGGAAAGTTGTTGTAGCATCCACTACAGCTCCCATAAATCCTATGTTTCATATATTTTCTCTGCATCCTGGTAGGGGAAGACGTCTAATTCAATGAAAAATTCCATGTTTCAAGTTCCTCAATCCTTTGGTTTTACGACAGACTATACAGCATTTTGGGAGATTCAGAACCTGAACCAAAGTATCACAAGAGTCATGTCTAGATACTAAACCAGTCCCTATATCGTAATGTTAATTCTGCTACTTCTGGATCCTATGAACTTATCTATAAACCAGTCACTTATGCAACAGGGCCCACTTCGCTAGGATGGGCTAGGACAGCATTGTAAAAACTGAAGGAATCATGTGCAGATGCTAATATATATTCACCATTCATTCACTCAAATCGAGCAGAAAGACAGTCAGTGTCTTTTTTTCCTTTTTGCCAGTGTTCCCCATACTTATTTTGTAGTTTTGTGAGACAGCCTCACTCTTCCATGAAACCATGCCTTCTTTCAAAACAATGATGTCAAACTCTGCAGCATTAGAGTCACCTGGAGGGCTTGGTTAATGCTGGGATCTGGACCTTAGTGCCTCTGATCCAGAAAGTATGGAGAGGCTCAGAGTTTTGTATTTCTTACTACAA